>NC_090779.1:1775000-2375000 GCF_040054535.1 Antennarius striatus | reverse complement strand
ATTCCTAGGGGAAATGTAATGAAACAGCTCCCTCATTCAGGAGGTCGATTTGTTCGCTTTGCTTTATGAAGTCTCAAGTCTCAAGTCTCCCATCGGCATACCTGCCAGTCTGATTTTCTCCCATCCTCACTTTCCTTTAATTATCCAATGTGGCTGTGTCTGTGTATTACAGGGCAATGGGTAGAGCAGAATCCTGTCTTGTGTCGTCTTCACCGTATTTAGGTTTGATGCATCTGTAGCAATATTCTTGCTTTCTACTTCTTTAATCTTTAAAAAACAAAACAAAAGTTGGATTGATGGTTTGACTTTGAACAGACATATCACTCTCCTTTCTTTCCCTCTGCACCATGAAAATCAAGCACTAGCAATTACAGAAGAAACACACAGAGCATAACAGGACCTGAGCTGCCATCAGATTCAATCCAGCTGTCAAAGAATCAAACAGATCAAATGCAACAACGCAACGCCAAAACAGAAGGCTGTTCACACTCTACAAGGAACATTTTGTTCTTCAGCAGTCCTTTTTTGAAATCCTGAATCCAATCTGTTCCAACACAATCAAAACATTCCATTAAACTGAATTGGTTTCACACTATAACAGAAAATTGTTCATTCAAGGGCCTGGCACTTGTGTAATTACCACAATATAATATGGAAACTGTCAAAACAGAATGACCTATATTAGTGCCATTGTAGTGTTTGTCTGTAAGCTTGTCCTGTTTATAATTAACATACAGTATGCGCTCAGGTTTAGGAAAGGATTATTGATAAGTGATTACTTATTGATAAGTGATTACTTTCAAATGTGACCTCCTGTTTCCTGGTTGAAAGTAGCAATCCAGCACCGCTCATGGAACTGTCTTAGTTTCTAAAACTCATTTTGCTGTATGGTTAGTAAAATCCACTCGTATGGACGGCTTCCAGAAGACATTAAAAACCAGTGTGTCCCAACCAGACCAATAAGAGTGCCCTCCACTTCTGGATAATGTGAATAAAGACATGCGGATTTTAGCATGTGATGAGCTGGTGCTAAGATTTGGGTCATTTTTGATTCTAAAATGAATTTTAAAAAAAGACTAAATTTAACCAAAGGTTCAGTTTTATCTGTACCAATTCATACATGTGCAAATCAGGAATTGTGACCATGTTCCTCATGTGGAACAAATGGCTGATTCTGGATCAGATTCAGAAAATTGTTTCAATGTGACTGCATTGATTTATTCCAAGACTGATGGAATTGATCATTGTTGTGGGAAATACCCTGCACCACATGTACCTGTGTAATGTCCTGGAGCTCATGCGTCCACAGGTGCAGGGTGCTATGGACCCTCTCCAGTTTGCCTATCAGGCCAAGGTTGGGGTTGACGATGCTGTCATGTACCTCCTCCACCGCACACTCTCCTACCTGGACGCCGGGGGCTGTGCCGTCAGAGTGCTCTTCTTCGACTTTTCGAGTGCCTTCAACACCATCCAGCCCCAGCTCCTGCAGGATAAACTGACCTCCATGGCTGTGGACCCCTACCTCGTGAGCTGGATTACGGACTACCTAACGGACAGACCCCAGTACGTCCGTATGGGGGACTGTTTGTCTTCTATGGTGACCAGCAGCACGGGGGCGCCACAGGGGACCGTTCTATCCCCCATTCTCTTCACCCTCTACACATCAGACTTCAAGCACAACTCGGATACATGCCACATACAGAAGTACTCCGATGACACCGCGATAGTGGCATGTATCCGGGAGGGTGATGAGGGGGGGTACAGGGCATTGGTGGCTGACTTCGTGGAGTGGTGCCAACAGAACCAGCTCCAGCTCAACGTCTCCAAGACAAAGGAGATGGTTCTGGATTTCCGGCGGGCACCTCCCTCTCCACAGCCGGTGATCATCAAAGGCAGTGAGGTGGAGGTGGTAGAAAACTATAAGTACCTGGGACTGCAGCTAGACAGCAGACTGGACTGGTCACTCAACTCCAACTGTGTGTACAAGAAGGGGCAGAGCAGGATGTACTTCCTAAGGAGGCTGGCTTCCTTCAACATCTGTCCTAAGCTCCTTTTCATGTTCTATCAGTCCGTAGTCTCCAGTGTGCTGTCATACGCCATTGTGTGTTGGGGTGGGGGGGCCAGGAAAAGAGATATGGACCGTCTGAACAGACTCATCCGCAGAGCGGGCTCAGTGGTCGGGCTGAGCCTGGACTCTGTGGAGACGCTTCTGGAGAGCAGGACCATGTCTAAAATTAAGGCCATCATGAACAACACCAGGCACCCCCTACACACCACCTTCTCCCAGCAGAGAAGCACCTTCAGCGGCAGACTGCTGTCACACAGCGCCTCCACAGAGAGGCTGAGGTCCTCCTTCGTGCCCCGTGCCATCAGGGGGTACAATGACTCTCTCAGGAGGAGCGGGGGGGAGGTGGCGAGGTCAGCACGGGGTTGAATATGGATTTAATTTAATTTAATTTAAATTTAATTTTATACTGTTGTATATATATATATATTATTTATTTATTTTTTATACTGTTTTATATTTTAATTCAATTTTATACTGTTTAGATTTTATTTTATACTGTTTATATTTTAATACTGTAATATTTTTAAATTTTATACTGTTTATATTTTAGTTATAGTTTAGTATATAAGTCCTGTTAGTGCTGCATGTGTCTGTCTGTTAGTGTAATGTATGTCTTGTGGTATGTCCTGTGATGTCAATGTTTCCTTTTCTCCTGGTGTTTATCCAGTATTATTTGTTATTTAATGCCTGAGCAGTGGATATATGCAATTTCCTCCGGGATTAATAAAGTATCTATCTATCTATCTATCTAATGTGTTGAAATGTATTGCTGTGGATGTGTTGTTTGTTGTCATGGTTGTTAGCACTGTCATATGTTTCTTCTTTGCTATATAAGTTTAGCTTTTATCAAAATTAACATTTGATTGATATTTTTATTATTATCTATTTATTGTATTTATGAGTGGTGTGCCACCTTTCCACTGCCATGGCATTTACTCAAAGTGTTCCTCATGTACAACAGACCAGAACCTACATATAGTATGTTTAAAAATAAGCCACGATTCCTGTGTGAGATGACTGAAAACAGATGAAAATATGTGCATATGGCTACATTTTGAAAAATACAAGCAATGAAGCTACGTAAAAGTTCAGAATAGAACTGTGCATGTTGTATATCACAAGTACTTTCCCATGTTAGGTTTATGCACCTTCTTGACAATTTATTCAATCACAGCCTCTTATGTTCTCTTGTTAACCAATCATTTGTAAACCAGCAGTCAATATGCTCTTACCTGTGTGTACTGACATGCAGCTAACATTGCAGAACTGAAGACCAGGAAACCATCTCTTCCCTTCAGCAACCCACCCCAGACACCTGGCACGTCCAAACAAAGTTGACTATGACTATGACTTTGCAGTGAACTTTCAAACGGGAGCTAGGCATCAAAGACCATAGCTTTTTTCAGGATAAATGAAATAATTTTATCAGATTTAGGGGTTCATGTCTCAATTGTGGTGAATAAGTAATTTATGAATCACAGTAGGGGAAGTGAAAGTGGCAAGCACTTATAAAAAATGCTTATTGTAACTGTCCATTCTCACCTCCTTGGTAAAACCACTTAATCCTAATCTTCAACCAGAGACTCCTGAAAAGGCTGTTCAAGTGAAGCTTCCAAGAGACTGACCCTTTCTGACTGGATTCAAACCATCAGTCAGGGACCTTGCATAGCAAATAAAACAGCAGTAAGATGCGAATCAAACCTATGACTTCCATACCGGATCATTCGAGGCCCGGGTTAACAACGACCGCCATCGGTGCTGTTGACCTACAGGGCGCCGGTGGAAATTGGATTACTGTCGGTCGAAGAAGGAGAGGAGGAAAGTGTGTTCGTAGGAAGAAAGAGAAGAGGAACACCAAGAGTATATGACTGAGAGTAGGACATTGAATGTTAGAACTATGACAGGAAAAGGTAGAGAGTTGGTTGACGTGATGCAGAGGAGGAAGGTAGACATACTGTGTGTCCAGGAGACCAGGTGTAAAGGTTGCAAGGCTAGAAGTTTAAGAGCAGGGTTCAAGTTGTTCTATCATGGTGTAGATAGGAAGAGAAATGGAGGAGGAGTTATCCTGAAGGAGGAGTTTGTTAGGAATGTCCTGGAGGAAAAAAGAGTGTCAGATAGAGTGATGAGTCTGAAGCTAGAAATAGAAGGTGTGATGTTCAACGTTGTTAGCGGGTATGCTCCACAGGTAGGATGTGAGCTGGAGGAGAAGGAGAAATTCTGGTTGGACTTTGATGAAGTGATGAAGAGCATGCCTAGAAGTGAGAGAGTTGTCATTGGTGCAGACTTCAATGGACATGTTGGTGCAGGTAACAGAGGTGATAAGGAAGTGATGGGCAGGTTTGGTATCCAGGAGAGGAATGCAGAAGGACAGATGGTAGGTCACTTTGCCGGTTGGCAAGACAGAGAGACAGAGATGGGAAGGACGTGCAGCAGGTTAGGGTGATGAAGGATAGGGATGGAAGTCTATTGACAGGTGCCAGTAGTGATGATGGGAAGATGGAAAGAGTACTTTGAAGAGTTAATGAACATGGAAAATGAGAGAGAACAAAGACTAGAAGAGGTGACTGTTGTGGACCAGGAAGTAGCCAGGATTAGTCAGGATGAGGAAAAAAAAGAAAGACAAGGGAAGTGTTGAAGCTAGACCAAGGGCAGAAGGAAGCATTTGTGAGCAGCAGTATGGTTTCATGCCAAAAAAGAGTACCACAGATTCAGTATTTGCTTTGAGGATGTTGATAGAGAAGTACAGAGAAGGCCAGAGGGAGCTGCATTGTGTTTTTGTAGATCTGGAGAAAGCTGATGACAGGGTGTCCAGAGAGGAACTGTGGTATTGTATGAGGACGTCTGGAGTGGCAGAGAAGTATGTTAGAGTGGTGCAGGACATGTATGAGGACTGTAAGACAGTGGTGAGGTGTGTGTAGGTGTGACAGAGGAGTTCAAGGTGGAGGTGGGACTGCATCAGGGATCAGCTCTGAGCCCCTTCTTGTTGCTATGGTGATGGACAGGCTGACAGATGAGGTCAGACAGGAATCTCCATGGACTATGATGTTTGCAGATAACATTGTGATCTACAGTGAGAGCAGGGAACAGTTGGAGGAGAAGCTAGAGAGGTGGAGGTTTGTCCTGGTAAGGAGGGGAATGAAGGTTAGGTGGAATCCACCTAGAAGATCTTGTGCCCGAACCCAAGTTCGGGCCCGACCCGACCTGAATTTTGGTTGGGTCGGGGTCAGAAAGTCAACAATTACTTTCGGGTCGGGTCGGGCTTTAACACCCTCGGGCTCAAGTCGGGTCGGGCTGGGTTTTTTTGGACTCGGGTTCGGGCTTAAGATCCGGCCTGAACTTTTTAAATAAATATATATTTATACAGTACATTATGTATCTCAAACGATCTATGGGTATTAAACTAAGGGATACCCTTATAAAATAATTCAGGTAAAACAGAGAAGGCGCTGTGATGATCTGCTTCTTCTGTGTTCTATTTTGCCATATTAATTTGTTTCTGACCTAGTCTTGTTTATTGGTTTTTTATTGGTTTATGTACTTTTCTGGTTTTCTGTTACCACTGCATTCATGATTCACTTCACCTGGTTTGTTTCCCCTGATTGTTTCATTTGGTCGTTAACAAATCCGTGTTTAGTTCTTCCCATAGTCAATTAGAGTATCATTAGTTCCACCTCCTACTAACATAGCACCCTGGTCCCTCTATTTAAGGCCCTTCAGTTCAGGTTTGTCGCAGCGTAACACAGTGTCCATTAGAGCAGAGAATCTTGTATGCCTGATTGTGATTGTTGTTCCTGGACCGTTTCCGTACGACCACGAGTTTTGCCTTGCCTTCTCTGTGTTTGTTCTGGATTTTGATCTTTGCCTGTTGACCACGATTTTTGTCTTTTGATGCCCCGTGTATGACCTTTTGCCTGTCTGTTGGATTACGATTTTGCCTGCCTCCTTTGTACCGTCTCTTCCCTGATTTTCTGGTTTTGACCCCTGCTTGGATTTTGGACTACCAACTGATTAAAGGTTTTTGATTAATTGACACCTTGACTCTCGCGCCTGGTTCCTTTCGGAAAGCGTTACAGGCGCTGTATGAGAAACATTCATCTACAATACCTGCTCAGTTCCCTCCATGCGTCAGCTGTGTTTTCTCCTGTCACTTTACCTTTCCGATCTTATACGTGCTGAAAGTAGAGGTAAGATCTTTAGCCCAAATCCAAGCCCGAAATTTGGGCCGGTTCAGGCTCAAAATGTCAATAATTACATTCGGGTCAGGTCGGACTTTAATACCCTCGGGCTCCGGCCGAGTTGGGCTTGAATACCGTTGGGCTTGGTTCGGGTCGAGATGGATTTTTTAGGCCCGATCTTACCTCTAAATCCACCAAACCTTCATTCCATCTCCTGGTCCAGATGCTTAGGACCGTTTGGCATCGGCAGCTTTAATGAAAACTGCCAACGCCTCCTGGAGTTTTGCTCAATTTACGACCTGTGCATCACCAACAGATTTTTCTAGTCTACACCACATCACAAGGTATCCTGGCAACACCGGAGATTTCAAAAAATGGCATCAGCTGGACCTGATCATCACCAGAAGGAAGCACCTGTGAGGAGTTCTGAACACCTGTACTTGCCACAGAGCAGACTGTGAATCACTGGTCTATAGCAAAATCAAACTAGACCCCAGGAAGTTCCATCGAGCCAAACCACCTCAGAAACCTCGCTTGGATGTCACCAAGGTAAAGAACCCTGCAACTCAGGCTGCACTCTGCAACCATCTTCAAGAAGCATTATAAGCTGATTCCCCAGTAGATACTGCTGAAGAACACTGGAAGCCTGAAAGATAAGATCTATGGAGCAGCCAAGGGCACCTCTGGGATGAAGAAGGGCAGAAGGGAAGACTGGTTTGAATCAAGCACAGGTACTATGAACTCAGTGATTGATGAAGAAACGAGCTGCACGCCTAGCCTACCAACAAGACCCAAGTCAGTCAACCCTACAAGCCTTCAGAGCAGCGAGAAACGGGGCCAAACAATCAGCCAGGAAATGCATGAACCAGTACTGGAACAATCTCTGCGCGAAGATCCAGGCAGCAGCTGACACGGGCAATATCAGAGGTATCTTCGACAGTATCAAGCAAGCTGTTGGCCCCACGCAAAACAAGATCGCTACCCTCAAGAGACCATCAAAGTCAAGGGCGAGCAGATGGAACGCTAGGTAGAGTATTACGCAGACCTGTATTGCAAAGAAAGTACCATAGAACACTCAACAATTGAGGCTATTGAAGAATGGTCTGTCATGGAAGAACTTGACAACACACAGTGGAAGAGTTGATCAAAGTCATTGACAACCTACCTGCAGGAAAGGCACCCGGACTTGAAGGCATCCCTGCCTAAGTCATCATGAGTGCAAAAGGACCAATCAACTCCTGTACGAGATTCTCTGTGCATGTTGGGAAGAAGGAGGCATCCCTCAAGACATGCGCAACTGTAACATTGGTCACCCTTTATAAAAACAAGGGCACAAAAAGTGACTGCAATAACTACTGTTGGAATTATATCTTTTTATGTTATGTTGGAATTATATCTTTTTATGTTATTTTGCTGTGGAAAGTTACTGAGCTTAAAGTTCATCTTAGGTCACATCACGTGACAGTTAGAACTGCTGACTTATGCTAAATTGCTTGCACAGCTAGTCGAGCAGAAACTCTTGCAAGGCCGTCTTCCTCTTTCTTCTCTGATAATTGGCGTATATCTTCTTAGATAATTGGCGTATAGCTACGATAGTTTTCATGACCTGTCTGCTTATCACCTCTTGCCAGGCCGTCTGCAAGGCCGTCTTCCTCTTTCTTCTCAGATAATTGGGGCATCATGACATCACCTGAATGTAACCCACTGTCTTGCCTGCTATCTTGCAGCTGTTGTGATACCAGGTGAACCCCGCCTTCTGATGTGCATAAAATCCATGTGCTGCAAGTGCATCCTCGCACTCTGCAGGAAGTAATCTCCCATGAGACAAAGTGCCGAGAATATTCTCTTTGCAATTGAAAAATAAACTTTGAAGCTTCGACATTTCACTGAGTGTTTTGTTTATTTAACTCTGTTCAGAAATTGTCCACAACCAAGAGAAAACGAACACGAAGCTGGAGGACCAAGGGTCTTTAGGACCATATTATTTGGCTCCACTTCAACATTTGGTGACCCCGACGTGATCTTGGCTGGACTCCTGCCGGACAGAGACAACTCCAAAGGGTACCCCGACTTGTAAGGTAAGAGGAACTTTGCCTCTTAGGGCCTTGTCTCTGCCTGTCAGTATAAGGTTAAAATCTGTCTTTCCCTATTTGGAAAACGTTCTAGAATCATTGACTCGAACACCAGTGATTTGATTTAATAGACGTCTTTTTGTGAATGTCAAACCGGACGCTGTTTGGATTGATCGGTCTTTTAATTATACTTTGTGTCAGCGTCTGGTGGTTCTTACACCTAAATTATTCTTACAGTAAGAACACTCAACTAGGTTTACAGACGTTCAAACCTAGTTGTTTTAATACTGCGGTCGCTCAAAGAGTTTGTGGGGTTGCCCCAGCTGATGACATTAGGCTGTAGAGGTTAAAGCAAACTATTGGCTAAAAACGTCTGGTAAATTCTTCCATAACTGAGTAGACTGAGAGGATTGTCTGGGACATCCTGCGCGCTAGAGATTTTGCGTCTGGGACGCCCGTCTGGGAATATTAGTGAAACGATCCGGGATCGTGGGTCGAGTGATACTGAGTTCCGTGTTGAGGTTCTCGGAGGAAACGACGCCGAATTTTCTTAACTAAATTGGGAAAAGGCCTAATAGAATTTACAATGGAAGGTGAATTCGATCGGGAAACAGACTGGTTCAACTGGAACTTAATTCCAGACGACCCAGATGGTGCACCATTAGAAAATCAAGCAAAAATTGCTATTTTAGTGGCATCCGAGGGACTGCCCACAAAGATCCGCAGTAAGACGGAGTCTGAAATGAAAGATTGGTTTGAAGATTGCTGTAAAAAGGATGGTTACCACCGCTAACATCCAAAAAATCATTCGTCTTACTGATGAAAGAGGTTGAAAAAGCATGCATTAAAAAGTTAAATGTACTGGCCACAACTGTCTCTGCAACAAATAGAATCAGTATTCCAGGAAGGCGGGCACGAGAGTCATATGTAAAGGTGGAAAAAGTTAAGTCACATGTACGATTGCTGTCAATGGGAGGATCAGTCAGAGTAAGTAGACAAGAGGTCAAAGAAAAGTGTGCTTGGAATAATCCTGACCCGCCTCCTTATCTGGGGGAGAATTTTGCATCTGTTTTTTCCAAAACTAACCCGTTTGCCAGTAATCCTTATGCAGAATTACAACAGACTCTGACTCTGACTCAGACCAAACCAGACCCGCCGTCACTATACTTCCAGGCACCAGTCTGGAACATCACCAGCGGGAAACTGCACATGGATCAGACCGCCCCATCCGCGCCCACACCCGCGACTGAAGGTAAAGTGGTACCGGAACATGTCAGAATCATGGCCGCGCCCTGTGAACGAGCTAACAAACAGCTTAAAGATGAGTTTGAAGAAATCCTCAGGACCAGTAAAACTTATCCGGACCTGAGGCTTGCCCTGAGTGAGTTCAAGACGGAGCTGCTGCGCAGAGGGAATGCCTCCCGCAGCGTCAGAGACGAACTCCGTCAGAGGGTCCTACAAGCAGAACAAGAAGCGGAGGAACACTTCAAGACGTCACTCAAACATCATGAGGTATCATTTGACAACGAACAACATTCCACTTTACAGAAACAGGTGGCTGCACTTCAGGAACAGCTCTGTCGCCTCTCTTCCCGAGTGGAACCTCCCGTCTCCGCTCTTCCCCTCCCTTCTCTCCCTCCCTGGCCTCCAGCAGCGGAACCTCCCGTCTCCGCTCTTCCCCTCCCTTCTCTCCCTCCCCGGCCTCCAACCCCGCCTCCCTGTCAGCCCACCTCAGAGGGACCTGTGACTCGATCCAGAGCCGCTGTACAAGCTCCATTGATGGATACAGTGGACCCCAACTCCGGACGGCGTGTTGCCGTCTACCGCCCTTTCCCTGCAGCAGATCTCAATGCCATGCTTCAGACATTGCCACCTATTTCATCGGGGGGACGCAATTGGTTTGCATCCGTGCAGCGTCAGGCTATGGGCCACGACTTGTGTGGTGGTGACATGCAAATGATTTTAACTAAAGTATGTCCTTTGTCTATCTTACCATAGGTTCTAGAGGAAACAGGGGTGGGTCGTATGGCTAAAGATGAACCTCTAGACCACGAAAATTTGGACCGCATTGACGTAGGTCTTAACGCACATTTCCCTTTGCCTCTGTGTGCTGTCCATGACATGGTGTTCACTCCAAAAGTTGGAGAGGACGCGACTACTTACGTTGATCGGGCCAAAACTGAATATCACATTAAAACAGGTTTTCTACATAATACCTCGCCTTTCCATGACTCAGTCTTTCGAGCTTCCATTTTGAAGGGGATTCCCAAAACAGTGGTTACCGCCATGGAAAACATACCAGATCTGGCTGAAATGACGGATGACCGGTGGTGTTCCTGCCTGAGACACTTTCTGAGGAGACATGCCAAAGAAAAAGATACTAAGGTAGAAAAACATCAAACTGCTGTTTCTCAATTGACCGTCATGCAGATCCAGGACATCAAGAAGAAAGAGGACTCTGTTTCCTCTCCTGCCTCTGCTCTTCCACCTGATGATGCAGATAGAATGATGTATCAGTCGGGGCCACGATCTTGGGGTGGGGCTGACACTCAACGTTACGTATGTTTCCGCTGTGGCAGAGAAGGTCATTGGGTCAAAGATTGCCCCGAGAGGCCCCCACCTAGGGGGCGTGGTCGTGGATTCCAACGCCCTCGTGGACGTGGCAGAGACATGGGACGGTGGCAGTCTCTAGATCGGCAGCAGTACCAACAGCGCCGCCCAGTGGACTCCAACCAAGGTTCGCCCGTCCCGAATCGCCAGCGTCTGCCCCCTGGTGAACAGTTCTCACAATGAAGATGCCCGGAACCCACGGACATAGGCATGCAGGAGCCTATGATCACCATTACGGTAGGAGGAGTGTCAACTCCTTTTATGGTTGATACTGGTGCCCGTTATTCCACCATCCAACGGCTTCCTCCTGGCGCCTATGTCACCAATGACGTAATTCCTTTAGTTGGGTTCAAGGGTGAAGAAATTGCCCTGCCAAAGACTTCCTCCATTTTGGTTTCTGCACACAACCAGTTATTAACTCACTCCTTTATCCTGGCTCCCTCCAGCCCTGCCAATCTTTTAGGGCGTGATTTAATGTGCAAGTTGTGTCCTTTGATAAAGTGTTCTGCCGACGGCCTGCAACTGATGTTTCCGGATGGATCATCCCGACTGTGCCTGTCTGCCACCAACCCCGTCAACACCATGTTTCCGGTACATGCCAAAGTTGCTGTGGTGTGCATGTATGCTGACATCTTTTGGGTTGTGATGGACACTGATGCTGGACAGTGGACTCCTGTTGAGACTTTCTGGACAAAGTGGTCGCCCTGGGTCCGTCACCTACGCCCCTATGATCTGGTCTCTGACGCTTTGCATTGTACTCTGTATTATGACAGGATGGAAGACACAATTTTCCTGGGAGCCTTCCAGGAGGTGGAAGGACTCCCGTGGGATCTCTCTCTCCAAGATCTCTACGTAGGACCTCAGGGTGTGGCTTGGGCCGTATCCTTGACGCCCGAACAGCAGAAGTGGTATCGTATGGATGATCCTCCAGATCCTTCGATGCCGCCTTGCTATCCTCATGTCTCCTTGGCTGTCTCCCCAAAACACACACAGAAAGATCTGGGTCCCTTCGTGAAAGCTTGCATCGATGCTGATGATTGGAAGCCGACATTCTACTCTGGTTTGCACTATTCTGCATCTCTTGACTCATATCGCATTTTGTCTCCAGAATTTGTGATCCCTTCCGTCCTAGAACACAGCGTCCTGGACAGGCACCATGGCAGAGAAACATCCGACAGCGATTTGGCACCTGCGCTGATTGACTCTCTTCCCGACTCCCTCTGGACCCAGGGTCCTACGGATGTCGGTCGTTGTGACGTCACGCCAGTCACGTTTCAAATGAAACCGGGTCCCATTTGGGTTCCTCAATATCCGGTTCCTGCGAAGGGTAAGGCCGGTGTAACTGAGACCATAAACGGGTTGCTTGAAGCTGGTGTGCTTGCTCTAATTGAAAGCTCTCCTTTTAATACACCCATTCTCCCTGTAGAAAAGAAAGGTACAGGCAAATGGAGGATGGTCCATGATTTGAGAGCTATAAATGCTGCAGTCACCACTCCCACCCTTCCGGTCCCGAACCCTCATGCTGCACTCTCACTGTTGTCGCCCTCTCACACTCACTTCACTGTCATCGACTTGGCTAATGCTTTTTTCAGTATTCCTCTTCATCCATCCATGAAACCTTATCTGGCCTTCACCTGGGATGGAAGGAGATACTCCTACAACTGTCTGCCCATGGGGTTCCTCCTTTCTCCTGGTCTCTTCAACGTCCATCTTCGTGAGCTTCTGAAACCTTTGTCTCTTCCGCCCGGTGTGCTCCTCGTCCAGTACGTCGATGACCTCCTGGTTGCGGCTCCATCAGAGCAATCCTGTCTGGACACGACTCACTCTCTGCTCCTTCGTCTCCATGAAGTAGGCCTTAAAGTTTCTAAATCCAAAATTCAAGTTGCCAGAACTCAAGTCTCTTTCCTTGGTCGCTGTGTATCCCGGATGGGCACAGGCCTCTCCTCCTCGCACAGAGAAGACATTTTACACTCTGCTCGTCCATCTACCGTGAAGCAAATGCTAGCTTTTCTGGGGTTGTGTAACTACTCTCGCCATCATGTTGTTGACTTCTCAGAGTGCACGCATCCTCTCCGTGCTATGGTCAAGGAAGTCGGCATGCGGAACCTTTCAGCCGCTTTGGCCTGGACTCCGGACGCTGATGCTGCCTTTTCTCACCTTAAGGCATGTTTGGCCTCTGCTACATCTCTTTCCATTCCTGACTACAATAAGATGTTTTTCCTCGATGTGGCTGAAAAAGCAAGCAGTGTTTCTGCTGTGCTTTTTCAAAAGGGGGATAGAGGAGAACGAAACGTCTGTATGTATGTCTCAACACCATTGGACAATTATGAAAAACGCCAAACGCCCTGTTCATCTTTTGCCTCAGCACTAGCTAGGTTGGTCCAGAAAACTGCCCACGTGGTACTTCATCATCCACTGACCATCAGAACTGGACACAGCACTGTCCAATACATCACAAGCCAATTCTTCACCATGACTGGAGGACGCCAACGCAAGATTGAATCGGTCATCACTCAACCACACATCATCTTCATCCATGAAGGGATCAATATGGCTGATGGTCTGATTGAAGGTACCCCACACTTTTGTACAGAAAAAGTCCAAGACGACACAAAACTCAGAGATGACTTGTACGAACAGCCATTGACTAACCCCGACATGACGTTGTTCACCGACGGATGTTGTTTTAAAGGCATGGATGGCCTGCAATCAGGTTTTGCCATAGTTCAACATCAAAACGACGATTTTGAGACAGTTAAGGAAGTCAGACTGGACGGACCACAGTCAGCACAGAGAGCTGAAATCCTAGCAGTCGCAGAAGCTCTAGGACTCGCAAAAGACCAAACTGTAAATATCTACACTGATTCTGCTTATGCTCATTTGGTTGTACATACTGCATTAAGTGAATGGCAACGGAACAATTATCAGACAGCAACAGGAAGTCCAATTAAACACCTGAAAGAGGTAATGCATCTCCAGGAAATGCTGATGTTGCCAAAAGCTGTTGCTGTTATCAAGTGTCCAGGTCATTCCAGAAAAAATGACCTGATTGCAAATGGAAACGCCGCAGCAGATGCAGCTGCTAAAAAGGTGGCAGGTTATCAGCCAGCACTCCAACTCTCGGTGAGTGACAAAGAAATTGATTGCAAAATAACGAATGATGTGATCCGAGAGTGGCAGGTGAAAGCTAGCCCAGAAGAAAGGAGTTTGTGGAAGGCAAAAGGGGGTGAAAAGAATGATGAAGGAATCTGGAACAAAGAAGGTAAACCTGTGCCGCCTCAAAAACAATTGAAAGTTTTGATTCAAGAAGCCCATGGACCATGCCACGTAGGCACGGACGAAACACTGAGACGTCTCTGTGGCTGGTGGCATCCGTTCATGAGAACAATTGTGAAAAGTGAACTGCAGGACTGCAGTGTTTGCAATAGGCATAATTGCCTGCCAACAACTAAACCACCTCCAGGGGTGCAGGACCAGGAAGTGACAGCACCTGGTCAGGTAATTTCAATGGATTTTACCGACATGATCCAATCGGTTAATGGGTATCGATACCTGTTAGTGATTGTTGACTCTTTTTCAGGATGGCCTGAGGCTTATCCATGCAGAGCAGAGACAGCAGCTTCTGTAGTGAAACATTTGGTTAACCATTACATTCCAACTCATGGTTTTCCGAGAAAAATCAGGTCAGACAATGGAACTCATTTCAAAAACAAACATCTACAACAGGTGGAAAGTATGTTGGGATTGAGACACACTTTTGGCGCTGTGTATCACCCTCAGTCACAGGGAAAGGTCGAACGAATGAATCGCAACATCAAAGAAAAATTGTCAAAATCCATGGCCTCGTCAAAGATGAATTGGCTACAGGCCCTCCCTGTGGCTCTGTTGAATGTCAGAATGTCATTGAATTCATCCACAGGTTGGACCCCATTTGAGGCACACACTAACAGACCTTTTCCAGCTCCCACAGCTCCATTGGAACCAGTTCCCGGATTCCAAGGCCCAAAAGGCCTCCGCGAACTAACAGTCAATTTTTCCCATCTCACAGAACCACAGGAGAAACCACCAAAAAGTGTGAATGTGTGTGAATGGGTGTGGCTGAGAGTAATCAAACGAAAATGGTCTGAACCTAGGTGGACAGGTCCCCATCAAGTCATTGAGAGAACCGGAACCGCAGTTCGGCTTCTAGGAAGAGGGGACACGTGGTTTCATCTGACGTCCACCAGGCCTGCAAAGACCCCAACGGGAGTCGCTCTCCCCTCTCCAAAAGCTGCTAATAGTGGTGACGACCACTAGGGCATCCGCCCCAACTGAGGACATCGAGCAACGGCTCCAACTGAGGACATCGAGTGAGTGGTTGTTCAACGTGGCGTAAAGTCACAAAGCAACCCGAGAGCAGGCAATTACGTTCAGTAACTGACCTAAGCTTTTGAAGAGACCCCAGCGGTCACGGTGCAGCGTTCCCGAGCATCGCTCTCAACCAGCGTCCGGACGAGCCAGTATCCAGAGGGGTCAACCCAGAGGAAAAGGTGCAAGACCTCCCTCTCTACAAGCAACAACCGTTATCTTCAGTCTAAAAAAAAAAAAAAAAAAAAAAAACATGCTGTATTTCCTTGTTTTTAGTCTTTTGGCTGTCACTGCTGCATCCTCTCCTGACAAATGTTTACAACAGTATGGTGGGTTAACGCTTAGCTACACTGAGGGGGCTACAGCTTCTTATACCTTTGATCTCTGCAAAGTAATTAACTGCAGGGGTCCTGGCGCACCATGGCGACACTATGATGTTTACATCTGCGGTCACAGTGACAACTCCCTTAATGACCCGTGGTGTGCTTCTTGGTCCTCTGTTTGGTATTCCACAGAACATGGGTTCCAGCCCCCCACTTCTGGATTGGGCTCCTTCTTTTCTCTGCAAAGGGATTACTCCCCCACAAGTAATCCTTTAACTCTGTCCATTAAACCCCTATTTTTCCCAACATCTCAATGTCATGCTAGTGTTATGGAACCCTGCGGAAGGTTCTCTCCCGGCAGCAGGTTTTGCTCTACAGATTTTCTACATTTAATTTTAGGTGTTGGACTCTTTCGAGTCCAAAAGGGGGATTGTTGGAATTATATCTTTTTATGTTATGTTGGAATTATATCTTTTTATGTTATTTTGCTGTGGAAAGTTACTGAGCTTAAAGTTCATCTTAGGTCACATCACGTGACAGTTAGAACTGCTGACTTATGCTAAATTGCTTGCACAGCTAGTCGAGCAGAAACTCTTGCAAGGCCGTCTTCCTCTTTCTTCTCTGATAATTGGCGTATATCTTCTTAGATAATTGGCGTATAGCTACGATAGTTTTCATGACCTGTCTGCTTATCACCTCTTGCCAGGCCGTCTGCAAGGCCGTCTTCCTCTTTCTTCTCAGATAATTGGGGCATCATGACATCACCTGAATGTAACCCACTGTCTTGCCTGCTATCTTGCAGCTGTTGTGATACCAGGTGAACCCCGCCTTCTGATGTGCATAAAATCCATGTGCTGCAAGTGCATCCTCGCACTCTGCAGGAAGTAATCTCCCATGAGACAAAGTGCCGAGAATATTCTCTTTGCAATTGAAAAATAAACTTTGAAGCTTCGACATTTCACTGAGTGTTTTGTTTATTTAACTCTGTTCAGAAATTGTCCACAACCAAGAGAAAACGAACACGAAGCTGGAGGACCAAGGGTCTTTAGGACCATATTATTTGGCTCCACTTCAACACTACAGGGGCATATCACTTCTATTCATTGAAGTGAAGGCCTTTGCAAGGGTGCTCCTCAACTGCCAACAACAACTAGCGGACCGAATATACGCCAAGTCACAGTGTGGATTTCGGTCAGGCAGGTCAACAATTATGCATAATATTCTCATTAAGGCAGTTACTGGAAAAGGGCCGGAACAGAGGCATCCTTTTCATTGATCTCACTAAACCCTTCAACTTTGTGAGCCGTGAGGGGCTGTTCAGAGTCCTCGATAGAATTGGCTTTCCACCAAAGCTGCTAACAATTATAAAATCATTTCATGACGGCATGAAAGGAGTGGGTCAGTTTGACGGCTCATCCTCGACACCCTTCGAGATCAAGTGCGGAGTGAAGCAAGGATGTGTCCTAGCGCCTAGCCTCTTTGGTATATACTTCACGGTAATGATGAAACATGCTTTCACCAACGCAACTGAAGGATGGTATCTGCACACAAGAAGTGACGGAAAACTGTTCAACATAGCAAGATTAAGAGCAAAGACGAAAATACGCAAAGTACTCAACAGGGACTTGCTATTCGCTGCTGACGCTGAGCAAGTTCTCCAAAGCGTGCGAAGCCTTCAAGCTCATCATCAGTTTGAAGAAGACCAACATCATGAGCGTTAACACCGAAATCCCACCAAGCATCAGCATTAACGATCACCAACTGGAAGTGGTAAACAAATTCATTTACCTGCACACAGTGGTCAACGACGACTTCTCTCTGGATTCTGATGTCAACACATGAATGACTTGCAGCAATGACATTCGCCAAGCTGACAAAAAGAGTCTGGGAGAATAAGAACTTGTCACTTACCACCAAAATGGCAGTGTACAGAGCTTGAATCCTCAGTACACTGCTGTATGGTAGAGAGTCCTGGACTCCGTATGCAAGACACAGGAAACGCCTCAACACCTACCACCTGAGGAACCTCCGAAGGATCCTGAAAATCAAGTGGTCTGACCGCATCACCAACAATGTGGTGTTACAACGAACAAAAATGACCAGCACTCTCCTGCGACTACGTCATCTCCGTTGGCTGGGAAATGTGCGGAGAATGGAGGATGGGAGGATACCTTAGGACATACTCTACGGCGAACTACAACAAGACAGGAGACCTCAGGAACACCTCCACCTATGATTCAAGGATGCCTGCAAGACTGATATGAAAGATATTAGAATAGATGTTTGTAGATTGGGAGAAACTTGCAGAAAACAGGGCAGGATGGAGGCATGAGCTACACATCAAGCTCTAGGATTGAGAAGAATTCCTCCAGAAAGCAGCAGAACAACAGCGGAGACAGAAGAAAGAGGCTTATGGATGTAGTGCAAGAGGACATGAAGGTAGTTGGTGCAAGAGAAGAAGATGCAGACGACGGGGTTAGATGGAGGCAACTGATTCGCTGATTTGCTGAAGGGAAAAGCCGAAAGGAGAAGAAGACTGTCTGAATGAATACCAGCCAGTCACAGGGACCAGTTGCAGGAACTCCTCATAAAAAAAAGTGAAATCCAGTCTCGGGACAGGTCAATATAGTAGGTGTAAGAGAATCACAGAGACCACAGGATATCCCCGTTTGTTTATCTCCGTGTTGAGATGTCGTCCTCCTTTGCCTCTTCCTTTTCTTCCTCCTCTGAGATGCAGAGACCCCCTGTACCTGGCAGGAATTCCTTCCCTGCTCCCTCCAGGATCTAAGATGAGGTGACGTCCTCCTCAGCGACATACTTCTCATTTTGTTTTGCTTTCCTTCGCTTTTTGGTAGCGAAATATCAAAGGAGGGGCCCCAGGACAGAACCTTGGGGCATGCCTGAAGTGACAAAGGTTGGGTTAGATTTAAAGGACTTAAGTTGAATGTCTAATGAGTGTGGGTGATGCCAACAGAAGAGAGCCTGTTGAGGAGGGTGGAATGAAAGATGGTAACAAAGGCTGCACTCAGATTGAGGAGGAAAAGAATGCAGAGCAGTCCAGAATTACCTGCCATGACAAGATCATTGGTGAGTTTTTTTAGAGCTGTTTTAGTGCTATAGGTGCAAACCGAACCGGAACTGTTCAAACAGGTTCACGTGGGATAGGTGAGATTGGAGTTGGGAGGCACCTGTTTTTTTGAGGATTTTTGGAAATGAAAGGTAGATTGGAGATAGGACAGAAGTTGTTGAGGATGGAGGGGTCAGCACCAGGATTTTTCAAAATTGGGGTAACGGCAGCAGTTTTGAAGGATGTAGGGACACTTCCAGTGGTGAGAGAGGAGTGGCCACCTAGGATAGGCTCCAGCGTCACCTGTGACCTGCAAGGCAAAAAAAGCAGCTGAAGACAAGACGATTATAATCATATTCAAGAAAATGGATGGATGGATAGTAGTCACAGTGTGCAGCAAACAGGCACAAAGTCAGGATTCTAACAACCCTTGTGAAAGGAAATTTTGCAATTTTTGCAAAGTCTTTTTGTTCCTACACTTCACAAGTTTTCTGTATGCAAGGTTGCCTTGGATAATTGGTAACCGGTTTATGTAAAACTGAGCTCATCTGGTGTGAGACTGGTTATGTTGTGTAGTTCCCGACATTTCACATCTTGTATCGTGTTTCACAGCATGATTATTTGCTCTTCAAATATGCAAAACAATAAAGATTGAAATAAATAATAATGTAACAGAAATCAACAAAGGCTATTCTTCTGCAATTAACTTTTCTGTCTCTTTTATGACTGTCAAATTAATTAACACTCAGGTTGCTGATTATGACTATTTCCATGCTTGTTTTAATGTAAAACAACAAAATAATTAGGTGAATTTCCTAGAGGGGAAGAATCAAATCATTCTTAATTATTAGTGTGCGGATCCACAACAGAGACAAAATATTATAATGAGGCACATCGCTATTCCCCTCTACACATTGCAACAAAGGTGAAAACTCATTTTTCAGCCTATCATTTGCATAAATTCTCCTTTTTTAACTTTCTTCTGCCAAAAGTGATAAAGTGCATGCAGCACCGGGTGGAGATTCTGGAGGAAGGAGGGGTGATGGGGATTGGGGTTAAAGGTTACGGAGAAGAGGAAGAAAAGCACGTTTAATAGACAGAACATAGAAGATCTGCATAGACTGTCGAAAAGAGTTTGTGCACTTGAAAGGAGGATTAACTATGAGAGGAAGTGGTGACACAAAATTGAGACAAAGAAAGAAGATTGAGAGAGAACGAGCGAGACTGACTGACATAATGTGGATGAATCAGATAACAGAGAACGCTGTAGGCAGGAGAATGTAATGAGCTTTTGAGAGGAGAGAATGAAACAGAGAGCTGAGTACAGTGAAAATACAGACTTAATGTGATAGAGTACTTAGTGGATGGATAAAATTGTGCTGTCTGTTATTTAAATGTATATATGGTGCATTTAACACAAAGTACATGAGAGGATAGGACAGTAATAATAGTTCATCATGTCACAAAGAAGAAACAACCTACTGCACACCAGACATAAACATTAATATTAAAGTAATTGTACTAGAATAGTTACAACAGTTGTCTTTGTGTTTCATGACTCCGTGAATTCTTTGAAAGGATAAATACGGGGGGAAAAATTGTGGTAAAATCTGACCAAAAGTTAGATAAGATGTGGTATAGTGGTAAGTAACATAAATTAATATTCAAACTTCTGCCTGCTCTCAGCATCAACAAAGACCAGAAACAAGAATGGGAAAATCACAAAGGAACCTTTGATGGCAAAAAATGCTATAAAGACATTATAAGTGAGTGTCTGTTTCTTGCTTTTGCAAGATGTCTGTTGTATGCTGTTCTCAGTGTGAAAGGTAAGCATTTGAAATTGTGCTTCTGTAGGTCAAACAACATTTAACACACACTGACCCACACATATCCACAGCACACATCAGTAGATCTGAACTATTTATTACTAACGACTGCTCCAAACAGTTGACATACATGTCTTAGCTGCTTTCACAATCATTCGCATGCGGCACACGTACACAAACGCACACAGTGTTCGGGTATCAGCTGAGCCTCACCTCTCCTCATGCCCCCTATCTCTTGTTTTTTTGCTGTGTTTGTGTACACTGGGCATGTTTCTTCTTTGTCTGATGACCTGTAACTGTGTCATTATGCTCACCTGGACTTCTACAGGTCATCACCCTACCTGCAGCATATAACCCCCATTCTGTGTTAGATTGTTCGATCACCCAAGTGATGCTGAAGTGCTGACAAATACTTTTTATACTTTTTTTTATACATTGATCAGAATTCCTGACTCTTGATTTGCCAGGTATTTTTAATTGTGTACAATTGGTACACTGCTTTTGCAGCTAAGTAAATGGTCTGTGACCTAATCCAGCATCTTGTCAAAATAAACATTGTCTGGTCTAACCTTTATCATCAGCTTTCTACGTTTTCCACTTTTTAAATGTTGTGAGGAAAAGAGCGGCTTTGTCTGGTCCAGTTGCTGCTGGCTGGGAACAAACACAACTCTATGGCAATAACATGTACCATATGTTCAACTCATGTGTTCATAGATGACCATTATTATGTTTGTATTTATGAATGTATTTTGGTTAGCATGTTTTTAACCTCAACCACTGACTATTGGTGTAACTGTAGATAATAGATGATGACACTATTTACTGCTGCAGGTAAACCTTGCTTGGAAAAGAGGTGGTAGAATAAAAAATCGCTCCTGTCACCACCACATGTTTTATGCATGAATTGGTCTTCAGTATATTGCCTCATACGGTTTGGCCTGTTTGAATGTATTTTTAAGTAGTCTCTTTATCATATTGTTAAAAATGTTTGGCATTATATTACATAACCAATGTCTTTACTACATCCATATCTAATTCACCTAAGCTGCATGTTTGTAGAGGTAGAAAGAAGCCAGAAAACCAGCAGAGAACCCACATAGACATGGACAGAACATACAAACTCTGCCCAGAAAGAAATCGAACCTGGAACCTTCTTGCTGTTATGCACCAGTGCTGCTCACTGTCCCACTGTGAGACCCAGGCAGTGATTAAAGAATAGTAAATGATTTTGTTATTATTCAAAAAATTAAGCTCAGTGTGTGACATTAATTGTAGCTGCTGTGGAGGAGCTGAGGAGGCTGCTGAGCTGAGTATACAACTGTGACTAGGGTATGGACGATAAATAGGATTGGAGTTTAGGTGAACATTACTGTATAAGGTGGTGCACAGAGCTAAAGTAGTGCATTTAATTACATTAATGGAAACTATCTCTGACAAGGAGGAAATATTTTTTGAAGTTTTTTAACTGTTACTTAAAAAAGTATGATATTTATTTTTTGTATTATAATTTTACAGCTAGACAGCAGACTGGACTGGTCACTCAACTGGGACTGTGTGTACAAGAAGGGGCAGAGCAGGATGTACTTCCTGAGGAGGCTGGCCTCCTTCAACATCTGTCCTAAGCTCCTTCTCATGTTCTATCAGTCCGTAGTCTCCAGTGTGCTGTCATACGGCATTGTGTGTTGGGGTGGGGGGGGCAGGAAAAGAGATATGGACCGTCTGAACAGACTCATCTGCAGAGCAGGCTCAGTGGTCGGGCTGAGCCTGGACTCTGTGGAGACAGTTCTGGAGAGCAGGACCATGTCCAAAGTCAGGGTCATCATGAACAACACCCCCCCCCCCCCCTACACACCACCTTCTCCCAGCAGAGGAGCACCTTCAGCGACAGACTGCTGTCACACAGCGCCTCCACAGAGAGGCTGAGGTCCTCCTTTGTGCCCCGTGCCATCAGGGGGTACAATGACTCTCTCAGGAGGAGCGGGGGGGGGGTCAGCACACGGTTAAATGGATTTTATTTAACTTTATACTGTTTATATTTTAGTGATAGTTTAGTATATATCCTGTTAATAATACATGTGTCTGTTAGTGTAGTGTATGTCCTGTGATGTCAGTGTTTCTTTTTTTCATGGTGTTTATCTAGTATTTATTATGTAATGCATGAGCAGTGGATATGTGCTATTTCCTCCGGAATTATTAAAGTAATATATATATATAATATATATATATATATATATATATATATATATATATATATATAGTCCAGAGTTAAAAGTTGTGCTTAATCAATATAACAATTAAGACAAAGTTATGACATTAAGAAATTGCTTGCCAGTGCCAGTTTCTAAATTCAATCAAGCTCTCACATTTGTTCTATGGTTTGGCCTTTAGGTCATGCCAACCTATATATAATCAAACGCATTGTTCTTTACTGCTGTGGATTGGAAATTCTGGACTATAAATTCAGCACCATAATTTTTATTAAATACAATATATAGAAGGGAAAGTCAACAAACTGTTTATCCTTCCATGCATTTTTTTGTAAATGGATGGATAGATTTACAGCTGATTCTTCTGCTTTTGGGGGTCACCTGTTGCTTGTTGTCCTGGCTCCCCCTTGACATAGCATTGTTTTAGTATTTCATCAATCTTTAGTTGTGATATTAGTTTTTGGAGGCATGGAGAAGTATGGTGATCAATCAATCAACCTTTATTTGTATAGCGCTTAATCATGTCAGCAGACATTTCAAAGCGCTTTAACAGAGAAACCCAACAGGACCCTGGTCTAACTCCTCGCTCTCACTGCACCCTGTCAAACGAGCAGACGGCATGTTGCCGTTTGGTCAATTTTAATAGGGCTGAATCACAGAGGTGAGTCTCCTGATGAGAAACTTGTGCGCAAAACTCGTGCGAGATCAAAGCATCACAGTCTGGTTCGTTGCTGCCACCCAAAGGGACAGGACAAGACTGCAAAGGGCAATCAGGTCTGCTGAGAAGATGACTGGGACCTCCCTGCCCTCCCTCCAAAAGTTGTACTCCTCAAGAGTTAGGAGTCTGGCAGGGAAGATCATCTTAGACCCATCACACCCTGGATACAGACTGTTTAAAAGTCTACCCTCTGGGAGGCGCTACAGAGCCCTCCTCTCAAAAACCACTAGGTTAAAGAACAGTTTCTTCCCCCAAGCCATAACACACTTGAACAGCAAATGTTAATTATCATGTCTTCCAGTCCTTGCACTCTGTTTACACATGCACTCTGCACTTGTACATTGTGTCCCCCACCCACTGTGATTTGTGTTTTTGTATTTAGCATAGTAATTTATAGTATTTAGCATAGTTAATTTAATGTTACAAATGTACAGTTTGAGACACCACCTGCCGGAAACAAATTCCTTGTCTGTTTTTTAACGTATGATGGCAATTAAAGCTGATTCTGATTCTGATAATGGCGGTTTCCAGGTTTGAGATTTAAGTTGAGAAATGGAAAAATTGTGAATGTTTTTGTTGAATGGAGGTGCCTTTTCCCCCAATATTATATTGCGGAAGAGGTAGAGTTGATTTTTTTTTTATTGTAAGTATTTAAAGCTTGCTTCCCATGGACGCGTGCTGTCTTATGATCATTCATCCCTGTCAAAATATTGTGTCAAAGACGCAAGGACGCACGCAAACGATAACACTAGTCCAGAGCTGCGAAGTAGAGCATATAGCGTGGTTTGAGAGGGCATGTAATAGTTCATTGTCTGGTTCACCAGCACCCTATGCCTAACTGGTGAACCTTGTTTTTCACCGGGCAGTAAGACACAAAAGGGCCAGGCTGGCCACAGTGTAGGCAGTGATTTTACCACAGGCGGCACTCGCTCTCAGCTGGAGATAGATGAGCTCAACCTAGTTGCATGAGCTTCACAAGACCCCCAGGGGCACAGGTGAGGAGAGGTGTGCCTGGAAAGCCTCAGGGAAACAAACTCTCTCTCTCCTCCACTCCCGGGGGCGGCCATCAATGCGGATAGCCAGGACTCGAGCGAATTTCAGTGGGAGGGTCCTGTGTCGCCAGCTCATCCTTAGTAAGGTCCAAAGAGTCCATTATAAAGGGGATGAAAAGGAAAATGGAGTTCCAGTCACTCTCCGCCGAGATGGTGCAGAAGTCAATGAAGTACTGGGTGACGGATCTCCCCCTTTGAGTTATCTTCAACAGCCCCCTAGCTATGATCAAACACTTTTCAAAGCTCAGCGGCAAACAACTGGACTGAAACAGAGATGGGCGGCTGTCGCTCCCACGGTTCCCCAGGCTCAGGCTGTCCCGTGAGGAGGGAGACGTTACCTGGGATCACTTGATAAGAAAGGCTGGAGTCTGCTGCTCGACGATGAGGGAACGCAGGTCCAGCAAAGGACGACAGGTTCCTGGAGCCCCGGAATGCTGTTCGGGGCCAGAATCCAAGCATCATAAATGATAGATGATTGAACGGGTGGTTTGGGGACAGCGGTAGTAGCTGCGGAGAGCCTTGCAAGATGGTCCTGGAGGACATCCATGCTGCATTCCTGGTGGGCAGCCATGGACTGCATTGCCTCAGCCAAAAAGGTAAGCTGATGGCCTGGCGCCGGATCATGCTGGCTTCTGTTGGCAGTTCCATCTGAGCCAGGATACCGTCGGCTGGGTTCATTTTGGCCGGATTGTTCTCTCACAAATTGAACAAGACTGGCAGAGGGCAATAATAAGTATTTTTTTTAAAACATTTTGAACTGGTGCCGCCAAACAAAGTAGATTTTGATTTCTAAGAAACTTGTTTTCAAGCTTTATTGCTCACACAGTAGAAAAGAATAAACCATACGTGTCATTTTTAATTTGGAGGTGAAGCGTTTGCTTTGTTCCCAGCCCCTGATGTACAGTGACAACACCAATGATGAGCTGTTACTTAGCCAGACATGAGAATGAAGCTGGTGGCGCTGCTGTGATGATGTCTCCATCAGGTGAGACACTATAATGTTTGTTGTCAGTCAATAACAAGGATATTTTACATCTGTAACTGTTTAAGAGCAAGGAGTCTGGGCGTTTGGGCGTATAAAATGAAACTAACTTCAAATGACAAACATAACTGTGTCTGTATTCTAAATTTAAATATTTACACCTTAACATTTACCCTTGCAGCTAACTGTGTTCCTTCTAAAACTAAATTAATGTATTGTTCTGCTAACATTTATATTTCGGGTACCTGGAAGCAAGAGCTTGATGAAGCTCTTGTGGATTTCATAGTGAAACGCCTGGACATTCACTGTGGTGTCTGGTCCTGGGTTCCTTGCTCTGGCAGCACAACAGGACCCCACATACATCCTTCCATCTAGGCAGGCAGTTAAAGCCATGGTGGAGAGGAGGTATACGGAGGAAAAGGAGGTCAAGGCAGCACTGCAGAGCGTCTATAGCATCAGCCTGACCGCAGACATGTGGACCTCCATCAACATGGATGCATATCTCGCCGTCACCTGTCATTCCGTTCATGCAGGTGAACTGTCAACCACACTGTAAGGAGTTCAGTCATTCCCGATAACTCACACGGTGGAGAATGCCAATGAGAGTGCCAATGAATTTGAGTGTGTTCACCAGTGCGTCAGGATGTTGGCACCTTTTCATGCTGCCACTGTGGAGCTGTCACAGGAAGCAAGAGTGTAGGGAGCCAAAGTTGTTCCACTTATCAGAATGTTGAAATATGCATTGAGTGAAGGAACGGCACGCGTGACTAATGACATGGCGAAAGAGCTTGGTTTGAACCTGTCAACGAGAAGTTCTGCGGGATAAATACCACAAGCATCTTTTTGTTGGCCTCACCACTTGATCCGACGTTCAAGGCTCTCGGGTTTCCAGAACCCTGCAAATGCCGAGTCAGTTGTGCGTTGGCTGAAATTTGAGTGTGCTGCTTTAATGAGCAATCTACCCCGAGAAGTGGAGCCACCGGCTTCAACTGACACACAGCCAGAACCAGCTGCATCTTCTCAAGGTAGACAGTTCCGTGGAATTTGGTTGAATATGGATGCTGAAGAGGCGAGAGCCGTCGATGCCATCGTGGTATTTTTCGACACTTCCACTGAAAAGATCCTTGGATCCTATGCGTTATTGGATAGAGCACAGAAGCTCCTATCAGAACTTTTTCCACCTGGCAATGCAGCGTGAGAGAGTCTTCTCCAAAGCAGGGAAAATTTTGTCCAAGAAGAGGAATCGGCTCAAACCCTCCCCACCTACTGTATATATTTGAATAAGCTCACTGGAAGACCTCACATGTCACATTTTAACTCCAACCACTACCTGTCAATCAAGCGCCCAACCAATCGTGGCGCATCTGCTAGCAGGAATCACGTGAACAAAATAGCGTAAGGCATCGGGCAGCGAGGCTTTTTGTTGCGGTTACGCCTTTCCTCCACACTAAAACGCAGGTATCCAGGACCAAAACGCCAGCGTTGTCGTGTGGATGCTGTAACCAAACTTTTTCTGTCCAGGGGGCGTCGCCCTGCGACAAAAACCGCTGTGACGTTAGTGTGTGTGACCCGTGTCTACATGTACACACAGAATGGATGGAGTTAAAACCAGCTATTTTCTGACATATAACAGATCCACATCGAAGACACTTTGATAAAAATGCTGACAGTTGGATATTTGTTCGTCTGTTTCTTTCGTTATAGGCCATTAAGTTTATATATTTATTTATTCATTCATTCATGTTCCTCGCCAAAGACGCCAATGCCAGTTCTGGGTCAGACCAAGTCGTGCTACCTGCTGGAGGAAGAACTCTGTGATGGGTGCGCTTGGTTTATAATACCAATATATTTGTTTTCATATGTTTGCTTTGATAATAATCATGAATCAATTTGCTATAATATATGGCAACAACATAGAAAGCAAGGATTACCGCATTAAAGTAAATTATATTCGGTTTTATTCAGAAAATGTATGCAATACAGAAAACGTCAAAGTGCTGATTTCTGGGCTCATTGACCGTTGTGTGGTTGCAGTACAGTCACTCTGCCAAAGAGGGCGCCCACATTCACAATGAATGGGGCGTCGAGTAATGAAAAAATTTTCGGCACAATTGTCACAAACGGTTTGAAGCCCAATGGGGCGCCATTCAGACATCACTACACAGAACCAAAGGTGAAGCCGGCTTGAGAAGCCTCAGGCTAATCAGCCTGATCAGGCTCAGGTGTGGAGATGAAGCTCCGCCCACCAGTTCAGCCCCGCCTGCTGTCACATCCAGCACAGCAGAGTAACGTGAGAATAGTACCAAACTGTTACAGTTCACAGTAGAACTACAAAGCGTACTTTAAAGATGAAACATACTAACCCTTAGACCCCTGACCTATTGTGGCCATTTTTGGTACCTTTGATACTTGTCTCTATATATCACATTAAAAATGATTTAACATACCCATGCTTGGTATGTTTATCTTCAGCACAACTTCAGCTATATTTATTTATTTATTTTGCTATAGGCCAAAATGCATTGACTCGGGATATATGCTCACTTGGTTGTTTCATCACAATTGTTTCCACGGCATGTTTTGTGATGACTTTGTTCATGCATAGTTATTGTCCAGCAGGTTTGACAAATATTAAATATCAAGCTAATTTTTTTTCTAATGTGTTTGATAATAATAATAATTCAAACTTTATTGATCCCCAGAGGGGAAATTCTCTTTTCACTCTCAGAACATGCTTATTTTTTTGTTAGTTTTTAGCACATCACACAGTGTTGTGAACAAGGCCCCTAAAACACAGCACACTATGGGCCTGTAATCATGCAGTTAGTCCATGGGAGGAAGAGTGACGGGTCGCGCACGGAGGTCACGTCCCAAATAAGCAGCTTGTGGTGGGGACGGTGTCTTGCTCAAGGGCGGCAGTGGCTGACACCTCCCACTGTCAGCTCACACTCCAAGGGATGTCATGGCGGTAGCGGGAATCGATCCACCAATGGCTGGGCGATCCATCTTCAAGACATCTGCTCTACCGCTGAGCCCTGTTTAAACAGCATTTCAAATTGACATAATGAAGTCAAATGAACATCTATTTTACATGTACAGTTCCAAACAGATCAGTTCCCGACAGCAGTGTCAAATATTTGGTCTTTTATCAGTACCAACATCTCACCAGTGGCACTTTTGAAAATGTTAGGGTTAGAAATGGAGGTCATTAAACATAGTAGGTTTTGCGGGTTGACTCTACATCACTTCTTTAGGGATAGGGTTATTTGTGTTCAGTTATAGACCGGAAGAAGTTCTGCAGTGGCACACACATTCTATTTACCAAGATAATGAGACTTAAAGCACATTTTCTTCAAGTACAATATGCAAATACCAGTAACTGTTAATTACTGTAGCAAAGGACCTGTACTGCAGAGCATGGATGTGGGTATTTGGTTTGAAATAGTGGTGATTAGTGGCAAGTCTCTCCTGAATCCAGCTGGAGAAGACTCTGGAGATATCTGAATCTCATCTAATGTAACTGTCTTTCAATCAAGAACGATAATCAGTGAATCTAGATGAAGTTCATTGTCAACATTCATCATCCAGTTCACAAAATACTTGTCAAACTATATGACTTAAATTTAACATGTAAAATTTACTTATGTTATCATTACACAGTACTGACAACCACAGAGACACAGTAAAGCTGTAAATAATGTACATTGACCACTTCTACCAATTCACCGTGGGCTGGTATGCATCAACTTTTTTAGTGTGTTAGCAGGTCGTATGTTATACTGATCGATTTTGGTGAAGCAGTCAAACTTCACACAAACATACAGCTTTTTGACTAATTTGGCAGAACATTTTCAACAAAAATACCTGTAATGGACTTTGCTCTTACATCCTCTGAATCTGGGAGGCTCACAGGACTTAGACGGATTGGTGCTGGGTTGTTTTGTGTAACCAACTACAGTGCAGTTACCTGTCATGTCCCCGAACGTTTAAGTATTCCTTTTGATTTTGGTTGTTTTTGTTTTTTCTAATATATATCTTTCCATATTCTGCCCCAATTACAATCAACTCATTCACTCCCCAATCTATCTCCAGCTTTCTTATACCCTGTTTAGTTCTCAGCTCTCTGCCAGCCCCTCGTTGGTTCTGTCTGCTCGTTTTTCTGGATTGCTCTCATGTACGATCCTGCCTGTCTCTTGGATTCTGCTTACCCGCCTGCCTCTCGTCGGATTAGTCTGCCCTGGGATCTGTACCCCAAAAGTCTGTCTGTGACAATTAAACCTTTTGAGACCCTTGACTCACCTGCTCCCCTGCCGTGCTTTAGGGTTCCCCCTGCCAGTCGTGTTTGAGCCTTGACATGTTCCATGGTTACCACATACCTTTGACATTGAGCTTGTACCCTTAACAATGGCAGTGAAATATGACTAAGTGAAGACAGGTATGGGTCAACATTCTCATGTAAGGAGAGGTATGTATTCACCAGAACAGACGGTTACAAGCACTGAATGGGCTTGGCTGTCAAAGTTAAATGATTGATACTAGATCCTCACATCATATGCCTGCCTGAGGGAGGCCAAGAAGGCGTACGGGAGGAGGCTGGAGAAGCAGCTGGGGCGCAACCAGGTCTGGAATGGGATGAGAATCATCACCGGACACCCGAAAGGGTGCAGCACTGTGGAGGGGAACAGTGAACGAGCGAATGAACTAAACAGCTTTTTCAATCTGTTCAGCCCCCCCACCACTCCTGTCTCCTCGTCCCATCGGACCGCTCTACTGATGCTCCCTCCTCCTGTGCTTCCTCTCCTTCCACCCCTGCAACTTCTCCCGAGACCACTCCAAGAGCTGCGAACCTTACCAGCCCCCACCTCAACCACTGGACTTCCAACCTCGCCACGACCTCCTGCTCCCACCACGACCAAGATTTCTGGCGGGCACCTCCCTCTCCACAACCAGTGATCATCGAGGGCAGTGAGGTGGAGGTGGTAGGAAACTATAAGTACCTGGGACTGCAGCTAGACAGCAGACTGGACTGGTCACTCAACTCGGACTGTGTGTACAAGAAGGGGCAGAGCAGGATGTACTTCCTAAGGAGGCTGGCCTCCTTCAACATCTGTCCTAAGCTCCTTCTCATGTTCTATCAGTCCGTAGTCTCCAGTGTGCTGTCATACGCCATTGTGTGTTGGGGTGGTGGGGCCAGGAAAAGAGATATGGACCGTCTGAACAGACTCATTCGCAGAGCGGGCTCAGTGGTCGGGCTGAGCCTGGACTCTGAGGAGACAGTTCTGGAGAGCAGGATCATGTCTAAATTCAGGGCCATCATGAACAACACCAGCCCCCCCTTGCACACCACCTTCCCCCAGCAGAGAAGCACCTTCAGCGACAGACTGCTGTCACACAGCGCCTCCACAGAGAGGCTGAGGTCCTCCTTCGTGCCCCGTGCCATCAAGGGGTACAATGACTCTGTCAGGAGGAGCGGGGGGAGGTGGGGAGGTCAGCACGGGGTTGTATGGATTTAATTTAATTTTATACTGTTAATGCTACATGTGTCTGTTAGTGTAATGTATGTCTTGTGGTTTGTCCTGTGATGTCAGTGTTTCATTTTTTCCTGGTGTTTATCCAGTATTTATTCATTATGTATGCCTGAGCAGTGGATATGTGCAATTTCCTGTGGGATTAATAAAGTATATATCTATCTATCTATATCACTGCACGACATCATTGAACACTTTGTGTGATTGTAGACACTGGAAATTATATAATTGAAATAAATATATATGAATGAATACTAATATTGTTTTTCAATGTCTCCTTTGATTAATAACATATTGAATATTTGAAAAACAGCCCCCATCCCTTGAAGTTAATGCTTAATGATGTATTCAGAATTTCAACAATGACAGTAGCGAACAGAAAAATCCATCCATGTATCTACCCCTATGGTTCATCCTTGATTTTCTCCAACAATAATGCTTCCTGGTAGGGTACCAGAAATTGCCCTGCAACCACATTGTTGGGTCTGCACAAATAGCCAGGCACTATTACCCAACTACAGTCTATTTGCTTTACACTGGTTGTAAAGTTACTTCCCTGGTTGAGTTAAATGAGGATTCACAATTACAGATCTCAAATAACATTTAACAAAGCTTCACATTTTGAACTAAAAGACTGAAACAAAAACTCAAAAAATTTTGAAAATGCAAACGTTTTACCTGTTAAAAGGAAAAGACTTGTTTTGATTTGACACTGTAAAAAATTATACATTTTATAAGTATATTTTATAAAATTTATAATTTCTTTTTCTTTTTTTACAAATGCTTTTGCTCTTGACTGTAGGTGCTGTGATGACTTTGGCTTAAAATATGTGGTTTTCATGTTGTTGTTTTCTGCTGTAATATAAATTCTTATTAAATTGTTGTGACTATAGGTGTAATGTTTTCATAGCCATATAGATAAATACAAAAAACATGAACATCACTACGGTGTGAAAGCAAGTGTCACTGACTTTCAGTCATTGTGAAATACATCCAACCATTCATCTTCTACTGCCATCTATCCAGGGCCAGGTCACTAAGGCCTGGCAGCAACAGTCTGGGCATCCCTGCTCAGACTGTTGCTGGCAGGACATGCCCGGAAAACTGTCAGCAAATAGGAGTCCAGGAGGCATCTGAGACCTACTGTACGCCTGAGCCATCTCAGCTGGTCCCTCTCAATGTGGAGAGGGTGACTGCTCTCCTCACCCTTTCTCTAAGGGTGCAACCAGTCACCCTATGGAGGAAACTTATTTCTGCCGCTTGTATCCAGGATCTTCTTTTTCACCTTTACAGACCAATATAAATACTGCATCACTTCAGCAGCTGCACCAATCTGTCATTTTCTTCATTTTTTCACCAATCTTCATTTCAAGCTCCATCCTTCCCTCACCCATGAACAAGACCTTTAGATATTTGAAGTCCATCACTTGAGGCAAAGACTTCCCACAGATCCATAGAGGGCAAACCACCTTTTTTCATCAAGAACCATGGCCTCAGATTTGAAGGTGTTGCTCCCCATCTTACTCGCTTGACACTCAGCCACAGACCACCCCAGTACATGCTGAAAGTCCAGGCTCAATGAGACCGCCAAAACATCATCTTTGGTTTGATACCCATACTGAACCTCTTCTGGCACCTGACTGCACCTAGAAATGCTGTTCATCAAGATTATGCACAGAACCTGTCATAAAGAGTAGCCTAGCTGAAGTTCAAAATGTGCCTGAAACAGGTCTGACTTACTTCCAGCAATGCGAACCAAGCCCCACTTTCAGCATATAGTGACTGGACAGCCTTTAGCAAAGGGCCCAGGGCCGTATACTCCCAAAGAACTCACAAAGATAACCACATTGTTCCTCCAAAATCTGAGGTCCAACTGTTGGTCTAATTCTCCTTTCCAATACCTTGGACCAGACTTTCCATGGGGAGTGTGAGCCCCCTTTAGCAGACCACACCCTTTTTGAAAAGGGGAACCACGAGCCCAGTCTGCCAATCCAGGGGTATTGTCCATGACCGTGATGCAGTGTTATGGAGTTGTCTCAACTTAAACCAGCCCTGCACCTCCAGGGACTTAAGATAGTCTGGGTGAATCTCATCTAACCTCAGTGCCCTGCTATCCAGGAGCTTGGCAACCATTGGTGACTTTAGCTTGGGTGATGGATGAGTCCACCTTTGAAACCTCAGCCTCAACTTCCTCCATGGAAGACACGGTAGTGGGATTGAGGATACCTTTGAAGTGTTTTATAACCTCTCAGGCTACGATATGGCTGGCCTGCCAGTAATTGTCAGTTGCCTCTGGAGTCCCAAGTCAGCAAGACTCCTACTTCAGCTTGACAGTATCACTGAAACTGTGTGGTCCCCTGCTTCGTCAGCTGATCCTAATCACCACCAGGTGGTGTTGGGTGAACAGATGTGCAGAACTGTCCACCAAAGTGTCCAAGACACAGCCAGTGGTCCAATGACTCAACAAGAAATTTAATCAGCAGCTTCCAGCCTAGGGTGACCTAGTTCCATGGGCACTGATGGACATCCCTGTGCTTGAAAACTGTGACTACCAAAAAAGTCCAATAACAGCACACCACTGGAGTTCAGATTAGGGAGGACACTCATCCTAACCACCCCCTCCATGTCTCACGGTCATTGCCCTCATGAGTGTTAAATGACCAAGAAGTGAAGTCCCCAGCTGTAGCACTATTCAGTACTCTGGAGGACTACAAGAAGGCCAGTAACTCTACACTGCTGTTCACCCCTGAGGCTGAAACAACAGTGAGACACCTATACCTGACCTGAAGATCCAGGGATGCAACCCTCTCATTTAGCTGAAATCAGAAATAGTATGAGACCTGCTGCATGATCCACATGCATCCACATTGCATACCGATTTGCTGGTAGGATATATGCAGATGATAAAATTATTATCCATTATTCCTGTAAAATGAACAGATTAAATTTTTATCTGCACTACGTGCCTTTACACGCTCACTGATTAAGAGGTAGCATCAACACAAACCCTCAAAGATACACACAGCTATAAATATAGATGGCCATGGTCATTTGCATTTATTAATAAGAGCACAATCAGGATTATGGAGTGAGATAAAAAGGAATAGACATTAAAGGACAGCATGGACAGGAAAAATAAATAACATCCAATTTAGCCCTGTGTTTTTCAAGTTACACCTTGGCATTTTGAATTCAGAATGGTTATTTTTCTTCACTGTATGCATGTCATTGTTTGAGGAAAAAGTTTTACAGTCCTCAAAAATGGCTTGTTAGCATCTGTAGAATGCCACATTGAAACCAAAGGGGCACACTAAGCAATCTCTATAAATCCTTAAAAAGGAGGAGGAAGAGGGACTAGGGGAAGGAAAAGACACGAAGAGGAGACCGAGCTGATGGTGGCTGTGGCTGAAGAGAGAAATGGAAATATCAGATTGTAGAGAATGAACAAATGAAGGGGAGGCAGATTTTATATAAAGTGTGAGAAACTATGGAAAATATGTGACTTCAAAACTGCTCTGAGTATGTTAGAAAAAGGTCAGATGGAGGCTCATGAAGATTATGAAAGCCGTTCGAGGTTCTTCTTCAGATGTGTGTGCCTCACGTCAGGATACATCTTTCTGTCCTTTATGTGTGTGTGCTGCTTTTTGAATTTGTGTATGTTATTGGGACTCACTTCTGTGGGTGTATGTGTGTCTCCTTTTATGCAGCTGAGCATTTCATTTAAAGGCTGAAAGCAGCCTTTTGTTTGGCGAACTGTTGAGGAGAGAGAAAGAAAGAGCAAAGTATCTTACTCTATTCAAATATGCGGTAGGAACGAAAGGAAAAGATTCGATTTTGTCCCTGTCTGCCTTGGATGAAGGACAAACTCTTTTCACTGGTGTTTAGAGAGAAAAAAATACTCACAGACAGATAATCACCATGTCCCATACTTGTTCAAGCACATATATGCATCCTTTTACTCATTGCCAGCACCCTGACCCTGACAGCACCCTTTGGTCACACACATACACATGCACACAGTGTGTACTACCTCCAGTTTAATGATGAAGTAGGGCCAACTTTCTGTTTGTTGTGAATCTGCATAATGTACCTAATGTGATGTACCAAATAATGTTTCCTACCCTTGTAGCACAGGGTGGAAAACCTTCAAATTTGAAGATTATCCAGAGGGTCATTGATATGTTGATTCTTCAAGGTAAATTGTGTGAAATAGAAACTCAACCAATAAATCTATCAAACTTGATTTAATTTGCAATACACGTGTTATTTAGACTATAACAAGTGAATAACAATACAATAACGACACAGAGGAATTGAAAGAACACCAAAAAGGGAGGACGAAGGGAACACTACGATGTCGGTTGAAGTAATTTTGAAGTCTGAATACATTTCTTTTCTCGTAACGTGAGATCACACTGTTCTCTTCTCTCAACAATACTGTGGGTAAGAACCACAATTACTTGATCTGATCACGTGTTAACATTTTGTTGGAGCATGCACAAGAACAAAAAAGGCAAGGGAAACAGTGTGTGAATGCCCAGCTTGTTTCTTAGAGACCAGGGAGTATTGTCGATGGCTAGGATATACCACATGGTTCGTAATTTATTTCTATGGCTGAAAGAATAAAGCCGGTGCAGAAAACAAAAAGAATGTTTTTCAGTAATACGAAAATAACAAATGTATTCTACACTACTGTGTGGTTCAACAACATCAAATTCTGGGATACAATATTTTTTTAGTTTGTTCTCATTTCCATACATATTCACAATTGACCTTCAGGTAGATGTAGAGAAAACAAGTTGTTCAGTCTGTAGAACAGAGACTGGGATCTTCTAAAGGATTGGAACTCCATTACTGATTTTAAAAACATTTTAAAACATTTTCTCCCCAGTAAAACTCTAATAAATTTAATCTAAAGGACATGGTGTAGTTGTTTAAGTCAGGCAGTTTGAAGTGTGTTGTAGCCAAAAAAAAAGGACATTCCACCAGAACACATCTGCAAATTTGAAGTGCAATTATTTCCCAGTACTTTGACACATTCAGAGAGAAAACAAATATTTTATTTCCAAGTGGCATGAATGTTGATGAACTTCAAATACAAAATCTTAGAACACCGATTCAGAAACACATAGCTACATGGCAATTAGAGAAACACTTTTTAATCAGAGTATAGCAACATATATCAGTCAAAGATTGCTTTGTTCACTCAAGGTCTGTTCATTTATTCATCTGTATAATTTTATTTTACTTGAACAATAAAAATTCGATTTCCAGCAAATAGCCTTCCATGTCATGAAGTCCTTGTCCAAACAATGAAATGTACGCTACAACAGGAGTGACCCCAGTTCTTTTGTTACGACCCAGAATGATGGAATGGCTAGAATGCCGGAACAGTAAGAGATGACCAATAAAACCATGAGTTTGGATCATTTAGCAGGAAGAAAAAGCTTTATTTGTACAATTCGTGTTCTCTGAGAACGAGCAAATGAAAGTATTGTGAAGGAGGGGAGTGAAGGTTGTGCCAAGATTACAAAAAGACAATAAAAATATCCGTCTGGAAACCTTGTGAAGGAAAGCAAACATCCTGCCTTTTCTGAAAACCAATTTAAATTAATAAAGAATAAAGTTTCTTTAAATAATAATAATAATAATAATAAAAGAGCACTCTACAAGGCAGAAAATGTGTTTTGTACAGAACAGGGGGGGTCAAACTCATTTTCACCGAGGGCTACATCAGTATAACTGCTGTCCTCAAAGGGCCAGATGTAACTAATAAATGTAAGTAGATGTAACTCAATGTAATCTAGGTTACAAACATTACAGTTGCAGAGAAAGAATATGTTTGCTTGTCGTTCTGTTATAACAAAAATCCCTTTAATTTGTCAGGTTATGACATCAAACACAAGTTGGGACACACGTTTTGTTGGCATCAAAATGGGCTGAATTACTGCATTTTGGGAATTTAGTTTTTGGTCAAGGCACACTTTGACCTATTTATTATTATACTCTGACCTTTTATGCTCTTGCAGGCCACATAAAATGATGTGGCGGGCCACATTTGGCCCCCGGGCCTGGAGTTCGACACCCTTTGCTGTAGAGGGTTAAAATATCCTTTAGCACAAATCGGTGGATTTTCAGATTGATCCAAAATGTATTATTCTCAAGATAAAAACTAGAAAATAAAACTATATTAACAAAGTGGAATGAAAAAAAATCACTTTCAAAAGAAAGGCATAAACGACTGGAAATCCCTCATCTGAGTCGAAAAACGTAAACTTAAAGGAAGCTGACCTCCTTCCTACTCTCAGAAAAGATTTTGGCTGATAACAGTTCCAGCAAAGCACCGAAATGTAAATCTGTCCACCACTGGAAGAAGAGACCGGGACCTCTTTCTCTCTGACACCAGACTTAGGGAAGCCTCTATAAGATGGAATCATTTATGCAGAGGATTAGAGGATAACATTAAAATAATTATCAGTGGGTGTGAGTCTTTTAATTTGTGCGTCATCAGTTTATCCCATGTTTAGAATACTGTGTCTTATTGTTCACAACAGATATGAAGTCCAGTTGAGGGTTGACCACAACTGAGCAATTGCTCTTCTCAGGGTACTTGTAGTTTGTAAGATGTGAACTAAGGCTTTCATTCATCAGAATCGACTGATCAATGGCCCACCAGTAATCTTTTGGATTATTACTTAAAGTAGATAAATGAAGATACTTTAACCAGCTCATTCTCTTCACTTTATTTTGCAAACAAATTTCAGTGGCTATGCCACTGAAGGCCCTTCAAAAGTTAAAAATTCAATATTCTGAATTTCAGGCTTCATAATGTCATTAAAAATAACCTTTGAAAATATTCTGTCAGAAGTGAAAAATAGCATGTTGGAATAAAATAATTGTATTAATGGATGGATTGTTTTTAAAAGCAAAATGAGTAACTGTCAGCTTTTTGTGAAATGTTCCATCCCCTTCCTAACAGCCACACACCTGAAAATATTGCATCATTGGTGCAGGAGCTGATGGTGGAATGGGGATTATGTGAAAAGGGGAGATGTTTGGTCACCAAAATATGATTGCCACTGCCAGAATCCTCAGTTAGGCATGCAGTCGCCTGCTGCAGCTTCCACAGGTCATATGTGGAATCATATGCCATATTCATGTCACTGAATATATGTTTTATAATATGTGTTTTACACCCCCCAGGTATTAACCTGTGGAAGCTACTGGACAGAGATCCAGAAGACACAAGATCAAAAAATGCCCCTGTGCCACATTTGCAGGGGTTCATTTGGATGATGACTCCAGATGAACAATGATCCCCACCGACAGCAGATGTCTCCAACAGACCTGAATGAAGCTTCAGGTAGTCAACCACTTTATGACACAGTGGTTCGGGAAAAGTGCAGAACTTCAGCAAACCGTGTTTTGCCATCTCTGTCCATATGCAGGACACCTGGAGAGACTAACGCTCATAGTTTAATCAGAAAAAGGCAATAAATCCAGGAAACACAAGAAAAATCAAGAAGTTCAACAAACTGGAGACACGGTAAAAAACACTCTGGTACCGAACCAAAGACGAAGCCGGTTTAAGAAGCCTCGGGCTAATAAGCCTGATCAGGTACAGGTGTGGATATGAGGAACAGGTGTGGAGATGAGGAACAGGTGTGGAGATGAGGAACAGGTGTGGAGATGAGGAACAGGTGTGGAGATGAGGAACAGGTGTGGAGATGAGGAACAGGTGTGGAGATGAGGAACAGGTGTGGAGACAAGGTTCTGCCCACCAGTTTGACCCCGCCTCCTGCCACACCCCAGCACAGCAGGGCAACATGAGACAAATACCAAACGTTAACAGATAAGATTTTGTCTTACTGTACATGGATTCATTGGGGTTTAGTAAATATCTTAACACATTAGCTATATGATAAATATAAGATAAGTAAATGTATGGTGACAGTAACGTTTCAAGTTCACATTAAACATATATTAGTGTTGCCACAGAACACAGGTGACTCAGTAGAATCAAATGGAGAGAAGCCAAAGAAAGGGATTAAACGAGATGGAAATGAAAGACTACCAGATGTGACGGCAGCGAGACAGAAGCAGTCGATAGTCGACACAGAGAGTGGCCATGAAAGACGCCCGTGGCTGTCAGCTGGTTCAGAACACACCCTGGGTACTGTGGTGCCAAGGGGCCTGTCTCAGCCAGACTGACACTAAATTTGACCCCCTACAGACAGGTTCAAGGGGGCAAACTAATGACACAACATTATGTGAGCTCACCTTGTGTTTGTATGAAAACAATGTTACACCTGGTTCTCTGGTTTTGAACATTACTGTCTCTTGTGTGGTGATGGATTTGAATTAGAATCAAATTGTGTTGAGGCCAAAGGGCATTATGAAATTTGTTGCACTTTTTAAATTTATTATTATTGTTACAGTAATAATAATTAATAACAATTATATTAATATTATTGTTATTATTACTATTATTATTATTTGTTGTTATTATAAACATGGGGGGCCCCCCCTGGAGATAGGGACCAATCAATCAATGTTTGCAGCATTTGAAAAGATTTTTAATTTGATGATTACAGCTTACATCCAAAAGAAATATATATAGCTCAACCTTGTGGGGTGGTATCTGTGTCATCCTCAAGCTCGGGTCCTCTACCAGAGGTCTGGGAGTCTGAGGGTTCTGTCAGTATCTTAGCTGTTCCTAGGACTGCGCTCTTCTGGACTGAGGCTTCAGATGTTGTTCCAGGAATCTGCTGGAGCCACTCTTCCAGTTTGGGGGTCACTGCCCCAAGTGCTCCTACTACCACGGGGACCACGTTAACCTTGACCTTCCACATCTGTTCCAGCTGTTCTTTCAACCCTTGATATTTCTCAATCTTTTTGTGTTCCTTCTTCAGAACTGAAGAAGTCTCTTGGATGAGAGACGAAACGTCTTCAAGAACTTTCTTAACGTCCAGTGGATTGACTTAAACAGCTGTGGGATTCCAAGGTATTTGTAGCTGTCCTTGATGTCTTCTATCCTGCCCCCTGGTAGGTCAACCCCTTCCGTTCTGATCATCTTGCCTCTTCTCGATACCGTCCGGCCACATTTATCTTATCCGAATGACATCCCTATGTCGTCGCTGTCCATCTTGGTGTGAATCCATGTAGAGGAGGTGGTTGATTGTTGCTCCGCTTCAGAATCAGTATCTGTAGCCACTCTTTGTGATGATCTGACTGAGGGGGTTCAGACCTATGCAGAACAGAAGTACGTGGGTTTTTTTAAAAATTGTAAATTCTTCTTTGTCACAACTGCTCACACACATACTCACACCTTTGGATAATTTGGAACTGACCAGTCCAACTTAAATTTATGTTTTTGAAGTGGGAGGAAACCAGAGAACCTGGAAAGACCCCACACAGACACTGGGAGAACATACAAGCTCCACACAGGTAGGACTCAAACCCAGAACCTTCTTGCTGTGAGGTAACAGCACTAACCCCTGCACCACCCAATGATGGATCAGAATATATTAATTTAATGAGGCAGTAGTACAGATGTGGCTGAAGAGAGCAGGAATAATTTCAAAAGAGAGGTGGGATGATTCTCAGTGAACACTGAGGGGATGTAGTTTGCTGGTTCTTGTGATGCAGGGGGTGTCAGCAGCATTCTGATGTGGCTTCAGCAGCAGCAGTAGTTCACTGCTGTATGATCTATGGTGGGGGGTTCTGTCCAAGGTGCTTTAGGCTGCTGGGACAGGAAAGGGCTGCATTGGAAGCAGCACAGGAAACAGGCTGGCGCCCCCTACAGCTGGTTTGATGGAAGTTAATGATATCTAGGGAGTGTCTGTCTTTACTCTGGGGTCAGAAAAGGACTCACTGGAGTTTTCAGCGGATTTCCCCCAATGGTAGGAGAGAGTTGTAGGTAGATTTTATTGCGTGACTGGGAAATGGAGCCGAACTATTGGTCTGGCCCAATATTGCTTACCATTATTCAAGGAAAATACAAGTATAGCTCACAGTGTTCTAGTTAGGTAGATCCACACAGCACTATTATTTCTTGAGTATTTCCGAAACGTTGCATGCTGTGTGTTTATTCTTTACCTTTTTTGTCTGAAATTACGATGTTTACTAGTCATGGGAAGATTCACCAATTTACCATCAACTGCTAAAGCTTCATTCCCCAACAGTCCCTTTTTACTGCAGAGATTGGAGACGTTATTGCAGAGATTAGTTTTAATCAATGATCAAAATTTGAATATTTCAGATTTTAAAATGAAATTCATTTTCATTCAACACACATTGTCCAGCAGCTCAGACATACACAAGGAGTTTCCTCATAAATATTTAATGCATATGAAGAAACGAGACAGTTTCTTTCTCCTCACACACACACACACGCACAGGCACACGCACACACACACACGCACACACACACACGCACACACACACACATCACAGAGCTCTGTAGGTCTTTACTTAATGAGCTCCAAATGCAGCTCTTCCCTACTGTGCTGCATAGCAAGAGAAAGATGGATGCATTAGAGAGGAGATGATGGAGGAGAGCAAAGAGGGGAGGCAGGAAGAGGTTTAGACAGAGAAGAGGTGTGGACGAGGAGCGTGATGTTTCAACTATCTGGATGAGTTATCACCATATTTATGTTTGCTGCTCTACGTGTTGTGTGACTGAGTGGTTCAAAACATTTTATACTTGTCCGAGGAGTTTTAACTTCCCATGAGTCTGGATTTGAAAAAGAAATACAGCGACTGCACTGACACTGCTCATGATCACACCTGAATTCTCAGATTTTATTTTGCAAATTGATTCCTAATTATAGTCTTCTTCTTTTTTCTGTCTCGTAGGGTTCGCATCTCTCTTAGCCACATTACCAAATATAGCACGGTTCAATTCATTTTGCATCTAGTTCACCCTATGAACTCTTCATTATGACCATCTTTCCCTTTTCAAGTACAACAGAGTGGCAGGAAAATCCCTCCAGTAAAGAAGAGTCTGCAAGGTGACATCCCTCATTACATTTACAGTATTTTCTGCACTACAAGGCACACATAGAAGCCTTTAATTTTCTCAAAAACCAACAGTGCGCCCTATAAAGTGGTTCCTCTACTTAAGAATGTCTCTACATACTAAATATTCTACATACGAAACGCCTCAACAGGAAAATATTGCCTCTAGTTACGAAAGAAAAATCCAAGTTACGAAAAGGTAAAAATACAGTAATGGGCTGATACTCGCAGTTCCCACAGGTTCCTGAACGCAACATTCTTATAGCTGCTCTGCCATTGGCTATTACCTAGCATCCTGGCATCCCATTGGCTAAGAGGGACCTCTGTGTGGAGCTGGATACTGTAGATGTCTATGCAGCGTCCTCGTCGTTCGGCCCTCGACCCATGAGGTGTTCTGATAGTTTTACGTAAATATATTAACTTTTAGAGTATTCACTATGGACCCCAAGAAAGTGACGGAGAAAAGAGGAAAAGAAAAGACGAAGAAAAGAGTTTTTTAGTCCGTACAAACAAAGCAAGAGATGATAGAAAAGCCTGAAAAAGGGATGCGTTTGGTTGATCTCACCAAAGAATATGGCCGTAATGCATCTACAATCACCACGTTATTAAAACTAAAGGAAGTTTAAGGAGTTTAAGGCGTCGCGTGGGTGGTTGGAGAAGTTCAGAAGGAGGACTGGAATTCACTCTGTTGTTCATGGTGGGGCAAGAGGGCATGAACCAAAGAGGGCAAAAAACAATGAGGACAGCAGTTAAAAGGTAAATGACCATCATTATTATTCTTTACTCTATTCTTTGTTTTTTACGTTATGCACAACTCTCATTTATTGTGTAATAATCTAATCGTAACATGTATTTGTTACATGTTTTGATGCATTTTTATGTTTTATAAAACATTTATGTCTGAATTTTGGGGGGCTTGGAATGGATTAGGGCATTTGCATGGAAAACGCGTCTCTACTTACGAAATTTTCTACTTAGGAAATTTCTTCCAGAACCAATTAATTTCATAAGTAGAGGTACCGCTGTATATGAAAACAGTTTTAAAATGGGCCGTTCATTGGAGGTGCGCCTCATAGTGCTGAAAATACTGTAATCAATAAAGTTTTAAATGGGAGTTGATATAAAACTAAACGTGTGCAAATATTACAATAATGAGATGGTTCTCCATTGAAGCCGTCAAATGCTAATTTTAATTTTAGCAAAGGTAGCAGAATAGAAACAGAAGCTCTGTGTAAGTCAGCACTAACAATATGTTACAGGGGCAGGTCGGTGAACAGAGAACGCCTAACACACCTAACACACTCTTAATGTGTGTGTGAGTGTGTGTGTGTGTGTGTGAGTGCCTTTGTGTCTACTATATTTTTTCACTTATAACTCTTATTTTCTGTCTCTCTCCCTTCACACACACACACACACACACACACACACACACACACACACACACACACACACACACACACACACACACACACACACACACACACACACACACACACACACACACACACACACACACACACACACACATGTATGCCCTGTCTGTCCCATATTCTCTGTGCCAGTCCTGACTTCAGCTCCAATTACCTGGTGGCTGCAGAAGCATCACCCTGAAATGGGTAGTAACAACGATCAGGCATGTCTGCAACGGATTTCCCAGTGGGAGAGAAGGAAGAGGACTAGGAACAGAATTGGGGGGGTGTAAAGGTGGGGGGGGGGGCATAGGTTGTGGAAATTAAAGGGATGAATAACAGAAAGAGTCAGGGCAAACAAGATGAGTGAGGATCAAAAATGTAAGACAGGAGAAGAGGAGGAGTTCTGAAGAAGTTTTAGGAGCAGAAATATGAGCCTGCAGAGGGAAGGAGGAAAGAGAAAAGGGGGTAAAAGGCACAAAACATGCAAAAGTTATCATTGATGAAGCTGTTTCAAACTGCATGTACCATAGACATTGATGGTGGTGTTTATTTTTGAAGCTTTTTCCTCAGTTTTCTTTCCAGTTTCACAATTATTTTTTCTCTATTTTCTGTCATATCTTAAGCATCCTGCATGTTTGCCTCCTTCTTCTGTTCTAATACCTCCTTTCACTTCCTTTATGTCTCTTTCAGGTTTGTGCGGAGACAAGGGATAAGAGGTGGAGGAGGGGACACTGAAAGAAAAGCAAGCAGAAAAAAGCCCCAGAGTGGGTGAGAATGAAAAGAAGCTGTCATTTCCTTCATGGCTTAAAAAATGATCTTACTGAACCTAATGCAAAATACAATTTGTGTGATTTATATTATATAGAAATGTTAGCAAATCTTCATTATTTCTGCCATTTCTGTATTTAGAAACAAAAATATTACCTCAAAGGAACAGCATCCTGAGAACTAATAGATACTTTTAATAGTCTCAATAAAACTCAGGACATACTGTACATTTTATTACATTTTTTTTGTTTCTCTAATAATGTCATCATGAAGTAAGTGTCTTGTGATTTTTTTTTATTTGTACATGAATGGAAAACAGTTTGAAGCATGAAAAAGACAGGTGTATTTCATTTACTAACTGATAAAGGTTACTTCTGAATGTTAAACACCCACATAGTCTATGTTGAAATGTTTGTATTAGATTTTGGGAGACTGTTTGTGAAGGTTATTTACTTCAGCCTGAGCTGGAGGGTTATTCATTCAGTAAGGAGCAGGTCAATGACCGTCAAGTCCAACTGAACCAGGGGTATTATTTGAAGTACATAATTAAACAAAAGTTTTGGTGGCATTATTATTTTTTATACTCAATGGGGACCTTGGAAAAATAAAATATGGGTTTAAGTTGGATTTAGGATGGGATGGATTGGGATGGGCTTAAATGGGTAGAAAAGATCAAAATGATTTGACAGTTGTCAGAGTCACAATCTCAAAGCGCTGCCTCTCCACACCAGTGTGTATTGAAGAGAAATGATTCCTCATTCCAAGTCCAATTTTTTGTGAGGGAATTTTTTTCTCTCACAAGTCCAACTGAAAATCAACTTCTTCAAAAAAAAAATTTAAATAAAAAAACCTTCAACAGGTCAAAATGTGTTTTCAGTTTCACATCATTTCATGTTAAAAGTTGAGGCTCTTTAAAAACAGACCATTAGTGTGTAAGATAGTCTTAAAAGAAAATGCTAATCAAGATGTATTCTTTGCTGTCAGCCTCACAAATAGGAGGTTGACAGATCCAATAGCTCATTATTCACTATTGGGACAAACATCCGATATCTGTGTGAGAGTTTTTGTCTTTAACTATCTTTTATGTCTCATAAACTCAGCGATGTTAAAAGTTGAGGTGATTTCTTAAGACTTTTATTGTCTTAATTCTCAAAATTATGTCAGAATTCTTTCTCGAAATCAAATGTCTTTGTCTGGGGTAAAACCTTAATAAATTCTAACATCTAAATATTTCTGAATGAATAGTAAATGAAGCTAAAACATCGCTTTTAAGTTTCATCTTTGAGAAATAAAATGAATTTACATTCATCCTGAAGTGTTTGTTAACATCATGATGATAAAAACCAAAATACCGGAAGATTTTAACTTCCTGCTGGATGATGAAATATGACAACAAAATGATACAGCATCTGTTCTGTGTGAAACAAACATCTAAAAGCCTGACATGTCCTGACCTTTAAATGTCCTGACCTCATGCTGCACCATGCTGGCTGCGCTGTGGAGAAGAGGGCACTGCAGAGGGTGGTCAAGTCTGCACAAAGGGCCATCAGGTGCAGCTTACTGCTCATCAGGTATACATCTACACCACCAGATGAAGTGCATGAGCTACCTGCATCATTGACTCCGCCCACCCTGCTGCTATGTGGAAAGAAGCTGCATCCAGGTTAAAAATACAGATTGTACCCAGATGGAGTCAGAATGCTGCACTCTTCATGTTGTTGAGCACCCTGTGATGCTGCTGTGGCTCAATTATGTAGCTCTATCTGCAATAATGATCATTTGGCTGTAGTGCCACATGTGCAATTTGAAAATACTGACATTTAAACATCTTTTCCTTACCTTGAAAAAAATAGATCAAGGTCAAATTTCAACTTTTGTACACTCAGGAACCGGATAAGACAGAAAGACGAGGGAGAAGGCCAGTGAAGGCTAGTGCTTTGATCTACCTATGCACTAGCTTTGACCTACCCTGCACTTGTCAGGTACTACTTTCAGGGTACCCCGACCTACCCTGGAAGTAGGTCAGGGTAGGTCGCAGGATGTTGCAGTGTCTGACTGCCTTGTTTAATTCTGTTACATTTTATTCTCCTCTATTGTACTTTAATAATATTATATTTATACTAGCAGGAACCTGTGGAAATTCCACGATAACACAATAACATCAGACTTCATACCAAACACATGAAAACAAATGTATTGGTATTATAAACCAAGCACACCCAACGTAGTCAAAAGTCAGCGTGGTGACATAATGACTTTGTGCTGGCCAATCGTGGATGGCGCTGGGCGGGCATTGTGAAGCCGTAGATGGATGCTAGCAGGTTCACTGGAGAAAGAAAGCAAACTACTGGTGAGACTGGGAGAGGAGCTAACGCTAAAAAGAAATGTTAGAGAAGTGATGGTTCTGTTGGGGAGCTCGTTCAAATAAAACTGAAGTAGAAGAAAGAAGATGTTTCTACTGAGTGTATTCACACTGCAGTGTGTTGTTTAGAGATGTTCATAACTTCCATTAATGCACTCCGTTTACCTCCAATGAGGATCTGGTGTTCGGCTATATCTTCGAAGTTTATGGGCTGTAATCACAACGAACAATCAAGTTATATGTAGCCTGTCTTACAATGTTTAAATATGATTATTGATGCCTCTACGCTCACAGTGAACGGCTATGAGGCGTGTGTCTATGGCCTTTCAGTGCAGGGTTAATAATGGTCACACACAAATTGTTCAGTGAATCACATGAATCACACGGCGATTGAGTCACACGGTTGATAGTGATTTGAAGGGGGACATGGGGGTAGTAGTGATCGAGAGGGAGCTAAATAATTAGCAATTAATCTATGAGGCCATTATTGTTTCAAGATGCACGCGTGTGTGTGTGTGTGTGTGTGTGTGTGTGTGTGTGTGTGTGTGTGTGTGTGTGTGTGTGTGTGTGTGTGTGTGTGTGTGTGTGTGTGTGTGAGAGAGAGAGAGAGAGAGAGAGAGTTTCTGCATTAAGTTACTTCAGTATCCTGATTACCTGCGCTCAGTGGCTTCTGTTCACTAGTGGGATCTGGAGACATGAAGAGTTTGTAATTTTTAAAAAATAAAAAAATAATAAAAAAATAAATAATTAAAATTAAAATTAAAATTAAAAAATAAAATATAAATAAATAAATAAATAAATAAATAGATAAAATTTGTCATTTAAAACCAAAAGCTGTAACAATGCAGTATCATGACAGCAAACTGATTTTTGATGATGGTTTGTTTGACTCTCAACAGAAAAGCAGAGCGAGTGTGTGACCGGATTTTCAGCATGAATCTCTTGTGTTAATTTAGCACGTGTTCGTGTGCAAGTAACTGTTAAGGTAAGTCTAAAGTCTTGCATTACAATAAATCTTAGTTTAACAATACTTGATTTGCCACTTGCTGCTGAGCTCCATGTCTTCATTGATCAAGACTGTGGCTGTTTTATTTTTCATGATGTAGGCCTTTCATTGCCAGAGATATTCATCTCTTTCCCATCTCCCGTGACCTACAAGAGATACAAGGGAGGAGGAACGGAGAAGTCATTGTGTTCCAGCATCAAAGGGGGGGGGGAGTATTCAGCTGAGCCGTCCATAAATAAATTTGTTAAGTGGGTGGGTGTGATTGAGTATTTGTGTTGGAGCTTGTGTGCAAGTCTCCCACTAAGAGGTCTGTAAAAAACACATTTTTCTCTCTTTGTACGTAATCTGCACATTTTTTCTGCTTTTCATGACACTTATGATTCTCTTGCTCTTGTTGTTCTTTAGTTTTTTTTGGATTAGATCATTAAGATCGTCTTTGTATTTCCTCAAAAGGGCTTTTGTGATATGATCACTCATTCCTTCATAATAATTGTGCGATAAAGTTCATCCATCTCCATCCTTTGTCTTAAATGCTGATGAATATGGTCCTCCCTCAATAAAATCTATTTTTATAATAGCATGTAAGCAGTTTCATATTACTACCTGCATCAATGAGGGTTATGATTTCATCATTTTATATTTGTTAGTTAATAAAAATGTCATAAGGTATTTCTATAAATTAGAATTTCACTTTAGAGAGAGGAGATTGTTGTAAAGGTGAAACAAGTGATTAGATTGGAGAAACACAGTGAGGTCACGGTGCAACAACAAATGTGACAACATACTGAAAAGCTCATTGTTGAAATACTCAGCTGAAAAAAGAAGCAGCTGAATACGAGACCATTACAGGATCACCAGGAAGGAGTCAATGAATCAACTGAAATATGTATGAAAATGACGTATTTTAATGACTTCAGAATTCACTGGTAGATAATTAATTAACATGTTTTGTCACGTCTTATCCTGTCGATGTATATGATCTGTACATTTATGAATAAGGTTTTGTGTAAAGTTCATCCAGGAAGACTAAATCTTAAAACAGCATTTTTGCCTTTATCTACCAGATTGGGAAGAAGGAGAGGAAGGAGAAATGTTAAAGAAATAAATACAGGTAAATATTTTTTAAAAAGAGTTACATATTTATATTTTTATATTATATTAAAAAAATTTATATATTGTGTATCTGTATATATACGTGTATATATATATACATATGTGTGTGTGTGTGTGTGTGTGTATATACTGTATATATATATATATATATATATATATATATATATATATATATATATATATATATATATATATATATAATTTTATTTTTTATTTTTTTTAGTCACTTTACATATTCTCTCCTGACCTGTGACGACTCAAGAGATCCCAAGGGAGCCCAGCCTGACCCAGATAACGGTCCCTGAACTCTAAATTTGTTCTTGGCTGCAGGTCAGGTGCTGCATGGAGCCCCCCCCCCCCTGTTTGCCAGTCATTCTAGGGTGAACCAAACACTTGAGCTGCTGAGCCACCATTTTTGTTGGACCTCCCTTAAATCGGATAAACTGACTAATGAAGTCAACCTATAGTTTTATTACTTTTTTCCCACTGTGTCTCTGATCTTTCCTACTTTTTATTTTTTAATCTGGTTTGTTCTTCCTGGATCATCCACTTTTGAGGTACCTCTCTTAGGTACACAGATTTTTAATGTGGATTAGCACCACTTTAGAAATCTGTGGATTACCATACGTATTATTTGTCATGGTTTTGCTGATCTTCTTGTGGACCATCTGCCCCTTTCCAGGTTATTATATCGGATCCACATTTTTCACACATACTTTTCCTTTTTTTATGAATCTAACTCTAGAAAATATTCACTAGAAAATACAGTAATTTTACTGTCTTGAGCCACACTTTATTTCTTATGACATTGTTTCATTCGCTCATAATTAATCTCCTGTCATGATTTAAAGCTGTCAGTTCAGTTATCTGTCTAATCAGGCCACGTCAAGCCCATTCCTTTAATTTCTTTCCTGCTACTGTTTTATAAGCCCTTCACCTCCTCATCTTAACACATTCACCAACTCTATCATTCATCAGCTTCAAGAGGGTCATAAGCCACCACCACCACCACCACTTCTACACACTTAAGGGAGAATACAATGGATCTCATCCAGAACAGAACAGATGCCCTTTGGTCGGAAGCCCACTGAAGACTCTAAGCACCAGGTCATACCTGACAAACTGTGACCCATGGTCAAGAGGTGGGAGATGGATGGATGGATGGATGGATGGATGGATGGATGGATGGATGGATGGATGGATGGATGGATGGAGATTTGATTGTTCCGGGAAAAAAAAGAACAAATGAAGAAGAACGGTCCAAAACAGGATACTTATCATAAATGTCAAATATATATACATTTGTTTTAAACGCTTCATACCATATCAAGTATCAGTTATGTCTGCGCTCCAGCCAACATTGCCCACTATGTGCAGGTACGCTATATGCTGTGAGTGAAAGGAAAACGTGTGCAAATTGGAAAGTACTCGCTGTTCCATGTTAAACGCTTGAACTACAGAAACATTACATTTATGATAAAGATCGTTTATCTGCACTTTGACTCAGAAAAACAAGGTGTTATCTTATTTTTTAATGCAGCTTATGAGTAAGCGTTGATAACATTCAGACTGTATTCTGTAGAATGTGTGTGAAACCTACGCTATGGTGCTTAGTCAATAGATGTAAAGGTCAAATAGCAACTAGCTTTGACAAAATAACATTACCAAAATAAATGTTTAGTTAATTATTTACTTTTTACAGAGTCACAAACTGAATATAACTACATATAAATTATAAGATTAGATTATTTACTAATATTGTTTGCAATTTCTCAATCGACATTCACATATGCAAGTTTCCTGGTGTTTAAACTGGGGATACACAGCAAAAAAAATGAAAGCATTCTCCAAAAACACCTGAAGTAGCTGTAGAATTTATGACATTTCAATGAAAGAATGTTTAAAATGTGGCTGATGAAAAAGTGAAAGCTTCTGAAACAGCGCCAGCGATGCCAAACACCTCCTTCCAGCTGACATAAGAGTGAAGCTGTTGTGTTGATTCATGTACAGACAGTGTCGGCTTCCTATGGATTTCCTTTTATGTGCTTCTCCTGGGATGGAATACCTTTATTTATTTTAATCTAGCACAATGAGAATTTAAGTACTAAGTACGAATGATCTAATATACAGGCATGAATCTATTAGATATTCATACATCACCTCGGAAATTCAGAAGGCATGATTCTGCAAGGTTATTTCATGTCGTATGGCTATTTCAACTAAGCACCCCCCCTCACACACACACACACACACAGACACACACACACACATACAGACGCACACACACACACACACACACACACACACACACACACACACAAACACAAACAAACTAAGGAGAAGCATGTGTCACATGTCAGCCTCCTATCACCTCACAGGTGGCAGCCACAGCTGGCTCACACACACATCCATCTGTAACCGTAGTAAAGGGACCCCTGGCGAAGCAATGATGCAGTTTTCACTGTTTCTGTGGTAGTCCTGCTTTTATTAGACTTGCTAACTAATGCACTGGAATTACAATTACAGTTTATTTCATATAAAATGGTCTCAGGTAATTATAATTTATGAAGGATGAATGCACTTTTCTACCCACTGTCACAGGTTTTGTTTTTTATTTATTTATTTTTCAGTCAAAGCAGCTGAACAAATGTGTGTTAAACAGTGTGTGTGTGTTAAACAGACAGAATTGGGTAATACTGTTAGCTTTTGTCTCTGTCTGCCACTCTCCATTATGTTACAACCCATAATTTATTTACTGTTTGGGTCTAGGCCTCAAATAATAGAAAAGTATGAAGGTTGGTAACAACTTTCAGTCAATATCACTAATCCATTTGGATCAGATGAGGGAACAATGGTTTCCATTCTCAAGCTTCTAGCGCCATCTAGTGTTTGGTGACAGTGATGACAGGAAAGCCCTTTAGATTGACATAAATCATCCATTTGATTTTTTATTTTTATTTTTTTTACAGATCAGACAAAGTCGCATTTTTGTGGCTATTCACGTTTTAAAATCTTTTACAGTAAATACAGAGATCTCTGAGCAACACTTGTGAAAAATCTGCAGTTCATAAATTTACTTTTTTACTTTTACGTTTTATGACTGAACAAAAATATATCACCCATCAACTTTAATGGGGAAGGCTACAGATAGTAAAAGAATGTACTTATTTGTCAAAGTAAAGTTATTTTTTTTATAATTCCTGTAGGAAAATTCCACAAGTACATACAACCACAATTCTACAGTACCAAATAATTTGTACTAAAAAAAAAAATCAAGAAAATATAATGTATGGATCGTTTTTTCACAGACCCTCAGTGTAAAACCAGGAATTCAGATGTTAAGTTTGGAATTTGCATTTTGTCTGCATGTTCTTTGACTTACTTTCAGCATTAGAATTGTCTAAAATTACTGCATATAAACCGCCAAATGTCCACTTACCAAATGTATAAAATTTCATAAAAAATAATTCAAAGGAAATATATCATTTCAATTTGATAGAATTTATGTAAACAATTTTAATTATTTTATTTATTAATTATTATTATGCTTTAAGCATAATAATAACAGCCTGAACACACTTATTAGTAGTACATAAATTTGTCAAATAAAGAAAAGTAAGGTTATTGTTTCTTAATGTAAATGTTTCCATACAAAGAGTAAAAATGGATTAAATCAGTTTAGCATTTTATTGTCAGTATCATAATATTTATAAAGAGAATAATAATAATAATAATAATAATAATAATAATAATAATAATAATAATAATAATAATAATAATAATAATAATAATAATAATAATAATAATAATAACAATAAGAAGAAGAAGAAGAAGAAGAAGATTTTTTAAAAAAAACAACAACATTTATTTATAAAAGCCAAATTACAAGAAAATCACGTTGACACAGAATCCAAAAGAGATTCACACAAAAAGGAATTCTCATCAAAAACATTCCTGAATGAAGAAAACTAACATTTATCAAACTAAAACAGAGGCTCTTGTCTCCATGTTGAATATGTTCCATTCATATTCAAAGTACAGGACTTAAAACACAGAAGAAGAAGAAGAAGATTTTTTTATATTTTCGCAAAAACACTTTAATCACATTCAAACATTTTGCAATTTTACATTAGATGAAGCACTAAAGTGTTTCAGAAGAAGATTTTTTGCAAAAAAAACTTCAATCACATTTAGAACATTTAGAACATTTTACAATTTTTCATTAGATAAAACTTCCAAAAACACTAAACACCAATAAACAAAGGGAAATACAATATAAAAATTAGTACATTATAACAGGAAGTTTGCAAAAGTGAGGTGGTCATCAACTAAGAAGAAGAAGAAGAAGAAGAAGAAAGTAGATAATATACGTATATCAATATCTAATATAAAAGCACTAACATGGAGGTGATGTTTTCACCATTTTGTCACAAGGATTGCACCAAAACTACTGAATGTCAAACTGTCAAACAAGGAAGAGGATCAGTCTTCAATGCAGGAAAATGTTGGTGCAACTTTGTGATTTGTGAGGGCTTTTTCCCATTCTTTTTTGTGTGTACACAAATACCCAACTTTTCAACAATTAGTCGGTTTAAAGTTCAAGCATTTCATTGAAGAATTATCCAACACACTCAACAATCAAGACAAAAGAAAGAAAGAAAAAAACACAGAATTTTTAAGGGAATGGAAAACATTTTACAAAAACATTTTGAAATGAATTATATTCCTGTAACAATAGTGAAACAAAAGTTTCTTAAACACGGGGGTGATATCATTCCACAAAATAGAAAAAAGAAAGTAGGTTAAAAAAAAAAGCAAGAAATAAAAAATTAACTCACTTAAGATGACTAAACACAAGGGCCATGAATGAACAGGATTAAATTAGTTTTTATAAATTTTACATCTCATAGGACATTGGTGCTACTGGCAAGTGGACTGTCATTTAATATAAATTAGCTAAATTAGCAATTTTTTTAAAGAAACAGTTAACCTATTTAAGAATTACAGTATAATCTAATATAGACAATCATATCATGGATCACATCTGTAAAGGACAGCGTAAGACAGGGGGATAAAAGTCATTTTCACTGAGGGCCACATCAGCATCAGGCTGTCCTCAAAGGGCCAGATGTAACTAATAAATGTAACTCAATGTAACTCAATGTAATGTAACATAAATGTAACTACTCCTTAATGTTAAATAACTCTCAATTTATTACTTATTCAAGTTAAAAACACTACAGTTACACAGAAAAAAGAATGTTTGTTTCTCTGTTAACATAATTTGTCAAGTTATTAAACCCACAGAACTCCGTCAATCAAGGATCAATCAAGGATCAAACTATCAATCAATAAAGAAAAATGACATCAGACACAAGTTAGGACGTTAACTTTGTTCAAAGTGTTTTTGTGCAATTCAAAATGGGCTTGATTACTGCATTGTGGGAAATGTAGTTTTTGGTAAAAGCAAATTTTTGACCTATTTATTTTTAGACACTGACCTTTAATGCTCTCGCAGGCCACATGACATGATGTGGCGGGCAACATTTGGCCCCCGGGCCTTGAGTTGCAAGTTGCACATGTGCAATAAAATACAGCAAACGTCTCCTTTTTTTCCGTATGTGTTCAGAGTTCACTTTACCTCAAGAAAGTAGCACATCCCTGGGATGCGCTCAGAGGTGTGTGACAAATTGCTGGTTTCTCACTGCCAGATCCTTCCTCTTATGGTGGGCGTGGCCACTCACATGGTGGGCGTGGCTTCTGTTGGCAATTAGCTCTGTGTCACCAGAGGCAACCACAAGCTTGATTCATCTCTTATCATGTCCTGAAGCACATAACTCTGGTGCAAGCCTCCATTCCTCAGTAGTACTGTAGTCTAGTCTGACAGTCAACTAATCTCTTTGACAGTTTCCTTTGGTGACTAATAACTTCTTTGCTTCCTGAAAGACACTCCGACTGCTGGTCTGCCCTCCTCTGCCCAGTTCTGAACTCCTATCAGTATGCTTCAGCCTCACCACCACCACTGATCTCACTACTCTTTCATCCCAGGATGCTCTCCACCCGTTACAAACTCAGTATTTGTTCCTCAGTTCAAAGGGTTGTTCCTGTACCACTACTGAACATCACCTACCTCCTCTCTGCTCTGCCATAGACTCCTCCTGAACCCCGTCCAGTGACGCTTCAGGAGTGTCACTGCAATCTGTTGGTTACTGTTAATTTCATTAAACTTGTTAGAACCATTGCCATTGTCAGTATATCTTGCATTTGGGTCTAATTATTTGTAATGCAGTCCTCAACACAAATCACTGTTACTCATTATGACTGACAAAAGCAGTAAATTCACTACATGCGATTGACACGAGGTGTATGTAGAATATAAGGACAATGTGGTTTTCCAGTGATCCTTGTGTAGTGTGTCATTATTATTTGACTGTATATGTGAAATGTATCTCCTAAAGCTATATCCCTTGATCCTTTGTTGATTTTTCTTTAATTGTACATTAGTTGCATAAGTTAACGTTCTGCTCCTCTTCTATTGCCTGCAATTCATTTATTAGTTGGACATTATTGCTATCATGTCATAGTTGTAACAATTCACTTTAATAACTGACAAAGAAATTAATATTTCGGGGAAGCAGTTTCTGGACTCGGGTTATTCAAAGTATTCTTGAATGGAAAAACAGTTCTTATTAACAGTTTTCACCACAAAGAACCAAACCTGAAACATTACCGGCAGCTAAAGAAAAATTAGAAACATTAGATTACTCCTTTCAAGAAAGTGTCATGTTTAAGATATGTGAAAATACACGTTCTTCTATGTTTCATGCATAAGAGACATTTTTCTGGTATGCCTTAATATCATAAAAAACTTAACTGTGTAATATAGCGGGGCAAAAAATAGAGGTAGAATATCAGAGGAATCTTTGAAAACAGATTAGAATAAAGTGTAAATTAACAGTAAATAAAAGATGGCTAATATTCTGGTAAAAGACGTGCAAAAATGTAACATATTTGAAAATGATGCAAAAATGATCATAAAATCGTTGGGGTATCTGATTCATGTAGATGTGACTTAATGTCACCAGATTGATGCGACACTCGTAGTGAATCACTATTACGTTTTATGATTATTTTTTTAAACCCAAGCTATTTTAATGCAGTTCATGGACCAACATGTATTTTTCATGTTTTATTTTCACCAGTTCTTTTGTTCTGTCCTGTCTATTCGGTCAGATAATGGTTGATAAATGCAGCAGCAACAGGCTGGTTTAGTAGCAAAAGACGTTCGTGTTTTAAAGGGACGCCGGAGCAAAAGAGGCATTTAATCTGATTATGAGCATAAAAATATCATCACCGTGATAACCAACCACAGCCATAAGGTAACGATCACATGACAATCCGTTCCTCAGGTGAATGAGATTAGCCACGATCCCTCCACGCTCACTGCGCAGGGCTGAGCTGTCGCCTCTTGATGACATCATCACGGGACTTTCCTGAGACGCATACTCAGGGCTTCCGAGTTACTAAGCTAGCTCTGCCCAGTGTCCATGACGTTGGCCACGATAATTGTCGCTTTGTTGCTCTAGAATCCGTTACTAAAGATACAATGAAAACACTAAAGGCTCCTAACGCCGCCTAAATGTCTGAATATTGAGACGTCGTCATCGGGAGTGACGGTCACACCGAGAAGCGGAATGTCAACAACGCGGCCCCTCCTCGGAATGAAGCGAGTCACCGAGCTCACGTGCCCGGAGCAGCCGAGCAGCAGGCTCCCTGCGTCGGCCGCCAGACAGCAGCGAGAGGCCCCCACCGTGGACGAGTTCACGGTGCCGGAGGATAAAGAGGAGGAGCTGAAATGCGCCAAGTGTCGTCTGGAACAGGTTTTTAAGGTGACGTTCACTATTATCGGTCTGTTGGACCACACGGGACAGTCACACGGGAGCAAAACATCACGGCAGATATGGCTGCAGCTCAGGGGGAACCGGGAAGACGTGTCGAAAGCTAAGGTGAGGTTCAGGTGTACCTTTTCACTTGATTTGGGTTTGTACAGATAAATCAGCGACACACCGTGACAGAGTTGTCTTAAGGGATAAATAAACGAGACATCATCCGGTTAGTAGTTAATTCTAAATCATTTTCTCTCTGTAAATGATGAGCAGGTGTATCAGTGACCAAAGACTGGCACTAGTCCTTGTATTTTATCACCAATCTCACCAATCCAGCCGAATTACACAGAGCTGGGAGATAAATAATATACTGTTTGCGTTTTCCTCGTCCATAAAAGTTCCATCACACCTATAACTTAAATGAAGTCATTGTTGTTGAAAGCAGATGTCCATGATATTAATTAAATTGATGATTGTAGATTCTTCTAATGGTTTGGTAATAAAGGATTAAAAGCAATAGTATGTGAATCTGATGATCTTAGGATAACATGATTGTATGTTTTCCCGTGAAACACACCTTTACCGCAATGTTAAGAAATGTGCAAATGTTTATTAGATACATGTAGTTGGTTGTTGATGTACCTGTGCAGTTATTTTTTATTTTATTTGTAATATTGTAAATATATAACCTTGTCTAACAAGACAAACTGTCCCTTCTACTCAAACAACACTTAATGTTAAAATTGATGCATGATCTATGTGGTGGAAAAATCAATTAGTCTAAATTACTTTTCTTGATCAACCATGAAAAAGTGAGAATATTGAAAAGAAACAGGTGTGATAAAATGCTGTACAGCGTTTTGCAAATGTTTTAGCAGGTGTGAAACAAATAACTTTTTTGGTGATTGTCAAAATACAAAGTGGGTAGAAAAACCTAAATCAGATCGATATTTACTGTGACTAGACTTTGCCTTCAAAATAGCATCAATTCTTTTAAGTAAACGTGCACAAAATCAGGGATCTTGTGAGATCAAAGTCAGGCGTATGATTCACTAAGTATGCCAAATACAAATTCAAATGATCATCAAATTCAAATGTAGGTTGAAGCACAGTCTTGAACTAGAACAGAAAAATCTGTGTACCTTCACCCTGGGCGAGAAACAGCCAAACTCCGCTACCAAGGTGAGATTGTGGAAGACGGTTTCATTTCACAGGTCGTATACCTTGACGAGACGGAGCACAGCAACAGACACATGGTAGTTTTGCATGCAAAAGTTTTACGTAGGCATGAAAAAAAAGCTGTAAAGTCAGTGTTCTCTCAGAAATATAGACTGAATAGTTTTTGTTTTTTAAATAAATTTACAAAACACCTACTAAACAAACCAACACAGTTTCCTTGGGTGGGGTGGGGGGTGGTGGGGGGGCATCATCATTTCCAGGACTCCTTGTTGGCCTTTTTACTTTCCTAATGACATTGACTGTATGGTTGGGGTCATTTTTGTGGAGCAGAATAAATTCTGGGTTAACCAGATGGCTCCCTGATACGTATCTGACTGTATTTCACCATAAATCCTGAACAAATGTCCCAATCCATTAGCAGAAATACCGCCCTAAATGTGTAAGGGACACTTTGCTGTTGCCTACAGACACTCTTTTGTACAGCAGTCCAGCCCTACATTGAACGAACTTCCTCCTACAGCCAAATATATTACATTTTGACTCATCAGTCCAGAGCAGTTGTTGCCATTTCTTTCTGCACAGAGTTTGTTTTTGTGCTTATGTGAACATTTCCCCTTGTTTCCATGTTAGAAATATCATTTTTGGCAGCAATTCTTCATTTGAGACCACTTCTCAGATTTCTGCAGAAAAATATGGGTGTACAGTAATACCTTGAAATACTATTTTAATTCAATCTGTGACTGAGCTCGTAACTCAAAAATTTTTCTCCATTTTAAATTACTCAAATCATTTTAATCCAATCCAGCCTTGTAATAAAGCCCCAAACCTCCTAAATTATGACCAAAAAAACATGTTATCGGCCAATAGACATGCAGATGTTACCTGTGCATAGTTAGTTACGTATAAGTTCCGTAAACAGTGATATGAAGAACGAAAAGTAGTGGCTCAGCGGTAGAGCGGGTCGTCCAATGTTCACAAGATCAACGGTTCGGTTCCCGTTCCTGCTCACCTTGGAGTGTGAGCTGGCAGTGGGAGGTGTCAGCTCACCTCCAGAGCACTGCCGAGTCGCCCCCCTTTACAAGTTGCTCATTTGGGGCACACCATGAAGGAGCTGCCCGCCGCTCTACCTCCCATTGCATGTTTACAGGACCCTTGTGAGTGTGAGTGTATTACAGGAGCCTGTACACACTAACATGTATATATGTGTTTGATTGAAGAATTTACTAACGAGATTGTGCTCTTCATTTCCCTTCGGGTATTAAAACAGTATAAAAAATTTTTAAAAAGTTAAAAATATACTAATATTCCTTGGCCATCACCACCTCTATTAACATCACTCGTTCTTTGTGCTTTTTCAAAAGAGCTTGAACAGGCAGACAGCAGAAGTATATTGGCTGTTACAAAGTCCAGTCTGTTCAAATAAATGAAGAAAAATTATGTCTGGTAACAACTCTACCAGATAAACAACATATGCAGCAGTTAAAGTCAAAGAAAAGTGTGTTTGTGTTGAATCGAGTTGGATTTGACTCCCAAATGTCAAGCACATTGTTTAATCACTGACAAAATGGTAAACTTTTTGTGGTGGGTTGTGTTTAAGAAATTGAAGTTTCAAAAACGTATTCAAATGTGTCAGAAAAGTTTACAACACAGACCAGAAAGGGACAGGTTTATGTTCATATTTTATGTAAACACTCAAGTGATTTCAAAAAACTGTATAATTTTTACTGAACATGGCACAAAAACTAAAACATTCAATGAATCCTCAGTCAGAATTTGACATAAAAAAGGATAACCTGTGTTACCACAAAATGCACGTTGTACTCGAGCTTCAGCTCACAGGCTGATGACCTTAATTGCCCCTGAATTGTCATCCTGCCCCTTATGGAGCAAAGCATCTCCACAGTATTACACTGCCACCCCCATGCTTAAACATGGGTAGAATGTTCATTTTTTTGAATGCTGTGTTCACATATTGTGTTTTTTAAAAATAGCCCACTCTTCCAGACGGTTCAGTTTTTGACTCAGTAGTCTATTGAATATTCTATTAGCTCATCAGGCTTTTTTGATGCAAAATTTACATGAGCCTTAAAAGTAGTGTAGCCCGAAAGACTGTCCTCTTTTAACATGAGAAAGGCCTGCACATCCTTGGATTTTATTTTCCTTTGGATGTTTTGTGACTTCTTCACTTCTCCACTATGCTCTGAGCGGTATTATTACTATTTGTCGTGTTCTCAATTTGTAGATAGAGGGGTTATGTAGTGTCCCAGAGCCTCAGAAAAAGCTTTGTAGCTCTTGTCAGACTTGTACTTCCATGGCCTTCTTCCTTGGTCATGGGATTTTTTATTTTAACACTACGTCCTACTGGTGAAACCTAAAAGTTTACAGCACACTTTTAAATATACAAAACTGTAATGCAATAAAAATTACGTTTTGACTAAAATTTCAAGATGACAATTTGAAAACAAAGTTTGATCTTCATTTATAGGTTGAAACGTAACCAAACTAAAGACTAAACTATTGAAGGAGTCAGAGGGATGCAGAGGAAAATTAAAAACAGCCTTTCTGGTAAAAATGATGCTGTGACAGGTAATAAGAATATAAATGAGTATTTCACACAAGAAATGTAACTCAACATTCCATACAACAAAGTATTTAAAAACAGCAATGACAAAAGACAAGGGATGAAGGAATGCATTATTACAATGAACAAATGCTAAAGTTATGGGCCCACTGAGATCTTGTTTCTAAATTATATTAACAATCAAAGTACAAATAATCACCATAATCGGAGCAACTAATTTCATCACATCAAGTAATGGGACCCAGTAATGTGTGCAGCCCGTCATCTCTTATTGTCCTCCCCATGCTCTTGATGAGTCAGCAGACGGTGTCTTAGGACCTGAATGTTTAGAACTGTAAGATTTCCACAACCTTTATACTCTTGCAAACATCTAAACATTCAAGATTCTTCCACCAACTCATTTCTTTGCTGAGTTTATCATTGGTGACTGTCTTCTGGAATAAGGAGCTGGCTACACATGAAGCTGATTATTGTCCTGCAGCTGGAGGGACCTCGTGACCACAGCACCATGTCTGACTATCTCTCTGAGGGTTTCTTCCTGGTACCTACCAGCAGTCAGTTCTATTTGATTATGACTTGGAAGTCTGTGCAACCAACCAAAGGTGTACCTCCTTAGAGCATCACTGACTGGTTTTGTTAGCCAGCTTTGCAGGCAGAACAAACAAGCGATCTTGGCTAAATTGTTGAATTACCATCTTATTTAAAACCAGTCACTCTCCATTGCCTCTTGGTAAACATATGATCATCTGGGATGTGCCTGCAGTGGTGAAGAGTCTTGGTTGAATTAAATGTTTTCCTACAACAGACTGTGGACTTCACCCAACGTCAGTCTTAACGTTAACAGTTTTTCTTGTCCTCTTTCAGGAATATGTTCGAGGACTCTGCAACCCTGAACTGAGAAAAGAAGAATGGTACCCAGTGGATATGCACTGTATTTTTGCTGGTGCCCGGGGTCTGTTCTTGGACAGACTTATTCGGGACACAAGTGCTGAAGTTCAGGTGCCTGAACCCGGCCATTTGAGGTTGCTGGGCCGGGCGGAACCCGTGGTGATGGCCCAGAGCAGAGTTCAACAATTTGTAGCTTTATTCCAGGTAGGGGTACTTTACATGTGTCACAGTATTTAAATCTCAGGCATGGATAAACATGTTCAGTCATTTGCCCACCCTTATTCCATCCCTCTTCAAAGCAGTGATGTATTGTAATTGTCAGTGTTCACTCCGTCCGTTCATCCAGATAGAAAGATGAAACAAAGAGCACTTGGGCAGCAAAGGGGATGAAAATGAGATGTTGACCTTGAGAAAACTAGGTCAAGGTCAAATTTCAACTTTTGTACACTTAGGAACCAGATAAGATAGAAAGACGAGGGAGAAGGCCAGTGTGAGTAAGACCATAGATCAAAGCACTAGCTTTGATCTATGACAGTAAGTCAGAGCACAATCTTTGACCTATGAAAGTAGGTCAGGGCAAAATTTTGAATCCAGTGGTTTTGCGGGATTGGATTGCAGTGGAACATCAATTTTTGAACTGACCCTCTTCTTTAGCAACGACCTAATGGTTTTTTCTGTGGTTCCTTTGAGACAACTCCTTCTTTTTTTCAGTCTACTGGTTACGTTCTTTTGGATATTCTGCTCTGTACAGTAGCTCCAGAAATGTACTTGGGATCTTCACCCTACTTTCTGTTAGTGATGGCAGTGAGTTGATAAAGATTGAAGATTATTTTTAGAAAGTGGAAGTTTCAGCGGCAGAGGGTTTGCTACTAACATTTCTGTAATTTTATAAAAGGCGTTTTGCTTGTAATCTAGTAATTTGAGAAGACTTACAACTGTACAGTTGAACATTTAAATATTCCAAAATGCAGCTGAAATAATTACTCCAATAATTTTTTCATACCTGCTTTCAGCTCCTCAAATATGCAGATTGGCCCTCTTCAAATGTTGTGCTAATAAATGTATTGTCTGGCTGGTGGGAGTAAAAGCTGTTGGCAATTATTATTTATAGATTTATTAATGTAAATAGCAAATCAATTGTCAGATTATCTGAGTGACAATGTGTGTCTTTTTTAATCCAGGAGAAGCAAAGTCTGCCCATCGACCGAGAGCCCACGGTGAAACGAGCGTTCAAGTCCTTTGTGGAGGAGCGGGATGATAAGTACACGATGGAGCTTCTTCTACTGCCTAGCGCCCTGAAGGAAGAGTTACTTGGACTGGCTCACAGCCCCACTGCAACAAACACAGCTGCCGTGGTCAGTTCACATCTTTTTCAATTTTATTTATTACAGAACAGGTTAACCTGCAAGTCAGAAGTATCTAATGTGTAGTTAGGATTAGGAAGTTGCGATCATGCCAAAAAAATGTTGTTTTTTGCTTGTTCAGTGCCTTCATTTGTTGTTCGGTCGTTCGCTATGGCCAGATTCAACAGATGTTTTCCTTTTTTTTTGGTTTGGTGACGTCTTTTTGTTGAACTCACCCAAGAGGCTTCTTCAGTACTGAGGCTGGTGGGGGGGTTCCAGATCTGGATTCTCAGGGATTTTCCACACCCAGAAAAGCATCTGGTTCTGTCTTTGCATCAGGGTTGTTCCAGCATGTTGGATTTTGCACTAGATGTCTTGTACTTATTGTGGAAGTCTGACAATCGACACAAGGTCACCACCGTAGAGTTTGTGCACCCAGCATCCTCCACTCCTCTATGAACTGGGGCAGTAGCGCTGGCTGTTCCAAGAGCTGCATCTGGACGCGGACTACTTTCAGCGGAACACCTGGCTGACTACGGTGGAGTTTGATGAGCTATTGGCTGGAAATGGGGCCAGGGTCACCCATTGGGATATCTACCCCAGACACTCCACCACCTGCAGAACTTCTCACTCTTTCCTGTGTTTTTAAAAGCAGCTACTTCTTGGTTTATCGTAGCCAATCACTGTGACTGGAGCCGGCAGCATATCGCTCCATTTGGGATTCGTCATCTCGGACATTGAGCGTTTTTTGTTCTATGACACTGTCGCTCTTGTATCGTCCCAAGGATTTGTCGCATGAGTGCCTTGAATGCATTGAATTTGTTTGTGAACTCATTACTAACAGAAAAAGTAGAACAGTGTCAACTTTTTTTAATACACAAGGGACTCAGAAGTTCAAGGAACTGTTGAATGCGTATTGAATTTTTTTGAATACAGTAATCCCTGGCTTGTTTGTGCTTCAAGATGCGCGGCTTCACTTCACTGCGGGTTTTTAGTAGGTAGTCATGTGATACCATACGCGCCTGCTATTGGCTAATGGCATCTGGAAGGTCACTACTCATGTAACACAGCGCACTTCCATAGAAACAAAAGTGCTTTAAACAGTCTATCAGAGTGTGGGAAAAGATAATGCAGGTACTGTAGGAGGTGGTTTAATATCAGTATGGGGAGGGTTCATAAACGTTTAAATTACCGTAAATAACAAAATAAGTACTTTGTTGTCATATCGCGGAGTTCAGCTTTTCACGGGTGGTTCCTGGAACGCATTAACTGCTATATATCAAAGAATTTTTCAATGTTGGGAGCGGTAGTGAGTGGTAGTGGTGATTGGTGGTGCACTAGTCTTTCCCAACCTCTGGCAGTTATTCAAACAAGCTTTAACACCAGATTCATCTTTGTGGTGTCAAAAACACTCCTCCGCAGCAAGCCTCAGTTACTGCATTGGATCCCCCCCCCCCCCCCCACAGTGCTTCCAGTGGTTGGTTCTGATTCCTCTTCAACCCAGCCGTTCATCCTCTCTGGATCTCCTCCAACTTGTCGACCTGTATATCATCAAATTCGCAGATAAAGCAAAAGGTTATGGACCTCATCAAAAATATCCATCACCTGATGCCACGGTTCCCTCTCAGAAAACTGGTCCTCATACCAACAAATCTAAGAAGCTCATTGGTGAATTCAGGAATGTCCAGAGCTTTGACACATGGACCCGTCCACATAAATCCAGTGTTTTTTTTAGCCTCTTTTTAGCTTCTTCTGTTTAGTTTATTTCAAGGTTTCAGGCTGTGTCCCTGAACCACCCATAGAAAACCTCTTTGAGCATTAATGTAATTTAAAAAACAGGCATAAAGCGTCAATAGTGCCATACCATATGTGCAGGTTAATGTTATGTGGATTTCCATCAGGAAAAATGTCCATTGTATCTCCTACAGTTTATTAGCACCATCCATGAGAGGTCAAAACGCAAATTCATGTTATTCTCTTCTGTTCTAGGCTCATCTCAACCACACGCTGCATCCCAACGTGGTGGAGATTGACCAGGACCGTTCTCAGAGCAGCACCCCCGTGACAGAACTCTCCAACCGCATCCTGGACACCAGCTTTGAGGAAAAAAGCACCAGAGTGGCGTCCGCTGGCAGAGAGAGCAAAGTAGAAGGAGCCGCGGGTCCAGAGACCGTCCTGTTCAACGGCACTCGACCTTCGCACAAGCGGCGCTCATCCGAGAGTGAAACCCGTGATACGAAGAGACAGTATTCTCTGGAGCGGAGGGACGACTCACCAGAGAGGACGAGAGAGAGGGAGCGGCAGAGGGACAGAGAAGGCCGTGAGAACAGCAGCAGCTGTAGATCCAGAACGTCCTCACACGCATCGGCTCTGTCCTCGTCAGCTAAAGCAAACGCAGGAGTCGGTCCAATCATGTTGGACTCCAGCGAAGGAGCCTCCGACGACGGGGAGACGGTCAGCCCGGAAACCAACCTCCGCTGCCTGGTTAACTTTTTCAGGTGAGTTCACAATGGCTGTTGTGGGTGAGCAAGTGTTTGAAAAATAATGAATCCTTACAGGAATAACCAGATTATGTAGTCATTGGTCCAGAAGTGTCACCTGACGTGTCTGTTTTCTGTTCATGATTCTGTTTATAGATTAGATGACCTCAGAACTTTTTTTTTGTGGCAATAGAAAAAAATTTGAAAATTAAAAATGCTCATGTCTTATTATGGACAAAGAAAGACTAAGGATTTGCTGACTGTTCAGGATTGACCTGGAAGATACAACTGAGATGGATGCATAATCTTGAATGTAATTACATACCATAATGCAATAACGCAATATCACGTCCTGGAAGTTATAGCAAAAACTATGTTGTGCTCTGATATCAAAGATACCAAAACACAAAGTGTTGCTTCAGGTCATGTGTTCCCATGTTGTCATGTGAGGAGAGTAAAAGCCTGTCAGATGGGACCTGAACATGTGAAGGGGGGGGTCACCCATGACCACAGTTTTCTAAAAAATGAAATGTAGTGAGTATTCAGGTGAGGCAGATAGTCCAGTTTGTTGGTAGAGAATCCCTCTGCAGCGGAGTTCATTCATTCATTCATTCATTCATTCATACATACACACATTTTCCGTTCCGCTTTTTCCGCTTACACGGGTCACAGGGGTTAATGGATTGTATCCCAGCTGATTTACAGACATGTTATCAGCACATCACGGTGCAACATAGTTAATGAGCATTAATATTACCCTTAACACACTATAGTTAAGTGGTTTAGCAGTTCACTGTTGATCAAAAGGTTGGTTTGACCCGTACCCCCGACAGTTTAAGATGAAGAAATCAACTTTATTTATCCCCCGTAGAGGAAATTATTGTCCTCCTAGTATTAATCATTCTGTTGTTAATCACATGCAAATTAAGAGTTTTATCCACTTCTCAGGCGGATGGCGCGACATGTTGTTAGAATAATAATTTGTTTTTTTAATTAAAGGTCCCAATAGACCTCTTCTGTATAGGAAAGATGACTATAAATGAGCAAGTGCAACAGCTGACACCAGCAGTAAAATCATTCCACGATATCAAATGTTAGCTTTAGAGAGAACTATAGAAGACACATGTTCAACCCCATAATCACTGCCTTAAATTTGTCTTCTTGTAGCTAAACACCTGTCACTGTCATCCCCCTCAGAACCATGGGATACCAGCAAGACTTGGTGGAGCGTGTCATCAAGGAGACGGGACAGACAGAGGATACCTTCCTTATTCTGGAGAAGATTGTTGAGGAGACCAAACATTCTGAAGAGACGAGCAGAGACAAAAAGGACAAACAGTTGAGCTTGATGTGCTCCTTGGAGACTCCCTCGTCCTCGTCGCCCTCCTCTCGTTTCAGAGGGAAGGAGCACGAACGAAACAGAGCGTTGGTCGACCCGGGCCGATCTAAAGAGAACATTAAGTCCAACCAGCACAGCAGCAGCAGTAACGGTCTGGGGCATCGGAGGCAGTGCAGCAGCAGCGAGACCAGCACCCAACAGGTGAACGCTCGCAGAAAACAGATGCATTTTCCTTTGATTCACACAACATCTCTCTGTGAGGAGCACAAATATCCTTGTCAAACTCTCTCTGAGCATTTGTGCGTTTCAGTTTCTAGAATATCATGAATTACCGTCTTTCAGATTCACAGGTTCTCCATAATGTTCTTAAATATTTGTTTGCCATCGAAAGAAAGAGAAAGTAAGAAAGTTTAATTTTTTTGCTGTAAGTAAACAATATAGATAGATAGATACAACACTTTTTGGAATTATTTCTGTTCCTGTAAGAAATCTCACTGCTGTGGGAGGGGGGAGGAAGCTGGACCACTCCTAGGATCAGCGCTTTGCATAATACTGTTGTCTTTCTACCGGTCTCTGTCATCTCAGTCACTTTTTTTTTTTTTTTTTTTTGTATTTTGACTGTATTTTTTAACCAGAAACACTTTTTTCTCAAGTATTTCTGTCAGCATGTGTTTAGTGAAGCAGTATAGTAGCAAAAAAAAGTATATAAAAGACATGTTCCTATGTAAATTATTTACCAGAAGAGTGTTAACTAGTGGGCTTTATGTTAAAAGATGTGCGTATAAAGTAAATATCATAAGATATTTATTTCTTATTAAGTTTGATATTTTCCAGATTGTCTGATTCATCCTGTTTTTTGTTTTCTTCATCCAGGCAATCACCATCAAGAGGAGCTCTAGTGCTCAGGGAGGGGCACGGAGCTACGAGGTCATCACCATCGACGATGAGGATGATGTCATCCCGGTAAACGCCAAAAGAGCCGATACCAAATCGTCTTGTATGATGACGGTACCACATCTGGACCAATCAGGATCCAGAACAGACTACTTGACCCGGGGAGGGGGTGGCATCTCACAGAGGGACTATCTCACAAGGGGGGGGACTCAAACTTTAGGAGGTCCAGTGAAGGTGGAGAGTGTCACAGCGCTGCGCAGCGCCCCCCAGTGGCTGACCACCAACAGCAGCTCATATGCTTCTAATCCCAGCGTAGGTATTTCCCTGGCGTTTCCCTCCTGTGTGTGTGTTGTGCATATTGTGACGTTTAGATGTTTGAATGTGCAGAAGGATGAACAGAATTTCCAGATCGTAGTGATGTCACACCTTCAACATCCAGGACATGAAGATCCTGTTGGCTGAATGCTTTTTGGTACTATACAGGCAAACCTCTGTTTCCGATCACAATTCGTTCCTGAAGGCTGTTCAAATAGCGATTTGTTCCAATTCCAAATACATTTTTCTCATTACAAATAATGTAAATGGTCTTAATCTGTTCCAAGATGCTACAAAGCTACCTTTTCTCAACATGTTATTTCATAATGTCATTTATATATCAAATTGTATAGTAATGAAACATATCAAAGAAAGTTAAAAGAAAGAAGCAAACACAAGAAAGAAAGGAAAAACATGGACTTAATCAGGTTAGCCTAAAGTACGAGTTACCGCCGTCTTTTGGACAGAAGTTTACGGTACTGTAACTCGTACCGTAGGCAATGGAACGCAGATTAAGTGAAAAATGATTGAATTCAGTAAACTAAAATAAAAAGCACATTACCGTCACTTTTTCTCTCAACTTTTCTCGCCTTTTTCTTGCACTTGGCGGCAAAAAAAAGGCGTTTGTTTCACGTTCGACTTCCAAATTTTGTTCGACTTTTAAGACAAAAAAATTACGAATTTTTTGATCGAATTCCGATTTGTTCGATGTCTAAAGCATTCAAAAACCAAGGTTTGGTTGTAGTTATATTTTTAACATCAGTACGGTCTCATCTCTAACCAAAAATCACACCCAGGCCTGACAGAGATCACTCATTTTTAATATTGATGAAATTATAACACATAGGAGAAGAAAAGGTGATCAGTGTGGGAAGGTTGATCACCTTTGAGATCTGGGACTGAACAGATCCATTTTATGACTTGAATCAATAGTTACGTATTTTGATATTGTTGATGATATAAAATGACCGCAGTATGACCATAAATATTTTAATTTATGTTGATAATGATCATTTTTGTGGTTATTAACTAAATTGTTAAGGAACTAGTTTTTGTCCTCGATGACGCTGTTGAATAATACTGTGGCACTCCAAAGAACATATACTATGATCAAGGTTCAACTTTTTTTGTTTTGTTTTTAGCGTAATGAAACTAAATTATAATACCCTTCAAATATATGAGATTATTTAGAATTCCTGGATTGGGAGAAAAAATTCCTTTCTGTTCAAGTCCCTACCACTCTTTTTTAAGTTTTTTGGAAGTTTCCAAACCAACCTGTTTCCAGGAAGTTTGAATAAATCATGGGCACTGCACATTTTGTTGTGGATTCATATAAATGGACAGACACAGAAAAGAGATCTTTGCTGGTGTAAAGTGTACATCAGTAAAGATTTGCAATTGGAATAATTTGATCATCAAGAACTGCATGTTTGACTTGTGTCCTTAATTCTTGTGAGCTGTGTATTCAGTCTGTCGAGGCAGTATTGGTGATGGAACTTTTCAAACTCAATACAGAAGCAGGTCACAGTCGTGGCTCAGAACGTCTACAGTGGTATTCTGGTAATTCTAGGCTGCTTGCTGTCTGTGTGTGGAAAAGCCAGCAGAACCTGTGATGGGTTTGCACTAAGCAGGGCTGTGTTGTCACTTTTTTCCAGCCAGAGTTGGTTTTGCCCGTTCACATGACACCAGTAGGGTGTACATTTTCAAAATGTACCGCTCAGAATTCTCTTCAACCAGCTGTTGTGTAACTGAACCCTAAACATCTGTATGGTAACATTGCTGGGGTGTGAATACGTGAATTCCTCATTCCTCACCAAATACTGCCAGAATTGAGGAAGCCTTTGATTGGAGATGAGATGTTTGTGAAAATTTTTATCAGCTTTAAGGATTACTGCGACTTTTTTTAATGAGAATATACAAAAGCATAAAATCCTCTTTGGATCATAAGATATTTATTTATTTGTGTTGCTCTCTTCTCAGTCTGCTCAACCAATCATGCGGCCCTCAGCCTCTGCCTACCAGACCATAGGCCACGTGGGCTTCCACAGGATCGGAGCGAGGACCCCTCCTGCAAATGAGCCCCCGCTGCCTCTGGTGACCGGTATGGCTCGTTTCCACCAGGCTCTGAAGACCCCCTACACGCTGAAGCTGCCCAACGAGCCGGGCTGTCAGGAGCTCAGACACGTCATCATCGACGGCAGCAACGTGGCCATGGCGTGAGTTACACACGATGAAAACTCTTCTTTGAGTGGCACACAACGGTTGGAGCTTTTGTAATCTTGTGTGTGTGTGTGTGTGTGTGTGTGTGTGTGTGTGTGTGTGTGTGTGTGTGTCTGTGTGTGTGTGTGTGTGTGTGTGTAACAACTGTGCCACCCAAACTGAAGACATTTTTTTATTAAAATTTAATGAAAGTATAAAAATTAGCCGTATCAGGTGTGTAGTTTTTGAATAAAAAAGCTGTTACAGCATGTGTGATTACTTTTGTATCTACATATGTAGTCTTCATCATCATGTGCATTTTTTTCCCTATTTGTTTACATCAGTGAGTCAGGGATGATTTACTGGAAGGGAAGAAAGCAAAAGTTTGATAAATGCTGAATTTGCCAGAAAGCATGAGTGATCCAGAATTTACCATTCCTGTTAAACAAACTTTATTACTTCTTTGCTGTTGCAGCGACAAAATTTCCAGGATTTGTTCCAGGGATTGTGGGTATTTTGCTGATACATTTTTCATGAGTGAACTCATTTGAATGAGTGTAGTTACAAGCATGGGCTGCTGACATTAGAAGAGAACCTAAACAAGTCGTTCTCATCACAATAATCCAAATAAAAATGAAATTGTAGCTCTTTTTACATAAATTGGTGTTGAAGCTTTTCGGTACCATGTTTACAGGAACAAGACAGATCAGTTTGGACCAATTTAATCAAAAATAGGAAGTTGTCCTTCTGAAACTTATAATGCAGAAACTTCTATTCAGCAGTGTGGTTCTGTTCTGGGACGTCCCTGCTCTTCCCTGCATGGAAAGCCCAAGACAGGAAGTGAACTCCTTTATGTTCTTCCATGAGTTGGCATGGGGAAGGATATTTCATGGTGCTTTTGCTTGTCCTCCCTGTGACAGCGGATGAAGCAGTTAGAAAAGGAATGAATGAATGATGGAAAGAGAGAGAGAAGAAACAAGGATACAGACATGTGAAAACTCTTTAACTAGAACAATTATATTCTAAGACAAAGGTTGTAATTTGTAGTATTTATAATAACTTCTACAGTGACAGCATAGAGTTATAATCTTGAGGCTAGTAATGGCATGATATGACAGAATTTATAATAAGAATGTTGATTAGGATGCAGTACTTACATGAAACACCAGGAGGAGCTATTAAACTACTGAGTAGAAGGTCATTACAAACTAATGTGTGACTGTTTCATGGTGTGTTTCTCAGTACTAATATTACAGTGGGAAGTAGTTCCAGTATTTTTCTTATTTCTTTTAGTGTTATAAAATGCTTGCATTTATCACCAGCTGCGCATCCCATAATTAAAATGAAGAAGAAGAAAAAACACTAGAATTTGATGCACACAGACACACCGTTACAAAACTCACAATCTTCACCAGAGCCTATCACTAACTGGTTAGAACTGTTCTTACTGAACTGGAAGACAGTATGTTCATCTTTAGTGGTTTATCAAAATGTAAAGCCTCTTTAACTACATGTGATGTTGGGATAATACTGGGGCAAACAGAAAGGAGTTATGACAACTTCTTCTTTCATATTTGAAGCATGACCACACCCACACCATTCTAAAAGAACTTTCACCCTCTGGGCTGAACATAGTGGCTGAACATAGTGCCAACCAAATGTCAAGTTCATCTGGTGAAATCACTCACACAGATTTGTTAAAATAGAGCGTGTGCAATGACCGGGGGTTTATTTTTAATAATTTGGAAAAAATGGCCACGGCGATTCTGTGTGACACCAGTCACACAGAATCAGAGTAAAACACAGAGAAATGGTTGAAACCACGCAAAGTTCCTGTTTGTCTTGGATTTAGCACCATGAGAATCATGGAGAGAGAGATAAGAGTAACTGGGGGGTTACATCATAACATTATAATGCAGCCAGCCATGACTATATTAGGGGATATGCAGCCTCCACACTCAAGTTTAAGATAATTTTGAGTTATACCCATTATTGCATATATTTAACACTGAAACCGACCGGATTGATCGTGGAAGGGTGTGTCTCAGATTTCATTAACTCCATGAGGACTGTCTGTAAAGTACCGTAGGTGTATTGAAATCTGATGTAGACAATTTCACTGCATTCATATTGTTTTCTGAGTTGATTAAATGAACTTACTATACAGAGGTCAGAGATTTTCACATGAACTTCAGTCATTCAAATAATGCAAACTGTTAAAGTAATAATGATTTATGCTGCTCTCCTGACTTTGTCCGTCCTGTTTCATCCTCACCTCTGCAGTCACGGCCTCCATCGGTTCTTCTCCTGCCGAGGCATAGCGCTGGCGGTGGAAACCTTCTGGAAGCGAGGCCACAGGGAGATCACCGTGTTTGTCCCTCAGTGGCGTCAGAAGAGAGACCGGCTCACAACAGGTACTGTGTAGATATTGTTCACAGGTTTGGCCCTCAGCGCACTTCCATCTAAACTACATCTAGTAATAATCTAACACACGCTGACGACGAGGCCACATTAAAGCTGAAGGGAGCTCAATGAAACCACAAAGTCCAACCTGTTTTATATTACACTACACCGAGTTAAAACCCCGTTATTTCCTGATTCATTCTTTCACATGAGTTCCATTTTATAAACAGTTAAGTTTTTCATTCATTTATTTAATACAAGGAAAATTTGCATAAACACACTTTTTAAAATTTTTATTTTTTTAATTTAATAATAATTTTAATTTAATTTAAAATTGATAATTTAATTTAATAATAATTTAATAATACAATTTAATACACGTTACATATCTTAATGTTATTTTTTACTGCTATGAGAATGGGTTTTTTTGGGGTTTTTTTGCAATTGTCCTACAGAATTGCCAGAAAGTTCTTTGATAAATTCTTGATGTGATCCTGCTACGAATTGTCCCTTGTGAATAATGACGCTCAAGATCAGTGTGTGCTATTGCACGTAACACTGATAGGTGTTGGGGCTGATGTAGGAGAAAATTAAGTTAATAAGATATTTGTGAACATGTTTTTGAATACAAATACTGTTTTTGTTTTCACTAAATCAATATTATTTTCATTATTATTATTTAGCAGTAAAAGTTCAACACTGTGGCTCTTACAACCAGCTGTGAAGGAGAAGACATGCTGTACTGGCAGTGTTACACTTTTTTTTTAAGGTCCAGATATTTTGTAGAACACATTTAATTGGAAGGTATTAGAATCAATTATTGTTTTGTTTAATGTTCCAAAAAGTATTTCCATGATGTAAGATTCTTTCTTGTCTTTGTTATTATCATGAGGTTAAAATTCCTGTTTTCTTATTTCAGAGCAACATTTCCTGAACCAATTAGAAGACTTGAGATTGCTCTCCTTCACTCCCTCCAGAGAGGTCTGTGGGCAGAGGATCTCCTCACATGATGACAGGTACACGTTCAGACAGAATACACAGGTCTAAAACTGTGGTTTAGTGTGTGCAAATGTGGTGTCTAACCCACACACACGCTGTCTGTGACTTTTCTGCACCAGGTTCCTGCTCCACTTGGCAGAAAAGACGGGTGGAATCATCGTGACCAATGACAACCTGAGGGACTTCGTCGACACATCGGACACGTGGCGCAAGATCATTCAAGAAAGGTCAGTCAGTCACTGCCTGTTACAATTCATTCAGGATATTACAATGAATGATGATAGAAAACTAAATAACACATTTACAGTTTCTGTTTTTATTAAAGTATGTTAAACACCAACCTTTTGTCACATCAAAGGAAGAAACAGCTTGAAGAACAAATAATCTCTCAAACAGAAAAGGTTCAATCAGATTTTGTCCAAGGAAAATAAAATAATTATCTAACTCCAGTTACTACAAACTGCATTCATAACTGGTTGTAACTGGATTAGACACGTCGGCCTGATTACCAGCAGCCCCATTCATGTAAATTTTATTTAGATAGAGAGTTTTCAGAAGCACTAAACTTGTAGGACTTCAAGAACAGAGGAGGAATAAAATGATGGAAAGAAATCATTCTAATGTTGAGGCTCTGGGGCTCCACAGAGAGACTGGATGAACTTATTTTTCCATCCTGTACTTGATGCAGCATGTATTACTCTACTGTCGAATTCATCAATTTTTTTTTTACATTTAAGAATCCATTTCCACTGTTTTAAATCTCCACACAGAAAAACAGTTTAGCCACAAACAGTCCAGCTTTATCCTAGCATAGCAGCCAGAAACAAATTGTGCTTGTGTATCAGCAACATCTGTGAAAGTTCCATCTTAATGTGTGTGTTAATGAAACTAAATCTTCCTGATTATCACTCTATTCTGTAACCCATACAGTAAGTTGATCAGAATTCTTCTCATTATAAATAAGAGATCCTCATGTATTCGGATCTCATTGTGACTGGTCGGCTGTGTACTCAGTTTCATTTCTTTCTTGTCCGTTAACAGACTACTCCAGTTTACGTTTGTGGAGGATCACTTCATGATTCCTGATGACCCACTGGGCAGAGATGGACCCCATCTCGATGTGTTCCTGCGTAAAGACAACAGGTGTGGAAGGTTCTGTTCACACTAACAGGAATGATTCTTATATAACTTTATAAAATGATTATCAGGCCTCTATGATGTGTTTCAGTAAATTGATGAGAGGAAGGACCAACGGGTCCTCAGCTCCTCATGGAACTCCCTTTATGTTGGAAAACCATTTCAAATGAACACTTTATGACGGTCTTGGAGAAAACATCAAAATCGTGTCAGTCGTCAAAGTGAAGGGAGAATGTTTAGAAGATCTAAAATATAAAACGTGTCTTGAGTTATTTCACCTTTTTTTTTTTTGCGTACTACATAATTCTATGTGTTCATTTATAGTTTTGATGCCTTGAGTGAGATGTAACTACTTTACAAAGATAAGGAAACCCAGTGAACATTATTCCCTACCTGAGTATGCAGTTAAAATGATTACTGACAAAACTTGTATTGGCTTTTAAAATATTGTCTAGGATGATTAATAGACTTTAATATCAATTAGATCAATCTTCTCACACATACAACCATTACACTGAAGAGAAAATATGTTTTTAAACAAGTGATCTATAATATATGATCAAGTGTTTTGATTGGGTCTTTATTCTAAATACACTCACTAACACAGTACTGAATGTTTGGCAGATTTAACTTAACAAATGTTGATCTTTTGTTGACCTTTTTATGATAAATGTTGGAGAAAATGTGTGAATCTTTTCCGTCGTATTCTTCGACTCACTCTTGTTTCTTTTTGTCAGGAGGGCTGCGGGTACACCTCCCCCCCTGAAAGCCCCAGACTTACGGCCGTCATCCCAGCAGCAGCCCATTTACGTGCAAGCCCTCCACTCTGCTCCCCAGACCCCCACCTCCATGGTAAGGCCCCCTCCTTCCCTGATACCCCACCCCACCACACACTGGCCCCATACCGGTCCTCCGGAAAGACACCCGCCCCACCGTTCGCCTTCCCCCTCGCCTCCCCCTCAACGGTCACCCGGAGAAACGTCGGAGCTGAAGCGGCAGCTGTACGACATCTTTCCCGACCAGAAGCAGCGAATCGACCGCATCCTGAGCGACAACCCGTACATGAGAGACCTGAACGCGCTCTCAGGGCTGCTGCTGGGGTAAAACACAAAAGAACAAACTGATGTAGCACTGAGAATCAATCAAACACACGCAAGAAAACATGTGTCATCATAAAAACTGTTGATTTCAACATGTCCTCGAGGTTGGAGGAATTGTAAAGTTTGAAGTTTTGTACATTATTTCAGCAAATTTACTGGTATTGGCAGCAGATGTATATTATTTCCTCTTTATTTTTTGTCTTTACTCTCAAAATCTTAAAACAAATTTGTCCATCAGTATGATCAGAAGGAACTGTTGAGCCAACACCAAGAGGAAAATGTTTTGTACCACAGAGTGAAGTGGTTGTGACCACATGTGACCGTCGTCCCAACTTGACTCATTTCCTTTACTTTTGTTTCCCATCAAATATAAGTTTTTTACAAAAACTTTGAGACACTGATGCATCATGTTATGTACGTTGGTTTTAAACTTACGTTATTGAATAGATTAAATTCGGGGGTCATGCAAAGTCTTTGAACTCATTGTTGGCAAGCAACTAAAAAAACATCTCACAATCTGCATATTTAAACTGATCTGTTTCCTTATGTCAAAGAAACTTTTAAACGGTTTATGTATTTCTTCATGCACACCATTCAAACACTCATCGCATTAAAGATAGTTCATTGTTGGTACGTATTCTTCATTGCTCAGTCAGAATCGTTGACAGTCTTTCAAAATAAGATGAGAGAGGAGCCATATTTCATCCAATGAACAGCCAGCTACATCACTCTGTTGGCTCACAGTGCTGATCCCCTAATCAAAGTCTGGAAAGAGAAGTAGGATGACATGAAGTACGTATACCGTGGGCACCGTATTCCTGCAGATTGATCCAAGTGAAAATGGTCAGATCTGCATGCCTACGTTCCACCGCTGGTTTGCTGTTGGTTTTAACAGACAGATAAACCAGTGAAACCTGTAGTAGTGGAAACGCTACAAGGCTGTGAAGTTATCCTTTCAAATAGCACATTGTTTTCCTGCCAGAAAAACCTGCAAAGCCAACAGATTTATGTTTGTAATTAGTGTTGATAGCCATTGAATGCACTGAAGGCATGGGTGTGTGTACTGTAGTCAGTAGAACAAGGTTTATCTAACTTTTGTTTTCTTAAATCCTCTACACCCAGGGATTCTTGGCCACAGCTTGCTGATTTAATGCGTGTCTGAGTTTTGTAATATGTATATAAGCTCTGTTTCTTTCAATAAAGGGTATTGGTACAAAACTTGATAAGGTGTAAAAAAAAAGAAATCAGTTGCTTTGTTGCTGGAAGGTATGGAGGATTTTTGTTCTCCATTGTATTATAAATTTTTGTTTATATTGATTTTTTTTTTATTAGATAGTCATTTATGTCTGCATTGCACATGGTTTTATGTACGTGGAAAAAAGTAAATAAATGCAGCCATCGCCAGAAAGATTTTTTTCCCACATTTGCTGTGTCTGTGTGTCGTTTCTCAGAGGCAGTATGACAAAGTGTTTAGTGTTGCCCATACTTGAAAGTTTTTGCACTTTCATGGTTAAGCATTGATATCATAAGGAACAGTTGGCCCAACTTCAGGAAGTTATAGATTCTGGTCAGGATGTAGAAATCTCTACCATTGAAAGATCACAGAACTTGATTGAAATGTCTTTTTTTGCTTTATATTGACTCAGGTTTTGCAAAATAATACAAAAGCATGCAACATAATTCCTGCTCAATCACATATTGACACACGTTTATGTATGTATGGGCAGGCTCTTCACTCCCAACGTCTTGACTGTCCTGATGAGTGACTGGAGAACAATTCCTCTGTATCCAACCTTGATGGGTTGCATCGGGTCCTCCAGCCCCTGCTTTGGCATACCTCTGCCAGTTTCTCATACTTGGCCCTCTTTCTGTCGAATGCCTCCTCCATCCGGTCTTCCCAAGGGACATTCAACTCCAGCAGGACCACTGGCCTTGTTATTTCTGACACCAGGACCGTGTCTGGCCTGAGTGTGGTCGCTGGGTCGTTCTCCTGGAATTTGAGCTGTCTCCCTTGGTCGACCTTCAGCTGCCAGTCCTGAGCTGTTGCCAGCAGCCCCCCTGGTTGACTCCGGTGCGGCTGTGGCTTCTCCCCAGCCTTAACGAAGGCGATGGACTGCCTTGTTGGCTGGTGGTGTTTGCTGGTGGAGATCTCTGTGCTGATGACCTCTGCTATGACCCACAGCACTTGGTCATGGTGACAGTGGTAGTGCCCATCTCCCAGTGCCTCGGCAGCAGCTCAGGATGTGCTCAAGCCATCTGGCTCTCTGGCAAAGAGGACACAATAGGGTCTCGGTCAAGCCCCAGCGGGACATGTTAGACGGGCTTGTGAGGACATCGTACACTGACTGAATGAGGAACTTGATCCGGTGTGGCTCAGATCTCCATACCTCTGTCCATGATATCTTCCAGTCAGCTACCTCTTCCCATCGGGTCCATGCCCCTTGCTGCTGCATCCCTGCGGCCTGACTGCAAAGGGCTTCCTCCACCCCTGCTCGGACCTCCCATTGGATCAGCTGATGCCTTTCCTTTCCCTGGGACTTGCTTCCAGATGCCACTGTTCCCACCAGCTCACTGTGGCACAAGCAGGACTCAACCATTCGTGAGCCTTCCACTTACTGTCGGTTCTCACTTCTATGCCGGCCAAGGAGACTTTGCTGTCGCTGGAGTCCCTATACAGCAGCACCTCTCTTGCTCTGTCAGACTACTGAAGGGCAGTTTCAGCTTGTTGTTCTTCCCATACAAGGCGATGCTGCAGAGACTTTACATAGGCCTAACAGCTGACCTTCCTTTCAAAGCACTCGACTGTGGTCATTGGCACATCGTAGACCAGCAGTGGCCAGAGGAGTTTTGGCAAGATGCCATCCTGGTAGATCCAGGCTTTAAACTTGCCTGGTAGCCCTGACTCACCCACTGCTGTCAGCCAGGTTCCCAACTCCTCTGATGTTGCTCAGAGTGCTGCGGTGTCCTTCGAGGTGCAGTCAAAAGTCTTGTCCAGGCTCTTAACTGGCAAAAAAAGTATATAGATAAAAAAAACTATTTATTTTCTGGAGCTGTGCCATGTCATGGGGACTAGAGCCAATCTCCTATCACCTATGGGAGTATTTGGGCTTTGCAAGGAAGCTACAGACATGGGAAGAACAGTATTCTTGAAGTCATAGCAATGATAGTAGCTGTAGATGATATTCACATGGGTTTATAATGAAGTGGTTGACATTAGAATTGAGTAGAGTAGCCACACAGACATCTAATAGTAAATAAGCAGTTGAGTACAATTAAATAATTATATAGCAACTTTGATCTTAGAAGCAGGAGAATAATTCAGCCTCATGTCCTGGTTTTATTCAAATTGATTAAAAGAAAATACACGACTTATGTACATATGTAATAGCATTACATTTACAGTAAATTGAGTTCATATAAAACATTTAAATAACTGATTTTCAAGTTTTTCCTTCTTCAGGAAAGCAAAAATATTTTAGCAATTGTAGTGTAGATGGTTTTGAACTGGCTTACCGTGATTGGCTCACCCTAATGTCCATCTCATGAGTTTACCCAATCGCACTCAAGATGCTTTTGGGTAAGCCCAGCCAATCAGAGAGAGGGAGGCCCGTGACGTCACTCTCATGCGCCAGTTTGAGAGGCTCTGCGCGTCCCGTTCGGCTTCGCTTCGAACAGCTGCGGTGAATCTCACGCAGGTTTTTAAAGTTTTTTAAAAACTTTAGCGGATTTTTTTTAAAGTTCCGCTAAAGATGACCGCAGCGATCCTGTCTGCGCTGAAGGTTCTGACGCAGCCGCTCGGAGGTGAGTCCGGAGCGGCGGACGCGAGTGGCGTCAGCCGGGGGGTACGGTTAGTGGTTATGTCGTGACATTAGAGACCTATGAATGTTAATAACTGTTAATAATACCGACAAAAACACTTTCAGGCACTAAACTGTAATCAAACAGGTGACACGTGGTAACACTTTATTTAATGAGACTGGTAGGTAGGTAACTATTGATCCCTTAAACCTGCCCTTACCACTGGAATGTGTTAATTATCATTTATTCTAATTAATTTTGCTCCACATGGTCAGGACCCCCCCCAAAAAAAATGTGTTTGCCAGCTGTGCATCACAATTGTTTTCAGTTTGTGCCAATTTTTTATTACCTTATATGTACATTTTATTCGGTTTACAAAAGACACACAAAGCACCAGATGTAATCATGTACTTAAATCCAAGTCAAACACTTACTTGTGATTCTGACTCCTGTTCTGATATAAATCTAAAAGATCCACGCCTGGGGTCAGGGGTCGTTCTGTGAGGGACCACAGCGTACCACCGTGACAGGGGTGGGGGATCTTTGTTAACATGTATGTGCTTTTGTTACAAATGGTGAGGTTTCTGAATTTAAGCAGACATCTTACAGTATTTTCCGCACTATAAGGTGTATTAGATTATAAGGCGCACCTTCAATTAATGATCCATTAAAACAAAAATCGTATGTAAGAGAGAGTAGAACTTTATTGATCCCGTCAGAAGAGAGTCCCACCTGCTCCTGTTTTCTCGTGCGGCTGTCAGAACTCTCCTTCCTGTCGTTCCGTCTGGTCTGCAGACCCGTCTCTCCGTGATGTCGGGGCCCCTCAGCGTGAAGCCTTGTCGGCGGCGCTCCGGTCCAACAGAGCCACGCTGCTGCAGCGGCTCCAGAGCGACTCCAGCCTGCAGGAGGCGAGAGCGCTGCGGGGGGGGGCGATGTCCGAGGCGGACTGGTTCTCCACCGACACCACTGACGCCACCTGGAGCTTCGTCCAGGAGTGTCTCCTCCTCCTCCTCGCCTTGGCACGACATCTTTCTGTTGAACTCCAACGTTTCCAGCAAAGCGCTGCCCCCTCCACGTGTAAACGACCCCCCCCTGAGGCGGCTCCACCTTTACCACCTGATGTCCTCAGTTTCAGCCAGCAGAAGACGGTCGGCGCCGCTCTTCAGTTCGTGGTGTGTCTGGGCCTGTGCCCCTACCTGGCTCCGGGCGTGGGTGTCCCCCTCCCCCACAGGTCGGCGTTCGGACACCTGGTGGAAAAGCTCGTCTGCGGTGAGGCGGCGCCGGCGGCGGGGCGTCGCCTTCTCACCACCGTGAACGTCCTGTTACGTCTGGCGGAGGTGGCGTCTCTCGCCACGCTGGTGTTCACGCAGCATCTGGGCGATCTGATGGCGGCGCTGAGCCAGCTGGGATACCGGCCCCATCGGGCCGAGAGGGGGGAGCCGGAGAGGAAGGTAACGCGTCTGGAGGGGCGGGGGAAGCTCACAGCTACATGCTAGGAAATAGATGATCATCTTCAGTCGAGATGAATGAAACGGGTTTTTCTTCTTCTTCCTAACGTCAGACGCAGGAGTTGACCTCTGAGGAGCGTCAGCGTTACAGAGAAGCCCTCAGGAGCCTTCTGGGTAAAGTGTACCAGCCAATCATCATCAAGGAGCTGCTGATACTCCAAGGTGGTCCCAAACAGGTTTGCATGACTTTGGTTTCCTCTTAGCTTTAGACGCTCCGGATATTTCTCGATGTTTTCTTTCTGTTCTTGATCAATCCCATGATGCTTTGCTCAGAGCGACACTTTGTTGCGTCATAAGCTGCTGATACTTCTCTGTCTTCCTCTGATTCTCCATCCTCTGTTCCGTAACTGGATCAGTTGTCATGACGATAAAGTCCGTGATCTGAAGCCTGATTTTCACTGAAAAGCTCCTGCAGACATCGCTGTTGAGAAACTTAATTAACGTCTCCGGACGCCATTGGCAGCCAGTGAGTGAAGACACCTCTGGTGGTCTGATGGTCATTTGTCCAACGGGAATAAAAGACGTGTTTTCTTCGATTACTACTGATATTAAAAGAAACATGAAATTTAAGTTACAAACTTTTTCACCTCTTGGCTCTTAACACCACATTGACACACATTATCATCTCCTGAAGCTGAAATGGTAAATGGAATCGAACTACACATTCAGCAGAAATCAGCATCATTAGTATTCATGTACAGTGCCTTCAGAAAGTATTGGCCCCCCCCAAGAACTTTCTGACATTTTGCTACATTTCAGGCTTTAAACTTAAAGATGACAAACTGAAAATGTTTTTTCCAGAATCAACAACATGTGAGACACAATCGTGAAGTGGAACCAGATTTATTCTACATTTTGTATTGTGTTTACAGATGAAAAACGTAAAAGTAGGACGTGTTGAAGTATTGGCCCCCTTTGAGTCAATACTTTGTACAACCTCCTTCTGCTGCGATCACAGCCACAAGTCTTTTTGGGTGTGTTTCTGTAAGTTTTGCACATCTTGAGACAAATATTTGCCCATTCCTCCGTACCGAACAGCTCAACAACCTCAAGGTTAGATGGAGATCGTTTCTGCACAGCGATGTTCAGATCTTTCCACAGACGCTCTATTGGATCGAGGTCTGGACTTTGGATTGGCCATTCTAACACCTTTATAAGGTCAGTCTTAAACCATTCCATTGTAGATTTGGCTTCATGTTTAGGATCGTTGTTCTGTTGGAAGGTGAACCTCCGCCCCATCCTCGGGTCTGTTAAAGACTCCAACAGATTTTCTGCCAGAATCGCCCTGTTTTTGGCTCCATCCATCTTCCCATCAACTCTAACGATCATCCCAGTCCCTGATGAAGAAAAGCCCCCCCAGATCACGATGCTGCCACCACCATGTTTGACGGTGGGGATGGTGTTTTCAGGCTGATGTGCAGTGTTACTCCTACGCCAAAAGTAACACTTTGCATTCAGCACAAAAAGTTAAATTTTGGTCTCCTCTGACCAGAGCACCTTGTTCCTCATGTCACCTGTGTCTCCATGGGGCTTCTTCAAAACTCCAAACGGGCCTTTTTATGGTTTTCTTTCAGAAAAGACTTTCTCCTGCCACTCTTCCATAAAGGCCAGATTTTTTGAACTTTTCCATAACTTCGTCCCGGACCTGCCTGGTGTGTTCTTTGGTTTTCATGATGCTGTTGGTTCTCCAGTGCTCCTTTCACAGACGTCTGAGACCTTCACAGAGCAGGTGCATTTAAACTGAGACCAAATGACACACAGGTGAACTCTGTTTGTCATTGTTAGTCATTCAGGTCAACATTGGATCATTCAGAAGTCATCAGGGAACTTCTGGAGTCGTTTGGCTGAGCTGAGAGAACAGGGGGCCGATACTTTAACACGTCCTACTTCTCAGTTTTTTATCTGTAAACACAATATAAGATGTTGAATAAATCTGGTTCCACTTCACGATTGTGTCTCACATGTTGTTGATTCGTGAAAAATATTTTCAGTTTGTTATCTTTAAATTCAAAGCCTGAAATGTAGCAAAATGTCAGGAAGTTCTTGGGGGGGGGGCAATACTTTCTCAAGGCACTGTAGTTCCTGACCCTCAGATGTCTGTGACTCTGATTTGGTTCCGTTGGTTGTAGAAAAACAAACATCCAGTACATCTGAAGTCACAGTAAATCCAACGGAGGGGCCCCTCACTTGTCTTGTGTTGTTTTCTGTGTGTATCTCTGAGTTGTGATGTAACTCTGATGTCACACATCCCAGCCTGGAGCAGCAGGAACCTCCAGCGGTTCCAGCAGCAGAGCTGCTCTGAGATCAGCTCCAGCCTGGTTGAGGCGTCTCTGTGGTCAGCTGCTGTCTGAACGCCTGATGCAGCCCAACGGCGTCCAGGCTGTGGTCAGAGCCATCCTGGGCGGGGGGGCAGGTGAGTCCGAGGGCATCTGAGATACAAGGAGCATCATCCAACCACCTGAACAGTTTGATGAGTCTGTTAGTCATCATCTCTTCATCCACACATTAAAAAAAGCTGCTGCTTTTTTTCCTCTTTACTCCATTGACAGTATTTGAATTTCCGTGTGTGTTTACGTCGTATTGATGTGTTCAGGTCTGTCTAACACAGTGTCCGTCACCTAGGTGACGAGTCAGACTGGAGGAAATGTGATGGAGTGGCCAAGATTCTGGTGACCTGTCCTCAACAGTCGACCTCAGAAGAGAGCTATTACAGACAAGTCTGTCCTCAGGTGTGCTCAGCACACACACACACACACACACACACACACACACACACACACACACACACACACACACACACACACACACACACACTTCAGTATCAGAGACTCTGATCTTCTCCCTCTCACATTGTCAAATCCAGTGCTTTTAATATCAACTCAATGCTTCCTGTGCTTCCTGGACTCCCTCTGGTTATCCAGTCAACATCTGATCCAGGAGCATCTCAAATAATTAGAATATCATAGAAAATGTGTTTATTTTATTGTCAGTTATATTAGATTTTGATCTTTACAGCCTAAAACTGAAAAAAAAGGGAACAAAACACAAAATAATACTTGCACTATTTCAAGTCAAGTTTGGTTAATCCCTGTTCATGCTGTTCAGTACACACCAGAACAATCAAAGTGACCTGACAGTTGTCCGGTCGTCATGGAAACCCCCCAGGCTGGCTGTTCTCATAGAGCTGTAATAAAACCTTTTCATGGAACGCTGACTGGAAGGACAAAGATGCTTGTGGAGCGTCTGTGCTTGATTGGCCGACCTGAACCTGGGGGTGGTCAGGAGGAAGAGGAGACCGTTTCAGATGAGATGAAGGCCTCTTTCATCAGAGATTCATGCAAAAGGAGCCCAAACAAGCATAGAACTCATGCCAATCTACTGCATGTCTGAATTTTACTGAGCTAATGAAATAAGATCTAATCGTTTTAGAGACCAGACGAGCTGAAAGCCATAATGATCAAAATTAACACAAAGGAAGGCTTAAAATGATTCAGTGTAATAAATGTAAAATATCTCAAATTTTAAGTTTGAATTTATGTGAACTTTTCTTTAACATTCTAATCTTTGGATGCGCCCTGAAAGGCTGCATTTGAAGGCTGACTGTCCCATTTATGAGCTCGATGTTAGCAGTTACTAATATGTTTTTTTTAATATTTAAAGTAAATGTTTTCTCTGTTTTTCTAGATACTCAACCTTCTCCACTTTGCAGACAAGCTGACGGCCCAACAGTTCCAGCGCGTGGCCACCAGGGCCTTCCTGTCTGTGGTGCAGGAGAAGCCTGGATTTGCCCAGCAGTATTTACTCACTCCTCTGCTCTCACCTCTCCTCAGCTGCACCACTGCGTCCAGTCAGTAACATCCAGTCATCCAGTCAGTAACACTGTCATCAGCAGGCTGTAGTAAATGATTCATGTCAATCATAATCACACTCATTCCTGTAATGTAAGGATTCTACATTTGTTACTCTCAGGCATTTAAATCTGGAAGGTCTGAATATTTATTTGGATCTACATCAGATAGCATAAAATAACAGATGTCTACCTCTGAAATATAACCTGATCTGGTTGCAGTAATCCTGAAGAAATTATTGGCATTTTGACTTTAATTGTAACTGTAAACTTTTTGTGTTTTTAGAGAGGCCCCTGGCAGAGGAAACAAAAAGTTTCATACAGATATTGATGGATTCCTTGTGAATGAAGTTGTGTTCTTTAGTAACCAAAGGACTGAATACGGATACACAAGAATGAAGTGATAATAAAAAATGACCATATATTATAAAACAACAAAGCAGGAGGAGCATTTTTAGTTACTGCAAACAACAAATGAATAAGGAAAAAAGGAAAAAGGGGTTCAGTGAACAAGCATTTATGTACAGTAAACCCAGAATCTACAGGTTTGACTTTTCTGTCGGGTTTTCTGTCCTGTTAGCGACGACCACCTTGTGTTACAGGCAGCTGATGAATATTTTGACACCAAGTGTGTGTGTGTGTGTGTGTGTGTGTGTGTGTGTGTGTGTGTGTGTGTTTTGTTACAGATAAGGATCATTCCCAAACTGCGGTGGAGGAAAGCGAGCTGACACGATGTATAGAGGATGTGTACAAAGTGAGGATGCTGAAAGGCATTGATGATACACCTCACCATATGTTGTGTGTGTGTGTGTACACGTGTGTGTACACACACTACCAGTCAAAAGCTCGGACAGACCTCCTCAAACTCATGGCGTTCTTTATTTTCATGACTATGTTATATTATAGATTCTCAAAGAAGACATCAGAACTATGAATGAACACATGGAATGTTGTAGAAAACAAAACAATGTGAAACGACTCACATTTTAGATTCTCCGTCTTTTGCCACTGAATGATCTTCAGCTCTTGAATAAAGATGAACAGATTTAGACTTCGCTCACATTTTGTGGTTTGCTGCGTAATTCAGTGCATATTGTTTCATGTTTTGATCAGAATCTTTTAATAATTGCTTTATGTTAGTCGCTCCGCAGTAGAACAAAGTAAAAAAGAGACAGGAGTAGAGAAATTGTGATTAAAAGGAGCAAATACTGTAATTTTGTTAATTATAATTACTTCTCCAGTAATTGACGTGTTTTTCTGCCCGTCTAACTCCAGTCTGTACTTCTAGTCTAACTCCAGTCTGTACTTCTAGTCTAACTCCAGTCTGTACTTCTAGTCTAACCCTAGTCTGTACTTCTAGTGTAACTCTAGTCTGTACTTCTAGTCTAACTCCAGTCTGTACTTCTAGTCTAACTCTGGTCTGTACTTCTAGTCTAACCCTAGTCTGTACTTCTAGTCTAACCCTAGTCTGTACTTGTAGTCTAACTCTAGTCTGTACTTCTAGTCTAACCCTAGTCTGTACTTCTAGTCTAACCCTAGTCTGTACTTCTAGTCTAACTCTAGTTTGTACTTCTAGTCTAACTCCAGTCTGTACTTCTAGTCTAACTCCAGTCTGTACTTCTAATCTAACTCTAGTCTGTACTTCTAGTCTAACCCTAGTCTGTACTTCTAGTCTAACCCTAGTCAGTACTTCTAGTCTAAACCTAGTCAGTACTTCTAGTCTAACCCTAGTCAGTACTTCTAGTCTAACCCTAGTCTGTACTTCTAGTCTAACCCTAGTCGGTACTTCTAGTCTAACCCTAGTCTGTACTTCTAGTCTAACCCTAGTCTGTACTTCTAGTCTAACCCTAGTCTGTACTTCTAGTCTAACCCTAGTCTGTACTTCTAGTCTAACCCTAGTCTGTACTTCTAGTCTAACCCTAGTCGGTACTTCTAGTCTAACCCTAGTCTGTACTTCTAGTCTAACCCTAGTCAGTACTTCTAGTCTAAACCTAGTCAGTACTTCTAGTCTAACCCTAGTCAGTACTTCTAGTCTAACCCTAGTCGGTACTTCTAGTCTAACCCTAGTCGGTACTTCTAGTCTAACCCTAGTCTGTACTTCTAGTCTAACCCTAGTCTGTACTTCTAGTCTAACCCTAGTCTGTACTTCTAGTCTAACCCTAGTCGGTACTTCTAGTCTAACCCTAGTCGGTACTTCTAGTCTAACCCTAGTCTGTACTTCTAGTCTAACCCTAGTCGGTACTTCTAGTCTAACCCTAGTCTGTACTTCTAGTCTAACCCTAGTCTGTCCTCTTGTTGCTGACAGATCTGGGTGGTTGGAAACAGTTCTTCAGCTCCTCTCCTCAAATCTCTGGAACAAGTCATTCCCGTTATTTTCAAACTGCTGTGCTTCAGCCTGCAGAACGTCTCCCACCTCCGGTAGGTTTCCTGTCATTCCTGACTTTTGTTTGTGGAAATGTTGAGGAATGAATGTTTGCACAGATTCTGACAGATGGACATGTAACCTGTAAAAAAAGCCACGTATGAAGGTAATTTCCAGACGGATGAATCGGCACAGAATTACCTGTATTTGAGACTCGTCTGTGCGTGAGCAATACATTTGTGGAGATCTGTGGTAAATAATAAAGTAATAATAATAAAAAATAAATATAATAATAATATAATATTAATAAGAAAAATAAATAAGAAAAAAGAGTGTTGTTTTGTCATCGAGAAGCCGGTTTAAATACCCGGTGGGGATGGAGGAAGGTGACCACACACAACAGCAGCTAGATTTTGGTTTGGAAAAGAGGACATTTTAGTGTATTTGTTTTAAAAAATATATAATGTGACATAAATAGACTGGACACTCCAGAGTGTTGTTCATGTATGGATAGAACGTTTATTGTTTGGGGAACTTCTACTCCAGTTTGTTCTGTGCTGTGTTGTGCTGTAGCGCCCCCTGTAGGGAGATCCTGCTGTGGTACCTGAGACACAGCGAGACGCCGGACGCTCTGTCGACTCTACGGCGCCTTTCAGGCTTGCAGGGACCGGAGGACTCGATGACATCAGAGCTCAGCTTCACGCCCGGCAGCGATGGAGGAGCGAGACTCACCTTCAGAGAGAGCTGCAGGTGAAATAAGCTCGTTTTCAACTCTACGTTGTTCAGATGGTCACTGACACGTGACTCACAGCTCTTGGGAAAAGAGCCACGCTTTATTTTTTGTCTCCTGTGTTCGTCAGTGATGAAGATGATGCTCTGTATGAGAAGCTGCTGGGGGAGCAGCAGAGCCTCCAGTGTCTGATGCAGACGCTGGCTGAAATGAAAGACTGTGACCTGCCTGGGGAGTTCTTCCATTGTCTTCTGCAGGTGAAGAATCCACACACACTGACACACACAGCTCAGCCCAGCTTTGTGTATTCCGTCGGAGCTGTGGGTGTCCCATCGTCTCCTTGCATCCCCCCCCCCCAGGAGTTGACCAGCTGGACGGCTGCAGAAGATGAGAATCAGGAAGACGAAGAGCATCTGGACGTGTCGGCCATGAGTCTCCTGGAGGTGGAGCAGCAGCTGTTGGGGAGGGCGACGACCCGGGGTCAGAGACTGGCTCTGCTCCAGGTGCTGGCGGTGATGGTGGAGTCTCTAGATCACACTGTGCTGCTGAAGAAACACACACAGGTGAGTGGAGGGGTTATAAACGGGTTATAAACGGGTTATAGATGAAGATTCCTGCATTGTTTGTTGATGAATTGAGCTTGAAACAGTTCAAAGGTCAACAAGATGTTAACAAGGTTGGAATCACAAACTCATTGAGTTTTGACACTGTTGACGAGTCAGCATAAAGAAACATTTTTATTATAGCATGTGGACGTCATAGAGTGACAGTGTCCGACATGGACATCGCTCGTCGCCTGGTGACCCGTCATCAGGCTGATGGTGTGTTTCTGTGCAGTGAAGTACAGCCACAGGGAGAAAATAGGTTCATGCTTCCTTTCTAGTGCGTTTGGGGGCGTTTAGGAGATGCTGTTGTGGAGCCAACACACATTCCTTCATAGATGAGGTCACCTCTGATAAACTGACGCTGCTCCTGTGGACATTTTGTTTGTGATGTCTTTATAAGGACTCTTTCTGTCCTGAGAGTTTTCTGTCTTGTTCTTTACATCCTTGAACATGAAACTTTGCTGTGATCTTAACAGGATATAACTTCCACCTTCAGCGTTCATAGTTCACATGTTTGAGGTCTTCAGTTTCATTCCAGTCATTATAACTGTGGGGCCTTTCCTCCAGGTGGTGGACTTCCTGTCCTCCCTGTTCCAGAGGGCCTGTGTGGGTCTGGATCAGGCCCCGGATCTGAGCCGGAGGAACCCGGTAGAGAGCCAGATGCTGAGCCTGGGGATGACCCTGGTGGCCGCTCTGCTGTCTGGACCTCAGGTAGACCCAGAGGGACCTACACACACACACACACACACACACTTTCCCTGGGTTTTCAAATGAGCGTTCCGATGAGAAGGGAATGACTGGATTATAGTGGGGCGGTTTTTGGGGGGGGTGAACTATTTCTTTTAAAGTCACATATATATTTATATTTTCTCCATAAAACTCTATTACAGACTATTATAAAGTGCTCTCTGCCGATCACGTTCTCCCCTTTTTAACCTTCCAGGTGAGGGCGGAGGACTACTCCTCCATGTGCGGGCTGCTTCCCCTCCTGGAGACGCTGTCTCAGATGCACCCTGAGGGGGTCGTCCAGCAGCTAGCGTTCAACCTCAGAGCCGTCATTGCCACTCAGGGAGCCTATCGACCTGAAACCTCCACGGCTGATGCTAAGCCCTCTGGAAACCCCCCTGGGAACCCCCCTGATAGAACAAATCAGAAGCTGGGAACTGAATCAAACGGCTTGCAGAGGAGCCCACATCCATCTCCTGGATCACCAAGAAACCCCCCAACCAGACAGCCGTCCTCTGAAGGCTCTGCATCAGGAGTGTGTTCACACACTGCGGGGAGGACGAACGCCACCGGCGAATTCTGCACCACCTCCAATAAAGCCTTTTCTGATTGGCTGTTGGAAGCATGTGACCCAGACATCCCAACCAGAGCTGCTGCCCTGAGGAGCCTGACCCAGATGGTTCAGAAACGGAATCCAGAAGCGGTTCAGGCTCAGGAGAAAATCCTCAGGGTGGGTGGCTTTGTCATGTACAACATATTTAGTGTTTAACTACTGTAAAGACACTAAGAACCCATTTTTGGGATGTTTTCAACCATCTTTCACTGATGCATTTCCAAAAGGACAAAATGCATACTGTACTTCTGTCTGTTACTTTGCAGTGACTGTCGTTAGATGAGTGTGTAGCGAGGGAACATGAACAAGGATCAATTTATGGAATAATATGGACTGAGTAACTATAGACCAATTAGAACCGCTTCGGATTAAGTGTTGGTTATTCGTATTAGGTATAGAATAAACCATTCATTTTTCTTAGTGTTTGAAGTCGTTGTTGACGATGTGAGTTCTCCTACCTGGACCTCATTGATACTGACATTTCATTGTTGGTATACTCAATGCTTCATCTGGTTATCAGGTCGTCTCTCCATTGATTCTGTTGAAAGCCAAAGGTCTCACAAGTGTAGATTTTGACAAGTTGGATTAAAAAATGAACTGATTGCATTATTCAACATTATTCAGCACCATAACTCAGAGAAGTGAAGGGAAAGTCATGTTTTCTTTGACTCCTTACCTCACTTGGTTGAAGCGTGTGCGTTTGTGCAGCAGGAACACGTCGTCACCAACATGTATTGTTGGGGTCTGGAAAGACATTTATAATAGATGAGGTGGTTGAACGTCACCCCCCCAGGAAAGGGTTCAAAAGGGTCTGTGGTGCCCCCTGGGGACTTATTATTGCAGTATGGGTGAGAAAGATGACTCGTATAGTATTCTCTGTCATCACAAAGATCCCACTGTGTCACTGCACCACCAGTCAAACCAGTGTCTTCACAGACCCCTGGTAGTCTGGAGTTCATGTTTGGATTGTTCTTCTTTATATTACAGTATTTTTCGGTGCTATAAGACGCACTGGATTATAAGGCGCACCTTCAATGAATGGCCTTTAAAAAAAGAAAAATCTTCCCTATATAAGGCACACTGTATTATAAGACGCATTCTCAGTTTTTGAGAAAATTAAAGGCTTTTGGGTGCGCCCTATGGCGCAGAAAATACTGTAATTGATTCTCTTTGATTCTGCTTTTTTGTTATCATTCTATGCAAAACTTGCGAAATATTAAAAGTAGAACATTGTTTATTTGGATAAATAATGCTGATGCCTTTCTTTTCCAGCTTTTCCAAGAAAACTTAGAACACGAGGACTCGTTCGTCTACCTGTCGGCCATTCAAGGTAAGATTGTCCAAATGTTGACCTTCAGTCAATGTAAATGGTGTTCTAACCTTGTGACAACGTCACGTCTTGCTGTAACCGTTAGCACATGAGCTGAGTGGAAACTTTCTTCAGGTCTGGCTGCTCTGGCTGAATCCTATCCTAAAAGGATTCTGGAAAGACTCCTGAAAGACTTCCAACATGGTCCCTCCCTCCCCACATCCAACAAGCAGCGCTCCCTGGAAACACGACTCAAAGTGGGAGAAGTCCTGATGAGGGCCAGCAGAGCTCTGGGTGAGCGTTGTGATGACGGGCCTTGTGCTGTCACGTCAGTATGCTAGACAGTGCTCTGGTTTGCGTGCGTCCTTGTATCTTTGACGCATATTTCCTGACAGGGACGCACGATCTTCAGGCAGCGTGCGTTCCTGGGACGCAAGCGTTAAATACACCTCTGTTCAACAAAAATATTCACAAGTTTTCTATTTCTCCACTTAAATTTCGAACCCGGAAATCACCATTATGGTTTGATGTCGCAAAAGTTTCAACAGATATTACTGCAGATATTACTACAGATATTACTACAGATATTACTACAGATATTACTACAGATATTACTACAGATATTACTCAATGTGTGTGAAGGTTCTGTCAGCTTGGTTCAGTGTCCTCAGGAGAAAATATGAATTAAAGGAGAAGAAAACTATCGAGTGAAAAGCAAAAGTGACACAAAAACTATTACATCTTCATTTCTAAATGACTACCAGGCTTTAAAAAATTGATAAGATTAATATATAATTTTATTCTTTTTTTTACGTAAACAGTTATTAGTAAAAACATTAAAATTAACAGTTTACCTTTTATATTGTACCTTTGACTAACCTCAATCCTTGCATACTCTTCTACCGTATATTCTCTTATTAATTTGGAATGCATAAACGTCATGTTGGGATGCATACATTTTTCTTGAAGCGCATCCCAGGGATGCACTACTTTCTGGAGGTAAAATGAACTCTGTATATATTTCAAAATATTTCATACAGTAATGGATACAGAGCATCAATCTGTAGCTACAAATGTATGAAATCTCCTCAAGGACCTCTGGCTGTTGACGATAAATCGGAGCTGCTCCGGTTGTGTGTTCGGCTGCTCTGTCAAAGTGGAACCTGTTGTTGGAGGTTCAGGTGTTGGTGACTGAACCTCAGTCGGTCCCTGAGCCTGATGTTCACATCGGTGGAGTTGGACTCTTTGTGAGTGCTCAAAATTACTGACATTTGTCCTTGTCTTAAGTCACAACTGCAGCATCACCAAAGCCCCAGTGGAGCCTCGTGTTCCACACAGATCTCTGCTCAGAAAGGAGTCCGTTTCTCAGAACCGATAGAAAGCCCTGCTGGCCTTTCTTCTTACTCCAGTCATCTGCCAGATTGCCATCGTTCCATCGCCCCAACACAAGGGTTTATGACTCTGCTGAGAAACTGGATGGACCTTCAGTGGCTGCACAGATGTCTAGAGGGTCTCTTTGTTGAACCCCCCCCCCCCAGTGAGACCAGGATTTGCCTTTTGCTCGGCTGTCATTGGTAAATAAGAAGGTTTTCTTAATGGACTGGCCTGGTTGAGTAAATGTTGAATAAATTGGCTGGCTGTGCTGTGGTGTGCTCCCAGTAGCTGACGGGAACTACACTGGTAGTCCTGAGAGCTCCTTTAGTCAGCAGTGATGGGCAGAGAGTGGAGTTAAAGAGAAGAAGCAACTGATAACTTATCTAAAAGGACAATGTAGACGTCTTGATCTACTTTTATTATTGGGTTATTGTTGTGATCAGGCATTCAGAAATGGAGCAATCCAAAACTTGAATTAAAACATATCTGGTTACAAATACTGGTGAGGGTGAATGACTGCTATCTGGAATGAGAAGCTTCTGACGCATGAATGGATTGAATGAATTGTCATTTGTTCTTTGAAGGATAAGGGTGATGTCGTATGAGAATAACCATGTTATAAACAGCAGGATTTTTAGGTGCTTCTGGATTCAGAGCCTCCAGCTTCACAGGAAATAGTTTTCTGAAATAACTTTATTCATAACGTGCAAGAAGCAGAAGACGGGCTAAGAATGCTGGCAGTGTGGGACCAGTTCTGGTTCTGGAGGGGCCACTGATGACCAGACACATGTAACATTCTCAGTATAAAATAACCACTAATAGAATAGAACAGAAGTTTGATTTGATGTTGGAGCAGAAAACAGACAAAGGACCAAACCCACACACTGAGTGTCATTAAGAGTCGTTACCATTCATAGGGGGGTCATTGTCCCGCCCACCCTCAGGTGTCAAAAGGTGTTGTGGTTTCTGGGTCGCTACTGCATCGTAGGTTACTGATAGAAGGTGTCTTAAAGGTCCCATATTAGACACTTCTTAATACATTTCCACAGAACTGTCAGACGTTCAGTGATAAATATTCACTAATACATATGTATTTATATATACGTATATATATATATTAATTTATTTTCATAAAAGGACTATGAAAATAGGACCCCTCAGGTGTAATCCTGTCTCTTTTTATTATTATTGTTATTATTCTCCATTATTGCTGAGAATCAGACAGCTGTCACTTTTTTTTGGGGGGGGGGGGGGGGGGGCTCTAATGTAGGTTTTTCTTAATTTTGCATCAGAATGGGAAGATCAGTGTCCCCCTTTTGAAAAAGTTCAGCTAGGTCCACCTGGTTGGAGGGTGCTTATTATCTCCCACCACTAATTACAGAGGTGGGGGGGGGGGTCTTTATGTCACCTTTGGTTTCTGTAGAAAAATTCAGAACCTGTATTTTTCCTGTCTGGTTATTATTTGTCTTTTAGCTCCCCTCAGGTAACTTCTGGAACTTAGTCTTGTTTCCTTAGAGGAACTGAAATACTATTTATTTTCTCCATCATTTCACACAAAAAGACAAAAGTGATGCCTTTTGTCATTTTGGGACGTTTCACGTTTTAATCTATTCTGTTTCCATGATTGCAGGTTAAACTGGTGCTTTTCTGAGATGAGGGATTTGGTGTGTGACTAAAGTTCTTCATTCATCTTTGTGAACCCATCCTACCTACAGCTGGGGCATCGTTGTCTTTGGAGGAATGGTAACGTCTATTCACCAAACTGAACCTTCTCACTGGACCGTCTCTTCCTTCAGGGGAACTGGCTCCACATCTAGGCCGTCCTCTGGTGGGCGTCTTTCTGCAGGGAACCCGGGACCCCGACCAAAGTGTTCGGGCGAGCAGTCTGTCCAACCTGGGGGAGCTGTGTCAGAGGCTGGACCACGCCCTGGGGGCCCTGGCTCAGGAGGTGGGGCACAACGCTTCATAGCAACATCTACCTCTTGTCGATGTGTGTTACAAGAACAGAGAGCATTTACTTGTGTGTGTGTGTGTGTGTGTGTGTGTGTGTGTGTGTGTGTGTGTGTGTGTGTGTGCACGTGTGCAGCTGAGCTCCTGTCTAACAGCTCTGATAAAGACTGAGAAGGAAGCAGAGGTCAGGAGAGCTGCTGTCCATGTTATCACCCTCCTGATCAGAGGCCTCAGCGACAGAACAACCCAGGTACACACACACACACACACACACACACACACACACACACACACACACACACACTGACAACTACTATACTTTGGGTCATTTTCCTTCAATCGATCAGTAAATTCACTGATCTCTCTGCTGTTATTTTTATATTCTCATGCCTCATGTCTTAAACTAATTAATTGTAGCGTTGGTGTTAAAATAATATTAAAATATATTCAGTTATATTTACGAGAGGGTTTAATAGATGATTATATGATATGATTTGATTGTTCCTTAGGCAACTGACGCCCCGGTTGATACATAAATAATACATCTTTATCAACCTGAAGCCGTTCAATGCTCGTTTCCCAGCGTTACCCCTGTATGACATAAAGAAACTACTGGCTTTAATGTTAACGTCACCAAATATCTTTCAAGAACTTACGTCGTAAGTAATCAGCAGGTTTTTTAATGCTCCAAATTGATTTTATGGAGGTGTCTGCAGCCTGTGCGTTCATTTTGAATGACGGAACAGTCGGTTTCACTGGACTTCTTAATAGGTGTGTGTTTATTATATGAAAATAATGGAGGGCTTGCAGCCAATCAAAATGTAGCATTCACCCATGGCAGGAAAAAACTGAGATATGGTTTGTTTTCAGTCAGTGATTGGAAATATTTTGTCAATGACGATCTGCTGCCATTGGATGAGCAAAGACACCAGACTGTAAAGGTCAGTGAGGTCATCAATGGGACTTTTCATAACAGCTGAAAAATGTTCACAACAACTGAAAATATCAGATCCAACTCCAGCAGGAGCTCAGAGTGTGTGTCTTCTGTACTGTGCTGAGCAGTAATGTGTCCCAGGGTGTGTTTATGGGAATGACAGACGCTTTTACAGAGCAGCTCAGGTCCTTTAATTTACCTCCACCTTCCTGCGGACATCATCAGGTTGTTAGCGTTAGTCTGCAATTAAGACAAGGAGGCTGAACACAAACACCACAAACTGGAGTCACACTGGTCTGTCCCGCTGCTAAACCTTCCTCTGGTTTGAGTTTGAAGGATCGTTTTTAGAATGTTCAGAGTCGTCACATCACAGTTCTGTGAACCCTAACATGGAGGCAAATCAGAATGTTTTTTACTGTGGCAGAATGTAAATTATCATAATTTAGTTTGATATATCACAGTATTTTCCACCTTCAATCAAAAGCCTATTTTAATTATTTTCATATATAAGGCGCACTATCAGTTCTTGAGAAAATTAAAGGCTTTTATGTGCGCCTTACTGCATTGAAAACTAGAGTAGAGTAGAACTTTATTGATCCCTTAAGGAGGTTCCATCAGGGAAATTAATTTCTCCGTCGCACTACACACAACACAGTGAGTACACAAAACACAGAAAAAGCACACAGGAAGCACCAGCACATAGAAAGTAGTACCAACACCAAATAGAAAGAGTAATAAATAACCCATAAAGAATATACAAATAGAAAGGCATAAATAGGCATAGAAACAATTTTTTTTTTAAATAATAATAAATAAAAAAAATTTAAAAACTAAAAAAACTAAAAGCGCCCTCAACTGAATGCTAATTTTTCAAATGTCTTAAAATGTCTTACTAATTAAAATAAACCCTAATTCAATTCTAATAAGGCATACGTGTCAACGAAGAAACAGTCATTATGTATATCCTCCTCTTGTTCACCCTCTTTGGCTGATGGGTGCAGGTTTACGACCACCACTGGCAATGAGATTTATTTAGTCTCACAATCAAAAATGGAAGTGCCAGTTGGCCGTTGTCTTCTTTGCAGTGTGAGTGAGTTTCATGAGGGAGAACATCGCAGCTCGTTCTGTCATGTCTCTGTTTCCTGTCTGGGGCGTCAGCTGATCGATGCATGACGCCGATGTAAGGAAGCACAGACGTAATAAACCAGTTTCCAACAGGAATATAAAAACAGACACGAGACTATTGATTCCCATGTGCTTGTCCACTCCACATTCACGTATATACGAGCTGCTGGCTGCTTCCATTTGCTGTGACTCGTGATCAGTTCAGGTCCTCTTGTTACTGGTAACATCTGGAGCCGTTCAGAACCAGCTGGACGTGACTAATGATATACAGATACATGAGAGCAGACGAGAAGGACTGACCAGCCAAACTACAAAAGAACAGACCAGGTGTGGGTCAGGAAAGGTCAGAGGTGACAGGAAGCAGAGGAACACTGGAATCTGTTGATCCATCTAAAAACAGGGACTTGTTGATGGTTTGGAACAAGTTTGCTGTGGAGGTCTGAGCCTAATGATCAGATGATTAACAGATTGGTGTTTCAAGATCAATTTTCTGGTGAATTGACTGATTCTAATGTGACTTTTTCAGGACGAAGGATGGGTCACGTGTAAATACACTGTAATCAAAGTCTTGTGGCTCTGGCCCTGACACTGAACAGAAGTTTTCTGACATCCCATTCTAAATTCATTGGCCTTAATTTGGTGTTGACACATTACTCCTGTGACTTCCTCAGGTTCTCAGCGACGTGTTGTTGGACCTGTACCGAGCTCTGAAGCTGGTGGTTGTCTCAGACCCCGATGACGTCACCGTGGTTCATGCCCAGCTGGCTCTGGAGGAGCTTGATGACGTCATGAGGAGCTTCATCTTCCCCAAGCAGAAGCTGGAGAAGAAGATTGTCGTACTGCCGTAGGGCTGAAATGTTTTTGTTGGGTCTTCATCACTCCTTCATAGTTGGTTCCTGTGTGGCTGCCTACATGTAGTTCATTAAATGTTCTGTACCAAATGTCATCTTTAGGGCAGTAACAGTGAATTCTTTCCATCAAATTGACTCTGACACCAAATATCCACTTCCAGAATAAAATCTTGAACACTGAATTTGTTTGGAAGTCTACATAGTATGTTGCTAAAATGCTATTGTTGCTGATATGTTTGCTATGTTACCTGGGAAGGAGCCTCATGGAACGTAGCATGAAGCTGACAGATGGATATCTTTACCAACACCGCTTCAGTTTTTCTTGTATGCAATAAAAAAATGAAGTACTCCATAAAATAACACTAGGAAATACTACGTTTGCAGGGGATTGCAGCTACCAACATCAAGTCAGGTGACGGCTCAAATATTTTCTTGGAAACTGACTGAAAACAGCTGCAATGATGATAGAAAAAATGCTTATACATTTTTTAAATGTATACAATATATACAGTACATGTGTGTGTGTGTATTTATATATGCATACACACACAGACAAGCTGTAGAAAAATGAGGTGGGAATTGAGTTTTTTGCTAAGATATGATATTGACTGACTTTACATTTAAGGTCATATTTAATTGGTGGTTCATCCCTTTGGTTCATTACACATCAAATATTTCTAGATTCCTATAATGTAGGTAGCAGTTGTCCAATAATGATTTACTACTGTGTGAAGTCATGATTGTAAAACCATTTCCAAAATTACCTATGCTTTGTAGAAAATTACTTGTGCTGCAGTCAATAGATTTTTTTTAACCTTTCATTGAGTCCAACACAGAAAAAGGTGATGAAAAAGACTGAATAATGATGTTTGACAGTTTTAACAAGGTTTGCAAGTTTTACTTGCCTCTTGACAGCTTAAAAAAAAAAAACCTGCCCCATCTTTTCATTTTTGTCGCACCTTAAGGCTGAGCTGAAAGGGAGACTGGACTTTACATGTGTCTGTGGTATATTTGCATGTATATTTGGACTCCAGGAGGGTTTGAACAGTCAGGCTCAAGGGTGACAGAAAGGAATGAGACATTCCTTCTTTTGTTTCATCTATTGACTGACAGACAGACACACACACACACACACACACACTGTAGAAGCCACGACTTTGTCCAGCTCTTCCTCCGTGTGAACACACCGCGAACAAATATGAAGAGCTTCGGTTTGTTTGCAGTCTGTGGATATTGGACCCAAGAAATTACAATTGACATGGAGGCTCCACCAAACTGGCTCAACTATCCCATATTTACTTGTAAGGTTATAGTTTTCTTAACAATACAAACTCAAGTGGCCTGCAAGACATTTCCAACATTCCTTCATTAATAGCGTTGACTGAGTCTTGGATAGGTTCACGGTGACCTGACTGTCAGGGGACAGCTTATGACCTACAAAGACACACTGTCCTGCACCACACAAACCCAACTACCCTCCTATCGACAGGCATCAACACAACAAACACTGCACTCCACCAGTCCGTCCTGATTACCCCCTCCCCTGAGATGAAGCTGGGCGTATTAGAGCCCATGCCTATTGTCTTATTGATCAAACGCTACCCTTATTCTGCCCTCTCATGGTCAATATTGTTAATAAGTCAGTGTGGCCCCCATCCCCAAAGAAATCAGGCCTGGATTTGTGCGATCTTAATAACTACCGTTCTTCTCCATCCTCCCTGGAAGACTCTGAAAAGAGCAGTTACCATTCAGATACACCAACATATGTTCAATCATGCCTGATGAGCTGGCATCTCACCCAGGGTGCACCCTGCCTCTCACCCATAGCCAGCATCACTGGTCTACTGGTGTACGCCCCAGTAGACCAGTGATGCCCGCAGTGCTCTTGACTAGAGGTTTAAACAATGGATTCCGATCTATTCAACATCTACTCAGATACCTGCTACCGAGGGATTTTGTTGTCAATAAATACAACGTACTGCAAATTTGGATAAACATGACGTAATCAAGACCATGATGGGAATCTACAAGTCAAGAAGGTGAGAACATTTCTGAGGACCAGTGGTTGTATATTTGGAGCTCATACTGCTGGAAGAATTTAATAAAATTCTTTAGTACAGCAATCCCTCGTGCATTAACACTCGCAGCTTCACCTCATCGCAGATTGTTAGTAGGCAGTCACGTGATACCGTACGCACATTCTATTGGCTGACGGTATCCAGAAGTGCCCTGGGTTCCGTGAGTCTTGGAACGCAGCGCACTTCCATGAGTCACAAAAGTGCTTTAAAGAGTTTATAAGAGCGTGGGAAAGGTAATACAGATAGAAGGTGGTTTAATATCAGTGTGGGGAGGGTTCATAAATGTTTAAATTATCCATTGTTGAAGGAAATTCCCAACATCGCTATATCACAGAATTTCGTTTTGCAGGTGGTCCTGGAACACATTAACCGAGAGTAATGAGGGATCACTGTACACACAAAATTAAGAGCAAATGCAGTATTCCCAACCATGTTGGAGGAAATGTAGGGCTAAAAATGTGCATCATTCCCATGTTTGATTTCGCCCTGAAATTGTAGAATTCTGGAAAGATGTTCACCTTGTTATTGTTGAGATTCTGGGCAATGAGATAACCAAGATATTTATGTTAATGTGTTTTGCAAACATGAAGAAAAATGTGTTGAAAAGAGAGATATTTGATTTAAAAAAAATTGTTACTAGCTTGTAAAAAGGCAATCACAAGACGATGGTATAAAACAGACCTTTATGCAATAGATGCCTGGTTGAAACTAGTCAAATATTGTGAGATGCACCTCCCTTGTCCGACACAGGTCTTTAACCAGCGACTCTCCGGTCCCCAGGCAAAGGCTTGGTGGGCTGCCCCTGCCCCTGCCCCTACCCCTGCTCCTGCTCCTGCCCCTGCCCTTGCCCCTGTCCCTGCCCCTGATCCTGTCCCTGCCCCTGTCCCTGTCCCTGCCTCTGCCCCTGTCCTTGTCCTTGTCCTTGTCCTTGTCCCTGTCCCTGCCCCTTCTCCTGCCCCTGCCGCATCTCCTAGAGATCAGATTTGGTCCCATCCTATCCATCATGTTCGTCAGACAGTAGAAGTATAGTCTCACTTTCCATTCATGAGCAGATAACGCACAACTTTACCTCAGTTGCCAGCTCTCTGCATCAACCGCCTCCATAAACCACTGGCTGATCTCAAATGTTCTTATGCTGACGTCATGGTTACGACCCCCAAAGTCCTGCTTGGGAAGGTCAAAGATCACATGGTGAACACAGGTGTTTGCTCCGTCTCTCATCTGCTGTGGTCTGTACCCTTTGACTTCAGTTGCATTGCCGGACTACATCTAACTGACAGGAAATGCTTTTGGTCATTTCCTGTCAGTTATTTGACGATTAAGAAGTAGTTTGTCTCAAGCTGCCCTCTTTGGTTTGGACCCTGCCTGATGTCAGCAGCTTAGTCCCAGAGCAGAAGAGGTGAGGGAGGGGCCGGGGATAAATGAATCCATAAAGGATGCTTTAAGTCAGGCAGAGAGGTGGAAAAGAGGGGGTGGGGGGCGCTCCGGTCAAACAGTCCACAGGCTTGTTGCAGGCAGCTGGCTGGCTGCATTGCAGAGAGATAGGGAGCTTGCTTGGCTTTGCAGGGAGGTGGGGGGGGGTGTGAGCTAAGGAGAGTAAATTTAAAGGAGACAGAGTGGAGCAAGAGAGGAGAAGCTCAGCATTTTTGGTCCACCAGCCTGGCAGGAGGGACGGTAGGGCGGAGGACGGACAGGGACTGGGGTCCTGCTGCAAACACAGAATGCAGAGAAAAGTTGATATCTGAACACGGGACAGAGGAATAGGGGGTGAGGAAACCTGGGGGAACAAACATGACTGACTTCAACAAGATCTAACTACCTGCTGTGGTGCTCAGTCTTCACTTCATTATCACATTGGTGGAGATCAGGGGTGAAGATGAGAAGCCAGAGAGGCCCAACCAGCTGCTGCCAACCTGTAATCTGCACATGTAAGCCTGCAGCGGCACCACCACTGATCACATCTCAGTCGGGGGGCTTCATGCCCTGGGACAGTCCTGGGTGATAGAGGCAGGGGGAGGAGGAGGAAGAGGAGGAGGCAAAGGGAGGCTGGCTCAGAGAAGAGGTGGAGGGTGGTGGTTAAAGCTGCCTGCTGTATTTTTGGATGTGGCATCTTGTGAATTAAGCGAGCAAGCTGGAATAAAGATGTAGTGTGAGCTGGTGGAAGGAGGGGGACAGAACAAGGAGAGGGCTGTGCTGAGGAGAGGAGAGGGCTGGATGTCCCGGCTCCGCAGACGGACCAGGCGGTCGGAGATCTGGGGGGAGTCCTGAGGGGGAGACGAAGACGAAGGGTCCACTGGATCACAAAGGTAAGGACTTGTGTTTATAGAGAAGCAAATTTGTACAGGGATGAAAATAAAAGGACCTTTCAACTCTTCACACTGGCCAGATTACCATTTAATCTGAGGATGAAGTCTAGATTTAAGTGATGCTTCAACTTCAGGTACATATAAAGGTTTGATGAAAAGAGAATGAATTAAATTGTTTAAATTAAATTGTTCTGTGAAAGCGACACTTCTGAAAAATTGGATTAAGAAACTTCAGGGAACATGACAGACTAGTTAGAAAACCCGGGACAAAGGGTCGAGTGTGTTCAGCCTTGTGTGGTGAACGTGTTTGCAAAATGAGGTAGAGAAAATATTTTTTCTGCCAGACATTGCGTGTGTGTGTGTGTGTGTGTGTGTGTGTGTGTGTGTGTGTGTGTGTGTGTGTGTGTGTGTGTGTGTGTAACAGAGAGAGATGAAGTTCACAATCGCTGCTGACTTGTGTTTTAATTGGATTTAATGGATGTTGTGTCTTTGCTCTGAGGACACAGACTGACGGTTAGGAAACACGAACACCAGAAAGTGTCTGTTTGTGGGCATCTCTAAAGAAAATGCTGGTGTGTTTGATTTTCCATGGCATCACAGCTGTGTTGGACCTTCATACAAAGCCTGCTGTTTTCTGCCTTGCTACTGACTCCATGTATAGTGAGCATTCAGGTGAAGCAGTCTTGATCCACTACACATCCTCATCCAACCACAAAATCAGAACTCCAGACAGGCTGAAGTATCTCAGATCACACCTACATTTCTTTCCTATGAGGATGTTTACATGTTATTTTCCTTATTCATGCTAAAACTTCCTACTTTGGCTTTTTTTTTCTGCTTCCAAATATCCTGGAGCTAGGGTTTACAGACTTGTTGAGCCGTATGATCAACACTAACCCATACGAAAACTAGTCAGAAGTTCTATTTTCGTCAGGAGGTGCAGGTTAGGACCTACATGCAGGACACCAGGAGAGAAGCTCTCAGTCATAGTTCAATCAGGTCAGTCAAAAATCCAGGAAACACAGGAAAACTCAACAAATCCAACAAACTGGAGACGCGAGCAAGGATATAAAACAACCTGGCCCCAAACCAAAGGAAAAGCCGTCTTAAAAAGCCTCAGGCTAATCAGTCTGATCAGGTAGAGGTGTGGAGACGAGGCTCCGCCCAAACGTTTTGCCCCGCCTCCTGCCATATAAAAGCACAGCAGAGCAACACGACACAAATACCAAACCCAATAACCAATAAATGTTTGTTAGGACACATTTTTAAGCACTGCATCAACACGCGCGACTTCACTACGGCGCCAATTGTTAGTAGGTAGTCACCTGATACTGTACGCGCATTCTATTGGCTGACAGCATCCGGATCCGGCCCCCACTTTGACATATTTGACCTTATATCAAATAAAGTTGATTGACTAATTGATTGATCAGACAAATAGCGGCACCAGTAGCTCAGGTGGTAGAGCAGGTCATCCGATGATCGTAGGATCGGTGTTTCGAATCCCACTCCCCCATCTTGCGTCCTTGGGCAACAAACTTCCCCCTCCTTGCCCCCAGCGAGGGTATTCACAGGCAATGTAGTTTGGCTGCCCCCGCTGAGGCAGGGCTCCTCCTCATGAAGGAGTGCAACTAAGGGTCATTTGATTGATTTTCACCTGGAAATTTCAGTTTTAACATTTGTTCATTTTACCTGCATCTTTTCGTAATATTATTTGGACAGTATGAATCTCTTTTGCCTGGACCACGTTGTTTGTCACTAGTGTGTGTGTCTATGTGTGTGTGTGTGTGTGTATGTGTGTGTTTGTTTGTTTGTTTGTTTGTTTGTTTGTTTGTTTGTTTGTTTGTTTGTTTGTGTTTGGATCTTAGGCCAGAACTCAGGTAAATGTGGACATTATCACTATAAAATTCATTCTTGACATCTGGATGGAACCCAAAATAGGTTTCTTCAAGTCCAACGAAAAGACTCTCCTTCCGACAAAGAGACACTGAGCCTCTTGAGAGTACCTGATTGTCTTGTCATTATATCAGACATTCTTATTTTGAATGATACTGAATGCAGCAGGAGAAAAACCGTGTCAACAGCATCAGAAACAGTGTGAGGATGTAGATCTGTCCATCCACCCAGAGGTAGGTGGTGTTTCTGTGCTAGAGCGTCTCACGGAGCTGGAGGACATGAGTACCAGTCTGTTCTAGGAGGTCGTTTCATGAAGGACAGCACAGAGTTGTTGGTTCACACTGACTACTGCTGATGACTGGCCACAGCCTGGATTGCCTTCATTTCCAGCTATTAGACCAGAGAGGAATAGGAAGAGGGGCCCCACGGGGTGAGGTGTGGAGGGGTGAGGAAAGGTGAGGAAAGAGGTACAACTGGAAGCCTTTTCACTTCGGGTTAGTGAATGTGGATCACATATGAGCAGGTGTTCCAGCAATAGGAGCAGCAGCAATATTAAATGATCGAGAAGGTAGTAATTAAACACATAAATATCTATATATTAATAACATGTCGTCACATATTGTCACGATTGATGCAGAGTGTCCCTGTTGACTCAATGTTAATATCAAAACTAAATTAAATTCAAAACCCGTGCACGGTGGAACCGCCGCACAGCAAGGTAGTTCCAGGTTCTCCGGCTTCCTCCCACCTCCCGAAACAAACCTCCAAATTGTCCTAAGGTTTGTTTCTGGAGGTGGGGGTGCACTCAGCGGTGCACTGGTGTGGCGCCCAGAGTGTACCCTGCCTCACGCCCCCAGTCCACCGGTGACCAAAATATGGAGTGTGAACTGATAGCTGGAAAGATGACCAGTTCACTGTCGGAGCACTGCTGAAAGGCACTAAACCCAAAAAACACTTCCAGGGTGCCCCCACACAGCTGCCCTTCACTCCACCATCTCTCTCTGTCTCTCTCTCTCTTGTGTAAACAAATTTCCCCAAATTATTTTATAGGAACGAATTATTTTAATTTTTAGTATTATTTTTACTATTATAAAAAAAAAAATATATATATATATATATATGTGTGTGTGTGTGTGTGTGTGTGTGTGTGTGTGTGTGTGTGTATGTGCATATATATATATATATATATATATGTGTGTGTGTGTGTGTGTATATATATATATATATATATATACACACACACACACACACACACACATTTCCATGAGGGAATTGTGTGTGCTACAGGGGCCTGTACTCACTAATATGTATTCATGAACAGAAATAAAGAAAGAGCCTACACCCCCAAAGGTAAAGAAAATGTCTCAGAAGTTTACTTAATCCAAATCCTTCTCAAAGTAAATCTATATGTCTTCCCTGTTCAAAGGACCATTTCTCCCTAAAATTTAATTCACGTCTCTCCAGAAAGGTTTTTAGGTGTTCTGATAATCAAACAATCCGACAAACCACAATGAAAGGACTGTTCCTGAAGCTGTAAACCACTGGTGAACCGTTTGGTATTTTCTCTCGTACTACAGTACAATAAGTCTCCACAACGTACCTGCGGAGGGTGTTACCTCAGCCGATGGTGGCTGATTAACCCTTTAAATGGGAACAAACAGGAAATGACACGCGGGTCGACTAGTCAGGAGTTAAAGGTCTCTCTGTCGGAGCCTCAAAGGACCCCCAGAGGCCGGGGGCTCTGCTGACATGTTCTCCAGGCCGTGTTGATGCAGACACCTTCATGTGCTCAGTAACACCTTGAACTTCCTCACGTCTGCCGGCCGGGGTGAGGTCTCACTTTCCACTGAAGTGCCCTGCAGAGTGTCCTGAACTCACCAACATGTTTGATGAGGACGCATCAGTTTAACGACCTTACTTTAAAAGACATGCACTAGAGTTTGCTTCCAGATAATTCTAAAATTCCTTCACAGTAACGTTTTCAGAAGCTGATGGGGTTTCAGCTTTCACAATGTTTAACGCTCATGGTACTTTCTCTAACTTCTTTTCAACGCTGTATTTGTAACTGAAAAAGGAGGAGTTAAAATATAAGAATTATACTGAATTTAACACAAAAAAAAATAGTCAAAGTACTAGTATTAGTGTACTAGTAAAATGGATTCAATGCAGGAGTACAGTAATCCCTCGTTACTTGCAGTCAATGCGTTCCAAGAACCACCTGCAAAAAGTAAATTCCGAGATAAAGCAACAAACTACTTGTTTAATTATTTACAGTAATTTAAACATGTATGACCCCCCCCCCCCATACTGACATTAAACCACCTTCTATTGAATCACCTTTTCCCACACTCTGATAGACTGTTGTTGATCTTTTGTGTGAGAGTCACGGAAATGCCCTCAGCCAATAGAATGCGGGTGCGGTATCACGTGACTACCTGCTAAAAATCCGTGATGAGGTGAAGTCACGAGTGTATGTAAATGTATATAAATACTGTATATAAAATAATTTCCTCTACAGGAGATGAATGAAGGTGGTTCTTCTTCCTTTCTTCTTCTACTAGTGTCTTTTCCCACTCGCCCATCGCCGTGTGCCAACCTCCCTCTCTTTTTCTCTTTATTTCTTGCCATAATATCTTGGATGTCTTTTTTTAAGCAGGTCGCTGAAATAACAATCACAACTTTTAAAATGGACACCTCTGTAATGACATTGTTGTAAAGCGTCCTGCACCTCTTTCCCTCTTGCCCCCCTCCAGATGCCCTCTCGCTGCAGGAATGTGCTCAACATCATCGTCACCACCCTGTTTGCTGCGGTGGTGCTCTTCACCATCCTACTGGCCTACGTCACAGGTTTTTCATTTGAATCATACAAACACTAACATACCAAAAGCGATCCGATCAGTGATGTGCATGTTTTTTGTGTGTTTTTTTTTACTGGTTCCCGCTGTGTCATGAAGGTTACCAGTTCATCCACACCGAGCAGCACCACCTCTCCTTTGGCCTCTACGGTGCCTTCCTCTCCCTCCACCTGTTCCTCCAGAGTCTTTTCGCCTTCCTGGAGCATCGACGGATGAGAGGCCCCTCCCAGCCTCAGCACCTCCGTCGCTCTGTAGCCCTCTGTGTTGCTGCCTATCAGGAGGACCCGGACTACCTGAGGAAGTGCCTGCGCAGTATTCGTAGGATCTCCTTCCCTGGACTGAGGGTGGTGCTGGTGGTGGACGGAAACCGGCCTGAGGACCGCTACATGATGGATATTTTCCAGGAGGTGATGGGTGGAGCTGACCAGGCTGGCAGTATGGTGTGGAAAGGAAACTATCACAGTGATGGGAGTGGAGAGGGAGGGGTCAGGCGTGGTGGGACGAGTACAGTGCACATGGAGGAGGCTGCACGAGTGGCTCGCCTGGTCAGAGGCTGCCGGTACTCCTGCATCATGCAGGAGTGGGGAGGGAAAAGAGAGGTGATGTACACTGCCTTTAAAGCGCTGGGGGACAGCGTGGATTATGTGCAGGTAAGGAGCACAAAAACAGGATACTAGGCCTGTAGGTCTGCAGTGACAGAGCTCAGAGAAAAGGTGGAATCATTGAAAAGTTGCAAGAGATTAAAGAAAGGACAAAGATCCTCATTTAAAAAGCTGCTTAGCTGATTTTAGGTCCAGTTTGTCTGATTTAAAGACAGAGTGATCATGTGTCTTTTATGATTGGGGCAGAGGCTTTCGGTCTTGTACGGCATTATCAACGATAACTAGAGCAGGAGAAGTGATTGGTGATCAGTTTACATCCATAGCACTACATGCTCTAAGTTAGGGGTGTTAAACTCATTTTCGCCGAGCGCCACATCAGCGTGTCTGTCCTCAAAAGATCAGATGTAACTTATAAATGTAACTCAATATAACTCGATGTAATGTAAAAAAAATGTAACTACTCCTTCTTCTTCTCCTTGGGGCTTTTCCCTTCAGGGGTCTCCACAGCCAATCAGTGTCCTCCATCTAACCCTGTCTTCTGCATCCTCTTCTCTCACGCCAACTACCTTCATGTCCTCTTTCACTACATCCATAAACCTCCTCTTTGGTCTTCCTCTAGGCCTCCTGCCTGGCAGTTCAAGACTCAGCATCCTTCTACCAATATATTCACTATCTCTCCTCTGGACATGTCCAAACCATCTCAGTCTGGCCTCTCTGACTTTATCTCCAGAACCTCTAACATGTGCTGTCCCTCTGATGGACTCATTCCTGATCCTATCCATCCTGGTCACTCCCAGAGAGAACCTCAGCATCTTCATCTCTGCTACCTCCAGCTCTGTCTCCTGTCTTTTCCTCAGTGACACTGTCTCTAGACCAAACAACATCGCTGGTCTCACCACAGTTTTGTACACCTTTCCTTTCATTTTAGCTGAAACTCTTCTATCACACATCACACCTGACACTTTCCTCCACCCGTTCCATCCTGCCTGGACACGCTTCTTCACCTCTTTTCCACCCTCTCCATTGCTCTGGACTGTTGACCCTAAGTTCTTCAAATCCTCCACCTTCTTGATCTCTTCTCCCTGTAACCTCACTCTTCCACTTGGGTCCCTCTCATTCACACACATGTACTCTGTCTTACTGCGGCTAACCTTCATAGATTTGATTTGCATGTTTGATTTGGCAAAAGTTTTACATCAGACGCCCTTCCTGACACAGCCCTCTGTATTTATCCGGGCTTGGGACCAGCACAATAAGACACTGGCTTGTGCCAGCTACATTACTCCCACACCATTTGAACATTATGCTGCAAATAGGATTTAAAGGTGTGCCATAAATGATTCAATAATCTTGAATTAATCAACAATAAAGCCGTGGTTCCAAAATTAACTCCCACTTATTCCAATAATGGGAAAGATTTTTGATGTGGTGAGTACCTCTGGGAAAATGTTTAAGCCAAAACTTTCACATCATAAAAACTGTGTTTAGAGTGTTAAGTAGTATTCACCACCTGCCGTCTGGGCACAGACATCATGGAATATTAAAGACATATCTTGTAAACTCATTGCTATGATGACAGTATGAGCGCTTACGGGGGCTTCAAGTTACTCCTAAGATTCCCTCAACAAAGAAAACATCGTAGAGGGGAGCAATGACTTCAAACTTGTTTTCATATTGAAGTAGTAAAATAGTACATCAGTTAAAGACAACATTATGACCTAACCTCAAAGATTAGCACTTGGGATATGTCAGTCTAGACTTGTTTCTATTTTTTAAATAATCCAGGTGATGGCAACACAAAATTTCCTTTGGGGTACAAACTGGACTCAAAGAGTCTGATATGCAAGGAGGTTTTATCAAAGAAATTTAGGGTGGATTGATGATTGGAAAACAATTTATCAAAGGTTGAATACGCTGCAATGAAAGTCCAAATGAACAATCTGCCTGTCCTCATCCATAATCTGTCCTTGACATTTTTATGCCTACAAGACATTTCCAGCTAAATATGGTGCTCATAATTGGCCACTTGTTCTGCAACAGTTGCCTCATTATGTATGTTGTGAGTTAAGAGTTCTTTAACATTTCTTCCCCAGAAACTAAAACTATCCTAATATCTTACAAGGCTCTCACCTAGGTAACAAGAATACAATAGTCAAACCAACTCACTCTTCACACCCAGCTGTTGCGTGACCTCTGTGGCCATGCTGTGGAGCAAAGGTCATGTCGACAGCTGATTTTCTTCTGTGCCATTGTGATGAATTGGCCGCGTCTGCAGCCTGTTCTTTTTCACATGGAGCTCAGCACTAATACTATTCCGTGTTCTACTGCACCTGCAGCCTCAATGCGTATGTACCGTTGGTTGTCAGCATTAATGTAGCCTGTGTCTGTTCGTCCTCTCTCAGGTGTGTGACTCAGACACTGTTCTAGATCCAGCATGCACCATAGAAATGTTAAAGATTCTTGAGGAAGATCCAATGGTGGGAGGGGTTGGCGGAGATGTTCAGGTGAGATGCGAAAGATATGATGAATATCATGAAGGCTCAAGAATAAAATGTTTGAAAGTCAGTTACAAACTTAAGAGTGAGAGAAATCTCACCAAACATGTAAAAGTACAGCCAGAGCTGACACTGTGTCTTCTTGTTCCGTAGATACTTAACAAGTACGACTCCTGGATCTCCTTCCTGAGCAGTGTGCGCTACTGGATGGCCTTCAACATCGAGCGGGCCTGCCAGTCCTACTTTGGGTGTGTCCAGTGTATCAGCGGCCCTCTGGGAATGTACAGGAACTCTTTGCTTCAGCGTTTCATGGAGCCCTGGTACCACCAGACCTTCCTGGGCTCCAAGTGCAGCTTTGGTGATGACCGTCACCTCACAAATCGAGTACTTAGCTTTGGCTTCAAGACAAAATTCACAGCACGATCGCAGTGCCAGACTGAGACGCCAACGCAGTATCTGCGTTGGCTCAACCAGCAGACTCGATGGAGCAAGTCTTACTTCCGTGAGTGGCTCTACAATGCCCTGTGGTTCCACAAGCACAGTCTCTGGATGACCTATGAGTCTGTGGTCACTGGCTTTTTTCCCTTCTTCTTGGTTGCCACAGTCATCCATCTCTTCTACCGTGGAAGGCTGTGGAACATCCTGCTCTTCTTGTTGACTGTCCAGCTGGTTGGGATGGTGAAGGCCACCTATGCCTGTTTCCTTCGTGGTAGTCTGGTCATGATCTTCATGTCTCTGTACTCTCTGCTCTACATGACCAGCTTGCTCCCTGCCAAAATATTTGCTTTGCTCACCATCAACAAGGGTGGATGGGGCACTTCAGGCCGCAGAAAGATTGTAGTCAACTTCATAGGTGCTGTACCTGTTGCAGTGTGGGTATTGGTGCTGCTTGGAGGTGTAGTCTATACAGTCTACTGTGAAACACAGGAGCCCTTCAGTGAAACAGAAAAAGCCTTGTTGATAGCAGGTACGATACTCTACGCCTGCTACTGGCTCATCTTATTAGTGCTGTACCTGGCAATAGTGGCCAAGCGTTGCAACAAGAGGGAAGAGCAGTATCACCTGCCCTATGCCGAGGCATAAACACTGCAACAGAAAAAGTGGTAGGATATTTTTGTGCCAAGTTTTACTGCAGTATGATTCTAGCAAGATCTCTCTTGACCCTGTCAGTGGTTCAAGTGGCACACTGTGAACACGCATCTTCATCACTGGTGCTAAAAATGCGTGAATCTGAAGTCTGAGTGACAAGAATCTCCAGCAGGAGGAGATGCGAGATGACTCTAACAGCTCTCCCATACTCCATGGTGCTTGGCTTTGATAACCAGTCCAAACTAAACTGATCCCATTTTTAAGTATTCAGACACTTGGCATGGTCAGAAGAACATTGGGTAGTTTATGGGTAAAGGTTTGCTGTGACAAAACAGCGTAGTTCTAAAATGGTATGACAACGTAATAGTCAACAGTTTTATTTGTCTTTTATTTTAATAAAGATGAAATGGGATGAACAAGATAGAACTGAGTCTGATGAACAACAATAAATAATGTATTTTCCCTCTAGTAGTCAAAACATAGCTTTCTTTTAATAAAGGTAAGTCAGTTTTAACCAGTTAAGAATGCAAAGAAACTGATTGGCTGACTAAACAGTCAATAAATACAAATATAAAGGCTTCCATTGTGAGTTGAAACCTGGGAGCTTGAGTGTAGGAGTGGGTTGCTCTCTGATGTAAGTGCAGCGATGAGAGAAGATAACAGACAGAACTGAGGTTTATACAATGTCCACATCCTGGCGACTTGCTCAGGGTGTACCCCACCTCTCGCCTGCAGTCAGCTGGGATAGCTTCCAGTAAACCCGTGACCCGCCTTCAGATAGACGACTGAAAATAAACAAATTGATCGGTATTACCAATCCTACAAGGTCCCATTGTACTGAAGCGAAAGTGATCATTTTTAAAATTTACAAAATTTATAATGTTATGAAGTTAATCTTGCTAATATGAGCAATAACCCAAACCCAAATGGTAATGAAATATTCGTTAGTTATTCTTGGGGGTAAGTGGTTTAAAGTGTTGACTCTAATACCCTGTAGGTGGGAAAGTGGAATGTTTGTATGTCTCTGTACAAGTCTGCCCCGTGATGATACGGTGCCTTCTCAGGGTGTACCCCACCTTCTTTGCCAATTCCAGCTGGAATAAGCGTCGACCCCTCATGATGATGGATAGATCAATAATTTATTACTTTAAAAAAATATTACTAGGATTTGGCAACTCAGACTTACTCTGTCAACCATACCTTTAAGCAAAATTTTTACATCCGTTGCATTGATGTGACAGAGTTCCTGCACAGTACTTATATTAGGATTTAATTGATTTTTTTTATTCAGAAAATGCAGAGAATCTGATAAATCTTCTGTCACAATAACAATTTGAGTGTAATTGAATGATTACAATATAATTATGTCAGCGTCACCAAATTAAGACCAAGTGTCACGGAAATAGCAAAATTTTAAATTCTTCATGAACTAACTGCACAGGAAAATACATGTTTACTAATTGATTCACTGATCTATGAATATAATATACAATATGAATGAACAAAAACATTGCAAAATTGTACTATTTATTATTTCAAGTTTAGAGGTATTGAATAGTGATCAATCAGGAAATATCTCAAATAAAAATTGTTCTGCCAAAGTAATATCAAACAATCACAAAATGTAAAAATCTGTTAGAAAATGCTGTCAAAACAGTTAATTTAAAATATGATTTGTTTGATTTGTATGCATTCTTTTTTTTTTTATTAGATGTTATCTTTTTTTTCTCTCCAAGTGTCTATTTTGCATTGTGAATTATTTTTTGTCTGCATTGATATTTCTGTGGTATATTTGGTCCTCTGTAGCCTCAGACACGACCCTCCACACACTCTTCAACCAGGAACAGCACAATAATTAGCAGCTGATGGAGCAGCTCTCATGTGGCACAACAGACAGTCTGACATGTGAAATGTATCTTTGGTGATGTTTAGCTTGAACATATTGTTGTACATCACGCTCCAGTTCTCACTTTACAACCACCAGGGGGTCAAAGTTTCATTGAGTCCTCTAGAGATATTTTTCATATGCTCACTTTTACATATCATTAAAAATAAGGTGCCAATTTGCATTTGTGAAACTGAATGATTTGACTGGAAGTGTTGTTCATTCATTGTTTCAGTAGGATTTGACCAACAAAGATGTTTAATTTAACATGAAAACTGCTTTGCTTTGGTTTATTTTCTGTCTTTACATTTTAATGACTTCATTTCATGACTTCAGGTTACGTTCAGGTGTGTTTAAATGAACAAAAATCTCAGCTGCATAAAATTAATGAATAGATGTAAACAGAGTGTAATTTATCCAAAAAAAAAAGGAGAGGATTTTTTTTCTTTGAAATCAATCAACAGGCCTAATTCTATTTTTAGATTAATGGTCGGCTCTATGAGCTTCAATCCCACACATTAGAACATTCATATTCAATACACACTTTAAAACACATGATATATTTAATTTTCTGCATCGGTCACATTGTAGAAGATGAAGATGATGAAGATTAGACTTCAGGAGAGGAGTTAGCCTGATGCTAACGCTAACAGTCTGTTAGACGTAATATTAACACCCCATAGATTCAGATTTCACAAGTCATGTTAACATGACTCAGCAGATCTCAGACTCAGTGAACAGTTTGCTCTGATGTCACTTCCTGTGGTCTTTTGGTCTTTCCTGTTGGCGTCATTTGCAGCGTTTCTCCTTTTCTCCACATCTGTCAACTTCTGACAGGGCTACAAACATCTGGCCCGTTAATGGCAACAACAACAAAAATACGGTGGACATCAGAGTGGACATTTTCATTCTGTTGCGCTCATCAGTAAGGATGCGATTCAACAGAGGTAGACATCTAAAAATTGCAGGGAGTGTTGATCCTACCTTTGCCCAACAAATTGCTCCCTGGATGTAAAATTAAGGTAGCCAGAGAACACATCTGACACAAAATACACTTGGAAGGTTGAAGTGGACAACGTTTAAGAGCCCATTTGTGTAGCACCTGCAACTACCATTAGAATGTCTGCACTCATTCATGCTGAAACCCAGGCGTGGATCCAGGTCAGACTTGAGGGGAGGCTTTGTCTAGAACGTTTTGTTGTCACAAGGTAGGCTAAAGATGCACATGGCACAGAATTATACTGAAAACTTTCTGGCAGATAAAAGATAACTAATTTTGCCATTTCAGTGTTCCCATCTTCTGTGCAGCACTGTGGACGTTACAGAAAGCTAGACCTCTAGAATCCAATGGGTGGACAGGAGACAGACAAAACAACAAAATGTGACATGAATGTATGCAAAATTGTGATGCTTTAATGCTATTTATATTTCAAGTTTATTCTCTATTTTAGGAACCTGTTATTTAATTTCTCTTATTTTAATTGACATTCTTAGTCTCTTTATATTAGATATATTTAAGTTTCTATCTCTTAGTTTGAAGGAAGATGCTGCAGTACTGTAATCATTATGTGAATTTACAAAATCTACACATTAGACTGGTATACAGTCATTGATTGAAGGCAATACAAAATCAATAAATCAAATTCAACATGTAAAAATAAATAAATAAAAGTAATCATTTTCTTCTCTCCAACCAAATTGATCTTGTGGAACCCGAGAGGCCTGAAGCGGTTTGGACCTGTGTCTGTCTTCTCTAAATCAGAATCTTCACATCCTGCTGCTCTGGTCTGGTGGCCTGAATTCTGTCTTTTTTGGTCTGTTCTCTCTCATCTCCAGAGATTCTCTCTCCTCGTGTTGTGGAAATAAACAAATTTCAACTCCCTTTAAACTGTCACATTCAACCTGGGTATTTTTGCTACGTTATGTGAACTTAACCGAACAGCTCGCCAAACTCAGTCAATGGCTACAGGGACGTAAACAAGTAATCGCACTCATGTCTGACCATAAACATGACCTTTTTTGGCCCCAAAAAACAATTTCACTGCTTAAAGTTTGATAAATTAAGCCATTCTTTGACAACATAAATCTTGTTAAAATAAAATAAGCAATCATCATCTGTCGGTGTGAGTCTTTAAAGCAGCTGTCCTTTAGGTAACAAAACACTGAATGGCTTCTTACCTCTGGGATCCATCCCAATGTGGAACTAATGTAAAACCAAAAGACTTAGGTGCTGTAAATATTCTAATATTTTGAATGTTTATCATTGGGCTGCTCTCCCAGCTGCTTTGTAAGACTATCATTTATATCCGATCACAGCTCCTCATTTTAACCTCACCCCTCATTTTTGAGTGTCCGTTGGGATTGGGATTAGTCTGTAACCTCGAACACACGTCTGATCTTGGATTTCTTAATAAAAAGATAGCAACTTCTCAAAAATACAGCCAGCCAATGACAGTTTATCTTGCCACCACAACACAGAATACATTGTAAACCACCACTGAGTAGATGGATTTACTCTTTTTTATATAAACCTCCCATTTTCACGTCACCAAAGTGCTTCCTTTCCCAGGCCCTGATCACAGGGACTCATCTCTATGTCCACAGCTGTTTTAGAAAAGAAAAAAAAGACTCCTGGGAAAAGCAGGACTCTTCTGTCCTCAAAACACTGATCTGTCTGTGGACGGTCAAATATAGTTAAAGGAAAAAGCAGTGCATCTGTACCTTCTGTTGTGAATGCTCCACCAACATCAGCATGAATCAGTCATCAGTTTATTCAAGAAATATCTATACAATTCTGCAAGTTCAACAGGGAAAGGAGTGTTTTTAATCCTGACACTGCAATATTTTACATATAATAATGAAATAATACACAGTACTGAACCATTAAGGTGTCTAAACACGTGCTGACAGACTTAATTATAACAGAAAGCCTGTCTTATAGAGTGGAGTTGTGAGTTCAGCAGGTTGTGGGTCTGATCATAGTAGTACTGGAAGAACTACTATGTCAAATCCTTTTATAAGAAAATGTACAGTCTATACATCCAATAACCCCCCCCCCCATAAAAGCTACACTCATCATTCTACAAAGAATGTGATTTTCTTTTTTCTTGAAACAAGCCTTTACAACAATATTTAAAGCATTGTATGGTTTAAATGTTTCTTGTGGATTTGTGAAAAAAATCACATTAACTTGTGATGACCAGGAGCCTAAAAGTCTTTTGTTGGTTTATCAACATGAGGCTCAGTGTTCCAACTACACAACAAATATGTTGATAAAGAAATTTGATCTTGTCAGCGCTGGATGCCACAAACTAAATCATGTATTGAGATGGATCAGTTTCTGGTCATCAGACAGGATCTCCAACTCAGTGATGGGCCTCACTAGACCTTCTTGGGTACATTAGTGATGATAGGTTTAGGGCGCGTCTTAAAAATCAGTTTCCATTTGATGAGGGCGGTCACTGAATATGACGTTGAGGTGGATCCTTCATCATTAGTTTCCATCGGTGTGACATCACTGCTGCCCAAATTGTCCTTCAGATGGCCGGGATGCTTGGTGAGGACAGCAAACGGTTTCTCCAGTTTGACCGGTTTTCCATACAGAATATGGTGTCCAACGATCAGGACTGGCACCCCCTGGTGGACAGAGTGAGAAAAACTTCCACCCGTGAACAGGGAAACGACGCAAAGACGTTCATGACTCGTTTGTTCAGGATTACAAACACAGCAACACAACCGGGATGTTGTGAGCGACAGAATGGTACTGCGTTTTAGATACTACCCAGAATTGGTTTGCCTGCTAGTCTGACATTAGGACTACTCCAATCTTGATGGAGTATGGACCAAAAATAGTGGTGATCTGGGTCTCATCTGCATCCAGGGTGGGATGTCATGGAAAATGACAAATTGTGTTTTTCAAACTTCATGGATAAATCCCACAATTACTGGACAAGAATGACTTCATGACATCCTGACTAGATCTAGTCTAATCTGGATCAAAGTAATACATTTTGTGTATTACTGACCCAGACTGTTCTGACTCAACAACAAACAGTAATGTCACAGATTACAGATATATCTGGATTGTATCTTAAATTGATGTCAAATTGATAGACACACACTGGTATTCTCAGGTACTACACTGGTTGTGGTATCAGATCACCCTATAGTTCGTCTAACAACATTCCCACTAGCGTGTCTTCTGGCTCTTCCGGTCACCTCTTTGGTGTAGAGGAGGTCTCCCATCACGCTTCCAGCCAGACCAGAGTTGTGTCTTGACATCATCTCACCCTGGAGCTCCACCAGCAGCCATTCTGGAGGGCTGCTGCCGTCCACACTGCCTCTGCGCCAGACGACACACCAACATCACACACTTCCTTCAGACTTCCACATTGATTACACACCCAGAGTTCATTTTACCTGAAGAAAGTAGTGCATCCCTGGGATGCGCTTCAAGAAAAATGTGTGCAGCCCAACACGACGTTTATGCATCCCAAAACTTATAAGAGAATATACAGTAGGAGCGTACCCAAGGATTGAGTTTTGCCAATAATGCAATATAAAAACCAAACAAAATGTTAATTTTAATGTTTTTATTAATAACATCATAACTGTTTAAGTAAAAAGGGAAAAAAAGAATATTATATTTTAGTTTTATCAAAATGTTAAAGCCTTGTAGTCATTTATAAAAAAAACAACTTTTAAAAATAAAGATGTAATTTTAAAAAAACAACTTTTAACTCAGTATTTTTCTTTTCCTTTATCTCATGTTTTCTCCTGTGGACACTGCACCAGGCTGACAGGACCTTCACACACATGTAGTACTACAGTACAGTACACTGTCGCTACACGGTTCTCCTCAAGGCAGGGACAGGAAAACCTTTCAGATATTAAATTATCAGACCTCTAAGTTAAAGTAGTTCATTCATACCTGATGAACATTTGAACCATTTTCTTGATGACGGTCGAAAGAAGCCGTTCTGTAGCATTAATGTGGACAGAAGTCACACAGACGGTCTCCGTGTTGCCCCGTAGCCGCTCCGTCTCCGCTGGCATTTCCCGCCCGTTGTGTTCGGCCCTTCGGTGACGTATTTCCGTCCCGCTTCCTGTCTCAGGGATTCGTTTCCGGTTCAGATGTCACAACGTGACTGCTGGTGTTTTCCAACGTGTTAGAGGAGGTTTAGTGCCGGGAGGGAGCTACCAGCTGGTAAACGGAACTAAATGATGAAAACACAACTAGTTGTTGACAGATAATCTGCCTTAATCCCGTGACGTCACTGACGTGGCTGACAGACTGCAGGTTGAGGAGCCGCTAGCTTTGCTAACCCGTCTGTTTTTCACTATAGTGAACACAGACCGCTTGTGCTCTCCTCTGGTGAACATGGGGGAGTTCACGGCGCACCGCGTTCGCTTCTTCGACTACATGCCCTCTGCTATCCGGACGATGAGGTTTAACGCGGGGACGGAGCGGCTGGCTTTAGCCCGGGCGGACGGAGCCGTGGAGATCTTCAACTTCTCCGACCACTACCACCAGGAGAAGGTAACACAGATCAGTATTTCTGCTGGAACAAACACTTCCTGACGTGTTTCCATTCAACACGTTTGTTTCAAGAAAGCTGCGGCTAAATAAGTGCTGTGTTGCGTTCACGTGTCCCTCGGTCATTCAGACTCTGCTGCACTTCAACATCAGGGGGGTCAAAAGTCATCAGCGTGACCGATCAGAGGGTCAGATGTAACTCATCAATGTAACTAAATGTAACTCAATGTTATGTCAAATAAATGTAATTACTCCTTAATGTTAAGTAACTATTTATTACTTATTCAAGTTACAAACATGTTACACAGAAAAAATGTGTTTGTTTCCCTGTTATGTAATGTAATTTTTTAAAATAAAAAAATACGGAAAAATTATAGATTAGAATTACAGAAAATTTACAAATACTGCAGTTACACAGAAAAAAAAGTTTCTTTGTTCTAACATTAATCCTTTTAATTTATCAGGTTATTAAACCCAAAGAACTCCATCAATCAAGGATCAAACCACAGGGGGGGTCAAACTCATCAGCATCATGGCTGTAATCAAATGGCAAGATAAAATTAATAAATGTAACTAAATGTAATCAATGAATAAAGAAAAATCAAACGCAACTTAGGAAATTAACTTTGATCAAAATGTTTTTGTCGGAGTTAAAATGGGCTGAATTACTGCATTGGGGGATATGTAGTTTTTGCCCAAAGCACACTTTTGACCTATTTATTTTTAGACACTCTTGTAGGCCACATAAAATGATGTGGTGGGCCACATTTGGCCCCCGGGCCTTGTGTTTGACACATGTGCCCAACAACATCCTTCGTCATTAGACGTCTGGGCGGTTCAGTCTCAGTTAAAGGCTTGGCCCTGAATTCCTCTGTCCAGATCATTCCAGGACAGGACGGCAGGACGGTGGAGGCGCTGTGCTGGGTGGGCCAGCGTCTGTTCGGCGCTGGTTTGAATGGGGAGATCACCGAGTACGACCTGGAAAACCTGAGGCCCAAGTACACAGTGGAGGCCTACGGAGGACCAATCTGGACCATTACCAGCAACACACAGGGAACACTGCTAGCAGTGAGTCAATTCAGAAGAGATGAGTTACGTGGCCTTTAACTGTGATGAGCAGTCACATGAACGTTCTCCCTGTCAGGTGGGATGTGAGGACGGGACGGTGAAGATGTTTGAAATCCTGGAGGACAGGATTCAGTTTAAGACAAACCTGGACAGGCAGAAAGGTACGAGTTAAAGTCTCAGAAATAAAGTTTCATTTAGAAATATGTGCCTGTGTCAACAGCTAGTTACCATCATTTTGTGTGCACCATAAACCATTTCAACATTTACATTTATTTAGCAGACACTTTTATTCAAAGCGACCTCCTAGACTTCTAAACGATGCCCTAAATGACAAAATTAAAGGACTAACTAACCAAATTAAAGTTGATCTGGCCTCCGAGCCACTCTGACTACATGTTTAATGAGGTCTTGTCAGAGAGAAGGAACCCTGAAAACACTTAAAGTAAATAACAAAAAATGTTTGTACACTAGACTGAACATCTCAATTCAGTAAAAAAAAAATTTAATTCTGTGTTTTGTTTAGTTGAGAAAAACATGATGAGCTAGTATATGAGCATCATAATGACAGAAGCTTTTTTCAGTGGGATAAAATACATTAATGACTTACTTATTGAAATAAATGTAAATGGAGAAATTCTAGGCATCATCTTCTGCAAACACACACATATCCGGCCTTCCCTCGCTGGAGACTTAATCATGTCTGTGATCTTACAGGTCGCATCATATGTCTGTCCTGGCATCCCTCTGGAACGCTGATCGCTGCTGGCATGATGGACATGATCAGGATCTTTGATGCAGAGACGGGTGAGGATGTACTTCTGGATCCTGAACTGAACTCGAGAAGATTGCTCCGTGTGTTTTGTGTGATTCTGACCTTTGCTCTCCTGCCGTCAGGACACGCCACACAGAGGATGCTGGTGGAAAGAGGCTGTGGAGCATCAAAGAGCAGAGAGGTGGTGGTTTGGAGCGTCATCTTCCTCTCTGATCACACAATCGTTAGCGGTGATTCTGCGGGAAAGGTCCAGATCTGGGATGGAGTAACAGGAACTCTGATCAGAACTCACCTGGTCACTAAGTGGGACGTCCTGGAACTCTCTGTGTCACAGGTACGTTCACGTGAACCGTGGCTGAGGCGGATTGCTCTTGTATCAGCGATGAACTTTGTAAATGCCCAACAGGACGAGAGCAGTCTGGTCGCTGGGACTTCTGAAGGGACCGTGGTCCAGTTCCAGTTCCTCTCATCCACTGTGAACCAGCAGGACAGGGAGTGGATCAGAACCAGGACCTTTAAAAACCACACGCATGACGTGAGGGCCCTGGCACACACCGAGACCGCCGTGGTGTCCGGAGGTCAGTGGTGAAGTGTCTGTAGTGTTTCACTCATAGACAGGAAGTCTGGCTTCACAGGGGTCTAGTTTTTGATTAAATCTCATTACAGTGAGACCACTTGAGTCAGATCAATCAGATCTGTGCTTGTGCCTCTTTATTGTATTAATCTTTGACAACTTCTATCTTCTGTACGTACAGGTAGTACCTCAACATACGATTTTAATCCATTCTGTGAGTGACAAATTATCCCCATTTAAAAAAAAAAATCAGATCATTTTAATCCATTCCAGCCTTGAAAAAACCCCCCAAACCCCCTAAATTATAACAAAAAAATCTGATTTTTTTTATCGACAAATAGACATGCAGATTTTACCTGTGTATAATTTATTATATATAAGTTACGTAAACACTCTTTACCATGCCAGGGTGGTAAAGAACGGGATACGTCTCACTAATGCTGTATCCATCCGCCAACACGTAAAGAACGAGATCCGGTCTCACTGATGTCGTATCCCTCCGCTCGTGTCTCAAATAACTCGTATGTGGAGGTACTGCTGTACATACATACATGTATGTACATCTTGGCTTTCAGTCGTTTTAAATGTGAACTGTGTGTGAAATCGGTGAATGACGGTGATGTATTGATCCCTTCAGGTATGGACACACAGCTGGTGGTGCACCCCCTGCTGGACAAAGTGGAGAAGAACACCCAGGCGTCAGCGCAGCGCAAAATCGCTTTCCCACATGTGAGTAGAGGGAAAACGTCTCCCCACCACCACAAATCATTAACATTTAATTTACAGGGAAATTTACTTTGATACATCGATCAGTTAGGACTGTTTCCATGGTAACACGCCTTTTTTTTTTTTTGTATTTTTGTAGAAAAGTCTTGTTTGTTGTGCAAAGAAAGCAGCACTGCTGCTTTTCCAGTTCCCTGACCATTTAGAGCTGTGGAGACTTGGAGAGAGTGAAGGACATGGTAAAGAAAACACACACACACACACAGACACACACACACACGCTGGAACCTACATGGAAACACTCGACATTAATCTTTTGTTTCGTAATGGAGTGAGTTTCACTGTGTCTGAACAGGAAAGCCTGGTGATTTTCTACCTGTGAAGAGAAAACCAGAGAAGCTGATCCATCTGAAGAGGAAGGTGTGTTCTCCTCTCATCTTTTCATTCGTACTGCAGAGATTATTCACAAGCATCCAGGGTTTCGTGTATAGTTTGTGCCTTGACTGTATTTATTTAGATTACAGCCGTGTCTGCTCACTCTTGCAGGGAGATGATCACATCTGCAGCAGTGCCTTGTCTCCATGCGGGGGCTGGTTGGCCTACTCCACTGTCTCCAGTGTGCGTCTCTATGCAATACAGTACAACAACATCAGCATCACGAAGGTGAGCTCCTCACCTCCTCCTCTGTCTGATCAGGTTGCTGTAATGTTGAGGACCGTGATGACGCCAACCTCTCTGCCCCCCCCCCCCCCCAGGTGTCCAAACTACCCAAAGACCTTCGCTCAGCCCAGCAGCTGTGCTTCTCTTCTGATTCCTCCAAACTCTTTGCTTCCCACCATTCTTCGGTGTCTGTTGTGTCCCTCAGCCAGCAGGAGTGCAAACACCTTCACACCCTCAAACCGTCAAAGTCAGGTGAGTCTGAGTCTTTGTTTCCACCCAGTTATGTAACGTGATGAATTCTGATGGAACATTTTATGTTGTCGTACCATGAGTCTTTCCGGAAGAAATTTCGTAAGTAGAGGTACCACTGTACTCGCGTAATGAACTTAAAACAGGTCACTGTAATAAAGTATTGGTTCAGTAAACTTGTTTTACTTTATGGTCATTGTAACTATGATGGCTACCTCTATTATTAGTGTAAATGGTATCGTACTGTCAAAATTTAAACCCTTCAATGTTTTTCGTGACATTCACTACAGTATTTTGCTCACGTTAAGGCGCACCTCCAATGAACGCCCTATTTAAAACTAAAACGTTCAACATGAAATGCACTGTATTATAAAACGCATCTGAGAACTCATCTTGAATGAACGTTCTTCATATATAAGGCACACTGAGTTATAAGAAATTGAGAAAATACTGTACATCTTGGGACTTAGAATGAAGAAAAATGATGAAAATCCTATATTTAAACATTAAATCCATCTTTTTTGTTAAGTATTGTTTAGTCTCTGTTATGCTATGTTTGAGTGTTCTTGTGGACCCACAAGTTGAGTGGAAGCACTGAAATGGTTCTATAATAAGATAATTCCTATTTTGCATGTCAAAGCTAAGAAAAAGTATTTTAATGTATACTGACTGATATAAACTTCCTCTGTGCATTGGTCCAGCCTCCAGGCAGCCGGTCCATCTGCTGTGCACCAGCGAGGATGGCAGATGGCTCGCTGCAGCCAACACACACTGTGAGATCCACGTGTACGACCTCCAAAAGCTGAAGGTGACCCCTACAGATTCTTTTGTGTGATCTTTTTGAATGTAGCCAAAATGACAACATTAACGCTGTGTGTGTGTGTGTGTGTGTGTGTGTGTGTGTGTGTGTGTGTGTGTGTAGCTTCACTGTACAGTTCCAGTTTACAGCTCCTGTCCCACCGCCATAGGCATCCACCCAACAACCAGTAACCTCGTGGTGGTGCACGCTGACCAGCAGGTGAACACTGGTTCATATGTTTCAGTCAGGTTGATGAACCACCGGTGTCGTCACACCGTGTGTTTCCTGTCACACCGTGTGTTTCCTGTCACACCGTGTGTTTCCTGTCACACCGTGTGTTTCCTGTCGCACCGTGTGTTTCCTGTCGCACCGTGTGTTTCCTGTCGCACCGTGTGTTTCCTGTCGCACCGTGTGTTTCCTGTCGCACCGTGTGTTTCCTGTCACACCGTGTGTTTCCTGTCACACCGTGTGTTTCCTGTCGCACCGTGTGTTTCCTGTCGCACCGTGTGTTTCCTGTCGCACCGTGTGTTTCCTGTCGCACCGTGTGTTTCCTGTCGCACCGTGTGTTTCCTGTCGCACCGTGTCTTTCCTGTCACACCGTGTGTTTCCTGTCACACCGTGTGTTTCCTGTCGCACCGTGTGTTTCCTGTCACACCGTGTGTTTCCTGTCACACCGTGTGTTTCCTGTCGCACCGTGTGTTTCCTGTCGCACCGTGTGTTTCCTGTCGCACCGTGTGTTTCCTGTCGCACCGTGTGTTTCCTGTCACACCGTGTGTTTCCTGTCACACCGTGTGTTTCCTGTCGCACCGTGTGTTTCCTGTCACACCGTGTGTTTCCTGTCACACTGTGTGTTTCCTGTCGCACCGTGTGTTTCCTGTCGCACCGTGTGTTTCCTGTCATACCGTGTGTTTCCTGTCACGTGTGCTGCAGATCTTCGAGTTCTCTCTGCTGCGGAAAGAATACACAGACTGGAGCCGGAAGCTGCAGAGACAAGGACTGCACCATCTGTGGCTGGAGAGGGACACGCCCGTCACTCACGTCACCTTCAGTCCTAAAAACCCAGCCCACATCTTCCTGCACGATATGTTCATGTTCTGCATCATCGACCAGAGTCTGGTATGTGGGTCATGTGACCAGAGTCAGTGATGCCAGCCGCTTTGTGTGTGCTAGGTGTAAATGTGTTTGCTCCTACACACACAGCCCCTCCCAGAGGAGAAGACTCTCCTCTACAATCAGATGACACTGAGGAGTCTCCCCGAGAAGGAGAGGAGCAGACACAGTCACGCCTTCAAGATATGCAAGAATTTTAAGGTAGTGTCGTCATTTATCGACAGTAGGACTGGGACCGCGAGTAACGAGGGATCAGTGTAAATATGACATGTTTGGTGTCATCACAGACCACGACACTAATGTGTTCTGTATGTTAGGAAGGAAAGGAGTGTTTATAGTGGAGTTAATGCTTTAACGACATGCAAAACTAACTTGGATTCTTGTCCTGAATAAATAAATTGAACCTTCTCCCTCTCAACCACCCATCCACCGTCCATCAGGACGTGTGTGAGGAGTGTGTGTTTTCAGTTTGATCAGGACAGACGGGGTGAAGCCGCATTGTGTTAATGACATATTTAGACCAGGAGAGACTCAGGTTTTAATCTATACTTATTCACTGATCAACATTCTAACTGTTCTTTCTTCTTTATGTTCCCCTGTTCTACAGCACCTCTTGTGTGTCAGTTTGCTGGATGACCATTCTCTGGTCGTGGTTGAGCGCCCCCTGCTGGACATCATGGCCAAGCTTCCTGCACCTGTCCGTCAGAAAAAGTTTGCAACATAACTGAGTCCAATCAGTTTGTGTTTGATCTACGATCATGTATAGGCAGTGTTACAGTAGTGTGTCATCACTTTGTAGAAAAAGCTTTGGTGAAGTAATAAATAAAATTATTCACTAACTTTGTCTCATTGTGTTTTTAAAATGCTTGTTTTGTAATCAGAGAGAAATTTATACGGTGATTTCTTATTTATGTCTCCGAATCCAAGACTGGGAGTTGATTCTGAAAGAGAGGAGCTTAAACGCCGAAGGCTGGGGCTCCTTTTTGGCCCCATTTTTGGAGACTATAACAACAACAAGCCTTTATTCTGAGAGTGTTGTGTCCGAATGGTGGGATATGGTAATACGTGGTCTCAAAGATATGATGGTGTTATCCATACTCTGTCTCATAGGTTAAGAAAACAATTTTAAATTGCATTCAGGATTGTACTGGGGGCCGGTGCGGGGGTGTTAAAATAGAAATATTTCCTGCTTCCTGTCAGACGTGAAGCAGGATTGTGGTTCAAGGGACTTGCTGGGGCAGCCGGATAAACAGTTGAACTTTTTTTTTTCCCCTTTCTGTTTGAGACACAGTGTGCCTCATTTTTGTGATGTTACCTAGGCGATAAAGGGTAGTCATTGAAGTTTTATGTGGGAGAGGACATTCCAATCAAAGATACCTGCGATTCCTGGGTGACTTTCGATCAACTCCCCTTTGACTTGATGCCACTGCTCTTTCTTCACGCTACCCCTGTTCAGTTTGTCTTCAGAAGCATCTATGCGAGCAGATACACAAAGCTTATTACAGTATTATGTAATAATAAGATTTATTTTTTTTTTGACAATAAATCTTGATAAGACTGAGCACAGATCCCGTCTTGATGACCTAAAACCAGATATTAGCACAGTGACCAGGAGGACGTCTGGCCAGAAAACAAACACATTTATGGCATCTACATGTTTTAATACATTTTCAAGGGTAGATATATTTTCAATGTTTGGAATTCATTTGGAACAACATTTTAAAATGAACGGACTCCAGCTGTGCTCTTCGTTATGAAATTACTGCTCTATGTAGAACGTCTAACATGAACCTGTATGCTCGTTTGCCCTTTGGTCAAAGAAGATTCCTGCCTGCCTCAACTTTCCCTTTTAATCCGTAGTTTTACACAATCAGAAAAACTAAAACTAATAAAATATTATCATAAATTTTACCCTATGAAGTTTGGCACATGTACAGTATTTGAACAGGAAATTCGTAAAATCAGCAGTTTTGACTATGAAACCATCAACATTATTTGATTCAAAAAGAAAATCAATATGAAGCAAGGACCAGAGAATTTGGAATTTTACTTTATCATTTGATTTTTTTTTTCACTCTTTATAATGAACTGGACCTGAGACTTGGTCTTTAGCCCAAGTGAGGGCATCAGCTGGTCCTGGTGAGTTTCGAACACACTGGCTCTGACCAGCTATGAGACTAGAAGCAACTTTACTTTGGCTTGAAGACATGAACTTTTCATTGTTATTCATGCTTTCCTGTTGGAGTTGCAGCTGAGGGGAGCAAAGACAGAGCAGAAAGGGGAAAGAAGAAGCCTGAAGCAAAGAATGGCCAACAGAGAGCGTTTCTGAGGGAGCTCCGGCCTCTTACCCGATCAGAAGAAGATGGTCTTAGAATTGAAACCCAGGTGTAAAATGACCACCTGGGAAATACAATCTCCTTGTGCTGCCATGGGTCTTACTTTCTGGTGTTAACAGGCTTTAGACCAGTGGTTCTTAACCTTGTTGTTAGGTACCAAACCCTTCTTTAGTAAAAATGGTTGTTTTTTTTCAAATTGAAGACATAAGTATGTGTTTTACTGGTGTATTTAATGAAGTGTGCATTAATGTCACCTTTATCAAAGAACAAAACCAAGACAGTGCATGAACTCACATGAAATGACCTACCTGCAAATCAGTGTGACTTCTGCTGTTGTCATAGAGACCAGTTCAGATATGAGTGGCTTCACCTTGACAGGTGTTACTCTGATGTCATTTTACACCAAAGTCTGTTTCTGTGTTTTTCCATGTAGTTTAAGGAAGTGTTCCTTTATTTTTACCAGTGCCAGACTAGACAATGTCAAGTTGAGGAACTTGACATTGAAAATCCTGCAGAACGCTGACTCCCATCACGTTCTGTTATACAGTACGTGTAAATTCATGTTGCACATATTCATCTGACCACTTTCTTTTTTTGTTCAACATAGTTACTATGAATTAAAATATTAAGAAAGCAATCAGATATCGTACCATCATGACAGGTAGAAATCGACTACTGAGTGCGCAAAATCCCCTGTAGCACAGGTAGGCTAATTGATGTAGCGTCACGTGATCACCTGCAGCCAGTGATGGCTAAGGGGGCTTTACTCTACCCAGCAACCACCGTAAGACTATTTCATTGGTATGTGATATCCTTGGCATCTTCATCATTGGTCTTGGGGTTACCCTGGTTAAATCTACACAACCCAAATATTGACTGATCCAAGGTTTCCATTACAAGTTGAAGTCTTTTCTAGATTCTGTCCCACATATGAGCCGTTCCATCCCGGATCCACCCAAAAAGAGAGATCTAGTTTCAACACCTCCGTGAACGTCTAGACTTCCAGAAGGTATTCCACAAAGTCAAGGCTCTCTCTCCCTATCTCTGCATCAACCTTATGATTAGGCCATTGATCTAATCCCTAGTCCACCCAGTAGCTAGCTATACAACCACTCCAAACTAGGAGCAGGCTTCTTCTTTGTTGAAAAGAAGGACAAGACTCTGCAGCCATGTAGACCATGACCATGGGGTATTTAATGATTTCACCGTTAAAAACAAGTATCCTTTGCCGTTGATTGATTCTGCCTTAGGACCATCTTCTCTAAGTCAGACTTCCAGGATGCATACCATCTCTTAGAATTAGAGAGGGGGATGAGTGGAAGATGGCTTTCAATACCCCTCTTGGACACTTCTGACATTGGTTCTATTGCCCCTGCTCATTAATGACGTTGATCAACTGCTGATTAATGATGTTCTACGGGACATGCTTGTTTTGTGTTTGTTTATCTAGATGACATTTTTTATTTTTCCTGGCTCTCCAGAGGAACACATTCTTTACGTTAGGCTAGTTTTGCAACCTGTTCACAACCTTTTCTCCTGGAGGACAGGTTGTATGCTAAAGCTGAGAAAAGTCAGGTTAATGTTTCCTAATGCTTTCTGGGTTTTATGGTGGTGAAGGGACAGATAGGAACCTTCTTGCTGTGAGGTTCCCACTGCACCACCGTGCCACCCTTATTCTTATTTGCTGTTTCCATCCATCCATCCATCCATCTTCTGAACCGCTTTCACAAATTGATATTTTTTTCTTTACTTACCTTAAAAAGCACCGGATCACAGGCCATTAGATACTGGGTGGCACAGAACATTTACATTTTTCCTTTTTTTGTTATCACTCTAAGGATGTTTTATTTTGAAAAGTAGTGATTCAGAGCTACATTCGGTCTGAATGAAGCAGTGACGTGGTTCGAACATCCTCTGTGAGTCAACTGAAGCAAGCTCCGGCTCACTGCTTCATTATAACCAACTTGTGGAGTTTGAAGCGTGCTGAGACCGTCAGTGTTAGAGGTAGCATCACTAGGCGTGTTTGACCACTACACTAAAAGAAAAAGGGAATGGTTACCGTAGCAACGGCCCTTTCATACTTTGAGAAGAACAAACCCTTTGAAAACTATCAAAGGAAATATTTGTTCAAAAGATATCTGTATATACACAGTGTATATATATACAATAATCCCTCGAGTATTTGCGCTTCAAGATGCACAGCTTCATGTCATCACACATTTTTAGTAGGTTCTCACACGATACCATACGCGCATCTTATTGGCTGACAGCATCCGAAAGCGCGCTGCGTTCCGAGACTCATGGAGCGCAACGCACTAGATAATACAGATAGAAGGTGGTTTGATACCAGTATGGGGAGGGTTCAGTAACGTTTAAATTACCATTAATAATAAAATAAATCTCGCTATATCGCGGAATTTTGTTTTTCACGGGTGGTCCTGGAATGCATTAACTGCGAGTAACGAGGGATTACTGTATAACAGTTATATAGATGGATGGATGGATGGATGGATGGATGGATGGATGGATGGATGGATGGATGGATGGATGGATGGATGGATGGATGGATGGATGGATGGATGGATGGATGGATGGATGGATGGATGGATGGATGGATGGATGGATGGATGGATGGATGGATGGATGGATGGATGGATGGATGGATGGATGGATGGATGGATGGATGGATGGATGGATGGATGGATGGATGGATGGATGGATGGATGGATGGATGGATGGATGGATGGATGGATGGATGGATGGATGGATGGATGGATGGATGGATGGATGGATGGATGGATGGATGGATGGATGGATGGATGGATGGATGGATGGATGGATGGATGGATGGATGGATGGATGGATAGATAGATAGATAGATAGATAGATAGATAGATAGATAGATAGATAGATAGATAGATAGATAGATAGATAGAATTAACAGGACTTTATATTATACAGTATATACTGTATATTATACTTTTTATATTATACAGTATATACTGTGTGTATATATATATAAACACACACACACATATATATATATATATATACTATATATATAAACACACACATTTATATATCTCCTTGTATATATACATCACACACACACACACACACACACACACACACACACATATATGTTCAATAGTTTTCTTGGGGTCTGTTTGAAAGTCTTCTGTCTTGTTTTTGAGTTTCTCTGTATTCTTGTCTCTGTTTTGTCCTGTCCTGCTCTACAGCCGACATGGAACATAAACATTGCTCGTTGGTGGTTGAGAACGAGAAGGAAAGTTTTCCTTTGCCCGACCCTCTGGCTATGACCAAGATGCCAGAACCAGAGTCTGACACTGATAAACACCTGGTTGACTCGGGCATCACACTGGAGGAGAACAATGAAGAAACTCTGTGAGTGGAGCTGCTCCAAGTGCTTTTTTTTTCTTGATACAATTCTTTGCTTTCTTTCAACACATCTTGGATTACTTTCTTGTGTGAACACTCATCTTTCATCATCTTTAATCGTTTGTTTTGATCGGTCCTAACCGTTGCTGCTCTGGCTCCTCCGTAGCATCAACACTCCAGTGCTATGTATGTCCCAGGACACCATGTGGGATAACAGACAGGGTCTCCACGAGGAGGAACTCTCTGCTCATCAATATCCAAAACAGGTACCTGAACTGAATGCAGGCTCTTGGAGTCTAAATCTTGGACTCTAAAAGCCAAATCCATTTGCGTCCCTACACGTCCTTGCATCTCTAACTAATCCAAACTTCTGTTTCCCTTCAGATATGTGAGAACACTGCTCAGTGCTTGGAGATGGTTGAGATCAAGAAGAAATGTGTGACTTTTGCTGATCCTGTGGTTCAGATCAACTTTGAACCGGAGTTTGAGACTGATATCCCCGAGGATGCCCCTGTCTCTCACTTAGTCAGGGAATTCTTCAATGGGATACGCTTTCAGTCACTGCTACGCTGGTATCGCTTGAGAAGGAGGATGAGGAGGTTTTTTAATGGCAGAAGAGCATTGAACTCTTATGCATGCTAAAGGGAATCCCTGGGTGGAGGAGTGTTTGGGTCGCTGCTGGTGTTCCAGTTGCACTGAATCAAATTGGATTTTGACTCTGCCGTTGTACTTAATGTACACATACCCAAGTTTCCAGAGTATAAGTCGCACCAGCCAAAATATGTATGAACAAGAAGAATGCATTTAAACATAAGACAAAAAGTAAGGAAAATGACAATTCTACAAATAACAATAACAATACTCCTTCTGTTCCTTCATATCAGCGGTGCCCAACCACCGTGTTGCAACCCGTGGGTCACTAGGTACCGGGTGGCAGAGAATGTTTAGAAAAATTGTCCATCTAAAGATGTTTTATTTTGAAAAGTGACTTTTGTGCTGAATGACGCACAGACAAATGCAGGTTACCAGCCGTTACCCCAAAAATTAAGTGCACACACCTGTGCCAGTGTTCTGGATTAAAGTCAAGGCAGATTATTCTGAGATCGGCCCAAAAAGTATCGAAAAATCCAGCTTCCATTTCCAACCTCCTGTCTTTGTGAAAGAGGATTTTCTGCAGTGACCGTAAAGAAAACCAAACTATGGAGTAGACCGGACGTCCAGAACACACTTCAGGTGTCATTGTCTCCCCTTAGCCCTAGATGGGACCGGCTCATTGCAGAGAAACAAGCTCAGGCTCCCAGTAATTCTCATTATTTGATTGACTTGTTCACCCTTTTATATAGAAATGGTCAATATTTTTCTTATGTTGAATGCACTGATTGTAAGTCGTTATTATAATTATTTCTTATTAAAAATGATTTTTGTTCTAAAATGAATAATTTTGTTTACAGACATGTTATTAATTTATGACCAAACGGTTGTCTTCTGATGTCTGCCACAGGAGACCAGTCTATTGTTTAGGTTATTGTGTTCTTTATTAATATTTCTAATGTCATTGATAATTTGGTTTGTGTTTGTATTGTCATCATGTGTACTCTGCCCTGTGGGATCTGGGGTTCTGGTGTTATACCCCCCACCCCCATCTTACATCCCAGTTCAAACATCCACTCTCAACACCACACAAACTCCCACTTACACCGTGTCATCAATACATAAAATGTATTGATGATCACCGGGTTCTCTGGCTTCCTCCCACCTCCAAAAACATGCACTTAAGTTGAATTGGCCAGTCTCAAATTGCCCGTAGGCGTGTGTGTGTGTGTGTGTGTGTCATGTATGTGGCTCCATGGTGCACTGGCGTCGTGTCAGGTGTGTACTCTGCCTTCTATACCCCCAGTCCGCTGGGATAGACTCCATCAACTCTGCGACCCATGACGGCAGGAGAGGCAGGTAATGACAAATAAATGATTTTATTATCAATGTTGACATTCAAACCCTCACGCCAGTGTGGAGTTCTTACTACGAGCAATATCCTTGGATAGTTTTTGGGGAAAGTCATCCGACAAAATGCCTCCAAAATTGGCAGAACATTGCTCCAAACAGGGATAGTCCTCACCGCAAAGTGACGATCTGCTAATGGGAGCAGCTAATGCTGCTGCCAGTGATACCGGCCTTGAAGGTAATCTGAGATTGAACAGGAATCTGGAAATAATGCTTCAATAATGGGCGCAAAATTGTAGAAGATGCTACGTGATATTAATGCTCACATATCTCAGAGTCTAAAAATCTTTAAACCAGTCGGCGAGGCGGAGCAGCAGATTCTGGGAGTGGAGAACGCTGCGGATGTTTATGTTGGAAGAAACAATGGCCAAGTTAACTGAAGATCCTACGGATTAGTGGCCTCCCAGAGTCCTGGATTCCCAAGGTGCTGCAGCTTAACACCAAGGCGGGCCGCATCAAACTAGAAAGGGCGCATCAGTTCCTGGGTCTCAACAAGTTTCCTCGTACTGTTATACTGTTATAGTACGCTTTCAAAGCCTCAGTGACCGTCAGAGAGTAATGATACTGCCGGGTTACTCAAAGATGTGACACGATGGGCAAAGATTTCTTTCCAGACTTTGTTGCTAAAACAAATATTCCAGAACATAGACGGTGCCCGCTACACTATGATTTACCTTGCTTCCTTCCGGATTACCGTGAACAATACTGTGAAATCATTTCATTCTCCTGAAAAAGCTTCAAAGTATGTTGTCAGTATAATGAAAATAAATTAACACAATAAATGATGAAAAAAAATTGAAAATAATTAAAAAAATAAATAGGTAATACAAATGGTTTCGTGTCACAAACATGTTTTATTACGAATACCTGGAATATGAATGTATTACAACTTTTTATTTTGAAGCTGTTGAGGGAAAAACAATCCCTGGGGTCAGGTTTGACCTCCACTGTGGAAGACTGGATGCATCGGTAGAAAATCAAAAGAAGGACGATAACTCTGGTAAAAATACTTTTTCACCAGTTCATGTTAAATCAATTCAAAAACTTCATTCTTCTCCTTTTTTAATGTTTTGGAGAAAAATGTCTTCAAAAAGTTGGAAAATTTGAAGCAACATATTTCCATTGAAGTTGTGATGAGAAAATAAAGAATACTGCATCACTGCTTGTCTCTGTTCTCAGTTAAAACTAAAAACTAGTCTTTAATTTGCTGCTCTATGTTTAATACACATTGGTAGTAAGACATAAATAATGTGGTCCTTTGCTGAAGCAACATCCTATTCTGATCTGAGCTGGTCACATGTTGGGTCGTTCTTTGGTGAATGCTCAAGGAGGACAGTACAGCACCTGATCAGGATTCAGCACTACGCTCCACAAACAGATCCACGCCTGTGTGGGAAAAAAGAACGATATGAATACGATGACGTGTGTTTATTCCCCAGTATGTAACTAATCTAAGATTTGGATTCAGTCTTAATACATTTAATCATCACACATGGTTTTTGTTGTAAATATACATTTGCTCTCACCCGTTAGGTTGGCACTGCAGGCCGTCAGCACAGGGGCAGTGGTCACGGGGGCCCTCCTGGTCCCAGGCCAACATATCCATAAGTAGGTTGGGGTGGTTCCAGCAGGATTCCCCCTTGGCTGGTTTGGGATTACACACTGGGAACAGGAACTCTGGAGGAAGATGTTAGATGATGCCTCTTATTTTGTTTACCACAAGCACCGACTACCAGGTTCTTGTAACAGAAAATGATAAAATGAAGCCAAAATTCACAACTCAGGTCTCTTTTCCAGAAGTGAAAGACTGTGTGCAACTGAGTCAAGATTATTGTGTTTTAATAAAACTTAATTGAGAAAAAAAGGAATTTTACCCATTTTACCATTTTCAAAGGAAATTTCAAAGGAAATACTCAATGAAATTATATTTTTGCTTGCATTGCTCCTTTAAGTCCAGTCAACGATAAGAGGGGTTTTCCCATGGATATTTCTAGTTGGTTTAACTTTTATCTAACTCAACTGAGTTTAACATGTTCACTACTGCCTGAAAGATGAAGTTCTAGTGGATTACATTTGTGAGAAAAGTTTCTTTTTTGTATAACAGCAACTTCGCTTCAGCATGTCCCGCAACGGCGTGTCACTAACACATGCTCAACGATGTCCGCACCAATCCGGCTATGATAAAAATGAATGTTTGTCTTACCATTTCCATTTGGCTTACTTACATTGGGTCATGTCACATATTAGTGGAGGATAGAAGTCAGATTGAGATGAGGAAATACGTGAAAAAGGAATTTAACACCTCTTCATAAGACCGTTCCTCTCATAATGCTGCTGCAGGACAGCAGGACACCGTGACATTACTGTCTGGTGTGATTTCATGGGAAACAAAGATCACGTCTTATCACACTCAGCAGTGATGCAGGGTGTGGTCACATAATTCTAGCATCAGGATGAAACATGCTGATCGAATTAGAATTTAAGTGGGAACATAACAATGCCTTGCTAAGCCAAAGTGCAGTATCTGCAAAAATACCAAACAAAGAAAAAACTTGCGGTTTCCTTTTATCAAGTACAAACATAAAAATACATCAAAATACATCAAAAACTTAAGAAACTGTCTTCTAACGTTAAACGACTGGATCCGTCCATTTATTCAGGTCCTCACCAAAACTGAATGTTTTTCTGCTCTATTGAAAAGAAAAAAAAAATTGAGGTAGAGACATATAAACTAAACTGATATAACCTGAGCTCGTACTAACTAGTTATAGTTGTATGTGGCGTTAACTGACTAAGGTCCTTTTTGTGCTCACCCCGCTGAAAAGCACAACAGAGGTCGGACCTGCAGTCCATCTGCCCCTGACAGATAGTTCCTTCGGATCCGTTGGTGGCATTGACTGTACACTGGCCCCACACACACTTCTGATGTGTGCAACACTCCTCATCTTTTGTGCAGGGCTACATGGGGACACACAAGCAGATATGAAAGAGGTATGTTTGTTGTATTTGTCAGAAAAGACATTACCAGGAGATATTGTTGTCACTTAATAATACCGTTGTGCTCTGTAGCAATAGCACCTTGGCTGACCTGCATTTTCTGGATGCTGAGACACTTTATTGGGACAATTCGGATGATCACTCAAAATAAATAATCATGCATTCTCCGTCTAATCTCACGCTCCACTGTTCCCTCACTCGTGAGCAAGACCCCGAGATACTAAAACTCTTTCAATTCAGGAAGGACTTCATTCCCCACTCGGAGAAGGCAGTCCACTGACAGATATAGAGGTGCTGATCCTCATTCCCGCCACTTCAAACGGCGGCAAACCAGACCAGGGAGTGCTGCAGGTCACAGACAGATGATGCGAACAGGACCACATCATCTGCAAAAAGCAGTGATGTAATCCTCAGCCCACCAAACTGTAAATCCTCGTCCATCCTTGCTGTACACAGCTTGGATGGTCAGCCGTTTCAGACAGTCCTCCAGAACAACTTTGGTGCCTCCAGAACAACCATGGCCTCTCCGAACTCCCATACCCTCCGTTTTGCCTCCACAAAGCCGAGGCTGCAGTCCTTCTGGCCTGTTGGTACCCTGCAACTGCTTCAGGAGTCCCCTGGGACAACATGCCGATGAAAGCCTCCTTCAGTCGACCAGGTTCCCCGACCACCAGGCGTTCAAGGGTTACCGCCCCTTGAGGCACCCAAGACCATGAGACCACAGTTCTCAGCTATAGAGCTTCAGCAATGGGAGTTTTGAACATCGACTATTCAGGTTTCATTTCCTCAGCCTCCACAATGAGGCAAGAGTAGCTTCTTTGGAGGTGGGAGTTGACGGCCTCGTAGACAGTCTTACTCCAGACGTTTCGAGTTCACCCGCACTACTCGTTTGGGCTTACCAGGTCTATCCAGAGGCTTCCCCCACCAACGGACTCAACTCACAATGGTGATCAGTTGACAGCTCTGACCCTCTCTTCACCCGAGTGTCCAAAACACATGGTCGAAGGTCAGATGATACGATCACAAGATTGATCATTGACCTCCGACCCAGGGTGCTCTGGTACCAGGTACACTTATGAGCATCCTTGGGTTTAACATGGTGTTAGTTATGAACAATCTGTGACTAGCACAGAAGTCCAACAACATAACACCGCTCGGGTTTAGATCAGGGAGGCCATTCCTCCCAATTACGCTCCTCCAAATGTCTCTATCATTGCCGACGTGTGCATCGAAGTCCCCCACGAGAACAATGGAGTCCCTTGCAGCGATCCCATCAAGGACCCCATTTAGGGACCCCAAGAAGGCTGAATACTCCGAGCTGTTATCCAGTGCATACGCACAAACAACATTCAGAGACACCCCCCCCCACAGCCTTAAGGCTTAGGGAGGGGACCCTCTCATCCAACACAGCGGCGCTCAGCCGGGGGCTTGTGAGTATCCCCACATCCACCCTGCGCCTCACGCCTGATGCAACTCCAGGAAAGAACAAGGTCCAACCCCTGTCCAGGAATTTGGATCCAGAACCAAGGTATCTGGTCCCTCGTGACCCCCTGTCTTCGCTGCTACCCATATGGCAGCGCACCCGATTCCATTGGTCTGCCTTACGAGTGGTGGTATGTTTATTGATATATGTTAAATTCCAAACTAAATTAAGAGTATATACAGTATATATATATATATATATATATATATATATATATATATATATGTATATATATATATATATATATATATATATATATATATATATATATATGTGTGTGTGTGTGTGTGTGCATTTTCTGGATGGATAATATATATATATACAATTATCTCGGGGTCTCGTTCACGAGTGAGGGTACGATGGAACGGGAGATCGACGGGCGGATCGGTGCAGCGTCTGCAGTGATGTGGACTCTGTATCGGTCCGTCGTGGTGAAGAAGGAGCTGAGCCGAAAGGCAAAGCTCTCGATTTACCGGTCACTCTATGTTCCTGCCCTCACCTATGGTCACGAGCTGTGGGTCGTGACCGAAAGAATGAGATCCAGGTTACAAGCGGCCGAAATGAGTTTCCTCCACAGGGTGTCCGGGCTCTCCCTTAGAGATAGGCTGAGGAGTTCGGTCATCCAGGATGGACTCAGAGTCGAGCCGCTGCTCCTCCGCATCGAGAGGAGCCAGATGAGGTGGCTCGGGCATCTGGTCAGGATGCCTCCTGGATGCCTCCCTGGTCAGGTGTTCCGGGCACGTCCTACCGGGAGGAGGCCCCGGGGACGACCCAGGACACACTGGAGAGACTATGTCTCCCAGCTGGCCTGGGAACGCCTTGGGATTCTCCCGGAGGAGCTGGACGAAGTGCTAGGGAGAGGGAAGTCTGGGCTTCCCTGCTTAAGCAGCTGCCCCAACGACCCGACCCCGGATAAGCGGAGAAAGATGGATGGATGGATGGATATACACAATGAGATTATATTTAATCTCATTAAATATAATTACTGCAAGCATAGACAAAATAGTGTTTTTTAATCATTACATAAATCTTAGATTTATGTCATTGTGTCTGACCATTTATTCTTCCCTGTTTTGCCAAGAAGAAAAGATGCTACTTGTGTCCACATGCTAACAAATATGAGAAATATGTCTGACTTAACGCTAGCTTGCTAGATCACCTGCAAATTTTAAAAGAGTTCTCCTCTCTAAGTTGCTATTGCAGAATTCAGCATGCAGACAACTTTATCAGCTTTAGGTAAAGAAACTGACAGAAAGGCCAGTTGTGACTGAATTCCCACCATGTCTGTTGGTATGCAGGGGAGGCACTTGGACTTCTTTATCTCATACAGGCAGTATTTATGGTGGCCACAGTCCTCGTCCACCATACATTCCTAATGCAAGAGACAAGGGGAATGAGAAAAAGAACATTTCAGTATCCATTTGTATTAAAATAATAAAGTCAAACCAAACCGGTGTACCAGCATGAATTGCAGAGAGTTAGGGTTCAGGTCTCAAACTCAGACACACAATCAGGAGGCTGACAGCACATTACAAAGCAAAATACAACTCATTTGATAGAAACAGGAAAAGCAGTCCCACAATTCTGCTTTTTCCTCAAAAAGTAATTGTGTGTCTGATATTTTATCCAGTCAGGTCCACTTCAGAAATCTCTCTGCCGACACACATTCATTGGCCTAAAACTTTTACAGAGCTGCTGATAGAAGATGCGTAAAAGCCAAACCTTTATATGATCCTTCCTGTGTTTCTCAAAATGCACAGAAATGCATGAACAATTTAAGCCACTCACCAGAGACACTCTAGGAACAAAAAATGAGGATGAATGAAAGAATTGGTGCGGATTGGTGTAATTTGAACGCAGAAATTGAACATAGCTGTAGAGCAAAGCCAGAGCAGCTTCACTGTACTTATGGGACATTGTGGCAGTCAAGGCTAAAAATTAAGAAAGCTGGCATAAAGAGGATATACTAATAAGGCAGTCAGAGACTTCAACATCCTGCAACACCCCTGAATCCAATGGGTGTAGTAGGTCAGGGTCATTTAATAAATGACCCGTGATCCAACATGTAACTGGTGAATTCTATTTGTCACAGAGTTTCCGAGATCTTCTTTTCCTTTCAGCTTTTCCCTTCAGGGGTCCCCACAGTGAATCAATTGCCTCCATCTAACCCTGTCCTTTGCATCCTCTTCTCTCACACCAACTACCTTCATGTCCTCTTTCACTACATCCATAAACCTCCTCTTTGGTCTTCCTCTAGGCCTCCTGCCTGGCAGTTCAAAGCTCAGCATCCTTCTACCAATATATTCACTATCTCTCCTCTGGACATGTCCAAACCATCTCAGTCTGGTCTCTCTGACTTTATCTCCAGAACCTCTAACATGTGCTGTCCCTCTGATGTACTCATTCCTGATCCTATCCATCCTGGTCACTCCCAGAGAGAACCTCAGCATCTTCATCTCTGCTACCTCCAGCTCTGTCTCCTGTCTTTTCTTCAGTGACACTGTCTCTAGACCAAACAACATCGCTGGTCTCACCACAGTTTTGTACACCTTTCCTTTCCTTTTAGCTGAAACTCTTCTATCACACATCACACCTGACACTTTCCTCCACCCGTTCCATCCTGCCTGGACACGCTTCTTCACCTCTTTTCCACACTCTCCATTGCTCTGGACTGTTTACCCTAAGTACTTCAAATCCTCCACCTTCTTGATCTCTTCTCCCTCTAACCTCACTCTTCCACTTGGGTCCCTCTCATTCACACACATGTACTCTGTCTTACTGCGGCTAACCTTCATTCCTCTCCTTTCCAGGACAAACCTCCACCTCTCTAGCTTCTCCTCCACCTGTTCCCTGCTCTCACTGCAGATCACAATGTCATCTGCAAACATCATAGTCCATGGAGATTCCTGTCTAACCTCGTCTGTCTGCCTGTCCATCACCATAGCAACAAGAAGGGGCTCAGAGCTGATCCCTGATGCAGTCCCACCTCCACCTTGAACTCCTCTGTCACACCTACAGCACACCTCACCACTGTCTTACAGTCTTCATACATGTCCTGCACCGCTCTAACATACTTCTCTGCCACTCCAGACTTCCTCATACAATACCACAGTTCCTCTCTGGACACCCTGTCATCAGCTTTCTCCAGATCTACAAAAACACAATGCAGCTCCCTCTGGCCTTCTCTGTACTTCTCTATCAACATCCTCAAAGCAAATACTGCATCTGTAGTACTCTTTTTTGGCATGAAACCATACTGCTGCTCACAAATGCTCACTTCTGCCCTTAGTCTAGCTTCCACTACTCTCTCCCATAACTTCATTGTATGGCTCATCAGCTTTATTTCTCTGTAGTTGCTACAACTCTGCACGTCTCCCTTGTTCTTAAAAATGGGCACCAGCACACTTCTCCTCCATTCCTCCACAACCCAGTCAGAAACTCTACTGCCACCTCTCCTAGACACTTCCAAACCTCTACAGGTATATCATCAGGACCGACTGCCTTTCCACTCTTCATCCTCTTCAGTGCCCTCCTCACTTAATCCTGACTAATCTTTACTACTTCCTGGTCCACAACAGTCACCTCTTCTAGTCTTTGTTCTCTCTCATTTTCCACGTTCATCAACTCTTCAAAGTACTCTTTCCATCTTCCCATCACACTACTGGCACCTGTCAATAGACTTCCATCCCTATCCTTAATCACCCTAACCTGCTGCACGTCCTTCCCATCTCTGTCTCTCTGTCTTGCCAACCTGTATAGATCAGTCTCTCCCTCCTTACTGTCCAACCTAGCATACAAGTCATCATAAGCTTCTTGTTTGGCCTTTGCTACCTCTACCTTCACCTTACGCTGCATCTCCCTGTACTCCTGTCTACTCTCCTCAGTCCTCTCAGTGTCCCACTTCTTCTTAGCTAACCTCTTTCTCTGTATACACTCCTGTACCTCCTCATTCCACCACCAAGTCTCCTTATCTACTTTCCTTCCAGATGACACACCAAGTACTCTCCTACCTGTCTCCCTGATCACATTAGCTGTAGTTTTCCAGTCATCTGGAAGCACCTCCTGACCACCCAGAGCCTGTCTTAACTCCTTCCTAAAAGTCATGCAACACTCTTCCTTTTTCAGCTTCCACCATTTCGTCTTCTGCTCTGCCTTTGTCCTCTTCATCTTCCTCACCACCAGAGTCATCCTACACACCACCATCCTATGCTGTTTGGCTACACTCTCACCCACCACTACTTTACAGTCACTGATCTCCTTCAGGTTACACCGTCTACACAAGATGTAGTCTACCTGTGTTCTCCTACCACCACTCTTATAGGTCACCCTATGTTCCTGCCTCTTCTGGAAGAAAGTATTCACTACAGCCATTTCCATCCGTTTTGCAAAGTCAACTACCATCTGTCCTTCTGCGTTCCTCTCCTGGATACCAAACCTGCCCATCACAACCTCATCACCTCTGTTTCCTGCACCAACATGTCCATTGAAGTCTGCTCCAATGACAACTCTCTCACTTCTAGGCATGCTCTGCATCACTTCATCAAAGTCCGACCAGAATTTCTCCTTCTCCTCCAGCTCACATCCTACCTGTGGAGCATACCCACTAACAACATTGAACATCACACCTTCTATTTCTAGCTTCAGACTCATCACTCTATCTGACACTCTTTTTTCCTCCAGGACATTCCTAACAAACTCCTCCCTCAAGATAACTCCTCCTCCATTTCTCTTCCTATCTACACCATGATAGAACAACTTGAACCCTGCTCCTAAACTTCTAGCCTTGCTACCTTTCCACCTGGTCTCCTGGACACACAGTATGTCTACCTTCCTCCTCTGCATCATGTCAACCAACTCTCTACCTTTTCCTGTCATAGTTCCAACATTTAACGTCCCTACTCTCAGTCCTATACTCTTGGCGCTCCTCTTCTCTCTCTTCCTACGAACACACTTTCCTCCTGTCTTTCTTCGATGTGTACCTAAAAATGTATAGAAGTGAAAATGTGACCTTGACCTAGTTTTTCAAGGTCAAGGCGGTGAACTAATTTTCATCTCTTTGCCTCCCTGAATATAACGCTTTTTATTTCATCTTTCTATCTGCAACGGTTGTGAAGATATTTGGTGGACTAACGGATAGACGAACACACAAACACTGATAATTACAACACATCACTGCTTCACGGGCAGTAATCAATTCATCTAATGCATGCAAATGATAGTACATATATTTAATTCCGGGTGCACTCATTTCAAACAGTATTTGCACAGTTAAATCATTGGTGTGAGGATTGTAAACATTTCATTAAAAACTTTTTTTGGGGTGTTGTTCAGGAAGTCTTATGGAGACCAGATGGGACTCCAGTTCGCTCCAGTGGAGAGACATTGAAAGCACCACTGCACAAAGCAAAGTGTGCGTGCTCTGGCCTGTATGTGTGTGTCGAGTGTAAAAAGGATTTCCCCATTTGGGGATTAAAAAAATTTCATAAAGTTTTTACAAAAGAAAGAAGGAAACTCATGCACTGATCACAGAATAGTAAAGAAGTGTGAGGTAAATCAGGACTAATAGGGAGGCTGCATAGTAAAACAAAAAATGACTAAAACAAAGCCCCAAGTCAGAACAATTTGTCTCTGAAATTAAATTTTACTATTTGACCATTTGGCTTACTTTTTACTTATTTAAACCTATTTAGATGACAGAGCCTTAAAGATCTGTTAAAGTGGAATCTCCTGAGGCCCCCAGTTACTAATGACCTGAATGAAACAACGACATTAGCTAACCTTCAGTCACATGTACCCCAGGTGTCCACATGTCTTAAATTTACACCGTAAAAGTTTGCAGGAAAATTGCAGGTGCTGAGTCAACCACTTTTACTGTGACTCCCTGAGGTGTAATTCAAGAGAGACGCAATGCAGAGGGAAACATTTCTGTACAGTTAGTCATTTCAGTTTAGCAGACCCGTCCTGAATGGTTTGCAGATTTATTTGCTTCTGTGATGTATTTTTTTCCCTCCACCAACAGACTCCATTAACTGTTTTCTGTGTAGCTGCCAGAAAAGATCAAAAGCGCCATTTAAAGTTAAATGGCAAAGGAAGCAGCACTGGCGACCTCAATCCAAGCTGGTCTCTGGTTGGTTACAAGTATGAAAAGTACAGGGTAGGTTAGTCTGTGGGATGATGTCATTCTATCTCGACAAATTGAGAGCATAAAGCCACAGTTTTATTTAAGAATCTGTGGAAAAGTGTAATGGAGACATTTAAAATCACTGCTTCCAGTGCCTTTGTGGAGCCAGTGTAACTCAAAATGGGATGATAACACATAAGGACTTGAGTGTTTATCTGTGTTTCTGAAGTTTGTACTATTACTCTGAAAAAAGAAACATTTGACCTGAAACTGTGGGCAGTTGGATTTGTTACCTGCTGGAAGTAGAGCCAGCATGTTCCACAGCTGTGTGTTCATCCAAAAAGGCCACTCTGATATAAGCATGTCAGCATGTACAGAGAAACAAATGACCTCACAACAAAGGAAGTGCAGGAATCTTCTGAGTCCAATCTGCTAATTATTACCAAAGATCACATAAAAAGGACTCACGTGATCCACACTGTTCCAGTGAGCGTGTGTGTCTGTGTCAGCATGCGACAAGTCAGTGTGTCCGGTCGTGTTCATGGTTTCCTATAAATGGAAAAATGTAAGGATATTATGTCTCAAATAGACCACTAATTAATTAAACTATTATTTGATTTTTTGATTTCTTTTTGTTTTATTGTAATAACAGAAAATGACAAAGGAGCAAATTACTATATCATATATACAGTATATGAATATATGTACAGTATATACTGTATATATTATATATATATTATTTATATATTATACAAATTTATATATATATATACTGTATATACACATACACACACATATATAAATACATACATATATATACATACATACATATATATACATACATATACAGTATATATACATATATATATACACATATATATACATATATGTACATATATATATACACATATATATGTATATACTGTATATATACTGTATATACTGTATATAAAACCCATCAGATTTGAAAAAGAGGATCATTTTGTTAACCACTTTGTTTTCCTCTATTTAAGAAATATGTTTTACTGTAAACGTGTAGAAAAACATTTAAAAACAACAACTTGTCCCCCGTCTTGTCTGCTCCGTCTAGTGCCCTGCCTCCCGCCTTTATCACCTTCTTTGGGCCGTTGAGGGAGTTTGAACGGTGATCCAGTGATGATTTAGCCGTCTCAGTAGTTATCTGTTGAATTACACATGAGGATACACATGGGACTGATTCATAAATCTCAGGCACAACCACACAAACACACTCAGAAGGTACAAACCATCATAACTACAACAATTATTTAATGAAAATTTGTTGATAGAAAATTTAATACTCCTGCTTATAAGCAAATGAATGAAGCAATGATGGGAGAAAAACACATTAAATCCTTTGGTAGAGGAAATAAATGGAGTGGCCTTTGGTGCCTTCTGTAGATTTCTCTACTAAGGCATGAGAGTAAGCCTCACCCTGATGGGCATACTGAGGACATGTTCGTACTACTGACACAGACTAGTGTGCATATCGAATAAGCTGATGCTAAATTGAATTTAAAATGATAAAAAGTTGCTCAGTGGCTTGCTCAGTTTTCCAAATGTGTATGTCGTAGGAAAAGGGTAAAATAGCACAGTCGTAGTAGTCTTAGTATTAATGGAAATACTGATTTCTGGAATTACCATTAAATCTATGACACACGGAGACCTAAACATAGATTGTTACATGTCTGTTTACATGTTTACAGTCAGTACTAGTTACTGACTGAACCGACTGGACAGCATTTAGAGAACTTCTATCTTGATGAAGACTCTAATCATTGGACCTAGTGAAGGTCAGACTGACCTAAAAACAGCTCTGTTCTGAGTGGATAAAACATGACGCAGACCTGGTCCACAGCCTCCTCCAGAATGTGCTGGGTGTCCTCCATCAGCTCCTCCAGTTCCCTGAACATGTCGTTCAGACTGAGCGGGCTCCGGTCCAGGACGTCCCGCAGGGTGTCCGATCCGCTCCCCGCCGAGCCCCCGGTGGTCCACAACAGGCTCAGGCTCAGGGACACGGACAGCAGCGCCACGCCGGACATCTTCCTCTCTCTGGCGGCTGTCGGGTGACGCACCGAGGGCGCACAGCCGCACACAGCTGGATCAGGTTTATTTGGAAAGTCTGAGAGATGGTGGGGGTTCAAACTGGAAAGAATCTCGTTTAATAGCGTGGAACAGCTTCAAATTACGTTTCGTTAAGTCCGCGTCAAAACTCAAACGGATGCTTTAAAAAAAAGACCAGAGTACAAGGAAAAGTCGCAGGCAGGGTGACGTTGATCCATGAAGGTATCACACACACCAGTGGAGTCGAACACTCCAGCGGCTCACAGCCATAACCGTTCATGGTTGGAGATGGAAAACATGGAAGGAAAGAGTCATTAATGCATCTGTGTATACATGTAACCTGTGTGCGTTGACTTTTTCTTGACCGGGTGATTAAATACATTTACTTTAATTTCTCTCTACCTATTTCTGTGGATTTTCCAGCCAAAGCTGATAATAATTACAGTCAATATTTTAGTCTTAATTAGAATATTACATCCAAAATAATGCCATGTAAACAACAATATGTGTGCGTCTGGATAAAATTAGTGTGTACATGAGTGCTTAGTTTGTATGTCATGTTCGTGTATGTAGGACAACAATGACAAATGAGAATAAGAGGAAATGAGTGAATGCTGCTCAGAGGGGGTTGTGGCAGAAAGGGGAACTGCAGGACAATAGCTGGATATGGTGATGTTTGTTCGTATCTACGAATTTTCGTAAAAATCACATTAATCACTGGCCAGACATTTATCTTTTACAACAGTTCTCATGCCCCGACCACATTTGATTGTTGTTGAACGATGTACTGCATCCAATCCACTGTACAGTGTACAGTACTGTACGAGTTTCTCGTCACGAGACTCACCTGCCTGATTCTGCATGATTAAAATCAACCAAACGGCAACACGTCGTCTGCTCGTTTTACACGCTGCAGTGAGAGAGAGGAGTTAGTCTGATATTATCACCATGCCTCCAAAAAAGATGCAAAAGTTGGAGAAACAGCAAGTGACAATGAGTGTTTTCTTGCATAAAAAACAATTGAAAGTAATGAAGAAAAAGAGACAGATATTACTACAGATAGTACTAAGTGTGTGTGAAGGTTCTGTCAGCTTGGTTCAGTGTCCACAGGAGAAAATATGAATTAAAAGCATAGAAAACTATTGAGTGAAAAGCAAAAGTGAAAAAAATCTTCTTTACATCTTTCTTTATTTCTAAAACTGTTTTTTAAATGACTGACAGGCTTTACCATTTTGATAAAACTAATATATAATTTCACTCTTTTTTTTTTACTTAAACAGATATGATGTCATTATTAATAGATAAGTAATATTAACAGTTTAGTTTTTATATTGTACTTTTGGCAAACCTCAATCTGTGCGTGCTTCTACCATATATTCTGTCATTACTTTTGGGATGCACAAACGTCATGTTGGGATGCACAAATTTTTCCATCCCAGAGATGGACTACTTTATTTAGGTAAAATGAACTCTGTACATTGTACATAAAAACTTTTTACCACTAGCAAATCTGACAGAAATACTTTTAATCAAATTTCAAGGGGCTTTAACAGAAAGAAAAACCCAACAGGATGCTCCATCCATAGCCACGTTCTGAGCTGGATGTAAAGTCCTAATGGAGGAGCTTGAACAGCCTCAGAGTAACAACTGAAGTAGACTACTGTGATCTATAAGTAACAAAGGCATTAATGATTTTTTTCTACATCTTTAAAGGACAATAAATTTCTATTTTTAGCAATTTTTCATAAAAGAAAGAGGAATTTCTTTCAGTGGTTCATGTAACACATATTTACATAAACCACTAATTAAATAAGATAAACTAAGAAATGACAATATGATATATATAAAAAAATATTGCTTCAAGGCTTTATTTTGCAATGTAGAAATTTTGCACATATTTATTAGTAATTTATTAGTTTATTTTGTTTAATATACAGTATAATGCAAATTAAGGGATATGCATTAGTGATGTATTTCCAACCAAACACCCACTCCTCCCAGTTTATGAATTATTATAATCATTCTAATTAGTAATTATAGTTAGTTATACAATGTCCCATAATGATAATTGGATGGACGTAAATTATTTGCTCCTTCTGTTCTATATATAAAAACTTAAATATTTGTGTTCAAAAGAGGAAGTCCTTCAAGATGATAGCCCCCTTAATTTAGGGTTTAAATTTATCCAAGGTGACATCCTCTGAGTCCTCCGGGCCAAAGGTCCTCACGCCACGACCGAACACAGGGATACATGGAGTCCGATCTCCATCCTTTTTGTTGGGAATACTGAGAAAAAACAATGGGCAGACAGAAGAAAATGGGGCTTATTCCTCTAAAATCAATTCTTTTCTTTACAGCCATCCTGTTTTGTTAAAACACTGAGTGGAATAACACATAGATCAGTATGGCAGTGTCACTAAACTTAATGCACTACTAGAATATCAGTTTAAGCTAGGTCGCTTAAAATTTGTGTGTATACTTATGTATTTTTTCTACCTGCATAATATCCTGTTCCGGAACTCAGACACCTCCAGAGGTGAAAATTTGATGATGAAGTTGTGTTGTGCACCAGGCTCTATGGATCCAGTTCTGGGCTCAATACTAATGGGAGGTGCAGGCTGGGGCGTTCCAGAGGACATTCTTCTGGCCACACCTCCAGCAGAGCAGGCTCCAGCTGACCCTCCTGAAGGAGGGTGAGTTGGCGGAGGGAGGCCTGATGAAGGGAGGCCTGATAGGGGGCAGCTTGACAGAGGGCGGTCCGGTGGAGGACGGCTTGATGGAGGGCGGCGTGACCGAGAGCTGCCTGACATAGGGGGGCTTGAAGGAGGACTGCCTGTTGAAGAGCTTCCTGATGAAGAGTCAACGGTCAAATCTGCCAAAATATCAGAAGACCATCAAAACGTTTGCTCTCAATTGTACATACATTGTAAATTTAAATAATAAATATCGTTTGAATATACAATGTAAATTTACATTGTAAGTTTAAAAATGTACTTAAAATTGACAATTTACAATGTGTATTTAATATTAAATATAAAATATAAAATATCAACATAAAATAATGTTATATTAAATATTGAATAAAATATTAAATATTAATATTAACATTGAATTTCATATTAAATTTTTTAATTTAAATTTACAATGTATACATAATATTATGAAATATAAACGCTGATAAGTTGTTGTCATCTAATAAGGTAATAAAACAGCCACATTATTCATGGAGAGGATTACCTGTTTGTTCATGGAGGATCTCGTCATAGAACGGCTGTGTGAGGACCACACAGGAGAATTCCAATCTGACTTTGCCGGTGTTCACCATCTGAATCCTGCACACACACGCACGCACAGACACACACACACACACACACACACACACACACACACACACACACACACACACACACACACACACACACACGTCATGTTCAACTTCAGACGACTTTACTCTGTTTACATTCATTTCTTTAGGACAGCTGAAACGTAGCACCCACTTTAACGGCAACTTCAACATTGATCTAAACTTATACTTGATTTAATTTATGGTAAATCTCACCACAAGGTGAATCATTCAAATCTGATTTTCATATATGACATTGACATGTACACACACACAACTATGACACACTTTAAGGTGTTATTACTGTCAGAAAGATGTGCTAGAGGATGGTTTGCAACAATTCATCATTTTGATTGTAAGTATTTGGATTTTTTACGATATGTCTTTCCTTTGAGAGGTTGGGAAACAGAAAATCTTCCTGTAGTGTAATTATTTTGTTGAAATGATCCACAGGCTGCATCCGCTCAAAGGCCGACTTACTGGTGGAGCCTGGTTTGGTGAATCAAGGTGTCACTGAAGCGAATGGAGTCGGTGTCGCAGCTGAACTTCACGTAGTCACAAACTGCTTTAATACACAACTCCAGGTCCAGCTGTGAGCCCTCCACCACGGAGTGACCGGGCTCAGGGTCCGTGATCCTCACCTGGGGGCAACCACACAGTCCACATGTTAGCCCTGCTAAAGTCCGACACTCTCCACACACACGATGCTTACCTCCTTCTCCTCATTCCTCTGCCACGTTCTTGAAACCTGCTCGGCACTCTGCACCATCCCCCGTCGGTCATCCCAGTCAGCCACCTGCTCTATAGGCTGCTGGAACGTCACCTGACAAAGCTTGCATCTCATTGGCTGGGCCGTTAGAGTCAGTGGCTCGTTGGAGCAAAAGGTGACTGTCACTTCCTTTGAGCAACCAGCATGAATGTGTCCCACCTGAGAGGGAAAAGCTTATTCTGTATTGTTTTGACTACAACAGTAATTTGTATGTTTTTGGCAATCATGTCTTGTCCTTTGGGCTTTTCCCTTCAGGGGTCTCCACAGCCAGTCAGTGTCCTCCATCTAACCCTGTCTTCTCATCCTCTTCTCTCACACCAACTACCTTCATGTCCTCTTTCACTACATCCATAAACCTCCTCTTTGGTCTTCCTCTAGGCCTCCTGCCTGGCAGTTCAAAACTCAGCATCCTTCTACCAATATATTCACTATCTCTCCTCTGGACATGTCCAAACCATCTCAGTCTGGCCTCTCTGACTTTATCTCCAGAACCTCTAACATGTGCTGTCCCTCTGATGTACTCATTCCTGATCCTATCCATCCTGGTCACTCCCAGAGAGAACCTCAGCATCTTCATCTCTGCTACCTCCAGCTCTGTCTCCTGTCTTTTCCTCAGGGACACTGTCTCTAGACCAAACAACATCGCTGGTCTCACCACAGTTTTGTACACCTTTCCTTTCATTTTAGCTGAAACTCTTCTATCACACATCACACCTGACACTTTCCTCCACCCGTTCCATCCTGCCTGGACACGCTTCTTCACCTCTTTTCCACACTCTCCATTGCTCTGGATGGTTGACCCTAAGTATCTTCACACATTATATTGAATTCATGTGAGCAACCCCTTCATTTAAGTCTTTGCTCCAGTCTGATCCCTTCAGTCAAACCTTCTCATCTACTCATATCTTTTCTTCACCTGTGGTGAAAAGCTGATTTGAAGTCCAGCTGGAGGCCACTCAAACCTCACTGCCTTGCTGCTGCTCTGGTTGGTCATGAGAAAACTTTCTTGGTAGGGGCAATCTACGTAGCAGGCACCAAAATCCAGCAGTTCACAATTAACTGTGAGAGAGAAGCAGATGTCATGTTAATGAAACACTTATTTTCTAAGGAGTGACTGCTGATTATTGTGCTCTCTAGCAATATTCAGATCTAACAGTGAATGTGTGGACTGATATACAGTATTTTTCGCACTATAAGGCGCACCTGATGCCTTTAATTTTCTCAAAACTGACAGTGTACCTTATAAGTCAGTGTGCCTTATATATGAAAAAAGTTTCAAAATAGGCCATTCATTGGCTCTCAGCTGAATGTGCACCTTATAGTCCAGTGCACATTATAGTGCAGAAAATACTGTAAATAATTCACACCTCTTTTCCTCCATCCCAGCCACATTAATAGAGCCACTCTTTGCAGTCTTCTCTTACCCGCTTCATCGTCGTCTTCTGGCTGCGACGACCTGCTGAAGTTTGTTAGAGAGACTTTGTCCAGGTAGGCCTCTCCTGTTACTTGGATTATGGCGTTGCTCTCATTATTTTCCTTCACCCTGAGTGAAATTTTATCCTGAACATTCAAGGGCTTGTCAGAGCAGAATCTGACCTCAAACACCACCTTCTCTTTGAAATCCATGCTCACAATGGCTCTATGCACCAACTGATGGCCTGTGGAAAACAAGATAGTTATTGACTTGGGTGCATGGCAAACGCTTCAGTACCAACTTTGCGTATGTTCTTCATGAGACATTTTCTGTTCTGTACATTTTTTATACAAAGCCCATACAGCTGCTGACTGCCAGCAGTAGCCGGCCAGATATAAATGCGACAAATGACTCAAAGAGTAGAAATCAATCAATTGATTGATTGAAAGAGTAGAAAGGCTAACCATCTTGCAGAATGATATTGCTAATAAAAATCCTCCAAATAATTATAGCTTTTCTTGGAGAAAGCATTTTCTTAAACGAAAAGTCTGCAAGGTATACATAGTAAAGTCTGAGCTGTCACTGGTTTGATAAACATGGGATTACTATGGAATTACTTTCCACATGTTTTTCACATTCCATAACTACTACCAAGGGATTAAAACCAAATCTTGGTCTATTACCAATAATTATAAGTGTGTGCCTAGAAATTACCATGGTGGGGTAGAATATGGACTACAATAATCCATCGCGTATTCGCGCATCAACATGTGCGGCTTCACCTCATTGCGGATATTTGGTAGGTAGTTACGTGATAGCATACATGCATTCTATTGGCTGACGGCATCCGGAAGTGCGCTGCGTTCTGTGACTTTCTGAACACAACGCACTTGAGACACAAAAGTTCTTTAAACAGTCTATCAGAGTGTGGGAAAAGTTAATACAGATTGAAGATGGTTTAATATCAGTATGGGGAGGGTTCATAAACGTTTACATTACCGTAAATAATCAAATTGATAGTTTGTCGCTACAGCGTGGAATTTTGTTTTTGCGGGTGGTTCCTGAAACGCATTAACCTCGAGTAATGAGGGATCACTACAGCTAATGTGATCAGGGAGACAGGTAGGAGAGTACTTGGTGTGTCATCTGGAAGGAAAGTAGATAAGGAGACTTGGTGGTGGAATGAGGAGGTACAGGAGTGTATACAGAGAAAGAGGTTAGCTAAGAAGAAGTGGGACACTGAGAGGATTGAGGAGAGTAGACAGGAGTACAGGGAGATGCAGCGTAAGGTGAAGGTAGAGGTAGCAAAGGCCAAACAAGAAGCTTATGATGACTTGTATGCTAGGTTGGACAGTAAGGAGGGAGAGACTGATCTATACAGGTTGGCAAGACAGAGAGACAGAGATGGGAAGGACGTGCAGCAGGTTAGGGTGACTAAGGATAGGGATGGAAGTCTATTGACAGGTGCCAGTAGTGTGATGGGAAGATGGAAAGAGTACTTTGAAGAGTTGATGAACGTGGAAAAAAAAAAAAAGACAAGAAGAGGTGACTGTTGTGGACCAGGAAGTAGCAAAGATTAGTCAGGATGAAGTGAGGAGGGCATTGAAGAGGATGAAGAGTGGAAAGGCAGTCGGTCCTGATGATATACCTGTAGAGGTTTGGAAGTGTCTAGGAGAGGTGGCAGTAGAGTTTCTGACTGGGTTGTTCAACAGGATCTTTGATAGTGAGAAGATGCCTGAAGAATGGAGGAGAAGTGAGCTGGTGCCCATTTTTAAGAACAAGGGAGATGTGCAGAGTTGTGGCAACTACAGAGGAATAAAGCTGATGAGCCATACAATGAAGTTATGGGAGAGAGTAGTGGAAGCTAGACTAAGGGCAGAAGTGAACATTTGTGAGCAGCAGTATGGTTTCATGCCAAAGAAAGAGTACTACAGATGCAGTATTTGCTTTGAGGATGTTGATAGAGAAGTACAGAGAAGGCCAGAGGGAGCTCCATTGTGTTTTTGTAGATCTGGAGAAAGCTGATGACAGGGTGCCCAGAGAGGAACTGTGGTATTGTATGAGGAAGTCTGGAGTGGCAGAGAAGTATGTTAGAGCGGTGCAGGACATGTATGAGGACTGTCAGACAGTGGTGAGGTGTGCTGTAGGTGTGACAGAGGAGTTCAAGGTGGAGGTGGGACTGCATCAGGAATCAGCTCTGAGCCCCTTCTTGTTGCTATGGTGATGGACAGGCTGACAGACGAGGTTAGACAGGAATCTCCATGGACTATGATGTTTGCAGATGACATTGTGATCTGTAGTGAGAGCAGGGAACAGGTGGAGGAGAAGCTAGAGAGGTGGAGGTTTGTCCTGGAAAGGAGAGGAATGAAGGTTAGCCGCAGTAAGACAGAGTACATGTGTGTGAATGAGAGGGACCCAAGTGGAAGAGTGAGGTTAGAGGGAGAAGAGATCAAGAAGGGGGAGGATTTGAAGTACTTAGGCTCAACAGTCCAGAGCAATGGAGAGTGTGGAAAAGAGGTGAAGAAGTGTGTCCAGGCAGGATGGAACGGGTGGAGAAAAGTGTCAGGTGTTATGTGTAAGAAGAGTTTCAGCTAAAATGAAAGGAAAAGTGTACAAAACTGTGGTGAGACCAGCGATGTTGTTTGGTCTAGAGACAGTGTCCCTGAGGAAAAGACAGGAGACAGAGCTGGAGGTAGCAGAGATGAAGATGCTGAGGTTCTCTCTGGGAGTGACCAGGATGGATAGGATCAGGAATGAGTACATCAGAGGGACAGCACATGTTAGAGGTTCTGGAGATAAAGTCAGAGAGGCCAGACTGAGATGGTTTGGACATGTCCAGAGGAGAGATAGTGGATATATTGGTAGAAGGATGCTGAGTTTTGAACTGCCAGGCAGGAGGCCTAGAGGAAGACCAAAGAGGAGGTTTATGGATGTAGTGAAAGAGGACATGAAGGTAGTTGGTGTGAGAGAAGAGGACGCAGAAGACGGGGTTAGATGGAGGACACTGATTCGCTGTGGAGACCCCTGAAGGGAAAAGCTGAAAGGAAAAGAAGAACGAGGGATCACTGTAGTATAGGTGAGGAGACAATAAATATTGTCAAGTGAGCACTAAAAGCACGTAAACCTGGAACTTGACACCTCGGGGCAGAAGACCCTTTGATTTGTGTGGCTAGCATGAATCGCTGTCCTCATTGGCTGTTCAGTGAAGAGGCGGTGCGGTCGGATGTGTACCTGCATCAGTGGCGCCTTTGAGCTGAGTGCAGCTGATGGAGCTGCAAGTGTTTCCTGGAGCAGCTTTGAATGAGAACACTCCATGCTTGTCCAGCATGTCAATTTCAATCTGAATGTCGCACAAAGCACCATTGTTGGAAAAAATCAAAAAAAGGTGATGTGAAACGAATGACTTCCAGGATGGCCTAAATTAAAATTAAAATGAACAGGAAAAAGAAAATGTCTTCTCCCACCTGTGCTGAGAGCTCTCCATCATTTGACAGCACCAGAGTTTGGGTGTGTTCATGCCCTATCATCACTCGTCTGAACCGCAGCACCGGGTTTCCCCCAGCGTCCCTAAAAGCGGGACGTAACACGCTGATGTGGGGCAGCTTGCCTTCTCCCGTTAGCTCAAACTCCAGCACCTTGATTTTCTTTAAGTTTTTCCTTGAGAAAGAGCATACAGTCAGCACAGTGGAGCGAGAGATGATACCCCCTCGCACCTAAAAGGTGTAATTTTCTCAAAAACCGAAAATGCGCCTTATAGTGTGGAAAATACTGTAATGTAGAATTTGAATGCTTCACCATAACTGCTGTGCCGGGGGCTTGCTGTGGCATCACTTGCAAAGAGAACAGTAAAGTAGTACGCATGGTCGTCTAGTCCTACCTGTGGGGTATCTCCATTGAAGCCACAACCATGGCATTGTAGGCCCTTGCTTCCAGTGGTGTGAAGATGACTGTGGCGAATGAATGCGATTGGCCGGCAACACTCAGTGCTGTTGGAGGCAATTCAAAAGCTTCCACATTATTGGAAGTCTGTTGGATGATAAACAGATGTTGGATGTTATTGTATCATCCCTCCATCTATCTTCTGAACCGCTTCAGCCGCGGTTGTGGGTCAAGGGGAGCTGGAGTCTACCCCAAGCAGGCTTAGGGCGTGAGGTGGGGGAAACTCCGGATGCGGAGCCACACAGAGACATACAAACAGCGGTTCTCCAATCTCATCTGTGCATCCCCCAACAGAACCTGGAGAATCTCGATATGTCTTACCTTAGGTCGACTATCTCTGAAGGCCAAGCGGACGTCACAGGCCACCTTGCTGTCATTGGTGATTTTGAAGCGGGCCTGAGAGGGTCGTCCAACTAAGGCTTTGTTGAAAATGAACTTGCTCTCCTCCTTAATGTAAATGCTTTCAGCATTGCAAAATGGCTCAGAGGAGAGCTGGCTGCTGTCTTTGCAAATATGATGTTCTTCAAAGATGGAATCTAGGTCCAACTGTAAGGCTGCAGAACAAAAAGAAATTAAAACTTCTGTCCTGGATGTCTTCATATTCGCATAACTAATGAGCACTCATAAGAACGGTCGCTTGGAGATATCTTATTGGACCAAGAGAATCCAGGCCATGACATGAACAGTATGGAACTGAGCCAGTCTTACTCTGCTCAGATAAACTCAGACGACACTCACTTGGTTTACAGACTTCAGCTGCTAGTTTGTACGGAATTCCTCCAGGATGATCTGAGGGGTCTCGGTCAGTGATGTCAATGAGCAGATCCTGGTTCCAGTCGCCTACCTGGTTAGCTACACAGGTCACTGTTACCACCTGCTGAGAGCCTGGCTGCAGAGAGCCTGCGCAGGGAGACACTAAGAATGCCCCTATTTTTAAGCATTGCTGCAGACAAACACAGGAGGATTAAAATACAGATGAGAAGTTGGGGGAGACAAGGCAAGGCAAAAAAACCCCAAAAAACTGTTGATGTGATGCAGAAGTCATAGATACAGACCAGAAATTCACTTGTTGCTTGAAATAATAAAACCATTTAGTTTTCCTTAAATAAAAACAGCCTCAGAATTGAAATGGTCATTGTTCTCTCACCTGTGGAATACTCTTGTCAATATGGACGGAGTCAATGCTTTCTATGCTGCCAGCGGGGCTGACCCTCCTGGAAAGGCTCTTTGAAATCCTGAGACAGAAACAGTTCAATTTAAATACATCTCTACGCAAAGTGATACCATAATAACACTTTTGTTTGCTTGTTGTTTGGTCAGTCCATACACAACAGCTCCTGGGCAGAATGTCACCACATGACACCATCAAGTGTCGTATGCTTGCATCTATTTGTATTTTAAAAATCAGATTAAATTATAAACTAGAACCAGGGCAGTCAGAGACTGTAACATCCTGTGACACCCCTCAATTCAAAATTTTACCCTGACCTACTTGCATAGGTCAAAGATCAAAGCCAGTGCTCTGACCTACTGTCACCGATCAAAGCACTAGATTTGATCTATGGTCGTACTCAGACTGCAACATCCCGTGACTTACACTAACATACTTTTAGGGTAGGTTAGGGTACCCTGAAAGTAGTACCTGACTAGTGCATATGGAGAAGGCCAGTGTAAGACCATAGAGCAAAGCTAGTGCATAGTTAGATCAAAGCACTAGCTTTGATCTACAGTCTTACACTGGCCTTCTCCCTTGTCTTTCTATCGTATCTGGTTCCTGAGAGTACAAAAGTTTAAATTTGACCTTGACCTAGGTTGCTCAAGGTCAAGGTCATCAGCTCATTTTCATCCCCTTTGCTGCCGGAGTAATGTGCTTTTTGTTTCACCTTTCTATCTGCAACGGTTGTGAAGATATTTGGTGGACTAACGGACGGACGGACAAACATGAACACTTACAATGACAATACATCACCCTTTTGAAGCAGGATGTAATAACCATCATATATCGGTTTTTTGTCATTTATGCGCTTCTCTTTTTATATTTCCCAGGATGCACTGTGTAGCTGAAACAATACGACATCTAGCTGGCTCTACTAAGGCCTGAAAGAAAAACCCCAATCTGAGACTATTGATGTGGTCCACTGGTTGACTTTTGTAAGTTTTTACAAACAGCCCTCTAAATGAACTACAACCCCCACCGAGGACCCTTGTATGACCCTAGAAACCTCTACTCTATTCACTGCTCTCTGATTCTGTCCACACTTGGACTTCCAATACTTGGATGTTGGCGTAGTGTCCATATTTCTGTGTTTGGCTCTCTTACTCTGTCTTGCTCGCTGAAGTGGCGTCTGTGATCATGAATCGGGTCACAAAGATTCCATTGTTCTTGATTGTGAAACTGTGGCTTGTCCTGCGGTGATAGACCAGTGGTCCAAAGTCGACGCCACATTCAGGTGTGATGATGTACCTAAAAAAGGTCAATATTTAGAAGATGGATTTTCAGAGTTACTTGATCAACAAAAGAATATTGATGCTTGAATCGGGGCCTAACCTGGTGAATGCTGATGTGATGGAAACTAGCATGCCTACGTTGGCTATGGGCTCTCGTCCATTTGTGTTGGGATCGATCACCTGTACAAAAAAAATCCAAATGTTAACTTGAGTCAAGTAACCGACTGCGACATTTAAAGGGTTTACAGCATATTTGACTCCTCATTTAAATCTATTTAACTTGCAGTTAAATCTTTTCTAATTTTATTTTTTACGATTTTTACGATTACGATTGTAATTACAAGTTGTCTTTTCATGACTGAGTTTCTGCCTTGTATCTCATGATGTTAGGGTTCTGCAGAATTTTTTTAAAAAATCTTTAAAGAACACAAAACTATCAGACTGCTTACAGGTGACATTCAGAACAAACCTGGCAAATTAAAACTGGCTCCTCGTTGATCAAAAGTTCTGCATTGGGTTTGCAGAGGATCTGTACTACTGTGGGCTTCTCGTGGGGCGTGAGAGACCCACTGTCAGGTTCCATGGTGAAGATGGAGTCTAGTTCAGGCTGTGTTGGACTGGTTTTCTCTGATGCAAACCTTATGACCAGAACAGATTGAAGACCTGTACCATTTAGTTTTCCTTACAGTAATGTAGACTGAAGGTTAAGGGACAGCAGTTAAAACTCACTTGAAAGCTACTTTATATTTCCCCTTGTTTTTTATCTTGAGAGTTATTTTCCTCTCTCCAAAAACTTTGAGGGTTCCGAAGTTCAGACAGTCATCTGGCACAGATAAAATACTTAACATATCATTGATTTATCATAACATCACATCTGCAGTTCCATGTGTCTTCATAAGATTAAAAGGCCCGAATGAAATTAAATGTTTAGAAGCTGTTAGGACGGTTTCTACCTGGCATGAATTCCAGTGTTATGTCATAGGCTTCAGCAGCCACCTTTATATTTTCAGTCTGGACAATTCCTAGAATCTTCTCCACATCAGATACCTGAAATATAACATCAGCTATGTGTAGTACAACAACTGTACATTGTAGAGCTATTCAACATGAAATTTTGTATAGGTCTGGCACAGGTAGATTTCCGCTGACTTTTTCACGTAAACATTTTGAGGTAATTATTTTTTTCCATCAATATCAATGAAAAAATAATAACAGATAGTGATGTCCGCTTTGTTTCGGCACTCCAGTACCCACTCCAGACTCGTTAGGCGTTCTCTTGTGAACCACTGCTTCGAGGCCTGCTTCAAACATGGAAAAACTACGTGACTGATGACGTTTGACAGAGTCAAGTGCTTTGAAACACTACGTGTTAAAGTGTTAAAATGGATGAAACAGCGCAGCGCGCTACCTATCGGATCAATACTTTCTGGATTGATTAGATTAGTGTTCGGATTGCTGACGGTTTGCTTTCCAATTGCTTTGCAATGGAACCAAGTAGAAAGAGATCTCAAGTGTCCATGGTACGGAAACGGCACTCTTCAAGGTTAGCAATGACAGTCCATCCATGTCAGACTGTGGACTTGTTTCTATACTGGTTCTTTTGGATCTTAGCGCAACGTTTGACACAATTGACCACATTATTCTATTGAAACAACTGGACAAAACTGTTGGTATTAAGGGATCAGCACTAATGTGGTTTAAGTCCTATCTAAATGACCGTTCCCAGGTTGTTAACGTTAATAATCACTCCTCCCAGTCCACTTCAGTTAGTTATGGAGTTCCTCAAGGCTCAGTTCTTGGTCCAATATTGTTTATCTTATACATGCTTCCTCTGGGTAATTTCATATGGAAACACTCCATCAACTTCCATTGTTATGCTGATGATATGCAATTGTATCCATCAATTAAACCTCATGAAGTCAGTCAGCTGGACAAATTACAGGAGTAATTAAAGAGATTAAAAGAATGGATGACCAACAACTTTCTGCATCTTAAATTCTGGTAAAACTGAGGTCATTGTGCTCGGCCCAAAATCCATTAGGGATGCAGTGCCCGGTGATGTTATTGCCTCTAGTCATCTCCCTTTTGAGGCCAAAACCACTGTGAGGAATCCAGGTGTCACTTTTGATCAGAATCTGTTGTTTAATTCACACATAAACCAGGTTTCTAGAACGGCCTTATTCCATCTCCAAAATATTGCTAAAATCAGGCATACTTTTGCAACGGAATGATACAGAAGAAATCAATCCATTTGAATGGATTTCTGGCCATCTACCATTATTAACATTGGAACAATGCCCCTGCATTTAGCAGAAATCCACTTTCTACTGAGGTTTCATTGAACATTGTTTTGCCTTACCTCTAGACGTAACACCTTTTTAACGTAGAGTGGCCTCCTGGCCTCAAAGTGCATGGTCAAGAGGAAAGAGGAGTTAGCTTGGATGACGCCTTGGTCCTGTGAAACACTGAACTCCTCAGCCAACTCCTCCAGACCATCCAGTCTCCAGAAAACTGGCAAAGCTGTCTGATTATGCAGCGTCGCACTCCGGCTTTCCTCCCTGCAGAGAGCAGAACAAGTTATATACAGTGGTATAAATTTAACATGCTCTTTCTCTTACCTGTTATGATGGAGACAAAATAAAATGTCTTCCCTGTTTTTTTTCAGTAATTATTATTGTTATTGTTGTTACCCGAGCATCAAAATCCTGCCAAAGTGAAAGTCTTTGTTTTCCAGCTGCAGCTCTGGTTGAACGCCCCAGCAGGACAGACGGATCATGACGAGCTCTGGATTGTCTTTGATGGAGCAAACAACTCTGTCCTTTATTTGTCCCAGACTGGTTGGGTAGGCCCACACAGACAACTCCTGGTAGGACAGAGGATCGTTCATAAAATGACACTGGCAATTGAAAGTTGTATTTTGGACACACATTGGCAGTGTCCATCTGACACGCCTACCGCACCTGCTTCTCATCAGGTTTGAGAGTCATGGCTGTTGGGTCAAGCAGATATGTGGTGGCCTGGACATCATGGTGGAAATGGAACTGGACCTCAACCTCCATAACTGAATTGTTATGTATCACCAGTTTCTGTGAATTCTCTGGGTAGATGTGTTCCTTGTATCTACATGAAGACAAAGAGAGAGATGCAATGTTTTACACATTGCATAAAACGGATAAAAACAAACTCACTGGTATCACTTGGCCTCTCACCTGTCTCTGCTCTTGCCACAGATTAAAGGTCCAAACTCAAAGTATCCCGGGTCGATCACATAAGTCTTCTGGATTCCTTCTTTCACGTGACGCACCTTCTTACTCAGCGCAAATAGAGTCCTGGAGGGGCAGATAGGACTACATTATGTCTGACTGAACTCAGCGTTTGTAGGTTAGATAGAGAAGAAACTTGACTGTTGCATTGCAGACTGTCATCTGTTACTGCTTTGTTCCTCAAATGTATTCAGAAACTGTGATTGTCAGACTAATAAACACACAACACCAGATTCTTCCTCCAAAGCTTTTTAAATCAATCCACTGGACTGTAAGACAGTTTCTTGAAGATGTTTCTCCTCTCATCCAAGAGGCTTCTTCAGTTCTGAAGGTATCTGGTCTTGTCCCAGCATGCTAACCCTGTGGGGTGTGTTCACCTTCAGAACTGAAGAAGCCTCTTGGATGAGAGGCGAAATGTCTTCATGAAACTTTCTTAAAGTCCAGTGGATTGATTTGAACAGCTTTGGATAACCATGACCTGAATAAATGAGAACCTACACAGACAGATTTGTTTTTTTCCAAAGACAACATCATACATGTGATTTATAGACTTGTTATTTATATCTGTAGTGACTAGTATTTCTCTGTGTCTTTTCTTCAGCTTCTGTCTTCCTGTGACTGACCTGTAATCAGTGCAGATGGAGGGATAGGTGCAGATTCCTCTGCAGAGCAGGCGGTAGTTTCTCCGGGTTCCCAGCAGCTCAAAGTTGAAGACCTGTTCAAATGTCCCTTCGGAGTCCGAGTAGAACCACATCTTGAGAACCACCTCCCCGTTGGCTGGTACCACCCACCGAAATGTCCTCAGGCTACCCACAAATGCACATTTAATAGAACAACAATGAGGAATGACAAAAGTTAAATCTGTCTTTGTGATCTTGTATGCGTTCTCTCTTGCCTCTGCCTGCGTTTCAGCTCTAAGGCCAACTGGTGTTGGTCATCTGGCGTTGGGGAGTCAGATGTGGAGGCCCGTGACGTTGTTCGTTTCTTGCCCCTCTGATTCTTTCTGCCTTTTTTATCCTGGCTCTTTTTAGATGAGCCCCTGCTGATATGGTCAGATGTGGATGCTGCTTCCTCCTTCAATGTTCACAAAGACAAACATGTTCTGCTAAATCATAGGTTTGTACATCGCTAGATCATCATTTATCATCATGAGATGAAGGTTAACGTGTATTTCATGGCAACTAATAATTCTTTAGACTGAGTCCACATTTCCTGTAAATTCTTTACGATTGTAAATGAGGCACGGGTCTCACTTGTATTTGTAGTTTTTCACTTGCGTTTGTGAATCTATTTGTGTAAGTGTGTGTGTGATTGCTGTTACCCTTAGAATGGAAGCATGCCCATCTCCTGGGTCCTGCATCTCCTCCCCCTGTTCTCCCGGCCTCGAAGGAACCAGGAAGGTGAAACAGTCACTCCTCTGCTGACTGGTAGTTTGCTGCCTGTTTGGGGGGTAAGAAACTACTGAGAAAATAACAGGAGCAGGAATGGGCGGGCCACCGGATCCCTGCCCCAAATAATCCAGCACCTAAACACCAAACGGACAGACAGAGACAATTTAGACAGTGACGATAAAAAGGTTCCCCACTAGAAATAAAATTACAACATTTTCCGCACTATAGGGCACACCGAAAAGCCTTTAATTTCCTGAAAACCAACAGAGCCCCTTATAATCCTTATAGTGCGGAAAATTCTGTACAGTCGTAAAGGAAATCCTACCTCGTCCAGCGATGGAAGGCTGTTCATTAACAGCTCAGTGGCTCTCAGGTAGTCTTTCTTTGTGACATCCATCACAAAGTGGGGGATCACCTCCCGTACAGACGCCGTGTCTCCTGTCTTGTCAGAAGGCAGAACCTCAGCTGATTCTGTCTTCTGACTGGGAACTGGAGATACAATCTTGCCACTGTTCTTCTTGGTTTTCTTGCCCGCAGTAGCCTGTGTACGCAAGTTAAAAGTGGATTACGTCGATGTGTTTCACATTTAGCTTTAGTGCTAATTAGTGATAAGAACATCTATATCATTGGAGGTGTTTCAAATGTTTTCATGCTGAATATAACTTTACTTTATCTTGCCTGTAAAGTTCATATTTTAGTTAGTAATTTCTCATAATGGTGAAAGGAAGAAAAAAAATCTCTGTTTTTTATCATAGATTCAGATTATACAGGTTTTTTCTTATCTTATAAAGTACTCCAAAAAATAGTTACTACACCAGTAGATGTACATTTAATGCACCAAAACCAGAATTTTGTCTGGTTTTTAAAAAGGCTTGATGTATGTCAACATTATTGAAAATGAAACAACGTGGAAAAATATTTTCTTGTATTTCCAAACTGTTAAACACAGTTAGTGAATAGACAGCAAACAAGCTCACCCGTTTTTCTTTTGAGCCACCATCACTTTCAGTGGACAGTGGGACCAGCAACAACCCCTGGGTTCGGTCCCAGTACTCCAACATGTGCTGCACCTGCCTCCGAGTCCGCTCATATGCAATGAACTGGGATTGAATTTCATCTATGGGGGTCTAGATTAGATAACAAAGGTAGAAAGATTATAAATACCGCATAGGATTTGTTTCATTTCTTTCCATTGATCTTTAGTTGCAGATACATCCACACAACTGAAATGTAATTCTTTCTTTTTATTTTGATAGGCGAATACATTATGATGACAGATGGGTGAACATCAAACACCCTATCTTTAATTCAAGGGTTCCATATTATACTTTTTTTAAAATTCATGTCATTCAGCTGCCAGATGTCCAACTACAGTAATCCCTGGCTTATTCACGCTTCAAGATGCACGGCTTCCCCACATCGAGGATTTTTAGTAGGTAGTCACGTGATACCATACGCACATGCTATTGGCTGACAGCACCTAGAAGTGCACTGCGTTCCAAGACTCACGGAACGCAGTGCACTTCCGTGTATTAAATTTAAAAAAAAAAATTAATACAAAGGTTCTTTAAACAGTCTATGAGAGTGTGGGAGAGGGTATTGCAGATAGAAGGTGGTTTAATATCAGTATGGGGAGGGTTCATAAACGTTTAAATTACTGTAAATAATAAAATACATAGTTTGTCACTATATCGCAGAATTTCACAGAATAGCCACGCCTTTATCCGGGTAGAGGACATGTCAATCAATCAAATATGGCTCAGCATATGTCAATCACTCCTTTAATCATTTCAGTTATTATGTCAACTTGGGAGCTGCCATGAATTGGGACATTTTGATTTTGATTTCCAAAACATTTAAAATACTTATTGGTGCAAGATTCTAAGACTTGATAGGGTTAGGAAGGACCACCATGTATACTGTATGTAGAGACCTGAAAAAAATGTGTTTTTCAACCCTTTAAAGGTTACTTCTTATTACATCCATCAATCAGGTTGTGTTTTAATCTATGTCCCTTGGTTTGTTAACGGATTGCCTCAAAAAGTTGGAAGCCAAATTTCTCAAAACTTGTTGGAGGCATCAACCTAATCGATTAGGTTGACTGTTGCTGTTGAACATGCATTTTGGTAATCAATAAGTGATGAAATAATTGTGTACCGGCAGCAAACCTACATGTTCTTCCTCTGGCTTTTTGGGTCGAGGAGATTCTGCACATGATGCTTCAGTTTCTTCTCCCTGCGTCTGTAAATCACCAGTCCCTTTGGTGTGTTGCATAAAGAGAATATGTCACCAAGTAACCATGTTACAATCTATATGATGTCATGTACTGTCTATTATTTACATTTCCACAGCTAAGATGCGAGAAAAATCATACAAATTCACCTTTGCTGTCACTTTGTTGGTCCTCAGTGTCCACTGGCGAATTGGAGCTGGACTGAAGGGACACCATTGATGCAGCTGGTGACTGTAGAGACAAAATCAGACAAATCCAGTTGCTGATAATTGGGAGTCTAAGTGTGTTTATGCCTGAAGGGGGTAGATTAGGTGTATTTTTGTTCATATAGGACTTTCTTTATATAGAATGGTTACAGATACAGACCGGCTTGCCCTCCTTCAACACTTCTTTACTGCCCTTCTTCTTGTTCTTATTCTTTGTCTTGAGTTGTTCTTCTCTCAGTCTCCTTTCTTCTTCCTGCTGCTGCTGCTTTTCTTCTTCCTGCTTCTTTAGCAACTCAGCATTCCTTGGACACAGACACACAAATAAGGCATTTTCAGACTAAAGTGCTCAAATAAATTAGTAGAGACTTTCAACTACTACTATTATATTGGCTGGTACTGTTCTAGCCTTGCTTGCACCAGTTCATTGTAGAATCCTTTGTAATTGTTGTTTTTACTGGAATATTATTGTCCTGTCTTTGTAGGCTTTTTCCAACAGCCTACTTCCTGTGAGCAAGAGGAATGGGAGGGAAATTCACTCACTTGACAGAGTCCTCCCCTCCAAGGAACCATCACCTTATCGTGGTTGAGAGGTTTGTGTGCCCTACGAATCCTTGGGTGACCCTACACCTGGTGGGTCACCCAAGGCAATCAAGCCTAAGGTGGATGGCCAGACAAAGAATGGTTCAAATGACCCAATGATAACTTGAGAAGGCAATAATGTGACCCTGCCCGGTCTTCTATGTCATAGAGCTGCTGTCAAATGTCACCAGACCCAAAGATCTACTAGCTGTGTAGAGCAGTACTGTTGGATAACAGACATACGGTGGAAATAAGATCTAATATTCATACCAAGTGTCTTTCTATCATTAATATGAAAGGAGGTCAAAGAAAGAGACAAGCATCAGACAATAGAATACAAAATACGGCTGAGAATAGTACTGGACAAGACCTGTCATCATCATCTTCATCCACATTATCCAGAGACGGGTCGCGGGGGCAGCAGTTTTAACAGGGAACCCCAAACTTCTCTTTCCCCAGCCATATCAATCAGCTCTGACTCGGGGATCCCAAGCCAGTGTCGAGATATAATCCCTCCCTCTAGTCCTGGGTCTCCCCCGAGGTCTCCTCCCAGCTGGACAAGCCAGAAACACCTACCTACGGAGACGTCCTGGAGGCATCTGCACCAAATACCCAAACCACCTCAGCTGACTCCTTTCCATGTAAATGAGCAGCAACTCTACTTTAAACCCCTCACAAACAGCAGTTTCTCACCCTATCTCTAAGGGAGACACCAGCTATCTGCCTGAGAAAACCCATTTCTGCCACTTGTATCCGCGATCTCGTTCTTTGGGTCATGACCCATCGCTCATGACCATAGATGGGTAGGAACGAAGATTGAAAGGTAGATGGAGAGTTTTGCCTCTCGGCTGAGCTCCCTCTTTGTTGCAACAGTGTGGCACGATCCATTGTTCCCTCACTTGTGAACAGGACCCTAATATACTTAAACTCCTTCACTTGTGGAAGAACCTCATTCCCCACTCGGAGAAGGTAGTCCACCGGTTTCCTGCTAAGGACCATGGCCTCAGATTTGGAGGTGCTGATCCTCATCCCCGCCGCTTCACACTTGACTGCAAACCAGAACAGTGAGCGCTGCAGGTCAGAGGCCAATGACGCAAACAGGACCACATCATCTGCAAAAAGCTTTGATATGATCCTCTGCCCACCAAACTGTAAACTCTCCTCACCACGACTATGCCTTGATATCCTGTCCATGGAAATCATGAACAGAATTGGTGACTAAGCGCAACCCTGTAGAAGGCCAACGCCCACTTGGATCAAGTCTGACTTACTCCCGAGACAACACAGTTCTCATTTTGGGTGTGCAAGGATTGGGTGGCCCTGAGGAGAGGCCCCCTCACTCAATAGTCCCGCAGTACCTCCCACAGTATATCCCTGGGGACCCGATTGTATGCCTTCTCCAAGTCCACGAAACACATGTAGACTGGATGGGCATACTCCCAAGCCCCCTCCAAGATCCATTGTTCCATGACCAAGACGGAACCCACATTGTTCCTCCTCATTCTGAGGTTCGACAATCGGCCAACACCCTTTCATCCCTCTTTTTAAAAGGAGGGACCACCACCCCAGTCTGCCCCTCTTTCGGTACTGTCCCAGACTTCCACGCAATGTTAAAGAGGTGTGTCATCCATGACAGCCCCTCAACACCCAGAGCCTTCAGCATTTCAGAACGAATCTCATCAATACCCGGGGCTTTGCCATGGGTGTTGATGTTGTTTAACCAACTCGATGACTTTTCCCAGAGAGATTGACTCGAGTCCCCCTAACCACCGGAGTCCACCACGTTGTTCGAGGGTTACCGTCCTTTTAGGCACAGAAGACCTTGAGACCACAGTTCTCAGCTGCAGCTTCAGCAATGTAAGCTTTGAAATCAACCACTCAGGTTTGATGTCTCCAGCCACAAGGACACGAGAGAAGCTTCTTCGGAGGTGAGAGTTGAAACCCTTGCGGACAGAGTCCTCCTATAGATGTTCCCAGTTCACCCGCACTACTCATTTCGGCTTACCAGGTTTATCACAAGGTGTCCCTTGCCAACGGACCCAACTCACCATCAGGTGGGGATCAGTTGCCCCTCTTTTCACCCGTGTATCCAAAACGTATAATCTAAGGTCAGATGATACAATCACAACATCGATCATTGACCTCCAACCAGGTTAATCTGGTACCAGGTACGCTTATGAGCATCGTTGTGTTCGAATATGGTGTTAGTTATGAACAATTCATAACAAGCACAGAAGTCCAACGACGTAACACCGCTCAGGTTTAGATCAGGGAGACCATTCGTCCCAATCACTCCAACTGTCTTTGTCTTTTACAAAGTGTGCATTAAAGTCCTCCCAGGAGAACAGTTGAGTCCCCTACAGTAATCCCATGAAGGACCCAAATTAGAGAACCCAAGAAGGCCGAATACTCCAAGCTGATATTTGGTGCAGACGCACAAATAACAGTCCGATTTTTCTGTCCTACAGCCTTAAAGGGTAGGGAGGTGACCCTCTCATCCACCGGGGTAAACTCCGACACAACGGGGCTCAGCCGACTGCTTGTGAGTATCCCCACACCTGTACTGCGCCTCACGCCTGATGCAACTCCAGAAATAGTCCAACCCCTTTACAGGAGTTTGGTTCCAGAACCAAGACTATGCATGGAGGTAAGCCCCACCAGATCCAAATAGAAACGCTCCACCTCCAACACAAGCTACGGTTCCTTCACCACCAGTGAGGTGACATTCCACTTTCCCAAAGTCAGCTTCTGCCGCCAGGGTCTGGTCCGTCTTGATCCCTTGTCTTCATTGCACCCAACCCCATTGGTCTGCCCTGTGGGTGGTGGGTCCACAGGGATGAGGAAAGTCCACGTTGCCATTTTGGCCTGGCCCTCCTCACTTACAGGCCCTCCATCCAGGCCTGGCTCCAGATGTGGGCTCCGTGGGCCACCTTATGTCTGTTATCCAATAGTACTGCTCTGTAATCTACACAGCTAGTAGGTCTTTGGGTCTGCAGACATTTAACAGCAGCTCCATGACATGAAAGTCCTTTTTTTTTAGTGCTGCAAATAGATTTTTGACTGAAACTTGCCAATTAACAGAGGGCGACTGCTTGAGACTGAAATGAGCAACCCAAGTAAAGTATGGTCAGCTGAGAGACTCTGGTGTTTTAGACATGAAATAATCATGGAAGAAAACCTCCCAAAAAACACTGATAAAGTTATGATAACACATAAATGTTTGCTTTCTAGTTATTACCTGAGTTTCTCCTTTTTCAGCTTGTCTCTGTGTTGTTGAAGAACATGCCCCTTGTCCTCATCTGGCAGAGCATCGTATTCCTCCTCATCCAGCTCCTGAAGCCATCGCTCCTTCCTCTCAGCTCTTTCTTTCTCCAAAACCTCTGAAGGGCAAACACACAGAGACGGCGTTCAGTGTTATTAACCTTTCTGCTCAGAAACGACAAGGACTACTCAGAAACTACTCTTTCACAGAATAACAATTTGTGTTGAGTATGTGCGTATAGTACCCTCAGCTTCTCTCTGCGCTCTCTGTCGTTCTTTGAAGGCAGCGTGTGAGTCGTATACGTTGACGGCGTAGATGTATCTGCGATTATTAAGGACCTTGAGAAGAACTTGCAGTGTGCTCGCTGCTGACTGAGTGTACACAGAGTCCAGGCCATCTATCACTAAGCCACGGTGACAGTCATCCAGCTGTTACCACGACAGCAGCAGCAACAGCAAGAAGACGGAGACAACAATCATAAGGAAACAGAGTTAGAGGTAGGACATCTGACAGTTTTAATGTGTAGCTATAATCTAATTGTCTAATACTAGATTCTGTGGGCACTAATGTAAGGTCCTGTGACCTCACCTGAAATCTTTCTGCCAGAATATCAACCAGTATCTGTTCAGGGAAGATGTAGCTGATTGCAGTCGTGTTTCCAACCTGTCGTAGAATCACAACAGAATAAATGATGTTTCATAAATAAATATTACACTGTGTTCAAGACAAAACACATTCAAGAGACATTTTGTTCTACAAAAATGGCTTTAGTTCTCAAACCTGAAGAAAATCTCAAACTACAATATTGACCAGTCAATATGAAGCTAAAATTACCAGGCAAAGGTCAGAAGCTTTGTTTTCAGTCTCCTGAGGAGAATGTGAGTCATTTCTGCTGTCCTCATGGGGTTGTCCAACAACGTCCACTGAATCATGTGGAACTGAAGCTGGATCTGAGGCTTCGGCCCCAGCTGCAGGTCCTGACACTATAAATAAATGAAATATTACATTTTACCTTTAATTTAATATGCAGACCCTAAAATCTGAAGACAATTCATATCAGCACTCATAAACATATCATTCAAAGCAGCCCTGCCCTGAATTGTCCACAATAGATCAGGGGTGTCAAACTCATTTCCACCGAGGGCCACATCAGCATAATGGCTGTCCTCAAAGGGCCAGATGTAACTAATAAATGTAACTAAATGTAACTAAATGTAATGTAATATAAATGTAAAATAAATGTAACTAATCCTTAATGTTAAATAACTGAATTTATGACTTATTCAAATTACAAGTATTAAAGTTGCACAGAAAAAACATGTTCTGTTCTAACATAAAACCTTTTAATTTGTCAGGTTATTAAACCCACAGAACTCCATCAATCAAGGATCAAACTATCAATTAATTAAAAAAAATAACATCAAAAACAAGTTAGAAAATTAACTTTGTTCAAAATGTTTATGTCGATGTTAAAATGGGCTGAATTACTGCATTGTGGGAAATGTAGTTTTTGGTCAAAGCACACTTTTGACCTATATATTCTCTTGTGGGCCACATAAAGTGATGTGGGGGGCCACATTTGGCCCCCGGGCCTTAAGTTTGACACATGTGACACAGATGACTGGTACACGCCAGGCTGAGTCAGGCTGCTGGTGAGCTCATCCCTTAAGGAGAACCAAACCCACACAACATAAAGATAGTGTTCAATGAACATTCTGATGGTGAGATCATCCTTCAAGGACAGTCTAACCCAAACACCATATAGATCACACTCAATGAACATTCGGGGCTCTCCTCCAGAGGTTTGTTGCTGCGTCTGTTGGGGATCCCACTGCTGTATCTTCACCAACTTTGAAAACTGCTGAACTTCTTCAGTAAACCTTGTTTCAACAACAACTTGTCTCACTGGAGATACACCTCTCAACCGAGCCAAATGAACCAAAGAGGGTTTTGTTCAAAGTAAAACCCGAACAAACAAAAAGCAAAGAGTGTACACACCTGTCTCCACAGGCCTCCCCTCAGCATTCTGCTCAGCAGCACAGCTATAAAGTTGCCTTGCAGACAAGCTAACAGGTGAAGTTCCATTTCGCAGCACGTCTTTAATCACAGCATCAACACTCAGGCGTGCGCCTCCATAGTGTCGGGCCAGAGCAGCTGCTGTGTCGCTCCTGTCTGGAAGGTGAACAGACACTTCAGACATATATAATAAATCTCTATGTTTTAGAAGCTTAGTCATCACATATTTGATGAGAACATTAAGATTTCCCAAATGCTGAAGTGATGTCATAATCCACTTGTTTCAGTTGTGTCACCTGTCAGTGGTGCTCCATATAAAATAACGGCAATGCCTCCGCAGTCGTCTGCACCCAGACCCTCAGGTGACAGGTCAGGACAGATGTGGCGGACAAGTGATCTGGAGACGGGGGTCATCTCCAGCTGCCTCAGTCTGCCTCTGCCCCCCCTCTGGCACGTCTCTGAAATCACTGAATATACAAAAGACAAGCATTAGGGAGTCTAGAGCCCTCCTCTGGGACCAGAGTTCATTTTACCTCAAGAAAGTGGTACATCCCTGGGATGCACTACAAGAAAAAATTATGCATCCCAACATGACGTTTATGCATCCTAAAAGTAATAACAGAATATACGGTAGAAGCGTACACAAGGATTGAGTTTAATCAATAGTACAATATAAAAACTAAACTTAATTTATTCTCTTGTGTGTTTTTATCAAAATCATTATAACTGTTTCAGTAAAAACATCTGTAGTAATACCTGTAGTAATATCTGTAGTAATATCTGTAGTAATATCTGTGGTAATATCTGTGGTAATACCTGTGGTAATACCTGTAGTAATACCTGTAGTAATATCTGTAGTAATATCTGTGGTAATATCTGTAGTAATATCTGTAGTAATATCTGTAGTAATATCTGTGGTAATATCTGTGGTAATATCTGTTGTAATATCTGTGGTAATACCTGTGGTAATACCTGTAGTAATACCTTTAGTAATATCTGTGGTAATATCTGTGGTAATATCTGTAGTAATACATGTAGTAATGCCTGTAATAATATCTGCAGTAATATCTATAGTAATATCTGTAGTAATATCTGTGGTAATATCTGTAGTAATATCTGTAGTAATATCTGTAGGTATATCTGTAGTAATATCTGTAGTAATATCTGTAGTAATATCTGTAGTAATATCTATAGTAATATCTGTAGTAATATCTGTGGTAATATCTGTAGTAATATCTGTAGTAATATCTGTAGTAATATCTGTCTATATTGTTGCTCTGGAGGGTCGAACTAACTCCTCTCTCACTGCAGCGTTTAAACCAGCAGACGTCGTGTTGCTGTTTGGTACTTTAATAAGGCAGAACCACGCAGGTGAATCTTGTGACGAGAAACTCACACAAGATCAAAACATAATGGCTCGAAATTTAAATGGAAAAATTGTGAATATTTTTGTTGAAGTGCATGTAAAGCTCGCGTCCCAGGGACGCACCCTGTCTGACGAGTGTGCGTCCCTGTCAGAAAATGTGTGTCAAAGACGCAAGAACGCAGGCAGAACGAGAACTCTGTGTGACAGTAACACGCTTTACCTTAGGAGATAGTCAACGCCATGGGTCTTCTATAAACATGTCAAGTTGTGCTTCTGTAATGTTCTACTCACATAAATGTGCTGTTTCCACACTTATAGTCTGTGGTCCTTCCTGTCTGCTGTTACTTCCGTGGGAATCACTTCCTCTTGACCCCTGTTCTTCCTCCCATTTGTCACTCATCTCGTCTTCTTTTTCACTACCGTCCATGTTTAGCGCTGCTGCAGAAATGAGGAACAGATTACAAAAGTTATGGAGAGAGAATATGACCTCTCACAGGTAAACGATTTCATCATATCTACCGTCGTCTTTCAGCTGGGAGCAGGAGCCGTTGTAGTACCCCAGCAGTTCATTGGGAAGACCTTCCCCAGCAGCCCTGGGAGGCAGCAGTAATTTGTTTTTCTCATCATATCCCTGAATCAGGCGCAAAATCTAGATGGCAGGAGACATGAGACGAGAAGGAGTGAATCAGGATTCATTGTGTCCCTGTTGTCTCAGGCCCCGTCCACATGTAGCCGGATCTTTTTGAAAACACAAGTGTTTTGTTGCGGTTACGCCTTCCGTCCATACGACAATGTGTGCAGCTTTCAAAAGGCAACCAATACGTACCGATACATAATATGTAGTGTAATATACGCCATCAGCTGTGTATTACAAAAATAAATCAGTGATATTATTCCAGAGCTCGATCACCTTTTCCTCCTTGAGGTACTGCGTGTCCATCTCCAGCGAGTAGAACTCGATGGGGAAGGAGCAGGGGTTTCTGACGGTGACCTCAGCTTCCACCTGGGTGCTGGTCGGCAGGCAGGGACCTAGTTCCAGTACCGACGGGCTGAAGTCCAGCTGCGGCAACTCCCCCTCGCCCAGGGCAGTTATGAACATCTGCTGGTGGCTCTCAGCCACGCTTAACACCAGCCGTCTCCTGTAAGCGTACTGCAAAGGACAAAAAGTGTTTCCACAGCTCCACATGAAGAGTAAATGATGCTACAAACCCTACCCTCCATTAGGTAGACGTCCACTTACCCCCACAGTGGGGCTGAACGTAATTAGGACATTGACTCGTTCTCTAGGGGACAGCGTGCCAGAGCTGGGACTCATGTCAAACGCCGCTGGAGGTGGTCTTAGCTGCCGCAGCACCTTTCTGCGCTGGTGGAGAGGCAGGAACTTATCGATCTGAGGGGGAAGACCAGAAGAGGTTATCACCTTAATACAGTCTGGGATACTTAAAGCTTGATTTTCCTCCATCTAAAGACGATGGATGCCGTCTACTTTTAGTTATTGGTGCAATATTAAAAGTTCATTATAACTGTTTCCATCAGATGACCTTTACCTTGACAGGTACCACCTCCTCAGCTATGCTCCAAGAGCAGGGCACACGCGCATGATTGAACAGCTGGACTGTCTTAATCTGAAAGGGGGATTATAGAGCACCACTTTAAAAGGTTTTCAACAATAATCTGAGTTTATTCTCTGGTGCGTTTCGCTGAAAACAGATGCATGATCTTCTGCTTCTGCATCAAATGGTTAAAAATGTGTTACTACAAACAAACAAGCACTTGTATCAGCTCAGGAAGAGAAATCTTTGGAAATGATGGATTGGACCTGATCTAACAACAGGATAGCATGACAGCATGTTGTCTTTGGATGTAATCATGTTGGACTTTATTACCTGACACATGCCACACTGCACATCATCAAACTGCAGTGTGTCTGAGGAAACACTGAGGGTCGGAGCAGACACCACCGCACAGATCCGCACCTGGACCACTGGACCATGAAGGATCTGCAAACACAATCCTCTCAAGAATCAGCAATAATGATGGGATTCATGCTCACAGACATGTTTATGTGTTCATACCTGCATAATAACACACTGGTTGTGTCTCAGACTCAAACACCAACAGAACCACGTAGCAGCTGAAGCGCTAAGACTACCTTTGATTCTTAGATAGCCTAAGACAAGGAAAGCACCCCATACCCAAATGACCCCCAGTGTTCATCTATACCTCTATTGGCATCACAACACTAATGTCTGCATTCTTCAGGTCGGCTTCAGTGGGATCAAATTTAACTGAGAACGTCTGCGTCTCACCGCAGGGCAGATTTTGCACTCTTTCAAATTCTGCACTGAAACCTAGAGAAACAGCAACATATTCAAAATCAGTCAAAGTGTTTGTCACATATCTGTCAGTTATGAAGCTGGATCCAGAATGATTGGCTTGGCATAAGTACTAGAAGCTGGGGTGTATGATCCCTAGCATGAGCTCTAATCTATTGTAAAATACTTGAAAATGTACACAAAAAAATCACAGCTAAAGTTACAGTTTGTAGTCAGACTCCCTTTAATCCCTGCCAGACATGCAGAATCTCTACCTGCACAGGTGAAGCTCTCTCTGTACTTCTGTCTGGGTCTAACTATTCCAGCTGTGTTGCTAAGGCAACCATATCTTGGCTCCAGCTTCAAGCGTTTAAAGATCAGTAGAAAATTATTATCAATCCTCTCATTTAAGGTTTATCAAGAAAACAAAATGAGTGTATTTCCCAAAATATCATGTTTTCTTTTTTTTTAGATAAGCTGCCATTTTCTGAAATAAGGATATTTTAACAATTCAGCATTCTTCAAGGAGAATTAATTTTCCGTTTTAATGGTTGTTGCTGAGAGGAGGTGAAACATTCCTGTTTTGTACATTATTATCGTTGGGCCAATCAAAGATGTCACAGAGAAATGAAGATGTACAAAAGTCACAATGCTGTCAGTGCTGTAATGCCTGACCTGTGCCAGCCAGAGGGGTGAGGTTGGCTTTGAAGGACACAGCCACTGGTCCAGTGTTGGTGACGGTCACAGAGTGATGGACGAGCTGGCCTGGGACCACGGGACCAAAATCCAAAACATACTCTGGGAGCAGGAACCTGGGGGAGAGGAACGAAGTGGAGGTGGATACAAGCATCAGGCAACAGAAAACTACATCCATGTCACAGACCTGCTAAGTCCTGCTAAGTCCTGTTAAGTCCTGCTAAGTCCTGCTAAGTCCTGCTAAGTCCTGCTAAGTCCTGCTAAGTCCTGCTAAGTCCTGCTAAGCACTTCGGTCAGTGAAGCAGGAATTAGCAATTCAGTGATCCCTGGTTCCTCGTGGTTAATGCGTTGCAGGAACCACACGCAATTAATGAATTCCACGATACAACATAAAACTATTTATGTTATTATTTAGGATAATTGAAATGTTTCTGAACCCCCCCCCCATACTGATATTAAACCCCCTTCTATCTGTATTACCTTTAAAACAATTTTGTGTCTCACACAAGTCCAAGACTCACAGAACGTAGCGCACTTCCTGATGCCGTCAGCCAATAGAATGCGTGTATGGTATCACGTGACTGCCTACCAAAAATCTGCGATGAGGTGAAGTCGCGACTGTTGATGCACGAATGCATGAGGGCGCACTGTATGTCAACTTAATAATGATCAATACTTTGTGTGTGTGTGTGTGTGTGTGTGTGTGTGTGTGTGTGTGTGTGTGTGTGTGTGTGTGTGTGTCTTTAAGCATACTCGCTGAGTTTGCGACACTGTCTGAAGGAATCTTGTGAGTCTCTGAGCTCCAGCGAGCTGCTGCTCACAGCCAGAGTGTTTTCTTTCACCAACATCTGGTCAAACTTCAAGTGATGTAACTGTTGATTCTAGAGCAGCGGGCGAAGCAAAGCATAAAAATGAGAAGAAGGCAGACGGAGGAGCATCTAACTGCAGAAAGTGTATTACACTTGAATACGTACGGTGAGCGTGTAGCTGGCATCTGTTTGCTTCAGCGCCGTCTCTCTGACTCCACCCGCCTCCAGCTCCGTCCTGGCTTCATGCAGCCCATCTTGGTTGGATTCATCTGCTGCAAGAGAATGATGTCAACCCATCAGTTCATGTGTCCGTTGAACCCTCACTTGACCTTTCTAACTGTACGACCAATTGTAGCAACATGGATTTCAGGCATAACGTAAATTCATTTATACAAACAGAATCTGCTTACCATACAAAATAGCCATTACAGTAATCCCTCACACATTTTTTTTAGCAGGTAATCATGTGATACCGTACATGCACTCTATTGGCTGATGGCACACAGACACAAAGGTGCTTTAAATCAGTGGTGTCCACTGAGGGCCACATCAGCATAACAGCTGTCCTCAAAGGGCCAGATGTAACTAATAAATGTAACTAAATGTAACTCAATGTAATGTAAAACAAATGTAAGTACTCCTTAATTTTAAATAACTCATTCAACTTATTCAAGTTATAAACATAAACATAAATCCTTTTAATTTGTCAGGTTATTAAACCCACAGAACTCCATCAATCAAGGATCAAACTATCAATCAATAAAGAAAAATAACATCAGACACAAGTTAGGATATTAACTTTGTTCACAACGTTTTTGTCAAATTTAAAATGGGCTGAATTACAATATTTTGGGAAATGTAGTTTTTGGTCAAAGCACACTTTTGACCTTTTCATTTTTAGACACTCTCGTGGGGGCCACATAAAATGATGTGGCGGGCCACATTTAGCCCCCGGACACATGTGCTCTAAACAGTCTATCGGAGTGTGGAAAAAGGTAACACAGATAGAAGGTGGTTTTAAATCAGTATGGGGAGGGTTCATAAACATTTAAATGACCGTAAATAATAAAATAAATAGTTCATCACTTCTTCTTGTTTTCCTTTCGGCTTTTCCCTTCAGGGGTCGCCACAGCGAATCAATTTTCTCCATCTAGCCCTGTCCTTTGAATCCTCTTCTCTCACACCAACTACCTTCATGTCCTCTTTCACTACATCCATAAACCTCCTCTTTGGTCTTCCTCTAGGCCTCCTGCCTGGCAGTTCAGAACTCAGCATCCTTCTACCAATATATTCACTATCTCTCCTCTGGACATGTCCAAACCATCTCAGTCTGGCCTCTCTGACTTTATCTCCAGAACCTCTAACATGTGCTGTCCCTCTGATGTACTCATTCCTGATCCTATCCATCCTGGTCACTCCCAGAGAGAACCTCAGCATCTTCATCTCTGCTACCTCCAGCTCTGTCTCCTGTCTTTTCCTCAGTGACACTGTCTCTAGACCAAACAACATCGCTGGTCTCACCACAGTTTTGTACACCTTTCCTTTCATTTTAGCTGAAACTCTTCTATCACACATCACACCTGACACTTTCCTCCACCCGTTCCATCCTGCCTGGACACGCTTCTTCACCTCTTTTCCACACTCTCCATTGCTCTGGATGGTTGACCCTAAGTACTTCAAATCCTCCACCTTCTTGATCTCTTCTCCCTGTAACCTCACTCTTCCACTTGGGTCCCTCTCATTCACACACAAGTACTCTGTCTTACTGCGGCTAACCTTCATTCCTCTCCTTTCCAGGACAAACCTCCACCTCTCTAGCTTCTCCTCCACCTGTTCCCTGCTCTCACTGCAGATCACAATGTCATCTGCAAACATCATAGTCCATGGAGATTCCTGTCTAACCTCCTCTGTCAGCCTGTCCATCACCATAGCAACAAGAAGGGGCTCAGAGCTGATCCCTGATGCAGTCCCACCTCCACCTTGAACTCCTCTGTCACACCTACACACACCTCACCACTGTCTTACAGTCCTCATACATGTCCTGCACCGCTCTAACATACTTCTCTGCCACTCCAGACTTCCTCATACAATACCACAGTTCCTCTCTGGACACCCTGTCATCAGCTTTCTCCAGATCTACAAAAACACAATGCAGCTCCCTCTGGCCTTCTCTGGACTTCTCTATCAACATCCTCAAAGCAAATACTGCATCTGTAGTACTCTTTTTTGGTATGAAACCATACTGCTGCTCACAAATGTTCACTTCTGCCCTTAGTCTAGCTTCCACTACTCTCTCCCATAACTTCATTGTATGGCTCATCAGCTTTATTCCTCTGTAGTTGCCACAACTCTGCACATCTCCCTTGTTCTTAAAAATGGGCACCAGCACACTTCTCCTCCATTCCTCAGGCATCTTCTCACTATCTAAGATCCTGTTGAACAACCCAGTCAGAAACTCTACTGCCACCTCTCCTAGACACTTCCAAACCTCTACAGGTATATCATCAGGACCGACTGCCTTTCCACTCTTCATCCTCTTCAATGCCCTCCTCACTTCATCCTGACTAATCTTTACTACTTCCTGGTCCACAACAGTCACCTCTTCTAGTCTTTGTTCCCTCTCATTTTCCACGTTCATCAACTCTTCAAAGTACTCTTTCCATCTTCCCATCACACTACTGGCACCTGTCAATAGACTTCCATCCCTATCCTTAATCACCCTAACCTGCTGCACGTCCTTCCCATCTCTATCTCTCTGTCTTGCCAACCGGTATAGATCAGTCTCTCCCTCCTTACTGTCCAACCTAGCATACAAGTCATCATAAGCCCCTTGTTTGGCCTTTGCTACCTCTACCTTCACCTTACGCTGCATCTCCCTGTACTCCTGTCTACTCTCCTCAGTCCTCTCAGTGTCCCACTTCCTCTTGGCTAACCTCTTTCTCTGTATACACTCCTGTACCTCCTCATTCCACCACCAAGTCTCCTTATCTCCTTTCCTTCCAGATGACACACCAAGTACTCTCCTACCTGTCTCCCTGATCACATTAGCTGTAGTTGTCCAGTCATCTGGAAGCACCTCCTGACCACCCAGAGCCTGTCTTAACTCCTTCCTAAAAGTCATGCAACACTCTTCCTTTTCAGCTTCCACCATTTTGTCCTCTGCTCTGCCTTTGCCCTCTTCATCTTCCTCACCACCAGAGTCATCCTACACACCACCATCCTATGCTGTTTGGCTACACTCTCACCTACCACTACTTTACAGTCACTGATCTCCTTCAGGTTACACCGTCTACACAAGATGTAGTCTACCTGTGTGCTCCTACCTCCACTCTTATAGGTCACTCTATGTTCCTGCCTCTTCTGGAAGAAAGTATTCACTACAGCCATTTCCATCCTTTTTGCAAAGTCAACTACCATCTGTCCTTCTGCGTTCCTCTCCTGGATACCAAACCTGCCCATCACATCCTCATCACCTCTGTTTCCTGCACCAACATGTCCATTGAAGTCTGCTCCAATGACAACTCTCTCACTTCTAGGCATGCTCTGCATCACTTCATCAAAGTCCAGCCAGAATTTCTCCTTCTCCTCCAGCTCACATCCTACCTGTGGAGCATACCCGCTAACAACATTGAACATCACACCTTCTATTTCTAGCTTCAGACTCATCACTCTATCTGACACTCTTTTTACCTCCAGGACATTCCTAAAAAACTCCTCCTTCAAGATAACTCCTACTCCATTTCTCTTCCTATCTACACCATGACAGAACAACTTGAATCCTGCTCCTAAACTTCTATCCTTGCTACCTTTCCACCTGGTCTCTCTGACACACAGTATGTCTACCTTCCTCCTCTGCATCATGTCAACCAACTCTCTACCTTTTCCTGTCATAGTTCCAACATTCAACGTCCCTACTCTCAGTCCTATACTCTTGGTGTTCCTCTTCTCTTTCTTCGAGCGAACGCACTTTCCTCCTCTCCAAAATAAATAGTTCATCACTACATTGCGGAATTTCCTTTTTTGCGGGTCGTTCCTGGAACGCATTAACCGCCAGTAACGAGGGGTCACTGTAGCTACTGTAGATGAGTTTACATACTCAGGCTTCGTGGCAGGTCGAGGTGGATCATCGGACACACTCCCTCCCCAGCTAGAGTGATGTCCTGGGGAGGCAGGAGAGCCACTTTCAGCTGAATGTGCTTTTCAAACACCTCGAGGAGTCCCGGGAGGTAAAGCACACGCAGTCGTTGCTCCTCCCCAGCCTTAACGTGACCCTGACAAACACAAAAACAAACAGTGTCAGAAAATAGTCCCACCGTGGGTCTGAAACACATTCCAGGAGGAGCTCACCATGCTGGGGATGACCACGGGCCGACCAGGTCTGAGCTCCTCTTCCGTTTCCTTCGGCTCATCGTCCCTTTGCTGCTGCTGGGTATCCCCCACCATCTCCCTCTGCCCCTCTCCCCCCTCATCCAGGTCCTTCTCTCTTTCAGGATCTAGGATTTTAAATTTAAAACCCACCTTTCCAGTGTTCCTCACTGTCAGTTCAGCTTCCCCACTAGTATCAAACACCTGGAAGATAAAGAGGAAAATGATGACCTTGACCTTGAGAAAACTAGGTCAAGGTCAAATTACAACTTTTGTACACTCAGGAACCGGAGAAGATAGAAAGACCACGGGGAAGCCCAGAGTGAGTATGACCATGGATCAAAGCTAGTGCTTTGATCAGTGAACACTAGCTGTGATCTTTGACCTATGCAAGTAGGTCAGGGTAAAAATTTAACTCAGGTGTGTTGCGGGATGTTGCAGTCTGTGAGTGCCTTGGTTTTGACCTTTCTGGTTTATGCCAATAAGACGCAGGACAAAGACACAGGTCAAGACTAACTCAAAAGCGCTACAGAACGTGGAACTATTCAAATTTGTTCGTCTCTAGTTGTTCAACCGCCAAAATATTGCAGACAAATCAGCTATTTTCTGTAAGGACGCAACAGAGGGAGAGAGATGAAACAGTCACATGCTACAATGGAAGCCTTTAATAACTTGTGCTAAAGGAGCTCTGTGTTCGTACCAGCAGACCAAAGTCAACATGGGAAGAGTCGAGGCTGTAGCTGACGACGGACGCTTCCGCTCTGAGCTGGATGTTAAACGTGGAGCCATGCTTTACGTGACACTGTGCCGTCACTTCTGTGCTGTCGTTTTCCTGGCCGTAGTAAAAGACCATGACCTGCTGCTTCTCTCCAGGCTGTAGATTACCCTTAAGAGGCAAGATATCAAAGACCTGCAGGCAAGGAGACAATCTGTTCAGGTAACATCTGATTCATTTTTAGCATGCATGCATTCCACCAACATGCCCTTAAATGATAATGTCAGCACCACTCTCGCATTGGCAATATACAGTATATTATGGGTTCGAGTGTGCTGGACTATTTCATAGTAGGATGATGTCTATCTTTTATAAAGCAGTAACTTTCCAGGAGGCTCCTCTTAGTTGTCAGTAACCATTACATTCATGCAAAATAACAACCATTCTGCACACTGATACACAGAGGTAATACTCTAAATTTCATAATGCAAAAATGTATGTATGGGCATAGACGTAGTTTGTACCTATGTATCCCTCAAAACTGCAAAAAAAGTGAGAGAACTTCCATTAGTTTGCAAATATTTGCCTACCTCTTGAATCTTTTGTGCGCTGTCCTCTTCATCTTCGAAAGGTCCGTGGATGGCAGTTGGAACAAAACCGCTGTAAAGAAGCAAGAGCAAAAAGAAAAAAACAGCTGAATGACAATTGGCAATGAAATAAGTGTCAGGTATGATCTTGTTAACAGAAACAGCTGGTTGGGTAGTTGTGCAAAGATAAAAGTCTGTCTTTGCTAGAGGCCTGCCTCAAAAAGGCTTGGGACATTTTGTAGGGAAACCAGTAAATATACTGTACCTTGTAAAAGTCCAGCGGTAGGACACCGGCAGTGGAGAGCAGTTTGTGATGTAGAGTCTTTGCCAAGCCTGTGAGTTGTTGAGCACACAGCCAAAATCCACTGTGGTGGAGGAGAAATGCAGGTTGGGGTAGTGGACTTCAGCATGTAGGTTCACTGTGTAGTTAAGTTGATATCCTCGGTAGTGGAATTCAAGCAACTGCAGAAAAAGGGGAAAAAAAGTCAAGTTAAAGAAATAAATTTAGCAAAAAGAGGTGACATAACCAGAAACATTTCAATCAATCAATCAATCAATCAATCAACTTTTATTTATATAGCGCTTAATCACATCAGCAGACATTTCAAAGCACTTTAACAAATAGAAACCCAACAGAACCCTCCAGAGCAAGCATGAGCAAAGGTGGCGGGGCAAAACTCCCTCATTGAGGAAGAAACTCTGGGCAGGACACAGACTCTGGAAGGCGGGCAGCAGTTGGTGTAACTGATATTTCTAAATTTTCCCATGTGGGGATTTTCAAAAGTGAAATATCCAGATTTTTAACAGTTGAAAGTAGGATAGATTTAATTATTAATATCCCAAGAAGTCTAAAAATCCTAGGAAGAACACATTATCCCAGATTAAAAACTGAAACCTACTGCATGAAATATGTAAAGCAAAAAAGCATCACGACATTACCTCATCAAAGACTCGTGGCACTGGATCCAGACAGTCCGCCGGATTAAAACACACCCACAACTCTGCCTCCTCTTTCTCACCTAACGTCAGGCTCTGGACAAGACAAGAAACATTTAAACTGTGTTGCATAAAGTCACTGAAGGATTCTTCTTGACTTCTTGAAATATTTACGATGATAGACTTTGCCAGTGAACCAATGAACAGAATTTATCAGCAGTTTTATCTTCATTTTCACAGACAGCATTTATCTGTCGTGCTTCTGCCCCAACTGTCCATCAAGTTTCAATCATCTGACAAGTAGTTCATTCATTCATTCATTCATTCATTCATTCATTCATTCGTTCATTCATTCATTCATTCATTCACAAAGACAGATAACCACTCACACACACACTCACTCCTATGGGCAATTTGGGACCTGCCAATTAACCTGAAGTGCATGTTTTTGGAGGTGGGAGGAATGTGGAGAACCCGGAGAGAACCTACACAGACACGGAGAGAACATGCAAACTCCACACAGAGCGGGACTTGAACCCATAACCACCTTGTTGTGCGGCGACAGCGCTACCCAGTGTGCCACCGTGACGCACGACAAGTAGTTCATGCAAGACAAAAATCTTAGTAATAGTTGTGTCTTTAAGTGTTGGAATAACATCCTGAATTCACACCTCAGGTCAATCTGACCTGGGACATGAAGTACGATGTGTACCTTCATGGGAGCAGAATGTTGGCCTCCTACGGCCAAATGCAGAGAAAACGGCTCTACAACAGAGACATCCAAGGACAGAGACAGACTTGTCTCATTCCTCAAGGCCAGCCTCTCATAAACAGGCAACAAAGTGTTTTCTGGGACCTGAAAAACATATAGATATGTTTGAAGAACAGGAAGAACAGCACATTAATTCAGGTTAGAAAGGTTGGTGCTAAAAATCGCACACCGTCTATATTCAAATTGTGAGTAGCGTTGTCATGTTCCTGGTGGTATTTGGACTCTGTGGCCATCCTTCTCCACAGATCCTGTCGTAGTCATAGAATCTTTGGGAAGGAAAGAACTCTGTCTCTGCTTTTTGCAGATGATGACCTTCTGTATGTTTGTGAACTTGAACTCTCAGCAGGGCAGTTTGCTAACACCCAAACCAGATGGGTTGTAGAAACCAACAATGACTTTAAATGAACGGCTGATAAAACATTATAAACTCAAATACATTCCCTAATCTCTACAGATCTGCTGAAATCCGTCTTTGAATAAGTTACCTGTCTGCTGTACATGAAGCATTAGATTTAAGATCAAACTGTATAACACTGTATGGGCAGGTTTTTGCCAAATATCAATTTTTATGTGTGAATTCAGTATTCTCTTGATTCCTTGACTAACCTTTAAGCAGAAGTTCAGCAGTGTGGGATTCATGCTGAGCCAAGAAGCTACAAATTCACATGAAACATCCACAGACATGATGTCCTGAGGAGCTTTCTGGCCACCGATGAAGGCGCGGCATATCAATCTCTCCCGTACCACCTGAGACGTCAGGAACATGAAAACGGATCAAGTAGACTCACAGCTGTTCTAATCAACACACTGACAGTGTTTGTAAAATTCACTTGTGTGCCTGTAAGCAAACTGTCTCACCTTTGGAGTGTCTGAATATCCTGTCAGCACCGTGTGAACAGAGGAGCCTGGGAGAATTTCCACACGAGGGGGGCTGAGGCTGAACACTGGCTTCAGAATTGTGGATGTGTTATGTTGTTTTCTGCCCTTATTGGATAAAGGAGAGTTGTCAGTTCTCCAGTACACCTCGTGTTTCCTCTGGCCGAGGTTGGTCAGTTTGAAGTGATACTCGAATGACCCAGGGCTAGAAGGAGAAACAGACCGGTGTGGGATAGAGTCAGCACATTATCTTCAGCTCTACGTCATCATATCACTGTTACCATGGGTGTGATCACTTTTACGATACCTGCACTGTGTGCCGAAGTCAATGCTGGGTGCAAAAGGCTTGTCACTGACAATGGAAGTGCCAGTACCGGTGGCAGACAGAAAGATAGTCTGTGTTGGACTGTTAAGGATGGATAACTCCAATCTGTCCTCAACAAGAATGGTATCCCTCAGGTGTGCCACCACCCTGAGCACCAGCTTGCTCATTGGAGGCATAGACCCCTCATTGGGCTCAACACGCCACAACGACATGTCAGCGCTCTGGGGACACAGAAACACCAACACAACTCCATTTTTGAGCCAAACATGTATCACTGACAAGGTCATTCCCATGTTGACATTAAGCAAAAGAGAAATACTTTTCTTTTTCTTCAGAACTGATCAAACTTTGACTTGTAAAAGCAGTCGATATATCAGTTTGAACCCAAGCACAAAAAGTTATTGAACTTGTCAGCTGACAAGTAAGAATTGACAATGACTTAAGAGTAAAAGATGAAATATACTGTAGTTAACATATGGGGAACATGTTTTTGGTGCGTGACGACTGAAAGCAGTTGAGCCATTATTTTATGAGTGAGAAATTCCTGTTGAAATGAAAGTTGAATTGTAAATTTAAGTTTTGTAAACAAAATGATCTTTTGTGCATAAAACCCTAAACATGAACATTCCAAGATGAGCATCACTGAATCAAACCATCAGACAGGTTCATAAACAGGGAGAACACCCCTTGTTCTTCTGGAGTGTGGTGTAAATCTAACTCCCAAATACGTAATTACTGTATTTCTAGAGCTATCAATGCAAACTTAGCTTATTTCGCACATATCGAATTTTAAGTTCATCATTAATTTGTGTGTTCAGACCATGCGAGCAGTAAAGTGGGCAGGAATAGTCGACTCGTTTGACAGGGGCAGGACTCGAGTATGATCCATCAGAACCTGGATTGGGCCAAAGTTCAGGCTTTGGCACGGAACACAGACTACTGGTCCCTGTCCGATACATGACAAGACCGCCTCCTGGAAAACGCAGAAATATGATTAGACATAATTTTACAATGCAAGTCAGAGAAAAACACTGCATGTGTATTCAGACTTAATCTAAATATTCACTTAGAGAAGCTTCTACTCACCAGGGGTGGCTTTAAACAACCAAACACGTGAATGAGCAGAGTCTGATACAGTTGTCCGAGTTTCTTTGCCAACAAAATCACTGGAACCTCCACTGAACTTTCAGGATAAATCACTCCTCTTGGTCTGGAAAATCCACACTCTAGGGCGAAAGTATCCTCGGGCTCCTGAAGCACGTCACAGAGATGAAACGGGATGTTTAAATGGAAGCAGACTAAACCTGCTTTGACCATTGAATACACATGGAGACACAAAAGCACACATACACACACACCCTAAACTGCGATCATCTAGTTTACCTGGTCAAGCACGGCGTAGCAGGCAGTCACTTTTCCGCTGTTGGTTAATCGTAAGCTGTGTTCATATTTCTGATCCAGGAAACAAGTTCCAAAATAAAGCACTGGAGTCTCCACCACAATATCAGGAACAACACATCTGATCAGAAGGAGAAATAATGGGAGGGAAGAGGTGGAAACATTCACTAGTGATGGATGAATAGCAGCAGAAAGAAACCTACACAATGCCAGTTGGATTCTACTCAATAGAAATGATTCACACTACTGCTGTTCGCCAGGGAGCTCAGACGCTAATGTCCTTTTTAGACCGATGTGTCAGGCTGAATTTTAAAATATTATAATGCAAATAGCTCCGCAAGTGCGCTGGCGTCACGCCAAGAGTTTCCCCCACCTCACGCTCTCAGTCAGCTGGGACCCGTGACCCGCCACAGCGGATGAAGCGGTTGTGAAAATGAATGAGTGAATATAATGCAAATAAATTTAAAAATATTAAACAAATGTACCACAAATTTAATCAACACCTGTACGGAGGCTCATCTGGACATCCAGCAGACATTACTGCCAGAAAAATGTAGATCTTCATCCTAACACTTAATGTTTTTTTTAATTTAATATAATTTAGTAATCCCCAAAGGGAAATTAAATGAAGTTAGTCAAATCCAATCCAATCACATGCATATGTTAGAGTGTACAGGCCCTGGACACACACAAACACAGGGGGCCTGTATGCATGCAGGGGGGGTAGAGTGGCGGGCAGCTCCTTCCTGGTGCGCCCCAAATGAGCAACTTGTAAGGGGGACGGCGCCTTGCTCAAGGGCGCCTCGGCAGTGCTCCGGAGGTGAGCTGACACCTCCCACTGTCAGCTCACCTCCGGGTGTTTTTGGGGCGGGAGCGGGAATCGAACCGCCGACCTCAGATCATTGGACGACCCGCTCTACCGCTGAGCAACTGCCGCCCCAAAAATGGTGGTAGGATGAAAATACGAGATGAACCTTTAATTTAATACATCACACATCAATACACCATTTAATATGATTTACCGTCCTTTTGTGTTTCACCTTATATTTTGTGTTGTACTGCTTGTGTTGTACTACCTGTGTTGTACTGCTTGTGTTGTACTACTTGTTGTACTGCCTGTTGTACTGCCTGTTGTACTGCCTGTTGTACTGCCTGTCTACCGTGGGTCAGAGAGGACTGCAATTTCATCTGTGCTGCATGTCGTGCATGTACGGTACATTTGACAATAAAGTTGACTTTGACATGTGACACTCATGTGACAGGAATATGTGATATTCAATTCGATTTGGATATTGATTAATTCTTTTTCAGTTCATCACGTTTTTATGAATCATGTTTTCAAGAGGGAAAAGATCCCACAGCGTGACGGCAACAGCAAAAATAAGTTAGCAGCTGACAAAATGATGTGTTCGGGCCTTAAATGGCAAATATACTGACATGACTTTGCTGATCTAGCTGTAAATGAATATCTGTGTCATAACACAGGATAGTGTGTGTATGTTCGCATCACGTAAATGTGTCTAACCTGGCATTGATCGGCAGAGTCATGATCTCCTCCCCAACACCTTCAATATCAATGGCCAAGGCATTCCTGTACGTCCCCACTGTGTTGGAACACAGAGTCACCTGGAAACACAACGCACGCATACAAAGTTCAATTCAGCTTCAATGGTTGGAAACATGAAAGTAGTGTAGATGTATTTTATGTGAGGAGCCTCACTGTCTGACACCAATGAGGCTGCAGACGACCTGAAGAAATCCCTTAGTATTTAGAGCAGGATTGTACATTTCCTTTGTTCAGTAATGAGGTCATTGCCACTTTTATGAAATGGAGATATAATGCATAATCAACTACAAAATTCTGACTTTCTGTGTGCTCCATTCTTGTAAGTTTCGTGTACCTTAATGGTGACATCTGACAAACAAGGCAAAGTTCCTGAAGACGGACTGATGGTGAACTCCACAGGCCGTTCAGCAACAGCTTGATGGTTGTTTATGGGCACGTCACACAACAGATTATGCCAGGTAGCACTGGAAGAGCCCAAGCCATCATTCAAGATGCGTAGGTTAAAGGTCATAGGCACATAGGATGTATTGGAGAGGGAAAATATGACTGTTCTCGCGAAACCTGGAAAAAGAAAGGCAGCATAAAAGAAATCCAGAATGAGAAAGGACAGGCTGAAGAGTAGACACTCAACTGAATTTTGACCTTCTGTTAAGTATTTGTTATGCAGTTAGAAAAATGAGGTATGAATGAGGCGCATCCACCTCGATAAGCCTCTCACCGTAACCTAAATCTCCAAAATCCAACTCTGAAACGTTGAATTCGAAAGTGGGACAAATGACGTGACCCCTGAAAGTAAAGAGGAAGATGTAAATAAGAGGCCTTGGAAATAACAAGACAAATTCATTATGGTTGTAGACCTAGGGGGTAGTTGGAGAGTGCAAATATCGGTTTACCCATTATAAGCACAGCTTTGCCTACAGTCTGATCTAATGTTCACAGTAAGTTACATTTTATGTGAGCCAAATTAATGTAGCCATCAGAGATGAACTGATCTGGTCCTAATTACCAGCCCAATCTACTGGATTGTTTCTTGGGCCATATTCTCCCTCTCAAGGTTTCTTAAAATCTATTGCTCACTTATCATATACAGTATTTTACGCACTACAAGGCGCACCTAAAAGCCTTTAAATTAATCATAACCTACAGAACTCAGATGAGTTTTCAGCTCTCAGCTCTAACCTCGACTTCCACGCTGTTGCCTATCTGGTCAGCAGTCCAGACAGAATACACAAGTCTAAGCTGCCCCACACACACACACACACACACACACACACACACACACACTGTTACATGATGTTTCAGGTACCAACCATATTTGCGCATCAATTGTAGCATGCCAGGCAACTTTGGTTAGCAGTGACTTGGCTCTTGAAATTTTAGAACAGCCTGCAGAGTTGTGAATGCTATCCCTTTAGCGCAGTTCAATCTAGTGGATGCATAACACAGCCACAGCCACTACAGTAGATTATATTCTATGTGCCTTATAATGCAGTGCGCCCTATTCTGGTGAAAACAGTTTTAAAATAGGATATTCATTGAAAGTGTGCCTTATAATCCAGTGCGCCTTGTAGTGTGGAAAATACTGTATTCCTACTAACATGGAGACAAAATTGAATTGCTGTGACTCTCCTGGGAAGTGTTAATATTAAACAACACTGTCAGTGCTTTTTGAAGGGTTTTAAATGACTAAAGTAAACCTGGATGTTCCAGTATTTGAGTTTACCTCAAAGTCATGGTTGTGACTGCAGGCTGTCCTCTCACACTTAGCACCAAATCCTCAGAGAAATCTCCCACTGTGCCACTTCGGAAGGTGATATCCACAATGTAGCTACCCCCAGGTGGAACGACACCATGATCAGGTTTCAAAGAGAAACATTGGCCAAAACTCGTGTCGGGAAGTAACAACCTGAAAGGGGCATCGATCAGACCTCTGTTGTAGAGTTTCACCTGGAAAGAATATTTCACAGCACAATCAATGCTAAATACACAATATGCAACATATGCACAAAATGCAAATCTGCTCATTGGAAATATTCTATATTTAACTGGTTGTAGCTTCTCCTGCAGTGTGCTGTATTTTAGTAGTCTGGAGGTTATAGAAGCAGGCTAGTACCTGAAAGTCGAATTCAGTTACAACCTCTCCCCACAGTCAATAATTACAAAATAAGAATAAATGATTTACTCAAATCAGAACTGAAAAGTGACTTAAAATTTATTTTAAAATTTAAATGTTTTAAAAATAAAATAAAATTCTAAAATTTTTATTTGAAGGAAGGGTTTTAACCCTTCCTTCACCAACATTCAATTCCATAGAATTTATTTTCTTTTGAAGATCATGGTTTTCCAATAAAGCTAAATCTAAAGTACTGAGACTTCTCACCATAACCAGTTTATCAAAACAAGAAGGTAGTCTTGACACCCAACTGGACATCCAGTGGGCCCAACAGGTCTGCTTTACATCCAGGACTACGTATCTTGTGCTATACAAGTGGAGACTTTGGAGGGGGACTGTTAGCTTGTAGTTTCTTTTCCTTTCAGCTTTTCCCTTCAGGGGTCGCCACAGCGATTCAATTGCCTCCATCTAACCCTGTCTTCTCATCCTCTTCTCTCACACCAACTACCTTCATGTCCTCTTTCACTACATCCATAAACCTCCTCTTTGGTCTTCCTCTAGGCCTCCTGCCTGGCAGTTCAAGACTCAGCATCCTTCTACCAATATATTCACTATCTCTCCTCTGGACATGTCCAAACCATCTCAGTCTGGCCTCTCTGACTTTATCTCCAGAACCTCTAACATGTGCTGTCCCTCTGATGTACTCATTCCTGATCCTATCCATCCTGGTCACTCCCAGAGAGAACCTCAGCATCTTCATCTCTGCTACCTCCAGCTCTGTCTCCTGTCTTTTCCTCAGTGACACTGTCTCTAGACCAAACAACATCGCTGGTCTCACCACAGTTTTGTACACCTTTCCTTTCATTTTAGCTGAAACTCTTCTATCACACATCACACCTGACACTTTCCTCCACCCGTTCCATCCTACCTGGACACGCTTCTTCACCTCTTTTCCACACTCTCCATTGCTCTGGACTGTTGAGCCTAAGTACTTCAGATCCTCCACCTTCTTGATCTCTTCTCCCTGTAACCTCACTCTTCCACTTGGGTCCCTCTCATTCACACACATGTACTCTGTCTTACTGCGGCTAACCTTCATTCCTCTCCTTTCCAGGACAAACCTCCACCTCTCTAGCTTCTCCTCCACCTGTTCCCTGCTCTCACTACAGATCACAATGTCATCTGCAAACATCATAGTCCATGGAGATTCCTGTCTAACCTCGTCTGTCAGCCTGTCCATCACCATAGCAACAAGAAGGGGCTCAGAGCGGATCCCTGGTGCAGTCCCACCTCCACCTTGAACTCCTCTGTCACACCTACACACACCTCACCACTGTCTGACAGTCCTCATACATGTCCTGCACCGTTCTAACATACTTCTCTGCCACTCCAGACTTCCTCATACAATACCACAGTTCCTCTCTGGACACCCTGTCATCAGCTTTCTCCAGATCTACAAAAACACAATGCAGCTCCCTCTGGCCTTCTCTGTACTTCTCTATCAACATCCTCAAAGCAAATACTGCATCTGTAGTACTCTTTTTTGGCATGAAACCATACTGCTGCTCACAAATGCTCACTTCTGCCCTTAGTCTAGCTTCAATTATTCTTTCCCATAACTTCATTGTATGGCTCATCAGCTTTATTCCTCTGTAGTTGCCACAACTCTGCACATCTCCCTTGTTCTTAAAAATGGGCACCAGCACACTTCTCCTCCATTCCTCAGGCATCTTCTCACTATCTAAGATCCTGTTGAACAACCCAGTCAGAAACTCTACTGCCACCTCTCCTAGACACTTCCAAACCTCTACAGGTATATCATCAGGACCGACTGCCTTTCCACTCTTCATCCTCTTCAATGCCCTCCTCACTTCATCCTGACTAATCTTTGCTACTTCCTGGTCCACAAGTCACCTCTTCTAGTCTTTGTTCTCTCTCATTTTCCATGTTCATCAACTCATCACATCCTTCCCATCTCTGTCTCTCTGTCTTGCCAACCTGTATAGATCAGTCTCTCCCTCCTTACTGTCCAACCTAGCATACAAGTCATCATAAGCTTCTTGTTTGGCCTTTGCTACCTCTACCTTCACCTTACGCTGCATCTCCCTGTACTCCTGTCTACTCTCCTCAGTCCTCTCAGTGTCCCACTTCCTCTTGGCTAACCTCTTTCTCTGTATACACTCCTGTACCTCCTCATTCCACCACCAAGTCTCCTTATCTACTTTCCTTCCAGATGACACACCAAGTACTCTCCTACCTGTCTCCCTGATCACATTAGCTGTAGGTGTCCAGTCATCTGGAAGCACCTCCTGACCACCCAGAGCCTGTCTTAACTCCTTCCTAAGAGTCCAACACTTTCTTTTTCACCTTCCACCATTTCGTCCTCTGCTCTGTCTTTGCCCTCTTCATCTTCCTCACCACCAGAGTCATCCTACACACCACCATCCTATGCTGTTTGGCTACACTCTCACCTACCACTACTTTACAGTCACTGATCTCCTTCAGGTTACACAGTCTACACAAGATGTAGTCTACCTGTGTGCTCCTACCTCCAGTCTTATAGGTCAACCTATGTTCCTGCCTCTTCTGGAAGAAAGTATTCACTATAGCCATTTCCATCCTTTTTGCAGAGTCAACTACCATCTGTCCTTCTGCGTTCCTCTCCTAAATACCAAACCTGCCCATCACATCCTCATCAGAGTCTTTATTTGTCATGCTGACACACATTTTCACATTTGACAGTGCGAAATACGTCTCTGAAGGTCCCAGTAAGCCCGGTCGATAAATAAGATAAAAAAGATAAGTTAAGAAAAACAAGAGGAAAAAAGGGTTAAAATTTAAGATAAATAAGAAAGAGACAAGAGAAAAGTTAAGAATATGAGATATATAAAGGGAAAAGTGTAAATTGAAAAGTGTCTGAACAGTAAAAATTTATTTACAATGCAGCAGCTTAAGTATGTAGGTGCTCCATCCATTGCACCTGATGAAGCACCATATTGCACCAGATCCCCGTGTGTCTGTGGTGACACTCGGAGCGTCGTGAAGGTGACTACAGAGCACCACAGGATTTCAGCTGTCTAACAGCCTCTGGGAAGAAGCTGTTCCTCAGCCTGGTGGTCCTGGTGGTCCTGGTGGTCCTGGTGGTCCTGGTGGTCCTGGTGGTCCTGCTCCGGATGCTCCGTAGTCTCCTGCCTGAGGGGAGGGGTTGGAACAGACAGTGTGCTGGGTGGGTGGGGTCTGTCATGATGTGGGTGGCCCTCCTTCTACACCTACTTGTGTAGATTTCTGTGGTGGTAGGTAGGCCACCCCCTACAGTCCTCTGTGCAGCCTTCACCACCCTCTGCAGAGCTTTCCTGTCTGCTGCAGAGCAGCTGCCGTGCCACACAGTGATGTTGGTGGTGAGGATGCTCTCCACCGCTCCCCTGTAGAAAGCCTTCAGGACGGGACCCCCCAGTCCAGCACGCCTCAGCTTCCTGAGGAAGTAGAGCCGCTGGTGGGCCTTCCTGACCAGGTAGGAGGTGTTACAGCTCCAGGTGAGGTCCTCAGTGAGATGAACCCCCAAGTACCTGTAGCTGGAGACCACCTCCACAGATGCTGCTCCAATGTGCAGGGGGGGAGGGGAGTGTCTCTTCCTCCTGAAGTCCACCACCATCTCCTTGGTCTTCCCCAAGTTGATGCAGAGGTTGTTGTGTCTGCACCAGTGCACCAGGTGCTCCACCTCCTCTCTGTATCTGGACTCATCATCGTTCTGGATGCGTCCCACCACGACTGTGTCGTCTGTGAACTTTACTATATGACAGCTCGGGTGTTTTTCTGAGCAGTCATATGTCAGTAGGGTGAACAGGAGGGGGCTGAGCACACAGCCCTGTGGGGAGCTGAGGGCGATGGGGGAGGAGACGGTGTTGTTGACCCTGACAGTTGTGATCTGTCTGCCAGGAAGTCCAGGACCCAGTTCATTTTAGCTGAAAGAGGTGAAATCCAGGAAGAGCAGGTGGATGTAGGAGTCCTTGCTCTCCAGATGGGTCAGGGATGTGTGGACCACAGAGGAGATGGCGTCATCGGTGGAGCGGTTCCTCCTGTAGGCATATTGGTGGGGGTCCACCGTAATGTCTATGGAGTCCTTGATATGTGCCATGACCAGCTCCTCAAAGCACTTCATGACTATCGGGGTAAGGACCACCGGTCGATAGTCATTCAGCTCCTTCACCGAGTGGCCTTTGGGGACCAAGATGATGGTGATGGCAGCTGGGGACCGTTGCTAGCTGCACTGATGTGTTGAAGGTGTCTGTTAGCACCTCTGCTAGCTGGTGGGAACAGTCCTTCAGCCCCCTCCCTGGGACGCCGTCGGGCCTGCAGCCTTGCGAGGATTTATCTTTTGCAGGGTCCTCCTCACATCCTCTGTGGTCACACTGAGGGGTGTGTCGTCTGGGGGGGGGGTGTTAGTTTGGTGCTGGGGGGGGGGCTCCTCCAAGCAGGCATAAAACGTGTTGAGGGCATGTCGGGCCCTGTGCATTCCTGGTGTTAAAGTTAGTGATTTACTTGGTGCCCTTCCACATGCTCCGTGGGTCCCCTGAGGTCAGGTGACCCTGGATCTTTTGAGCATAAGTGGATTTGGCCTCCTTTATGCCCTTATCCAGAGCCCTCCTCGCTGCCCTTAGTGCCCCTGCCTCCCCCACCCTGAAGGCAGCATCCCTGGCCTTCAGCAGAGCTCTCACCTCTGCATTCAGCCAGGGCTTCTGGTTCAGGTAGACGGTGATCGTTCTGGTGTTGGTCACATCGTCCGCACACTTGGAGATGAACCCGAGGACAGAGGAAGTGTATTCCTCCAGGTTCACCTCTCCCCCCTGTGTGGCTGCCTCCCTGAACATCTGCCAGTCTGTGTGCTGGAAACAGTCCTGGAGCACCGGGGCCGCGTCCTGGGGCCACACAGTGACAGTTCTCCTCGTGGGTTTGAGGGATTTCACCCGGGGACGATATGCTGGGGCCATCAGGATGGAGATGTGGTCTGATAGGCCCAGGTGTGGTCGGGGGAGGGATCTGTATGCGCCGTGTAGGTTGGTGTATACACGGTCCAGCGTGCTGTCGTCCCCCCTGTGGGTACGGTGACATGCTGGTAAAAGCTGGGCAGTGTGTCCGTTAGTCTTACGTGGTTGAAGTCCCCTGCTACCACGTAAAACGCCTCCGGGTGCCTGGTCTGCAGTGAGCTGATGGTGTCGTGCAGCTCACGTAATGCTTCGTTTCCGTTAGCGTTAGCATTAGCACCCGGAGGGATATAAACAATGATGAACACCGCCGTGAACTCACGAGGCAGATAGTGCAGCTGGCATTTAACAGTCACGTGTTCTATCGCCTCGGAGCAGTAGCTCTTGACCAGTTCACTATTTGTGCACCAACCTATATTCACGTATACACACAGTCCTCCCCCGCCTTTTTTCCCGGATCGATGGTCCCGGTCCGCTCGGAACAGCTGTAATCCATCGATCTTGAAAGCAGAGTCCGGCATGCTGTTGTTTAGCCAGGTCTCTCAACTGTTTCCTCAACCTCTGTTTCCTGCACCAACATGTCCATTGAAGTCTGCACCAATGACAACTCTCACTTCTAGAGACTGTTAGCTAATGGTACTAATATAATCTAATATAATCTACACAATGTAAATTGGTGTGAGTGCGCTTAGCTAGCACCATCCAATCCAATACTAAATACGCCAATACTAAAGCTAACCCAAAACTCAAATCAATACAAATCAATCATCGCAAATAACGCACTGAAAATCTACTCTTAAGTGAGAGATGAAATGTTTGTGACGAGCAGAGATTGAACACAAAGATGTCTACAGTATAACACCCTCCTATACATCTCACCTCGCATATGGAGATGTACAGAAATACTTTATATACTTCACTCTTGTCAACTAGTACAAATCTTGGTCATTCTTTTTAACAAGTATCTTGGCTGACTGTGTGGGACAGAGGATATGGATATGCTCTGGACACACACATATCTTACCTGATGGCATTCCTCCTCTCCAATGAAGATATCTTTCATGTCCAACAGTTGGTATTCAAAGTGGAGGTTAGGTCCCATGCCCTTGCCGTTTATTCGGAGAGGTAACCGAGCCTCACAGCCTGAGAATAGATCCAGACAGAAAGATATGCACTGTCAGATTGAAACATGGGATCAAGTAAGATTAAGGCTGTTTCCAACCTTTGGTGTTTGAACCATGTTTGCATGTGGTCAATCGATTTTAAAACCAAATAGTTGATGAGGAGTTGTATTGTGAAAATACACCCGGGATGTGTGTTTCTTTTGGTACGATTTGACTTCACCAAACATTTAGCATGTACCCAATCATAGGCTCAGTCGAAGGCTTGCGAATCAAAGTCTTACCATTTTGCTCAGTTAAATGTATAGTAGGTGCTGACTTTTTGCTGTTAGGGTTAATACATGCACGGCATGTTACAATTTGCAAATGTGGTTGACACCTGAAAAAGCAGGTAACGGGGGGGGTACTTGTGTATTCTGAGCTGCTGACCAGATAGGCAACAGCATGGGGGTTGAGGTTACAGCTGAGAACTCATCTGAGAACTCATTTTCAATGAATGGCCTATTTTAAAACTTTTTTTCATATATAAGGCGCAGTGCATTAGAAGGCACACTGTCAGTTTTTGAGAACATTAAAGGCTTTTAGGTGTGCCTTATAGTGCAGAAAAGACTGTACAGTGCGCCCTCATTCTTCACGGTTGCATTCCAGGAACCACACACGATTGAGGAATCCGCTATCAAGATTGCGATGTGCTAATATGTTCAAACACAGCATGTATACAGGAGCTAAGACTGAGCTTAAATCAATCATAAACCATTTCTGGCGACTAAATATTCAATGAATCTTATCTTTTCTAGCTGGGCACTGACCTTCAACATCACAATAGATGGTCTGCTGGTACACTGTGGGCTCCTTGGGTTCAAAGACAACGTTCAAATTTGATGTGATTGTGGGCCAGACTTTCCCCTCCTGAGGAACGCACAGAAAGGAAGAGAGCCGAGGCATTACTTCATCACAAATGAATATGTCAGACATGAAAACACATGTTAAGGGACTGATTTGAGTTAACTGCATTCGTAGCATTCAGGATTTCACTTGAGTTGGAAGGAAGGGGAAGGACCTAAACCTACCGCTGGGAACACAGATAAGCATCCCTGAAGGAGGACCAGATGATGTTGTTGCATGGCCTGGTGTCGATGTTGCTGCAGGGCTTGGGACAGCCCTGGGATGTGATAGACAGCCATTGGGTCGGATTCACACTGAGAAATGAATGTATGTCTCTCTTTCTCCTCCAGGTGCTGGAGACTTGAACTATCCCTAGAGAAATGTAGGAGAAATGGAAGGTTAACGGGGGAAAGAGGTAAAGGATACAGAAAAGAGGTACCATAGAAAAAAAGTGATGGACACATGTTGAGGCAGTTTACCATATACAGGTACAGTAATCCCTCGTGGATTCGCACATCAACACGCGCAGCTTCACCTCATCGCTGATTTTTAGTAGGTAGTCACGTGATACAGTAAGCTCATTCTATTGGCTGATGGCATCTGGAAGCGCGCTCTGTTCTGTGAGTCTGAGACTTCCGCGAGACACAAAAGTGCCTTAAAAAGTCTATCAGAGTGTAGTTTAGTATCAGTATGGGGATGGTTCATAAATGTTAAATTACCGTAAATAATAAAGTAAATATACATTGTTATAGCGGGTGGTTCCTGGAACGTGTTAACCGCGAGGAACGAAGGATTACTGTACAAGCACATGGACCAGTGGGGGGTCTTTAACAGGTCATAAGAGAGTAATAAAATATCTATCAAAGCCACATCCTGTCCTGTGTGTCTAACCGTTTGTGCACACATCATACCTCAGGAAGCTCAGGACCTCCTCTTGCAGGCTGGGCCACGTGCTCCAAAAGTACTGAAGAGGAACGTCACCCTTGTTAGTGAGAGACACTCTCTCCACTACCATCTGTGTAAGTGCACACGGTTTAAATAGCACTGTGTGCGTGCTGAGGAGCACATTCACTTTTTTACAAGTCCCGGACAACTTGATGTAGACATCTTCACCTGGTTGGACAACATGAGAATCATGAGACCAGTGGCTGAGGGAGGAAACAGGTTCACCTTCACGCCGTCAGCCGACACACAACACAATAATGTGTTTAGAAGTAAGAGAAGACGAGCACTGGAGTGCCGACGGTTTTTAATCTGCGTTTGCCGGAGTTGATTGACCTTCTGCTATTACTGCATTTACATTCGCTAAGTCGTCATGTCAACATGAGAACACATTTCACATTGTCCAGAGGACACATACATAAACCCAACACAACTGCTCAAAAGAGCAGCAAAAAATTCTCGAAAGCACAAATAGCAATTAATTCAAGCTTTTATCAGCATTGTATGACATAAAATATAATATTAATGATTGAATGAAGGATGGATTTTTCATCACTTTAAAGCACTGGGCTTAGGAAAATATAGAAATAAAATAATTTATCTGTTTTGTTCTTGTTAATCTGATTTTTGATCCTTGACTGAGTTCTGTGGTTTTAATAACCTGACAAATATAACAGAGCAATAAGCAAACTTTTTTTGTTCTATGTAACTGTAATGTTTGTAACTTGAATAAGTAATGAATTCAGAGTTATTTAAAATTAAGGGGTAGTTACATTTATTTTACATTACATTGAGTTACATTTAGTCACATTTATTAGTTACATCTGGCCCTTTGAGGACAACTGTTATGCTGATGTGGACCTCAGTGAAAATGAGTTTGACCCCCCTGCTGTGAGGTCATGAGGTCACCTCAGACACGCAAAGGGAAGCTGAGCATTAATTCCAATGGATGACTGATGCTAACGTTATCAGTAGTCTTTTTAGTCACTGGACGTTTGTCATTAGCTTGCTTAAAGGTTCTTGTTTTCTTTATGTTAAGAGGTGTGGATTTCTCTAACCTGTGTCATAATGAATAATGAGGTCCTGGTTGTGGTCTCCTATGGTCTTGGGCTTGAAACTCACAGTTACCTGCATGCTCTCACCCACATTAAGGGCTCCGTCAGAGGGTGTCACTGAGAACGGCCTGGAACAAATCAGCAGACAACACAAATTCACCAGCTGCAATAAGAAGTATAAGATGTCAAAGCGTATTTTCTGAACAATAATGTTTTCTGTAAATATAAGTTGGATTTCTTACCAATGCTCTTTTAGCAAGTGTCATTATTAAATTTTAAAATACTAGCGGGGACCCATGGAAATTCCACGATAGAACAATAATATCAGACTTCATACCAAACATGTGAAAACAATGTATTGGTATTATATAAACCAAGCACACCCAAAGTAGTCAAAAATCAACGTGGTGCCATAACGACTGTGTAGGACTATTGGAAGAAAAACAATGCACACAAAACACAGTGGGGTAATGCTTTTTACACTTTTACACGTTCATTCATTCTTTCATCTTCTTGACCACTTCTGCTTTCGAGGGTCACGGGGGTTGCTGGAACGTATCCCAGCTGACGTATGGGCGAGAAGTGGGAGACGCTCCAAACACGACAAGCATAACTTTTAGGATAGATTCTATAGCTGAGGTGTTCAATTGGATAAATAATTCATGTTTGATCAGCAGTTTAATTTTAATTTTAAAAAATGTCTTCATTATTTCCCAGGGTTTTGTGCTCCAGAACATCTCAGAGCTACAAAGGTACAAAAATCTCTCGGTCCTGCTTTGACCTGCCCCCCTGCTGCACAATAAAATAAGAATCTTAATTCCCGTAAAGGCAGCTGAATCTTACCTCTGAGTCTCTAACTTGAAAATTGCTTTGGCCTTTCCTGTGTTGCGAACAAGGTGAGTTTTCTCCGTGAAGGATTTGAAAATACATGTTGGAAGACAGATTTCGTCATCACAGTCCAGAATTGCACGTGGTCCAATGGCTCGGACCCTGACGTCAAACCGCTGTCCTTTCTCTGTTTCAAATGGGATTCTGTGGTCGTAGTCCTACATGGACAAACACACGGACTATTTCAGACTCCAAACTCCATATATCTTTTACATTACTAAAGACACGTTGGTAAACAGACGTAAAGCAGAGGATTGTGTGGCACTGTGATGAAACAATGTGTTGATGTAAACTAATGACTCTGACTTATCAAATGATTTGCTTAAGATTCCCTTCTGTCTCCGGTACCGTGTTCTCCAGCGGTGTGAAGTAGACGGTGAAGGTAGCAAACATTCCTGATGCCACTTTGCTTCCATCGTTTGAGCCCGCCACATGGAAATATGGTGAATCCTGAAGCTCCAGCTTCAACCGCTGTGGAACCTTAAAGTTGAAAATATATAAATAAATACATAAATAAAATTAAATAAATATATAAATAAATAAGTACACATCATTTTGGTGAGCACACGTATTTATTCAAATCAAGTGTCTTGTATGCCTTGTGTTATAAATGTGAACAAACAGAAAAAACATTTACTGAGTACTAAACATAACTAAAGCTGCATCAAAATAAAAATAGATAATAGATAGATAAATATCAGCTCAGTACACGACAAAATAAAAAATGTCCACAGTAGACGAATGCAATACAGCTCTTATCCTTTATGCAGTGTTGACAGAATCTTAAATTAACCACTAAATAGTGTGCTGTTCACACGCTTACTGCTATTCCAGTCAGATTAGCATACTGAACAACATGTAAGTCATGAATTTCAGTGGCTGGGTTTGGATTATGACCAATTTATATTTGAAACTATTTACTCATTGATCATTCTTTTACACACCTTGTCATTGTTCAGAAGATGGATCTGTAATTGACAGGTCTGTCCAGGCGCAAAATTCTGGAAGACCAGCTCAGACGGGTAGGGCTGAAAAAGTGGCTTTTCCTTATTGATGGAGACACAAAACCCAATATAAAAACCAGCGAAAGCATGTCGATCACATAAAAACCCTACACAACACTCACATTTTCAAATTTTAACTTTTGTGCACTCAGGAACTGGATAAGATAGAAAGACGAGGGAGAAGGCCAGTGTGAGTAAGACCATAGATCATAGCTGGTGCTTTGATCCATGACAGTAGCCTCAAAGAGAGACCACATGAAAAGGGTTCATTCATTTGTGGGTTCCTCCGACCTACAGAAACATCTAGCTTAGGTAAATTGGTCAGCTCCCAATTGTCTACAGGTGTAAGTGTGTGCATGAGTGGTTGTTCATCTTTCATCTGGCCCAATGATGCACTGGGAACGAGTCCAGAACATATTCCCGCCTCATGCCCATAAGTCCGATGGCATAGGCTTCAACAACCCCCATGAAAGCAGTACAGAAAGTGAATGGATGAAAAAAGTTCTCCAATGGGGGCACATTGGATCATACATAACAATGATCACAGTAGAGAAAAGGTATCACGATGAGACCACGAGCAGATGGTAGGTGCATGGGGAGATGTTTAGCTTCAGAACACAATATCAAAGCAGAAGTCAATGTCAGTGATGTTTAATAGATGGGTGAATATTTGTCTGTGTCGTGGCATTTCTCTTTTATATGATCCTAGATAAGCCTATCCCATAACCTCGGAGGATCATTGGGACACCACAGACAACACACGGTTGTCATCATATATTGTGTCTAGGGTTAGTTTTAGGATTCTCCAACCTAAGCTTTTTAATATTACAGTAATCCCTCGTTACTCGCAGTTAATGCGTTCTAGGACCACCTGCAAAAAACGAAATACCGGGATATAGCGACATACTACTTATTTTATTATTTATGGTAAACGTTTATTTGCTTCTTTAATACACTGAAGTGTATTAAAGAAACACTTAAGCCATGCATCTTGAAGCGCGAATACGTGAGGGATCACTGTAATTTATGTTGAAACACTTAACTGTATTGAAACCTTTCAAAAGCTAATCATACAGACAAATGAAAACAGGATAGTGAAAGTCTAAAAACTGCCAAGTTACTGATGCATCAGTGATATTAGATAGAACCCTACTTTTTTGTTTTCCTTCTTGCACTTATCCTGCAGGATGAGGGGTGTGTACACCACCTCAGTTCTGGCGTAGCGCTGCTCAGAGGACAGCGACATGTTCTTGTTGTAAGTAGATGGAGTCATCTGCAAACAAAACAGAAGAGTGTATTATGTTATGCACTACTGACTCGTTTTCTGTTTCTATCCAGCAGTGATCAGGAACAACAATGTCGGTAAAGGTTCTCGCTCCATTCAGGTCATGGTAAATGGATTTGTGTGTTGAATCAAGTCAACTAGATATGGGAACAGCTTGAGGAGCTTGAGATTCAGGGTTTGGTTGTCACTTTGATAACATGTCTGATGTCAGAAGTTGTCACCTTTTGAGTCTCTTTAGATTGCAGGACTTTACACCTCATTAAAGCTGGGTTTGTTTTCTTGGATGACATTGTTACGGTTCTCTAAAGACTGATTGATGATGCCCGTAAAAAATTTGTGACATATATATAGAAGATCTTTGATGAACTAAAGAGCTTTGATGTGATCTACTGAGTTGATCAAAGCCACTTCTTTTTTCTTTTTTCATTCATGATCTTAGTGATGGACAAATGAAGCTTTTGTGAAGCATTGAATCACTTGAGCCAACTGGTCCGAAAATGGGTTCATTACTCGAAGTTTCAGTTATAGTGACCTCTCCTGGCGAAGTTCAAACCCTGCACTGCAGGTTAGTTTGACAAGAAGCTTTCAACTACACACACGCACAATCACCTCCTTTTTGCTTGGACTTAAAGTATCTTTTTTTTAAATTTTGATATACCCTAGACTGAATATTATATTCTATGCACTTATAATAACTGACAAATGTGTGGATTGTTGTTGAGGAGTGAATGCTTGTGCAACTATGGAAGGGCTGATAATTTGGGATGAGGGTGGTCAAAGATTTTTATTGAGATACATTACCTTTTCCACAGTATTTGGATTAATTAAGTCTGTTTCTTCTTTTAGTCACAGTTTCTCCACATTTGGAGAAGACTCGTTCACATGGAACAGATGAAGCCGGCATGCATAAAAAAAATTTCGCCAGTTTAAATAAGTTTGGGTATACATTCTGGTGGTTCTTCCAGTAATCCACAGGGTCTTCTGACCTGGCCAGCGGTGGTTCGGTCAGGTACCGCTGCACCTCCACAGTTGCGTCTGCAGTAGCCTCCTTGCCCTCCTTGCATCCAACGCATCTCGGTCTAGCGTTTCCCAAATGTTCCTATCTGAAAGACAAACACGACAACAATCATCAGCATTTTAACTTATTGGAAAAAAAATACTATCCATAATATTACTTGTGGATGTTAGATTTTCAGCAGATGCTGGTTGAGCCGATGTGGAGGGCTGTTCTTCAGAGACTGTGGGGAGGGTGGTTTTGTTTCTTATAGATTCGAAGCATTGTGCTGTCAGTCGCCTCACTGCTGCCTGGGCCTGTCCTTGATTGTAGAATCCAATAGTTTTAAATCTTGGATCCAGCAGCGTCGACATCGTCAGGGCCGTTTGGCTTTCCGCAGCCTCAAATTTATCTTGCATCAATGACACTAAGTTTTGTCCCAGTTGTTTCGCTGTTCCATGGGTTATTTTTCCCGTAGTGTCAAACAAATACAACATAAGCCTTTTTACCATTGGGATCACTTTGGACACTGACACTCTTGTCCTCAGAAAGTTCGACCGTTGCCTGGAAAAGGGGGGAAAGTAACTGGAGGCATGTTGCTGTCGTGTCATCCTCATCAGAAGATGACATCAGTTTTTAGTGTTGAGAGCTGCACCCACAGACTCTGTTCATATAAGCGTCGCAGCATGAGGAAGGTGCTGTTCCAGCGTGTGTCCACCTCCTGAATTTGTGTTTTGACAGGAATTCCCATCTGCTCTTGCACGTCTTTCAGTTTTTCTCTGGCTGTTGTGCTGGCGCTAAAGAGAGACACCACCTTCCGTGCCCTTGTGCGTAGTTCGTGGAGGCCAGGGGTTGAATCCAGAGACTTAACGACCAGATTCACAGAATGGGCAAAGCAAAGTGCATGTCTCAAGCATTCTGACAGAAGCAAGCATATTGGCTCCTGCGTCAGTCATAATTAAGGTCACTTTTCCCTCAAGGCTCCATTCCTCCATCAGAGATCTTGTAGCTGCACTGATGTTAGCTGCAGTATGTGCTTCAGGGAACGGCACCACTCCCAGGAGCACTGTGGCCAGCTTCATCGGGTCCTCCAGTAGTGGCAGGTCACTGCAAGACAGGCCTCCATGTTAATGGACGTCCACATATCAGCAGTGAGACTCACAGCCTCCACCCTCGCCATGACAGCCTTGGTCTTGGTCTCCTCCTCCTCATATTTCTGAAGCACCTTGCTCTTGAGAGCTCGCCTGGATGGAAGAACGTATGAGGGATCAAACAATCCCACAAACTCCTTGAAGCCACAGTCATCCACGATGGAAAAGGGCTGCGAGTCTTTCACCACCAGATTTACCAGAGCTTCATCCAGCTCTCGCTTCCGGTCCACTAGGACAGAAATGAAAAGTAAATGATTAAAATAATACCAGAAGATTGATGTGAAACTTCACTTAAGTTAAGCTGGCCTACGACTCATGAAACACAGCCAGACCACATTATGTTAGTGTGTCTAATAATATAATAATATAACCAACCTTGATTTGGGGTCCCCTGATTTCCAGCAGCTCCATGTTTGGCAGTGAAGTGTCTGATCATGGAGGAAGTATTCCCATGATACTTCAGCTCAGCAGAACACACCAACCAGACCTGGACAGAAAGTAATTTGTTAATAATAATAAAGTTTGACTCTATAAAGTTGTCACGTTAACAGCATAATTTATTATCATTAATCAATATACCCGGATGGTAGACCATAGCTATAGCTAGTTACTGTTAGACATGTAACTTCCTTCATTACAGATGTGACATTACACCTACCTTATCAGCAGAGATCAGAACGCAGTGTTCCCACATTTCAGAACGACCTGTCTCCCTGACTGGCTCCATAATGATCCAACGATCCAAAAAAACAACACAATAACAACAGCAACAGCAACTCTCCGACAAAAACCCACAAACGGTGCATTTTCCAGAGCGTATATGAAGGAGTTTAGGCGCTAACATTCAAACCTGTCACAGGTGAGGAGGCGGGTCAGTGAATGACCTCCTTGGACCTCGAACCAGTCAGGTGGTTCCTCAGGAAACAAAGCAGTTGCTGCTTTGGACGTCATTGTCACGTGTACCGAAGCTTCAGTGTCGAACTGCCATCACTGCATGATCTCCTTCGTCCGCTGTCGCGGGTCGCAGGGTGCTGGAGCCTCTCCCAGCAGGCACCAGAGTCTCTACCTGGTGGGAAGCTTTAAAACAGCCCCAAGTTACACCTGACGTCCAGTTAGCGTGTTCTGTATTATGAGGACAGACTACACGCATCAGAATGAGAAGATAGACAGGCACAGAGTGATAGAACAGTAAAGACATGAAGTATCCAAGTTCACAATTCAAAATGGAAAATATTATTCCAGAAAATTATTTTAGCAAATTATTTTTACGTGTCCATGTACCGGTTAAAAATTAGTCCCTGAAGTACAGCATGAAATCATAGCCTGTGGCGAATGTAAAATGAGTGTATAGTTCAAGCAAAATGTTGGGAGATTTACGTCATGTTTGTAAGTATGAGAATGAATATGAAGACCGTCTGAAAGAAGCCATTCACAGAAAAGTATGATTCGCAAAAGCTAAAAAAAATTACAGGAAGACACAAAAAGTTCAAAGGCCAAATTATAAAATCTCTCTCCTGCCCTCAACATGTTTCTGGATAGCGTCAGTTTTCATTGGAAAAATCCAGAAGGACGTGACCAACCAGTTTTTACAGACCAAGAGCTTTTTAGCTTCAAGAAACTAATGACAAAAGTAAAAAGGATGATTGTGGAGAACGGTTAGTTGTTTTTTTGAATTCTGTCTGCTTTTTTTTTTGTTTAATACATTTTAAAGGTTAGATGTGTTCTTTCTGCAGGAAACACAGTACTGTTAAAAATCCTGCCTTTGTTCCGTTTTTGAGATGTGAATTCCTTTTTGCGTGAATCTCTTTTGAATTTTGTGTCAATTTTGTTTTTTTGGTTTTTTTAATGACTAAACGTGATTTTTAAAAAATCAAAAATCTCTTTTTCTCTAATTCACACACACTCACACGCGCGCGCTAAACACACGCACGTGACCTGGTGCCCCGCCCCCTTGACGTCACTTCCCTTTGGAGCGCAGAGCGGTGAGGATCAGCTGGAGGCTGCGTCACAACACCGACTTTTTTGCTCGCTTTGTGGCTGAATTTCGGCCGAACCTTCTGGACTCTGGTGTGATCATGGAGTAAGAATCCATCATGGTGGTGAATTCCGTGCACTGGTTCCGCAAAGGTCTGCGGCTGCACGATAATCCCGCCTTGCAGGAGGCCCTCAGCGGGGCGGACACGGTGCGCTGTGTTTATATCCTGGACCCGTGGTTTGCTGGCGCCGCTAACGTGGGAATCAACCGATGGAGGTGTGTAAAATAATCCGTGGCGCTAATCTAGCATACCAAACGCTGCTAGAGCGGAATGTAGATTAGCGCATGTTAGCACGTCGACATTTGTACGAGTCATTGCCGGGTAAATAACGGGTCCAGAGAGCCGAGGCCCGGGCCTCCGGGATGCTAACGCTAGCTTAAAAACGGAGCGTCTGCCACAACATTTACGTGTTCGTAAAGTCGAACCTTCATTCTCGTTCACAGTTACGAACATCCAGTTAATGTTTGGCAAACAGAAGATTCAGGAGTAGAATCCGGTTTTCACAAACCAGGAATTTGCGTTGGATTTGACGCAATATTAAGAGATATGCAGAATACAAATACACACATAAAATACTAGTTACACACACACACACACACACACACACACACTCATGCACGGATACTACTGTACTCCATTACTACTGCAAAATAAAAAAGTATTATTCTCTAAGACTTGTCAGAAACAATAACTAGACATTAAAACAACACGTAACCAGAACCAATGCAGTCACAGACTGCAACAACCCGCGACACCCCTGAATTCAAAATGTTACCCCGACCTATTTTGCACAAGTCAAAAAGCAAAGCTAGTGCTCTGACTTACTGTCATTGATCAAAGCTAGTACTTTGACCTATGGTCTTACTCACACTGGCCTTCTCCCCTGTCTATTTTATCTGGTTCCTGAATGTACAAAAGTTGAAATTTGACCTTGACCAAGCTTTCTCAAGGTTGAGGTCATCATCTCATTCTCATCCCCTTTGCTGCCTGAGTCATGTGCCTTTTGTTTCATCTTTCTATCTGCAACGGTTGTGGAGATGTTTGGTGGACAAACACACAAACACTGACAATTACAATACATCACCGCTTTGAAGCGGGGTGGAAATAGGCCATTCATTGAATGTGTGCTCTCTGAGACCAAAAAGCCCAGTGGTTGGGATGGCATTCAGGGAGGCTGTTACTACTGGAAACTGACAAACCTTGATTTAGCACAACAACCTTTAATGTCATATTGTCCATTAGTCAGTGCCGTTATTACAGGCTTTCTTGGAGAGTCTCAAAGGCCAGAATGTCAGCAACAATTAGCTCCGGTTTTTTGTGGTGGGTTTTTACACAATGTCCTGCAAGAGCGTTCCAGACAGGTTCAATCAGCCTTGCATTTGTGAAAATGGTTAAAATGTCCATATAAATCACAAACTAATATAAATCATTGTTGCTTGATATTTTGCATTCTCCTCGTCACCAAAGACTCCTGTAGGGTGTTTGTGTTTGAATGAGAATAGAACAGAAATGGAACAAATAAGGATCTTCCAGGTTCTCCAGCTCCTGTACTGTGTGGAGACCTTTTGAGTTTTGTTTTATTTAACTTTTGTGGACTTATATCAACAACCTACTGTAGGAAGGCCTACCTTCCTACCTTGGAAGAAGCAATGCACCGACATGGAGAACACCGTAAATATGGCCCAGACAGTTAAATTATCATTCTCACAAAATCATCCTCACTGTGGGAATCAGTATGATTGGTTATTGATCTCTATCGCATACTGTGAACACATCTATCACCTTAAATGCCAGCGTGTGTTCTATACTGACTATAAAACATATGTGTAGAACGTATCATTTTAAAGTGGACTGACCAAACCTGTATTTGCAGCTTTGTTTGTTGTAGAAATATTAACACTGACGGCTGTCTGATGGGAAAAATGAAGGCTGAAAGTTAAACATGACTTTAATAAATAGTGAACAACACAGCATCCCAATGTCTGTAATAATTTATAACTGTCCTTGGAACAAAAGGTGTGCTTCAGTTGGTCTGCAGATGTTTTCTGTGTATATCACTGCCTTCATAAAATCCAAAGAAGGAAAGAATTAAAAGTGACTTAAAATTAATACACTTTAATAAAAGTGTTAAAAAAAATCACGCACCAGTTACCAGTGATGTCTTTTCTTCAGGCAGATTTTGGCTAAAATAAGGATGCATCCTTCCCAGTTGCATGCTGGGAAGTTAGCTGGACTCTTACATAGTTGAGTTTGTCCTCCAAAGAGTGGAGTGTTGTCAGTGCCGGTGTTAAGCCTTGAGCCTTGAGAGGGTAGCACTTTGAATGCATTTGTTTTGTGTGACATTGAAATATGATTGGATCTTCAGTCCATGCACACAGAAGTTTATTCCGTCAAGTTTATAATGAACTTTCATAAAAAAAGATCTCTTTTTGATCTGAAGTTCGCTGCTCTTTTTTATGACAACCAAGGTCCAGATGCAATTATCTCTGCTGAGGTCATGTTCTCATTGCTAGGAGGATAGTAGAAAAAATGGCTGAAGGATGGACGGGTTTTGTGTTTCCTAGAACATCAGCCACATGTAGTTGTGACTGTAGACTGGCAAGCTTTGACGTATAGCGATGATATAACCGTGTTTATTTCATTATTTCAGACAGCATGTTCTTTGCTAATTGTATTCTTGTATGTCTGTGTCTTCAGGTTTTTGCTGGAGGCTCTGGAGGACCTGGACAATAGTCTGAAGAAGCTCAACTCCAGGTTGTTTGTAGTTAAAGGACAGCCGACTGATGTTTTTCCAAAACTTTTAAAGGTGTGTATCGTAAGCCACCAACAGCTCCTGATCTAAAGAACAACACAATACTGAATCTATTGAATCTAAGGCTTACATTTTGATCTTTTGTCATATAACTCATTAGAACTGTACCTCTCTAACCCGGTGCTCACGTCCACAGTTTTCATGATAAAAGAAAACGCCTGAAACCGTCTGTGAAATAGTGGCTTGTTTTGAGAATAAAATCCCCCACCAACATTTTAAATTAGGACTTTTTGATTGCAGTAGAAGAAACAACTCTATTCCCTGAAAGTTTGGGTGGGATGTCGTTGAGTTTCAGGATCATGCCCTCTGCGAGATCCATTCTCACTGATGTTGTATCCATCCGCCAATACGTGTTAAAGAACTAGACCCGGTGTCACTGATATTGTATCCATCCGCCAACACGCAGTAAAGAACGAAATCCGGTCTCAGCTGTATCCCTCCGCCGACATGCGATGGTGACCTGAAGCACGACTCTTGTCTCAAATTTTGGTTCATCACCTTCGGTCTATCGTCTCTCTGCTTGGTGTTGATGTATGATGAATTCATAAATTTAATGCTAAATCAAACAGCACTAGAAAGGTAATGTAATACCTGCATTGAGCTGACATCTCATTACAAGTTAGCTGTCACCAGATTCTACTCCCACGATGCACCAGGGTTCTTTTCTGGTTTTCTTTCTCCTCATTTTCTGTTGTTCTATCTGTGTTTGGGTGCAGGAGTGGAAAGTCACCAGGTTAACATTTGAATATGACCCAGAGCCTTATGGGAAGGAGAGGGACGGAGCCATCATTAAGATGGCACAAGAGTTTGGAGTCGAGACCATTGTAAGAAACTCGCACACCCTCTACAACCTGGACAGGTATGATACAAACTAGAACTGGCTTTCTATTCTTGACTTATTTGTACCAAATGATGGTTAAGATGAAAGGTGTCTCCGGCAATGAGCGTCTCAAAACGAATCATCTGGCCCCATAGCTCAAACGTTTCTTTATTCACCTTTGTGTGCGCTGGTGTGTTGTGAATATTGATCTCTACCGTTACATCTAAACCTCAGCTCTGAGCGACAAACAGGAAGATGCTGAACATCATCTGAACAGTAAATCCCCACCTGCAGCAGAGCCTGCCTGTCATCATCTCATGTTACTCCCATGATGCACTCTGTTACCGTGCTGTGGTCTAGGACGATGAGTCCGCTGCGTGATGAAGATGGGTGTCATGTGTCTTAGCTTGCCGTGCTTCATCCAGTCTTCTATGTAGAGATCGTTCCTACCGTGTTGTGTTATGTAATGATTTGGTGTGTTGCTTGCACTGACACGTGTGTGTGTGTGTGTGTGTGTGTGTGTGTGTGTGTGTGTGTGTGTGTGTGTGTGTGTGCTGTTACAGGAGATGAGGGGGGGTTGGGCTTAGCTTTGGGTGTGTAGTTTTCCAGGTTTACGCTGGTGTTTGCAGACATGTGGCGTGCTTACTGTGCTCATTGACAGTGGTGGCATTAAACCGACCAATAGGAAGCCAGGCCTGCTGCAAAGCCTCACTCACATGGCCGAGTTGTATAAGACGGAAACTATAAATACAGAGCTGCCCTGGTAAAATAGCCTGAAAAGACTGTGGTGTGTCCATATGTCAGACAATGATGTGTGGGGTAATCTGTGTAGCTCATCAGTGGTGAACTTGATTTTATCATTTCTATGTACATTTGCATACATTTTCTACTACAGTAAAGCCTGTTTCTGCTGCCATTGTCTACCGTTGTCTACCCTCTCCAAGGGTAGACAACTCTGACTTTGAGCGGTTTACAAGCACTGGGGTTTTGACCTCTGACCTCAGGAAGGAGCTGCATGGACAATAATGTGTGCATTTCCTTCCTTTGCTACGTATGACTTCTTCCAGTGGAGTCGATGTGGTTGCGTACAATTCAAGCGTTCACTGAGTCGTGTTCTGCTCGTGAAGACTTTGTGTGCGTGGTAGCGAAGGAGTTTAGCGTGTCCACGTGATCTGAATCAGCTGTGTCCTCTGGTGCCGGAGGGGATCACCAGGACAAACACTGGTGGAGAGTGTGGCCGAGGTTGGTCTGCGGTGGCGCCAACTCGATCCATTCCTCTGTTTTAATCAATCACACCAGCAAACCCACAGCCTTCAGCCAGATTTAGTTCCCAGTAACACCAACAGTCAGTTCTAGAAGTGATTAATGGCGACAAGAATAAGTTCTTTAAGATGACAGGAAGTCAGTGGCGCTGACCAAACCACTTCCTTTAACATTAAGTATGGTCTGGTACACTTTACCCACAAGAAACACAGGAGTGACGGTGATTGGTCAGACCCAGCAGGAGACATCTTTTTGTGCTGGTGTTGTATCACAGCTCTACCTTTGTGTAGTCATCTTGTTGGTTGTCATGGTTTGTTATAACAGGGATGTTGGGATGTGTTTTAGAAGACAAACTCTCTGTAAAGTTTAGGGAAAAGAATCAGATATTCTATTTCATTCCTTCACAAAACCTGTTGTGCACAGCTTGATCTCACGAGTGCTGAAGATGTTTTGAGAATTTTTGTATTGTTATCATTTTTCTGAGGTGTCCATTTAATAAATCATAATTAGTACACATCTGAGTGTTTCATGCTTCTTTTTCAGATGGAAATGAATGTCATCTATTGAAAAATTCAATGTTCACATTTGAGTTTTAATAATCTTTGAGCCACAATGTCCTTTCATCTGTCTACGTCATATCATATGGGGGGGAGGGGGATCCTGTTCGCATAAAATTGTCACTGGTGCGACCTGTGGAACACATTTTCATTTTCGTTCTGTTTTCCATCACTCACAGGATAATAGAGACAAACAACAACAATCCACCGCTGACCTTCAAGCGCTTTCAGACCATTGTGAGCAGACTGGAGTTACCCAGGAGACCCCTGCCTCCCATCACCCAGCAACAGATGGACAAGTGTCGCACTAAAATAACCGACAACCACGACCAGCTCTACAATATACCTTCACTGGAAGAACTGGGTAAACATTATTATTTTCAGTGTGTTATTGGACTTTAAAATGATTCTTTATTTTTCATTCAGGCAGTAGTTTGGGCGTCCTGAGGACACAGCTCTGAAGGTCTTCATTCGTGTTAACACACACACACACACACACACACACACACACACACACACAGTTTGTAACAGTGTAGTGAATAGGAGGTTGTTTCCTGTGATTCATCTTCCATGCCTTTCAAGAACAGGAACCCTGGTGAGGCGGGAGCTGGCTTTTCTTTCTTTAACCTTGTCTCTGTGGGGAAATGTGTGCAGGTTTCAGGACGGAGGGGCTACCTTCTGTTATTTGGCGGGGAGGAGAGTCTGAGGCTTTGGACCGACTCAACAAACATCTGGACAAAAAGGTAACCACACACACACCATCGGTCTGACCCAGCGTTCAGTCAGCACGTCGTCGCTCGGAGACGTTTGGCTTGTGTTTCTGACGTTTAGCTGATCCAGTGATTTTAAATTTGTCAGTGTCACACCTGCATGTGGTGTTTGAGGGGTGGCCTGACGTGTTGTTGTGTTCTTCTTCTATGGTGGGTTGTGTTATGTATTGATTGTGGTCTGTCTACAGGTGTGGGTGGCTAACTTTGAACACTCCCGGGTCAACATGTGCTCTCTGTACGCCAGTCCCACTGGTCTCAGCCCCTACCTGCGGTTCGGCTGTCTGTCCTGTAGGGTCCTGTACTACAACCTCAGAGAGCTCTACATGAAGGTGCAGTGGACACTGACCCAGTAGCAGTACTGAACAGAACTGACCTGTAGGGTAACCGTTGTGTTTGCTCTTTCTCTTCCCATCAGCTCCGTAAGCGTTGCAGCCCCCCGCTCTCCCTGTTCGGACAGTTGCTGTGGAGAGAGTTCTTCTACACCGCTGCCACCAACAACCCAAACTTTGACCGCATGGAAGGAAACCCCATCTGTGTCCAGGTGGGAACCGGTTGGAAGGAGAGGTTCTGAACTCCTGAACCACCTTTCTAAAGGTTCTAAAGTTCTCAGATCTATAAGAAGAGGGGTAACAGTGTCAGATCTGAGAACTTTAGAACCCAGAGTAAGAAGAGGGGTAACTGTCAGGCGCTGCAATGCAGCTGCTAGATGAACTCATTGGTTGCTAGCGCTTTGTGATCTCCTTCGGTGGACTTTCTCCACCGCTCTGGACATTTATCGGTGTTTGATTCTTTCTGTTCTTGACCAATCCCAAGACGCTTCACTCAGAGCTTCACCTGTTCGCTCGCCGGTGAGCTCTGACACACACAAACTTTGTTGCATCGTCAGCTGCCACAATTTATTTTTCTTCTTCTGCTTCTCCATCCTCTGTCCCGTGAGTGGATCAGTCGTCATGATGCTGAATCCCATGATTAGAAGCTTGATTGTCGCTGACAAACTCCTCCAGATCGTCTATTAACCCTTTGAGGACAATCTTTTGACGGCACTGGCAGCCAGCAAGTTAAAAAAAATCAAAGCCACTGATATTTGTGGCAAAATAAAGAGAGATCCATCAGAAAGGAAAAGAGGAGTATTGAGTCTGGTACCTCTCCCCTGTGTCACACGTCTCCAGATCCCGTGGGACCAGAACCCGGAGGCTCTGGCCAAGTGGGCGGAGGGTCGGACCGGCTTTCCCTGGATCGACGCCATCATGACCCAGCTCAGACAGGAGGGCTGGATCCACCACCTGGCCCGACACGCCGTGGCCTGTTTCCTCACCAGGGGGGATCTGTGGATCAGCTGGGAGAGTGGCATGAGGGTAGGATTCCAAAGCGTTTCCTCTGGCTGCCTCAAACCCAAAGCTGCCGCGTGACAGGAGGAGAAAGACGTCTCTCTGTCCCTGCAGGTGTTCGAGGAGCTGCTGCTGGACGCCGACTGGAGCGTGAACGCTGGCAGCTGGATGTGGCTGTCCTGCAGCGCCTTCTTCCAGCAGTTCTTCCACTGCTACTGTCCTGTCGGCTTCGGAAGAAGAACGGACCCATCAGGAGACTACATCAGGTAGATTTCATACATACGTAGTCTACAGCCGTGTCACTCTGGTGTGCGGTGTGTTTCTGAATAAGTTGATTGTATATACGTGGAAAAATGTTGTATTCTGTTTCTGTGTTCCGATAATTCCTGGATGATGCAAGAAATTAACAAATTAGAAGCTGAATAAACAAATATGCGGTTGAACATTTGGAATACAGTGGTACATCTACTTACGAAAGTAATTGGTTCTGGAAGAAATTACGTAAGTAGAAAATTTTGTAAATAGAGACGTGTTTTCCATGCAAATGCCCTAATCCGTTCCAAGCCCCCCAAAATTCCGACATAAATGTTTTATAAAGCATAAAACTCCATCAAAACATGTAACAAATGTTACAATTAGATTATTACACAATAAATGATGTAATAAAATAAATGTAAAAAATAAAGAATAAAAATGATGGTCATTTACCTTTTAACTGCTGTCCTCATTGTTTTTTGCCTTAAACTCCTTAAACTTCAGTCATCTTCAGATCACCACCGCTGTTTCCGCCGCAGCGGGTCACGGGGAGCCGGAGCCTATGTCGGCGGCATAGGGCAAGGGGCGGGGGACATCCCGGGCACGACGCCAGTGCACCGCGGAGCCACACACAAAGACATACAACGATGCACACACATTGGGGTCCATAGTGAATACTCTAAAAGTTAATATATTTACGTAAAACTATCAGAACACCTCAGGGGTCGAGGGCCGAATGACGAGGACGCTGCATAGACACCTATCTAGCTCCACACAGAGGTCCCTCTTAGCCAATGGCATGCCAGGATGCTATGTAATAGTCAATGGCAGAGCAGCTATAAGAATGTTGCGTTCAGGAACCTGTGGGAACTGTGAGTATCAGCCCATCCTGTATTTTAACCTTTTGTAACTCGAAATTTCTTTCGTAACTAGAGGCAATATTTTCCTGTTGAGGCGTTTCGGAACTAGAACATTTCGTATGAAGAGACATTCGTACGTATTTGCTTATATTCCAAATGTTTTAGTAGATTTCCGTTGGTGGAACCCCTTCCAAACTGTTTTGTAGCACCTCTTAACGTGATCATCTCAGACGTTTGTAACAAAGGTCTTTGGGGTTTTTGTGCTCAACAGTGTTCGGAGTCTTTTCTCTGTTCTGTTCTTGAGTCTTGTAATGTTCACACACATCACAGGATGTGACTACAACCGGGCTTTTCAAACCTTTCCTGCAGACGTTACGTCCCTATCCTGAAGGACTACCCAAACCGGTACATCTACGAGCCGTGGAACGCCCCGGAGTCGGTCCAGAAGGCAGCCAACTGTGTGGTGGGGGTGGATTACCCCAAACCCATGATAAACCACGCAGAGGGCAGCAGGCTCAACATCGAGAGGATGAAACAAGTTTACCAGCAGCTCTCCCACTACAGAGGACTCAGTAAGTCACCTAGACTGGTTCTGTTATGAAAAAACATTTGTTCTGGTCTCTCTATGCATATAGTGGTCCTCCCTAACCCGACCAAAACAAACGTGTCCTGGAGCGACCGTGGAGCCCATAAACTCTTGAAAGGAGCCTGAAAAAAACAGGTTTAGGATCCGTTAGCGTCTCTGATCAGCTGATGTGAACAAAGATCGTGTGAAGAAATCTGCATGGAGGCGTTACAGTCAGCTGAGAGTGAAAGTACCTCCATGATTACCAAAGAAAAATTAGAGAGAAATAATTAGTTAATTTAAAGATGTAAAAGCAACAGGGGCAGCGGGATCAGTTTGGGGCAAAACATTTCAAATACAGAGTAGCTGGGCATTAATTAAAAAGAGAATAAAATGGGACCTTTAATATATTAAGGTTTCTGTTCTTTCAGTCAGTTTTGACTTTACTTTCGCTCGAGTGAAATTCAGGTTTCTGTCGTGGTTGGATGCGGCTTTCGCTGTTTCTACCTTCCAGGCTTTAGACCAGACCCAACAGAGCTGTTGCTCTGAAACACGCCAATGTGGCGGTGCAGCACTTCACTCACCGCCTCACTTCCTGTTGGTGTAACAGAGAAAGCACAACCCCCAGGTCTGCCCAGGCTAATACCATGATCTAAACGGGGCATTAGCTTTAATCCTCTGGGAAGAACGTTCCATTTGTCCCGTCTGGACAAGAGTTTAAACCTGTTCTGTGTCGTTGTAGATGGTCGACCTGATGGATTTCCAGTTATTTTATCACACATCTAGTAGACCCCACATTGGGATATTTTTTGGAGGCAATCAAGATTCTACAAAGTCTCAAAACCCCACCTGACCTGACGGCTAAACATCTGAATTTTAAAACATTAGCAGAAGTCCCAAATAATAGATTGACTTGATCAAATCTGTTCTCTGAAAGTTAGTAAGTTTAAGATAGTACCAGTTCTTCACAGGTCAAAGGTCGTCCTGTCAGAATAAAACCTGAGGTCGGGGTCATTCTGGGTCACTCCCAGGTTCTGTGTAATTCTTGGCTGCCCAATGCTGGTACTCTCTCTCTAAACTCGATTAATACTATTTTCATTATTTTATTGTTGTCATTTAGTTTATTTGTCTTCTCCAAACTTATATAATGTTGGTTATAATTTAAGTTAGGGCTTGTGGGTAGGGGGGGGGGCTTGATAAACCAACACTGTCCCTTCACACTGGACTTCTAGCAGCTTGGATTCTGTCTTTCATAAATCTGTTTTATATAAGTTACCGTGTGTGTGTGCTCCAGGTTTGTTGGCGTCGGTACCGACGATCCAGGAGGAGGCGGAGCCACCGATGACGGACGAATCCCAAACCAGCAGCGGCGCCGGTAGGAACCAGAAGCAGCCCCATCAGTGACGTTTAGTGTCTGAGCTCCAACCATTGTTCTCGTCCTCCAGACTCTCCCCCCAGGGTTCCTGCTGACGCTGAGGCGGCTGGTTGCTCCACAGCTCCTGATTCGTCCACCGCCTGTGCGTCCTTCATCCACGTTCCACATGCAGACGCTTACCCCTCCCAGACTCCCTGCCCCCCCTCAGGCCCACACACATGCCCCTCCTCAGCCGTAACATCTACATCTGCCCTAAACCCTCCTCCCTCCCCACCCCACAGCCTCGTGCTGAGATCCAAACCCTCGTCTCCGTCATGTCCCACCTTGTCCTTGTCCCCAAGTCCCTCCCCCACCCCGATTCAGTCCTGCCTCCACGGGCAGAGGAGAAAAGGCTTCACTCGTAAGGCCCGGCGCAACCAGAGGCCCCGAGGGCGGCAGAACTGCCCCCAGGCTGACCCAGAGAGACGGAGAGATGAAGATGTGAGGTCAGAGGAGGAGGAAGCTGGAGGGGAGTCGAGGATGGAGGAGGACACCGAGCAGGATGAGGAGAGGATGGAGGAGGAGGCGTCTGTGGAGACAAACGGGCATCATTAGAGACATCAGGTACTCCGTGCCACAGTCTAGATTTTTACAGGCTAACGGTCTCTAGGGGGCGCTCTAGCAGCAAGCAAGACTGACAGCTGGAAGAGATAATGCAGCGAGCAAGACACTACCGTGGTTTGATTGAGTTCTGAACAGACATTTTGCACATCATGAACACCCCTCATGATGGGAAACACACGGGGGGGAGCAACATGACGCAGATTTAAAGTTAAAGACGATCTGGTCGTCCCAGCAGGAAACAGCTGCTGCAGGTTGTTTCCAGGAAAAAACACGAGTCTTTCTTTTAGAACTGAGTTGGAGCGGTTTATGTTCAGCTGCACTCAATAATCCAGAATTTACAGCACAAAAAGACAAATGGTGATTAAAATATAGTAGAAAACATTTCTTAGTATATGTGTGAGTTAATTTTCAAACAGCTTTTTTTATTATCGTCACTACAGACAAACCTCGGTTTCCGACCACACTTCATTCCTGAAGGCTGTTCAAACAGCGATTTGTTCCAATTCCAAATACATTTTTCTCATTACAAATAATGTAAATGGTCTTAATCCGCTCCAAGACGCTAGAAAACTACCTATTTTCAACATAATATGTTATTTCATAATGTCATTTATCAAATTGTATAGTAATGAAACATATCAAAGAAATGTAAAAGAAAGAAGCAAACACGAGAAAGAAAAGAAAACATCAACATAATCAGGTTAGCCTAAAGTACGAGTTACCGTCGTCTTTTGGACAGAAGTTTACGGTACCGTAACTCGTACCAGAGGCAACGGAACGCAGATTAAGTGAAACATTATTGAATACAGTAAAATAAAATAAAAATCACATTACAGTTAAAGCATAAGAACAATAGAGATAAGAGTTTTTACCTTTGTGGTGGTGAGCAGTTGGCATACGTGAACGTTGAAGAGGGAGAGGAGGAGGATGGATGTTACTGCGTTTGTTTGGCGTTCAACTTACAAAGTTTATTTGACTTCTAAGACAAAAAAAAATCCAAATTTTTTGGTTGAATTCCGATTTGTTTGATTTCTAAAGCGTTCTAAAACCAAGGTTTGCTTGTATTTGAAGTAACTGAGTGTTCTGTGCTGTGACTTTCAGATGAGACCTGCAGACGGTCAGACAGCTGAACTCATGATGACCAGCAGCGGACGGCGTTCTGGACGTGTCGTCAATGTAAACAGACAATCTGCACACGTAAAGGCAGACTAGGAAATGGACACACACTCTGGTGCCAGAAACATTTTGCTTTCTATTTTTAGTGCTTGTAGTATCGACCAACAATGTTTGTGCAGGCTTTTGCTGCAGCGGGTAAACGGTTGTCGTTGGCGACAAGTCACTCCAGGATTACCGATCCAGATGAAGGCGGGCATCGTCTTCACTCACCGACCTCATCGGAGTCTCGCTGCCATCCCAGAAGCCCCAGAACATTATCTGTTGTCACCAGAGACCAGATGGATAACAAACACGTACCAACATGCAGACAAGTGGACCGCAGAGAGGTTTTGCACATTTCCCGTTGCTCCATGGGAAAGAACTCAGAGTTAGTAAAGGCACCTGCGTACAGCGATCCCTCGATCCTCGTGGGTAATGCGTTCCAGGAACCATACGCGATTTACGAATTCCATGATAGAACAATTAGTACAAATAGTATAATTTCCTCCGGGATTATTAAAGTATCTATCTATCTATTGTGGAATTTCGTTTTTGCAGGTGGTTCCTGGAAGGTTAGGATAAATCTTTAACCTGATGAATTTGTTTCTTTGAACTCAAAGCCAGAACATATTGAAATTATCCAATTTCCACATTATTTTGATGTCAAGTAAATGGTTAAGCACTTTCCTTCAAAGCTATCCGTCAAGTTGTGATCAGCTCGGGGCTTCTTGATTAAACCTGTGTGGTTTGGGACGATGTTGAGACATTCACTAAAATCATTACATTAGAAAAATATGAGTACATTTCTTACCAAAGGAAACAAACTGGTCATGTGACTCCTGGAGGAACCGTTCATTCTTTGAGTTTTCCAGTCACACGATCAGAATGTGTTTTTAAAAATGACAATCACTACATCCACTTCACTTTATTTCAAGCTCAGGTTTGTTCTTTTCTTAATTTGCAGACAAAGCGGTTCTGTTTAGAGTGGGACTTCGTGAAGCCCCCCCCCCCAGTGATGCCTGTTAGGGTGGAGGTTTCCCCAAAGACGTTTCGTAGACATGTTCAGACGTTTTGTTCTTGTGTTTCAGACAAACTGGTAATTGTAATGTTTGAATCGTAGAACGTAACCGGCCTGCTCAGCATCTCAGGTCAGAAACCATGACGGGGGTCACCCCCGCCCCCCCAGAACGCAACACGAGCTCTGATGAGATGCTCCTGCTCTGCTGTACATTCCAGCTAACAACAGTATGAGGCTCTGCTGGACTGAACAATGGACATGTAGTTGTTTTGTATTGCACTAAAAGACTTTATTTTCATTAAAATTGCTGAAGGACTAATTCTAATCACAGTTTCTGGTGTTTCCTCTTTTTGCTGAACAACACTGGTGTCAGATAGATGACATCCTAGCCCAGAAACACGGTTTACGAATGAAACATTCTGGTGTCTGAACAACATGTGATCAGGACTGAAGTATCTATGGATAGATAATTCAGTATCAGTACAAATCACATAAAAACTTTGATGATTACAAATCAATTTCAGTTTTTAAATCTATTCAATAGTTTGAAATAACCTTTGAAAATGTCTAAGTTGGTTTTCTGTACTGTAAATCTAGTTGTGTGTGCAAGACTAAAGCTTAACCTAATTTTTTCTTATCAGTATAAAGTGAAAAGAAAATGATTTCAGTTGTATAGTTAGATCTGACTTGGATCCAATATAGATCTCCTTTATGGAAAAAATGAAGACCAAAAGTTACATTTCTTGCAAAAGGTGAGTTATCGTTTCCTTTCTGATGTAAAGGAAGAAAAAAAAAAAAGGTCAAAATTTCATCTAAACTTTGTGGTAACAAATTTAACCAAATGAAATCTAATGTTTTCCCTGATATATTTCAGACCTTAACTGAAACAAAACACTTCCTGGGTGATAACCCAGTTTTCTCCTAGTTTCTATCATAACTATTCCAGTCAGGCCTTAGTGGCGTGCAGTCAGGTGAGCACGGCCTCATCTGCCATCATGAGAGGAAAAAAGAGATGTTTATGTTTATCCAGTGATGTGTATAATGAAATTATTTTCTATTTAACGTCACCAATTTTAGGTTATTTTTACTCAAAATCGCTGAATTTTCTCATTTTCCACTGAAACACTGATCAGAGACCTGTGGTGAGACGCCAGCCAGACGAGCCTCGCCATGGATTGATCAATGACTCCACTAGCTGTGCTGGTAGCTAAACAGTGAGACCAATGCCATCTCTCTGTATGTCGCTATTAAAATGTTCAAACACGTTTGCTATATAAACCAAATTTCCATACTTTAGCTAATGTATATAATGTACACTGCTTGTTTTTGTCAACAACTCCATGTGTGTAACGTCTTTCTGGAGTGGAGCGGTCCTGAAACCGCCGGGAAAAGGCATGAAGTGAGGCACGCAGTCCTCCTGCTTCATGGTAGGGGGCGCTGGTGATCCCAGGGATTCGGCCGAGGATTCTTCTTCCTTAGCCGTAGAAGAAGTGACGGCAAACTACAGCTACATACAGTATCTCAACTCACAATTTTTCGCTGCTTTTGTTCAGAAGGAGCGGCGCATGGACTTCATTTAGAAGTAAACGTAAGATAAACAAGATGGCTGACGAGTGAACGCTGGCGCAACTGGCTGCTGCTGCTCGCAGCTCTAATTCCCTCCAGACTACTTCTTCTGGTTTTATGATTTTATATAACCGAGTAATATCCTTCAGTTGTAATTCTCCCACGATCTGCTGTCACTACTGTCAGTGTGAGTCCTCACTTCTGGCTCACCTGTCCTCTCCTGACGTGAGCCTCACCTGGCGTTTGCTGACCATCGACACGGCCTCAGTCCTCGTCCACAGTGTGGGCTGGTGGAATAAACATCTTGTTTGTCTGTGCCTGGCTCTTTCTGCTGCCTGATCACCTGCCAGTGACAGCTCTCCTTCGGTACTCGGCCGCTGACCTGCTCCGGCTGCGCTGTCGCCTGCCTGGACCTGGGCCAGAGGCACTCCGCCTCCACCCGGACATCACCGTCCAGCCCCGCCGGAGATACATCCACCGAGGGTCTCGCCGGAATCTCCACCACAACCGTTCAACACCAATAAAGTCCATCTGGTCCAGCTCTCGATGCCCTCCACGTTCCACCAGCCGGGCAGTTGACCTCCTGGCTCGGTCGGCTAGCTCCTTCACCAGCTGCGACAACACGGCCCTCAACTTCCCTCTGCTCAACATCCGATCACTGACGGGCAAGGGACAACTCATCCAGGGCCTCATCACTAACCGAAAGATAGACTCTCTTTGTTTAACCGAGACATGGCAGCAGCCCGACGACTTCTCTCAGCTCCTCGAATCCCCCCCTGGTGGGTTTGTGTACGTACACCTGTCGACCCAGTGGCTCCGGTCGGGGAGGAGGTCTCGCAATAATTTCAGGCGAAAAGTGGAAAATGCCAGCCTTCAGGTCGTTTGAATCTACGGTCTGTGAGTTGTCTGGTCCCACTCCAACCATCATTGCCACAGTCTACCGCCGCCTTAAACCGAACTGTGACTTTTTAAGTGACTTTGCTGCTTTCCTCACCCACCTATCCTCTCTCTCACCAAGCATAATACTGCTGGTTGATTTCAACATCCACATGAACAAAGTCGATCTGCCTCTTACCAAAGACGTCACGACCTGTTTGGAGAGTTTTGGATGTCCCACACATTCTAAAGGACACATTCTGGACCTAATTTGCTGCTCTGGTGTCACCCCTCTTGACCTTACAGCCGATAAACTCCCCATAACTGACCACTTTCTTCTTTCATTTACTGTAAAACTCACCTTCTCTTCTAAAACATAATTTCCCCATTGTGTGGACTATTAAAGGTGGATTATTATTATTATTATTATTATTATTATTAAAACACCACATCTCATTTCATTCCAGAACATAAAGAACATAAACCCGGCCACACTCAGCTCAAGTGTCCATTCCTTGCACCCCCCAGAAATCCACAACCTAGCTACTCCTGATGATCTGGTTTCCTATTGTAACAACAATCTCCATCATATTGTAAATTCTCATGCTCCTTAAAAATCAGATCTGTCTCTTTCTCCATCTCTGCTCCCTGGTTCACCTCCGATCTTCGTTTCAAGAAAGCCCAAGGTCGGCAACTTGAACGACTTAACAGGAAAACTGGTCTAACCATCCACAAAGAATTATACAATTACCACGTGTCAAGCTACAAAGAGGCCATTGCCAACACCAAAACCCAATACTTCACCAGTATAATCACAGCCAATAAGGGAAAATCAATGTCACTGTTGTCCAAACTGCTGCCATCACCCCAATAATGAAAAAACCTCGTGCCAATCCCTCTGACTTCAATCAACTCAATCAATCAACTTCTATTTATAAAGCGCTTAATCACATCAGAAGACATTTCAAAGCGCTTTACAGATAGAAAGCCAACAATGCCCTCCAGAGCAGCATAAGCGACAGTGGCGGGGGAAAACTCCCTCATTTAGGAAGAAACTCCGGGCAGGACCCAGGATCTGGAGGGCAGTCATCCGCCTTGACCTATTGGTTAGGAAATATAAATACATTGAGGAAAGAGATAGGTCAAGTAAAAGAGACAGAGAGACAGAGAGAGTTGCAGATAGGCCAGTTTGAGTTTCATGTCCACTGCGCTGTCGCTGAATTGGGGGTGGGATTTCCAGGCCTTTTGATATCCTGTCTTCCATCCGCGTTCTCCACCTGTGGAACAGAGGCACAAAGACAGCGGCAGCATCGTGCAGAAAACGAGTGTGATTTGACAATAGTAATAAATTCTAGGAGAATAGAAAGATAAAGAAAGAAGTGACAGAAGCTCCAGAGTATCTCCCTTTAACGGGAGAGACGGAGAAAAATACCCTCAGCAGTCTAGGCCTATAGCAGCATAGCTAGTGGGGTGTGTGTCATTTCAATTGTAGGCTCTATCAAAGAGGAGGGTTTTTAGTCTACTCTTAAATAAGTTAAGGGAGTCTGCCCCCCGGACCGAGGCTGGGAGATCGTTCCAGAGTAAGGGAACCAGATAGCTGAAGATTCTGCCTCCTGTTCTACTCTTAAAAACCCGACGGGTCGCCAGAAATCCTGCATCCTCAGATCCAAGGGCCCTGGGAGGGTGATACACTTCAATAAGATCTTCAATGTAAGACAGAGCCTTACAGTGGAGAGCTTTATATGTGATCATGAGCACTTTGAATTGTATTCTATGATTAATCGGGAGCCAATGGAGTGACGCTAGGACAGGAGAGATGTGTTCTCTCCTCTCATTTCCAGTCAGTCAGTGGGCAGCTGCATTCTGAACTAACTGTAGAGTCCTAATAGAGGAGCTAGAACAGCCCATAATAAGGAATTGCAGTAATCCAATCTAGAAGTAACAAAGGCATGAATGATTTTCTCTGTGTCTTAAAAGGATAAGAAATTTCTAACTTTAGCAATATTTGGCAAGTGAAAAAAGTCTGTCCGGGATACAGACTTGATGAGAATTAAAGGACAGATCTTGATCAAAAATCACTCCCAAGTTACTGACTTCATTGGTGGGGGATAGAGCAATGCTATATAAGAGAATTACAATGTTAGAAAAATCATCTCTAAGATGCTTCGGCCCAATAATAATAACTTCAGTTTTGTTACTGTTTAACATCAAGACATTGTGAAGCATCCAGGATTTAATATCCCTGAGGCAGGTTTCCAATTTAATTAACTGATCGGATTCATTTGTTTTAATTGATATAATTGAGTATCATCAGCAAAACAATGAAAATTAATATTATGTTTCCTTATAATATTTCCCAAGGGTAACATATAGAGACTACAGAATTGGTCCCAGAACAGATCCTTGAGGTGATCCACAGGTGACAGTCCCTTGATTTGAAGATTTATTATTTACATAGAAAAACTAAAATCGGTGGGATAGATATGACCTGAACCAGTCTAGTGCTGAGTTTTTAATCCCAACTTCAACAACTTCTGACCCATCTCAAATATACCCTTCATTTCCAAAATCATTGAAAAGACAGTCGCCTCCCAACTCCATCCTCTCCTCTCCTCAATAACCTGTATGAACAGTTCCAGTCTGATTTCCACCCACTCCACAACACTGAAACTGCCCTCAATAAAATCATCAATGATCTTCTCATGGCAGCTGATTCTGGACTCCTCACCATCCTCGTCCTCCTTGGCCGGAGTACACCCTTCGATACCATCTGTCATTCCAACCCTCCTCAACAGACTATCTTCTATTGGCATCACCCACAGTCCGTTAGCCTGGTTCTCATCTAACCTTTCTGGCCGCACTCAGTTCATTCAACTCAAGTCTGTTAAATCCTCCCCCAGCCCCATCACTTCAGGTGTGCCCCAGGGTTCTGTCCTGGACCCCTCCTTTTCTTCATATACCTCCTTCCCCTTGGCAATATTTTTTGTAAATTCAACATTCATTTCCACTGTTATGCTGATGACACACAACTCTACCTCACCACTAAACCCTAGTCCACTCTTCTGCCCACCTCCCTTACTGATTGCATCTCTGAAATAAAAATCTGGTTCACCCTAAACTTACTTAAATTAAACAACAATAAAACCGAGGTTCTCCTCATTGGCACCAAATCCACCATTTCCAAAATGGACAGTTTTTCTCTCATCATTGATGATTCCACCGTTTCGCCTTCTCCTTGGTTAAGAGTCTGGGCGTCATTCTTGACAGCACATTATCCTTCCAGTCACACATCACCAGGTCTGCCTACTTCCACCTACGCAATATCAATTGTCTCTGCCCCTCCCTCACGACCCTCACTACTGACATTCTAGTCCATAGTCTTGTCACCTCTCGACTCGACTATTGTAATTCTCTGCTATTTGGGCTCCCTCACAAATCCCTTCAGAAACTACAACTGGTCCAGAATTCAGCTGACCGCATCATAACTCGAACCCCCCCATCCACCACATCACTCCTGTCCTTCAACAGCTTCACTGGCTTCCGGTCCAGTTCCGAATCCATTTCAAAATTCTTCTCCTCACCTTCAAGGCCATCCACTACCTCGCCCCTCCATATCTGTCTGATCTCCTCCACGTTACCACCCTCTCCCGCCCCCTCAGATCCTCCTCCTTACACCTGTCCGTCCCTTCAGCCCGTCTCACTACCACGGGATGCAGAACATTCAGTCGCTCTGCTCCCCGTCCCTGGAACTCGCTACCACCCCAACTAAGAAATACCTATTCACGCCCCCATTTGAAATCACAACTGAAAACACATCTGTTTAAGACTGCATATTCAGCTGAAATCTGTTGCTCTTTGTATTGATTTCATGTATTTTTATTTGTTGATTGTACAACGGACTTTGTGTAATCTTGTACGATGACCTTGAGTGTCTAAAAGCACCTTTAAATAAAATGTATTATTATTATTATTATTATTATTATTATTATTATTATTATTATTATTAAGTAGGAAACAACGTAACGTTTTTATTTAATTAAATGTGCAGTTGTTACAGTTTGTACGTGTAAATAATTCTGCTATGAGACTATTAAAAATAATAATTAAACGGTGAATAAGCTACACTGTAGGTTCATATTTTTGAAAATCTAATTCTGATGAATTCAGTGCCTCACCAGAATGAGCATCACCGCACGTCACTGGATTAAATCATCTTGAATCTTGGGTGAGAATCTGAGAATCTGAGTCAGCTGTTAAAATTCCCATTGTCTGAGGAAGACGACCTGACGACCTTCACCGTGTTTCTGGTCATTAAGCTGAGATGAAGTAATATTAACTTCACATTCAGTGTCTTTACTTCATAGGTGGATGGATATTCAGGGTTTCTTTTTTTAATTTCAGGTGAGAACAAGATCAAATGTTGATCCTCAGCTCCATCCGTCTATTTTCATCTGATATTTATGTCACAAATTCTGTTTGAGTGAATTGATTGAATGTTATGATGGTTTATGTAAGTGTGTGATAATGGTTTATAGCAAAGGAGAGAGCAGTATATTTAATATTTCATGGTGATGTGTTTCATATAGATAGAATGTCATGAAGCGTAACATACTCCTGGTTTATAATAACACATTAAACTGTATACCAGTTTAATTTGTACATTTAATAATACTAATGATCAATGCAGCATCTTCCTTCAAACTAAAAGAGATTAGATAGAAACTTAAATATATCCAATAGACAAACACTAAGAATGTAAGTCAGTTAAAATAAGAGAAATTAAATAACAGAGGTTCCTAAAATAGAGAATACATTTGAAATGTAAATAGCATTAAAACATCAAAAATTTGTATACATTTACAGTATCACACATTGTGTTGTTTCGCCTGTGTCCTTCCAGCTGAATTAAATCTACAAAATATTATCCATCAATAATAATAATAATATAATAATAACGATGATAATAATAATAATAATAATAATAATAATAATAATAATAATAATAACAATGATAAAAGTAATAATTAGCTTTTTTAGATGGTTTGTTGGTGGACTGAATCACACACACACACACACACACACACACACACACTCACACACACACACACACACACACACACACATAGATTTTATTATCCTTAATTCAAGCAAACCAGCTGATGATGTCATGCCTTGCTCTGATTGGTTGGCTCTGACTTCCTCCTCCCCCTCCCTCTGTGCTGCTCTCTCCACTGCCTTCGTCACTCCATCAGTCCCACTTCACTCCATCCCTGTTGGAACGCCACCCGCTCCTCTTCCTCTCCCTGTGTGTGTTTCTCTCCATTCCACTACTGCCGGGAAGATGATGCTGATGATGATGATGATGATGGTGATGATGTGACACTTTTGCCATCCAATGATTGTGCAGAGGTTAAGCGGAAGGGGCGTGTCCTGAAGAGAATCTTGGAGCTGATTGATGCTGAGAGGAGCGAGGAGGAAGACGGGGCAGAGAGAGAGGAAGAGGAGGGTGGGAGAGGCCTTGTCCGAGCTGAGCGGCTCCTGTGCTGGCTTACCGAAGGAGGAGGAGGAGAGGAGGAGGAGGAGAGGAGGAGGAAGCTGTCCTCTTTCAAAAGGGACCAACCTGTGCTGTCATGGACAAATACCGACCCAAGAGGCCGACCACGCTGGCTCTGTTCCCCCAGCTGCCACAAGCCGGTACCCAGGTAGGGATGCTGGGGGAGTCCGCTGGCTGGGAGACGAGCTGAGAGGCTGGATGGGTGGAACCGTGTGTGTGTGTGTGTGTGTGTGTGTGTGTGTGTGTGTGTGTGTGAGATGACACCCTGCACCACCCACACACAGGTCTGTCCACACGTCTCCTGCGTGGAGCTGACGTGTTTCCCTCCTGCTGACCCACATCTCATCAGCTCCTGGTCGCTCCTCATGGAGTGTGTTTCAGATGAGGCTGAGCTGTAGCGTCGTGTCCCAGGAGTCAAATCCCGAGGCAAAGCAGGAGCATTACCTTGAAAACAGACTCTGAAGCAGGCAGCGGTTAGTGATGAGTGGCTGTTTCTGAGTTAACTTCCTTTAATCTGCTTTAATCCTGTTTAAGACTACAGATAAGAGCTGTCACCTCATCCTAACCTAGACTTCCCTTCACAGTAAACTGAGTAACAAAGGGTTGCTGGGAGAATCAAATAAAATGCAGGAATTAGCTTCTAAATGATAACCAGACATTAGAGGCTTTAGTTTAGTCACGGTGTTTTTACATCCAGCAACACCTGTAGTCTGTCCCCCAGCCCCCAAGTTTATTTACCTTCACTTGACCGAAAGCTACATCAAGCATATCCTTCTCTACTATATATGTACGTACATTATTCCTCTATGATTTGATCAGTTGATTTTTAGCAAATATAAAGAAAATCCCTTGTAGAAAGGATTTCTACAAGGGATTAAGAGTTCTTCTGGGTTTTGAGTCTTGATGGAACTCCATTCTGCCACAGCAGATTATATGAATGGAATTCTTTGCTTTTGTTGTTGTTGGGTTTTTCTATCAAGTCAAGTCAGGATCAGGCCTTAAATCCCATTGGATATGGAAAATCTGAGAATGGCGGGTTTACTTCAGGGGCATTGAACCAGAGGGGACTTAAACTTCCTTCATTGGTCTCGATGCATGTTGCTATAGTTGGAGTCCAGGTGCTGAACTGACCCACCTGCAGCCTTCACTCGTCTTCCTTTTGAAAAGGTTTGGCAACAATCCTATGGAGCTGAATCATTGAGGTCCTGACTCTGACTGGTGAACCTACATGCTAACAGCTGCCATTACTATATTACCCCCACCACATGGGCTATTTGAACTGGTTGATGTTTCCCTTCAAACTGCTCCACACAAACATAAAATCCATTTGTGTCAGACGTGGACTGTGGGTTTAGTCCCCTTCTCTTACTGTTGAGGTGAAAAGAAAGAATCTCATAGTGAGTTTAGTTTTTTGACAGGGTCGACAGTTTGAGCCCATTGTTGAGCATCGCCTAAGTGCAGGAGAGAGATGTGAATTGTCTGTTTAATAATCCTCCTATGACCTTTCATAGTCGTTTGACTGCAGGCCGTTCAGAAGCTGAGCTTCACTGACTGAACCCTGAGAAACAAACAGGAACAGCTGATCCCACTCTGCAGTGGACCAGAACCTGCAGATGCATGATGAGCAAACAAGAAGACGCAGACTCTGACATAAAGATACATACATGTGTTATAATGCATCCGTTATGTCAGTGCATCCTACATATCATGCATGGCGGTTTAGTAAACCTGCAGTGAAGATGAAGGTGACGGGGCTGCAGCTTATGGAGGCTCAAGGGGGGGGGGCAGTGAAATAAATATGAAGTAAATAAATGCTCTAATAATAGAAAAGAAAGGCTTGCCAGAGTTGGATGATTCAGCCATTGATCTGTTATGTCTGTCTGAAGGGGGGTGTCTGGTGTCGGTTAGAGAGGCTCGCTAACCTGTTAGCCAAGAGCGATGTGGCCTCATAGCTCACCCGGTGGTGCCGTGGACTGGATGTGGTCATTTTCATTTGTCTTCCTCTTCACACCCCCTGATCTGTGGGGTGCGACTCATACAGTCGTCATCTTCACACCCCCTTCGCATGTATCTAAATAGCACATGGGCATCCGCCCTCCTGTGCAGCCATGGGGGTGTTGGGCTTACAGTAAATGAGATCAGGTGCATTTTTTGCAGATGCAGATGCACAGCTGATGGAAACATTCTGGACAGAAGGCATCAGAGGGCCGTTATCAGAGGCACCGATGTCCATCAGGACCTCACAGCTGGACCATGTACTTTAGAACATGTCTTGTCAAAAGCATCACATTTATTCAATGAAAATACTATAACCTGCAATACGATAACCTGCAGCAATGGTTAAAATGATCAGTTCTAAGTTATCTATTTATTGGCAATACCACATATTTATTACAACAAACTTCCTTCTAAAATCAGCTGATTGATGAGTTTGATTCCCTGGAGATCAATTGTGTTCTAAAGAGGAGTTTATATTTTAGCTCAGTGACCATCAAGTGTTATCTGGGTTGAACTTAGGCCCAAATTCCTACATAATGATAAAAACAACAACATTCATGTTCTGTTATTCAGCTGGGTGCATGTGCACGGTCTAATGAGCTCTGTCCACTCGTGTTTATGTGAATGAAATCTACTTACAGTACTCTATATACTGCAGCACCTCAAATAATCACCCAACATTCCCACAGCTGTGACTAAGTTTTCCATCTTGTGTGACTAAATGATTTTCTACATGTATACAAGTGTCTGAGCCTTAACCGCTGTTATTGGTTACTAATCTGCATGTAAATTTAATCACAGATCTAAAACCTTCTATAATAACACAAAACTATATAAATCTGTTTCACTTGAATAAACATGAACTATTTCCTACAGATTATGTTACACAGTCCAGTCAGGCTTCTACAGACTGATTTGTGCTTCACAACAGGAGTGGGCTGTGTTGAGTGGGTTCGTCCTACCCCCCAAAATATGTAATGTTGTGAATATTAATGGTTGTACCCCTAAGAGCACAGTATTTTCAGCACTATAAGGCGCACCTAAAAGCCTTTAATTTTCTCAAAAACCAACAATGCGCCTTATATATGAAAAGGTTGTAAAATAAGCCATTTTATTGAAAGTGCGCTTTATAATGCAGAAAATACTGTAATTTAAATTAATGCTTCCTCTTATTGTGAAAGGAGCTGAAGCACGACGTCTGACACAGAAGTGATTGTTTCAGGAGTCAGAACACAATGGTTCACACTCCCCCAGCTGTATTTTAATAGAATCACACCCAGCAGCCGAGACAGCCAATCAGATTAAACGTTTAGAGGTGTGTGTGCACACACACGTCACCCCATACTGTTGTAATGGCAGGCTGGGAAAAGACAGCAAGACACAAGCGGAGGTTCCTCACATACTGGACCCCAACACACACACACACACACACACACACACACACACACACACACACACACACACACACACACACACACACACACACACACACACATGCTTAGTAACCATAGTAACAGAAGAGAGGGCGCAACAGGGAGCACAGATGCATGATGGGATTTCTGTCAGTGAGTCAGCAGTCTTGTAGTTGATATCGATGCTCTTTCCTCTTCCTGGCAATGATGTCATCAGACGGGATGGGGGGGGGGACACGCAGAGGAAACCTGAATTATATGTGTTTATGTGTTAACACCTCTTCCTTCAGCAGACACTGATCAGTACTAATATAAATATTAGTGTCCATAGATTTCCAGCTGTGTATAGTTTAGTTTTGTGTTTATATATATATATATATATATATATATATATATATATATATATATATATATATATATATATATATATATATATATATATATATATACACACATATGTGTATATATATATATATATATATATATACACATATGTGTATATATACAAATATGTGTATATATACACACACACACATATATATATAATTTCATTTGACTATTTGTTAATCTGGAATGGATTATTGGGCCTCCTGGTGAAGCCACTGGTTTGATGTAAAGCAGTCCGGTTGACCAAAGCCATGATAGGAGCTTATTGCCTGCAGCTAGCGACCGACTCTGTGTGTGTGTGTGTGTGTGTGTGTGTGTGTGTGTGTGTGTGTGTGTGTGTGTGTGTGTGTGTCAGAGACAGAAATAATTGTATTCTGCGTTGTGATGTCTGCTCGTTGCTTTGCAGGACTCCATCAACAACAACTCTTTGGGCAAGAAGGACAGCTGGAAGGACTCCCGCTCCTCCTCCCCACACATCACAGGTGTGGACACGGAACAAAAGAAGAAAACAGATTACTATTTTATTTCAAAACAAGATTAAACGATTTATCTCAACACACAGTAGAAAAGCTACTTCAACATCAATGATTTATACCATAAAGAGACCAAAAAAGAAAGAAAAGAATTAAAGAAGACATGAAACAAATAAAGAAGTACTAGAGTCACAATTGGAGAAAATGTCTTCCTCACTTTAGTGCAATATTCTTCTTTAATATTCTTTGCTGTTCTGACTTTCCCCTCATTTCGGAGTTACCAGGAGTGCCCCATTCAAGAAACTGGTCATCGATATATACGTCACAAATACCTGAAGTCACAGATAACTATCACACATTTTCACAGTGGAGTTCTTTTTTACAGGAAATCAGATTAGACTCCTGGTTTGTTCAGGTGTGAAATGGTGAAATGAACACAAACTGAATGTCCAAGTCCATGTTTACTGCTCAACAACCTTCTGTATATTAATTTAATTTACATTAAGTACACCTATTGATTTTATTTGTCTAAGAAGTATGAGATTTAAGCTCTTCTTTTACCAGAACGACAACCATGTTTCATTTACACTGCCTGTGTTCCAAAAGCATTGTGGGAGTTTCTCCCTCTAACACATCCCCTCCATTTTGAGTCTGCATGTGAAACTTCATCTGGGGGATCGATGACCACTGACTCTCTCTCCCCGGAAGCCGGGGGGGCTAAGGCATCGCTTTGACTTTCAGTATTTGATAGACGGGCTGGTCCAACAGTAGACGCATTCATATCAAATATTAACACAAAAATGACATTACAATATTCATATTCCTAACTTCTGGTGCTAGCAGTGTTGTCAATCACCCTCTCTTGCCAGCGCATCAAAGTCTGGTTTTAGTTTTGCTGTGGAAGTTCTCAGAACTTCCTGAAGCCAGCTGTCAATCTTTCAAAAATCAGAGAAGTGACAGTAGAATTGGTCCCTGCAGGTCGTCCAGAGACTTCCTGTATTTTCTGTGGTGGGGCCTCAGTCAGCTCAGTCTGGTGTGGAGACAGGAGCTATTGACATGTTTGACATTTTTTGCTTTTGAAGGCTCTGACATTTGTGTACATTTCATGGTCTTTCCCTCGGAGCTTCGCCTTCAGCTCATTCATGGTCAGGAATGACAACAGGACAACTCCAACCAGTGATTTGGGGTTTTCTGAGAGGTTTTCAGTAATTTGTATCCAATTTAGGTTGAAATTATTGATAAGAAAAACAAAAAACATAAACATAAACGTAAGTTAAGGTTTTCTGGTCTCTGCTCATTTGAATACCAGCAAATAATTTGCCTTCATGCTCGATTCTTGGATGGCATTTTGTCAGATAAAACAGTTTTGTTGACCCTGGTTATTAACATGATTTTGAATAATGCTTGGTGGAAAATGATGGCAGATTGTATTTCTTTAAAACCGCAACAGTTTCCTGATTGACACGTTAATTCAGAAGGCAGGCATCTCCGGCGTCTCAAGGTGTGTGGAGCACGCTAGTGTCATCTGGCATCAGATCCAGGTCGCCAAGAAGGAGGGAAAAGATCTCCACGTGGTGTTCCTGGACCTGACAAATGCCTTTGGCTCAATCCCTCACAACCTTCGTTGACTACTTCAGAGTCCCACCAGCTCTTACAACCCTTGTCAAGGCTTGCTTCCAGGACATCCAGCTCTGTGTGACAACATCAGAGTACACCACGGCATGTAAACACCTGGAGTAGGGAATCATAGCCGGCTGCACGATCACCCCAGTGGGCCTCTCCCTAGCCATGGAGGTCATCACATGGGCCTCTCGATGAGTGGTGGGTGGACAGCAAATAAGATCTGGGCTGAAGCTGCCACCAGTAAGGGCCTATATGGATGACCCCACAACATTGACCACGACCAAGGCTTCGGTCTCCGAGAAGCATTTAAAGAGCCTATGTTGCTCGTATGATGCTTACCTCAAAGACAAAGACTAGGTGGAGTGACTCAGGAAGGAGGTCAGGTGCATGCAGTATGGACTTCTCCCACATCCTCTGTGGCCATTAACCCTCTATGAAGTTCTGCTCTCAATGGTAGAAAAGCTGGAGAGATTTGTTAGCTCATATGCAAGGAAGTGGCTTGGCCTTCCCAGGTTCCCGAGCAGCATTGGGCCTTATGGCAAAGGGATGTTACATCTGCCCATTTCCAGTCTGGCAAAGGAGTACAAGTGTGCCAAGGTCTGACTGTACCTTATCACCTTATCAGTGAAACATCAGTGAAAGAGGGCCCACTTGACAACCCGAAGGATCCCATTTACTCACTTGAACTCCACAGTCTAATCGGTGCCTGAAGTACTGTATCTATTGAGGGATATCGACACCTAGTCCTATACAACGGATTTGGTCAATAAGACACGCAGCCTTTGACCGGACTTTAGTGGAAAAGTATTTAGTTGTATATTCTTTATTAAACACTCTCCACTCACTGTCGAGTAATATCAAGGAGTAGCCTAGACTCTTCAAAAACAAATCAGTACTGTACTTCATGCACCACCTGGTGGAACACCGGGCGTCACAGGACAGGGTGAAATGAATGGAAGCAGTCATGGTTTTATTTGATTTGATTTGATTTGGTTTGGGAAAATCTGTTCCAAGTTTTTGGTGGGCAGGATTAAAAAAGACCAATGGGGCCGCTGTAGCCCCCCACGCCATAGTTTGCCCATTCCTGCCCAGAAAGAAATGGGACACACCATCCTACAAGGGAGCATGCTGATTTGATTGAAAGGGGCAAATGATAGGGGTAAGGGGGGGAAATGATGGGGCCTAAAAAAGATTGAAAAGATAAAGAACTCACGTCTGGCTATTATTTGTTCAATGCTTTGAAAGATGCTGAAAATATCTGCAGATCGTCACCTCTGGGAACGGCTCCTGTGTCTCATGTCGTCAGATTCAGACATGTCCAGTCTGTTAGTCCAGTGCAGGACCCTGGCAGGTGTGAGGGTCTCTGTCTCAGAACCTCATGGGCATTCTTTACCATCGTCATGCTAGTAGGATTGTGCGTGTTGTTCCAGCATGTAAATACGTACAAGTTTGGACTCAAAAGCTGCATTTTTATTTTGAATACACTAAGCTAAGAGTTCCTTCCCATTTTTAGTCTTCATGCAAAGTTAATACCAAGTTAAAAATAGTTTTGTTCATTCTAGTTATTCGTTTCCTCTCCCATTTTTTGTGAAATTCTTATTTTGTTGGGATATGATGAGATACAGTGGAGTGTTTAAAGGGACAATCCACTTCTTTTGCACACAGAAGTGATGATTGGTTGGACTGATTACCCTCTTAGAGGAGTAGAATAAGGAATAGCAGGAAGTTCAGGACCCTATTCATCCAGTAAGTACCATTATACTAGCAGTTTTCAACATTGAATGCTTTGTGGTGAAATGGTGTCTTTGTTAGAGTATAACAGCAGCAACAGACCCTCAAGAATTAGAATCTTTAGCTTCTTAATTGTCCTTCTGTTCTAGGGTCTGGTATTATTCAGGATAACCTGCTTACTGTGGGTGTTGTGATAAACCCTTTGTGCACGTCATATGGAATGTAATATGTTTGTTTCCATGTGTTCTAGGGGATCTCACCCCTCCGGCTGCTCAGCCAAAAGCTGAGGACAAAGTCCGGCAGATCACGCGCCGGCAAGCCCCCAAACCACCGGCCGCCAATGGAGCCAAAAGCAAAGGCAACACTGCTGCCACCACCGCAGACGTACGAGCTCGACCACGGGACAGACATGTGTCTGCAGCCACACAGTCGTCACAGAGGAGTCAAAGGAGAGGAGGAGGAGGAGCAGGAGGAGGGAGAGGGGCAGGGAAAGGAGTTCCAGCTCTGAGAGACAAGAACCAGGGGGACATCAGAGGAAGGGATGGAGTGACAACAGGTAAGGAAGACAGAAGAGGAGGAAGACTGTGTGAGGAGTCCAAAGGGAGGGAGAAAGAGAAAAATGGACATCCGAGACCAAAAGAAGCAAGTGGACTGAGAAGCCGAGGGGCTGATGGGAAAGGAAAAGCAGGAGTTAAAGACGGAAACAGAGCCAAGCCTAATAACGTTCTGTCCAACCAGGAAGTCTATCTGACAGCCATGGTGGTCCCACGTACGCCCATAGTGCCAAGAAACCAGGACAAGGCCCAAGACCCAGGTAAGGATCCAACTCCAGAACTAACAGTGGTCTGTTTTCTAGTGTGTGAGGAGGAGGGGCATCTGGCCCTATATAATAATATTCATACCCTGCTGATGGGTTCTTGTCTGTGGGTGTACAATCACTGGACACGTCTTCCATTGTACAGCCATCAGTTTTCACTTAAATAACACTAATCATGAAGACAGTTCAGAAGCGACCTTCTTGACTACCTTTATGGTTGTACGAAGTACAAAGTAGCGTTCACGTTCTAGTTTGTCTTATGTTCATTTTATGTTTTTATAGGTTTAAAGGGACAGTTCACCCAAAATCCAAGGTTTGCTTTGGTTCCGTTTGTTCTTTCTCTTTGTTGTACACTATCCTTCTTGATTGTTTTGGTGTGTATTGCTGATGAGTCTGATGGAAATACCTGCTCCTTGTTGCTCAAGGTTGTGTAACAAACTTGTGAAGAAATCAGGAACCAGCTACTGAAGATAATAATTAGATAATTACATAATTAGTGTTCTCTAACATGTCGATCCAGTCGGAACTTCTAACATTTGAAGATCTGGAAGGACAGCATGATTGAGCCGTTACCATCAGCAGAATCAACACAATGTGCAGCACAATTAAAACCAATCTGGTCAACCACAGGTTCAGATAACTGATAGTTTAGTGATGGATTGATATTGTTCACCATCTGTTCATCAGGGTCACGTTTGTTTAAAATGTTTGGACACAACTAGTTTTAATTTAAGCTTTGAGAAGTAAAACAAAACCTTCTCTGTAAAATGTGTGCGCTGCAGGGGAACAAGGGCTGACGGGAAATCAGCCCAACCCCACCAAATCAAAGATTGTGGATTAGCTTGAAAAGGCAGATTTTTATTTGTGGACAGAAATTTTTCAAATGTTTTTTCTGGTGTTTTGAGCTCCACGAGTCGAGTTTTTAAGTTTAGTAATCCCTCACGCATTCACACATCAACGCGTGCGACTTCACCTCATCATGGATTTTTAGTAGGTAGTCACGTGATACCGTACGTGCATTCTATTGGCTGACGGCATCCTGAAGTGCGGTACGTTCCGTGAGTCTCGGACTTCCGTGAGACACAAAAGTGCTTTAAACAGTCTATCAGAGTGTTTTAAAGGTGATGCAGATAGAAGGTGGTTTAATATCAGAATGGGGGGGGGGTTCAGAAACTTTTAAATTACCGTAAATAATAAGATAAATAGTTTGTCGCTCTATTGCGGAATTTCGCTTTTGCCGGTGGTTCCTGGAACACATTAACTGCCAGTAACGAGGGATCACTGTGGTGGTTGACATCTCTACAGCAAACATCTCTGTATTGTAACGTAGAAACTCACACCTAAACAATATAATTGGGTGACTTCACTCTTCATTTTGGGCTGAACTGTCCCTTGAAGTTTGTGTGTAATATATCTGAGGTGGTGTGACTTTTATTCACAGAATGTACTGTCCACACACTCTGTCCTCAGGCCAGAACCATGACAGGACCCAGGAAGACCCCCCTTTCCTCTCCAGGTCCAGCAGCGAGGGTGGATCCAACAGGATGTCTCTGGGCTCTGACACTGAGGGGCCCCCACCTGGGCCCCTTCCGCCCTCGGTACCTCACCGAATAAACGCTGACATCAGCGAAGAAGACGGGGAAGGAGTCGTGACTCCCTTCACAAATGTCCTGAATGGCTCCACCTGCCGTCCTGCAGATCATGTGGTAACAGATCCAGACGTGGATGTAGCTGAAGGCAACATGGAGGTGGACGGCGCCGGTTCTGCCGCTCAGGGGGGTCATGTGACCGCTGAGACGGAACCACAGAGCGACGCCACAGCGGCGTTGAACTATGATTCTGTCAAGTACACACTGGTGGTGGATGAGCACGCTCAGCTGGAGCTGGTCAGCCTCAAGGACTGCTTGCACGGTTACAATGAGCACAACCAAGACAGCGACACGGAGACGGTTTATCAGTCAGCCAATGAGGAGGAGGACCCGGAGTACGAGGAGGAGAGGAGGAGGAGAGAGGAAGCAAGGAAGCAAGGTGAGGATACAGGATACAGGTTTGTTTAAAATGTGTCAATCGATCGATCGATCGATCAATCAATCAATCAGTCAGGCAGACTTGCTGCCTTCCACTGGATGAAATCAATGATTTCTGGTTGAATAAGACTACAGACACCTCAGACAGACACTAGGAATCATATCAGTGTTACTAGAATGTCAGTCGAGTCTCTGCCAGGCTACATATTCATGTCCATGTCCTACAAACTCTTCCTGTTCCTGGTGATAGATAGATAGATAGATAGATAGATAGATAGATAGATAGATAGATAGATAGATAGATAGATAGATAGATAGATAGATAGATAGATAGATAGATAGATAGATAGATAGATAGATAGATAGATAGATAGATAGATAGATAGATAGATAGATAGATAGATAGATAGATAGATAGATACTTTAATGATCGCAAGGGAAATTCAGGTGACATCTGCTCACAAGAGATACAATAAATACACATAACAATGACAGAGAGAAATGGCACAGCCAAAAGACGTTGTATAAATTACATTATTTACATACTGTTACATAATTATAACAACAGGAAACAGAAGAACCAAAAGGAAGCATAGGGACATGAGAGAAGAAGGAAGCATTGGGCGTAGATGATGTACCGAGCTGTAAACTGACACTAAGGACCCCCACAAAGTGTCCCACAGTGCATCCACAGTGTGTCCCAGGCCCCCCTCGTCTATCCCTTCTCACCCGGCCTTGATGACCCTGCAGCTTCGGCCCCCCTCCTTCTGAGAGAGTGGTTGTGCCCCCTGATGGCACGGGGCACAAAGGAGGTCCTGAGTCTCTCAGTGGAGGAGCTTGGTGACAGCAGTCTGCCACTGAAGGAGCTCCTCTGCTGGGTGAAGGTGATGTGCAGGGGGTGGGTGGTGTTACCCAGGATCGACCTAAACCTGGACATAGTCTTCCTCTCTAGAACAGTCTGTATTGAGTCCAGATCCTGACCGATCACAGAGCTAGCCCTCCGGATGAGCCTGTCGAGTCTCTCTGTGTCCCTTTTCCTGGCACCACCACCCCAACACACAATGGTGTAGGACAGCACACTGGACACAATGGACTGGTAGAACAGTCTGAGCAGATTAGAGCTGACGTTGAAGGAGGCCAGCCTCCTCAAGAAGTACAACCTGTTCTGACCCTTGTTGTACACACAGTCCAGGTTGTGCGACCAGTCCAGTCTACTGTCCAGCTGCAGCCCCAGGTACTTATAAGTCCCCACTACCTCCACCTCCTTACCCCCGATGACTTCTGGCTGTGGGGAGGGAGGTGCCCGCCGGAAATCCAGCACCATCTCCTTGGTTTTGGAGATGTTCAGCTGAAGCTCATTCCGCTGACACCACCCCACAAAGTCCATCACCACCCTCCTGTACTCCCTCTCGTCACCCTCTCTGATACATGCCACAATTGCAGTGTCATCAGAGAACTTCTGCATGTGGCACGTACCCGAGTTGTGTTGGAAGTCTGTTGTGTAGAGGGTGAAGAGAAGGGGGGAGAGTACCGTTCCCTGCGGGGCCCCTGTGCTGCTGGTCACCACTGATAACAGACAGTCCCCCATATGGATGTACTGGGGTCTGTCTGTTAGATAGTCCGTGATCCAGCTCACGAGATAGGGATCCACGGCCATGGATGACAGTTTCTCCTGCAGGAGCCGGGGCTGGATGGTGTTGAAGGCGCTCGAGAAACGGTGAAACGGGTTAAGCAGTTGGTGACTTTCAGAAATTCTCCTAAAATGTCTTTTAATACCCTGTTTACTATATTTACTCTGGATATAAAAAGATGTGCACCAAAACATAATGTAATGAGGATGACCACTGACAGCGACTAGAGCGCCAGACTTCAGCAGTTCATACCGGTTTAACCTGACCCTGTGTTCTGCTCCAAGAGAGGAGGACAGAGGAGGAAAAGAGAAGAAAGGAGGAAGAGGCCAGGAGGAGGAGGGAAGAGGATGTGCGGAGGAGGAGGGAGGAGGAGGTGAAAAGAAGGAAGGAGTACGTAGCAAGGGTCTGCAAGCAGCCCAAGGTCTGTTCAGCTACGACTTCAGAAGATGGGAACGGAGTAAAGACGGGAGCTTCCAGAAGCAGGAAGTTCCTCAACCTGTTCGGCAACAGCAGCAACCATTACGTCGCCACTGGTTTGTATATTCCAGAGTTCATATTACATCAAGAAAGTAGTGCATCCCTGGGATGCACTTCAAGAAAGATTTGTGCATCCCAACATGACGTTTATACATTCCAAAAGTAATAACAGAATATACGGTGGAAGAGTACGCCAGGATTATGTTTTGACAATAGCACAAAATAAAAACTAAACAAATTGTTAATTCTAATGTTTTTATTAATATTATCATAACTGTTTAAGTTCAAAGAAAAAAAGTAAAATTACATATTAGTTTTATCAAAATGTTAAAGTCTGGTAGTCATTTAAAAAAAACAGTTTTAGAAATAAAGATGTAATAGTTTGTTTTTTTTTCACTTTTGCTTTTCACTCAATAGTTTTCTTTTCCTTTAATTCATATTTTCTCCTGAGGACACTGGACCAAGCTGACAGAACCTTCACACACATTTCAGTAATATCTGTAGTAATATCTGTAGTAATATCTATAGTAATATCTGTAGTAATATCTGTTAGTAATATCTGTAGTAATATCTGTAGTAATATCTGTAGTAATATCTGTAGTAATATCTGTTTCTTTTTCTTCATTAACTTCTGATTGTTTTTTATGCTAGAAAACACTCATTGTCTCTTGATTTCTCTCCAACTTTTGCATCTTTTTCTTAGGCATGGTGATAATCAATCAATCAACCTTTATATGTAGAGCGCTTAATCACATCAGCATGTAAAACGAGCAGACGTCGACTTGCCGTTTGGTCGATTTTAATTAGGCAGAATCACGCGGTTGAGTCTCGTGACGAGAAACTCACGCGAGATCAGAACATTTCATGGCGATTTCCGGGTTTGAAATTTAAGTGGAGAAGTGGAAAAATTGTGAATATTTTGGTTGAATGGAGGCGCATTTAAAGCTTGCGTCCCAGGGACACACGAGGTCTGACGATCGTGCGACCCACGCTATGGGTCATGTGACCTACAGGAACAACCTGCAGCAGGAACCATAAGATCTAGCCCCCAAGATCTAATGCTTGTTGTGTTCTTCTACAAGTCCTAAAGCTTCTCCTCACAGCCCGGGTGAACTAGGCAGAGTCTCCAGATCCTCCTGATCATTTCACAGTAGAGCTGGAGGTGACAAATGTTCATGACAGTGTCTCTGAAAGAGAGAAATGACTTCAGGTCAACCAGCCTATGTAGGCCACGTGTCGCTAGCTCCCAGTCTTTTATAACACAGGTATTAGCATCAGAGCGTTGATGGGTGTTGTGTCTCCTAGGGGCCGGGCCCTTCGGTCTGTTCTCCTGTGTGCTGGATGGAGTGGAGAGACAGCAGAGCCACAGAGCGGTCTACAGGTGACACCCCCCACACACACACAAGTTCCTGACGACACCCTCCCAGACCAAACACCGGATCGTGTCGTTTCTGTTTGGTAGGTTTGTGCCCCGCCACGCGGACGAGCTGTGTCTGGAGACAGACGACCCCGTGCTGATGCTGGATCAGTCTGAGGACCTGTGGTGTCAGGGCTACAACATGAGGACGGGGGCCGCTGGCATTTTTCCTGCTTTCTACGCTGTCAAGGTGGCCAAAGATACAAGCAAAGGTGCCGATGTAAAAATCTGCTGTCAAAGAAATTCTCATCATGATCAACTTCACAAACTGATCTCTTTTTGGTTTTGGCTTTCAGTCCTGAAGGAGGGTTGGATCGAACAGTTCCTGGTTCAGTTCCTGGGGTCGGTTCAGGTCCCCATTCACAAAGGCAATGATGTGTTGTGTGCTGCCATGCAGAAGGTACAGTGTGTGTGTGAGTGTGTGTGTGTGATAACTTGTGATGAGCTAGGGTGTTGTTTATCGTCATAGATTGTGTCTCATCTGGAGTCTCACATATCTGAATCTCCCATCAGATAAATAATTCTATAAAGTATAAAACTTGTTAAACTCACTACGTAAATCTCACATTTTTCTGATTATTTAGCTGCATCCTCATGATTCTTTAAGGAAATATGACCTTAAAAGTCTCCCCCAGCCTGGAAACAGAAATCTTTCAGCCTTAAGTGGTGTTCAAACATCCTAAGCCACACAAACAGATGGATGAACGGCTAGTTATTGTAGGTTTTTACTTTTGTTCAACAACACACCTGAGTTTATGCGTCGACGTTCTCCGTCGCTCAGACTGATCACAGGTGGAGCCGTTTGGGATAATCTCCTGGTTTCCTCTCAAGCCGGCGCTGCGTCCAAAGCCTCTTTAAGAACACTACAACACAGAGCTGCTTTACCTTCAGTCTCTGACCAAACTCGTGATACTTCATGGTTGAACCCTTGATTTTGTTATATGAAACGGATTTTATTGGTTCCACAGATTAAATTAACTCTTTAAATGTAGGTTTCTGAATAAGGATAATGGAACTCTTACCTTGTAAAACGTAAAATCCCAAAAACCCGGTTCATTCCATTAATTAGTCTTATTATTAGTAGATTAGCAGTGATTAATGGTTACGTCTTCTACTTTAGAAAAAGCCTTTCATGGATCATCTGTGTTGGACTACCCTGTTTACCGGAGCCCACAGCTGAACAAACACACACACCCACCAAACTCAAACCCTGGAGGCTCAGAGGAGACGCGTGAAGTGGTCCTGGTAGTCCAGGCTGCTGTTTGGGACGTTTAACAGACTGCAATGTGGAGCCACACCACTAGAGGCCACTATGTCATTGTGCATTAAGAAAAACTGCCAATGCAGAGCAGATGTGAAACAAGGAATGAACCAAATATATCAATATGTTTACCAGATGATCAATAAGCCAGACTGCTAACACTCAGGAAAACCTGTCCAGAATTTTTTGTTTTTTTGCTTAATCTGCTAAAATTCTCCCGCTGGAGGAAACAATGCGGGGAGGAGGTAACCATGCCAACGCTCAGATAAAGCTGGTCTCATGATATTTGCTGACTGGACACTTGTGCTGACAGGTGGCGTGTAACAGGCGGTTAGCAGGTCTGCCCCTGTCCACCTGTGTGCTGGAGGTGAGCGTGAAGGGAGTGAAGATCAGCGTTCAGGACCAGTGTCACTCTGCTCACAGGGTACGTGCATCACTCCAGCCCACCAGCACACCAGGCAATGGTGAACCGTGCAGCCGGTGCAGCAGTGATGGTGATGAAACTCACTAACCCCGCTGGAAAATGACTGACAGTGTTTTGACTGGATCGTTCATGTGTGACCTGAAAGTGAAACTTGTAACTGTACTTCTGCACATCTGGCCTCCCATCCGGCATTCGTGACAGGCAGTGTGAAAATATCTACTGGTGTCTCAGTCTCCATAAGACCTGTTACATATGGATGTATGACCTCTGACCTCTGCAGCTACGAGTACATGTAGACCTCGGCTTACGTCATTTCAAGTCATGTCGTTTTTCAGAAAAAAATACACGGAAAAATAAAAATCCATTCTACTTTAGGTCTGTGCGTCACAAATATTGGAATCATAAAATCACCATTAAACCGTTAAAAGCACATAATATCATGTTACTGTACAATAAATAAGAATAAATCACAAAATATTATATTAATAGCCTGTAGCAACCCCCGTGACCCACAGTGAGGAAGAAGCGGACAAAGATGAGACGACGACGTTTTTCTGTGCTATATAAATTAAATAAAATTTGTTGGTAAGCTCAAAATAGATTAGTATTAACCAAATGCGTTCATTAATAAAGATCAGTACAGAATTGGGAATGGTTATTTTCAGTTCAGCCTAATTAATTCGACTTACATTGTTTTCCGATTTCTTTGCGTCTCCTGGAACCGATGAACAGCGTAGGCCGAGGTGAACCTGTAGACGTTTCTCTAGAACTTTTCTACTTTAAGGAGATTCACACAAACATCCCTGCTGCACGACCTTTATTTAATGCGTGTCTTCAATAATCCCCTGTTTCAACACCAAGACAACAGTTTCTCCACCTTTAATTCTCTCTCTGTGCTTCTGTCAGGGCGACCAGTGTTTTCATTACTTCCAGCTGAAGAATATCTCATTCTGTGGCTGTCATCCCAAACACAACAAGTGAGTCAGACCGCGCTGCACATAATTTGATGAAATCAGTTCTTATACAAACAACAAAATAATTCATGAATGAATCATAAATACCGCGTTAGGGTGGAATAAACCTTTTAATGCACGGCAGGTATTTTGGCTTCATCACCAAACATCCGGACCAACAGCGCTTTGCATGTCATGTGATGATGTCAGAGACGACGTTACATCCTCTGGCAGAGTCTCTGGGGTAAGACTCTTACTTTCACACTACTGCACGCTCATGTTCTGTTGGTGTCGGTGAATTCCTAAAACTCCCTAAATGAGCGGAGGAGGTCTTCCGTGTTACAGTCACACTGCTGCTTTTCTTGTGTTTGTTCAAAATCACCTTTTTTTTTGCTATTCAACTTCTGTAATCTCTAGGACTATAACTGTTGACTGTATTGACTTCAACCATGTAGGTACAAATAAACAGCCATGAATTAAACTATAAAACAAACATCAACTCTGACATTTCTGTTAAATCATATCACATTTTTACTCATCACCAAATCTGCAGTATTTTTTGAACAAATTATTGCATCTTTTACTTTCATGAAAAATTATTTTTCTCTTTTGTGTGCAGTATTTTAGTTTCACATTGCCAGTGTTTCACTGTTTCTGAGAGAATTTCCGTTACTTTGGGTGTGGCTGAACTTCCTGTGTTTTCCTCTGTTTGCTCTTGATAATGTTCATATCAGAAAACATTAACTGAGGACACTGTCACTGTTTAGCAGTGAGAATTTAATCTCCCCCATCCAGAAAACAGATGAATGTTGATATGTTTTGCTTAACAATGCTTGGCATGCCCACTTGCATGAAAGCATTTGAAAAGAAACGCACACATGGCTCAAGCTGATTACTCAATAACTTTTCATGACATTCATGACCTTCAGTGTTTTTCATCATCATCTTTCTTTTTTTTATTATACAGTTAAAAACCAGGACAAACTAGAAGAAACTTTATAATTTGAATTGAAAATTCTTTGTTGTCCATTTTTGTGTTCATGTCACGTGACGGTAAAACATCTAAACACTAGAGGGGGGAGGGGGGAACGTTTCCCTGCTATATCTGACACAGGCTTCGTCAAAGTCAAAGTCAGCTTTATTGTCAAGTACACCAGATATGAACGACAGGCAGCACAGATGAAACTGCAGTCCTCTCTGACCCACGGTAAACAGGCAGTACAACAGGCAGTACAACACAGGCAGTACAACAGGCAGTACAACACAGGCAGTACAACAGGCAGTACAATAAAGACAGTACAACAGGCAGTGCAACAGGCAGTGCAACGCAGGCAGAACAACACAGGCAGAACAACACAGGCAGAACAACACAGGCAGAACAACACAGGCAGAACAACACAGGCAGTAGAACAACAGGCAGTAGAACAGACAGTACAACACAAAGTACTCGTCCTCGTTGTTGAAACCACAGCATTGCAAATAAGAGCAGAAGCTAAAGTAAAGAATCGGTCTCACCAGGCTAGAACCAATCCGGTAGCAGTGCCAACTTGGTTTCGATATGATCGATATTTGGATCGATCTTCCCACCAGCAGGACTCCACTGGTGTTCTCCAGAGAGGAGATATTACCCATGAGGAAGAACCTGGAATTTGAGATCTTATCCCGGCTGAGATCTAGCGAAGCTGCAGAGGCAACCAAGGGACAGCAATATGAGAAGCAAATGAATAGCGCCTTTAGCCAGGGGGCACTCTGAGCGCGACACCGGTGCACTGCAGGGCCACACGAGAGGCCGCTCACATACACACCCACACCATATTACAATCACCAATTTGACTGAAGAGGATGTTTTTGGAGGTGGGAGGGAGCTGGAGAACCCAGAGAGAACCCACGCAGACACGAGGAGAACAGAGAAAGAATCTGAACCGGGAACCTTCTAGCCGTGAGGCGACAGCGCTACCCACTGTAAAATAAAATGAAAAAATCCTGTTTTCTTTCATTTGTATTTTTCTTTACTTCTGGGGGGTCAAAACACTTTCTAGAGGTGCCCACTCACCTGTCGTGGTACAGATTTTGAGTTGTATTGGTATTTTGTCAGTGTCCATTGATGACTATTGACTATTTTTTCGAACATCCCCTGAAGGCACCTGCAAGTGCCTTCGGGCCCCGTATTGGTGGCCCCTGCTCTGTTTTCTGTCATCTACTTTATGGTTTCATTTTCCATCTATCTCCTCTCCCACAGGAGGGCATTCAAGCAGTATTACAAGGAGAACATCGGCTACTCCTGTCCCACTGAAGACATCTTCATTGAATAACACCTCCCCTCCATCCACACCATGGACTGACTGGTCGCTGTGTGCTTGTAGCACTGGTCTGACACCAACTGGACTACAGATATATTCCCCTTCAAAGTACCTGCTTGGTGGATCATCTTTAATGGCATCCAGCAACAGGCAAGCTTTCCTCCCTTTGCCCACAGTAAAATCCTGTGGACGGGATCAGATGGGCCGACAGCAAGAGCAACACAAACACAATATATGTATTTGATGTGCTAAAATGATGACATGCTAAACCAGACGACGGCTTCAGGGCTGTCGACTTATCTTCACGACGGAAATTGAACTTATGCAAGCTGTGCAAGTTGAAAAGAATCCATATCTGCAGCTCGGGTTCCAGTTTGTTGTTCACCATTTTTATTCGTCTGTCATCTTTTCACCTATTTTCTGCTCATTTTAATAGCGACACAATCAAACATGAAGCACATTTACAGGACAACCTCTTCAGGAAGGAAGGAAACAAGATTTTCAGCCATGTCAGTTGATAAGTGTTGATTATGCATAAATGTTTGTGCTCTCTTGTGGTTTACATAACCCTATCGTACCAACGTCACAGTGACTTCCCAGGAGCTCACAGGCAAAAATCTGGAGTAGATCACATGAGCAGTTCTCACAATAGAAGATTTAAAGATACGCAGATGTTTCTCGACTGCACTGGTGGCTCAGCAGCAATCGTCTCTGTCCATTCGGTGGTCTACAGTGTTTCACATGACCTGCTCAGGACCTGCTCAGGTCATGTGAAACACTCGACCTGAGCAAATTCATGACCACTTGATTTAGTAATGGCTTTTTGCGAGTCAGAAGCACCTGGGTAATGCACAAACGAATTATTTATTGTAAATATCTACATGATGAAGTGGAATTTATAGTAATTTCGTTTACAGTATTTTCCACACTATAAGGCGCACTTAAAAGCCACTAACTTTCTCAAAAACCAACGCTGCGCCTTATAATCGAGTGCGCCTTATATGTGAAAATATTTGCGGTGGGTCATTCATTGAAGGTGCGCCTTATAATCCAGCGCGCCTTGTAGTGCGGAAAATACCGGAAAATATTAGATTATGTGGGATCAGCAAACTAGAACTCATTGCAGATATTTTCCAGGTTGAGCTTCACTTAGCAGCCGTCTCTGGCTTAGAATGGAGCCCAAGGGAGGAATGCTAACCGCTAACGATATGACTGAATACCAACACCCTGCTGACCTTATGTCTGTAACTTAGCTTATCATGTGACAGAAGGACAAAACAGTGGTTCGCATTAACTTAACTCTACACTAATGGACCTGCATTATTTTATTCACAGATGGACTCATTCATGTTTTTGGTTTTTTGTTTAATGAAGTTCAAATTGATATCTCGCTTCACCAGACTTGACAATCTACTGCTGAAAACCTTTGAAGTTACTGTTAATGTGCCTAATTTCTCTTTTTTGCTGCTGGATGTTTCTGTCCCTTTTAAATGGAGTTCAGCTACATGCAGGTCTTCGTTGAATGAGTGATATAATAAGTCCCCTAATTAACTCTGTGTGACAATAAGGCCCAAATGGCGCCGTGCAATTTAGTATGTGTGCAACAGAGCCGACCGGTGGGATGGGGATCACAGTACAGTCACGTCCAAGTCTGTCCACATCGCATTCAGCTCAAACATTTCCTGATTTGCCTGCTCAAATTTGGGATTTGATTTGAAGTTAGCATTTTAAAACAATTGCCTGGAGTTCCAATTGTCATTGTTTGGAGATGAGGTTTGAACTAAGCCTACATCGGGGGTTTTTTTATTTGTTTTGTTTTTTGTAAAAAAGCATTTTTTCCCCATAAAACAGTGTTGTCTAATTGTTCTACAGTGTATTCCAACACATTTGAAACTTTCCCTGGACCAGTAACCTGACCCCAGTTTGGACGCATTCATTCAGACGATGGCAGACGGTGAATATGAATCTAAATGCGTAGAGATGTAACGATGAAGGTGACAGGATGAGTTCATTTAAAGCTATTCATTAACGCAACATGAAAGTAAACCCAGATGGTATGTATGTATCATAAAAATCAACCTTGGCTTGACTTTTAGATGTAAAAAGCACATTTAAAACTTACTGTACAGATCCAAACAACATGTAACCTTAGACACCAAATAAGATAAATTCTTATTGCAGGTTTAATGTTTAGTACTTCAACCTTTCCAGTCAATCAGGGAACGTCTGAAGAGCTGAATTATGGCATACAAACAGATTTGAGCAGGTAAAGTGGAAACAAATCTGATGTATTTTGTGTTCTAACACCAGTGCCTACATTATTTAGTGGTGCAGTGATGTTGGCTGTGGTCTACATGTTGACCTCAGATGGGTGGGCCGTACCGTGAAGCAGGATCGACAGGTTATCTGCATCGTGTTCCCATCAGCCTCCTGTGCAGGAACAGGCTCAGCACAGCTAACATTATGATCATGTGACTGACCTGCATTTGCTGGTGATTTATGTAGAATTCCACCTTGATTTGGCCAAAGACCAAAGTGATGTCAAGTCAGGTTTACGTATACATTGAAAAAAATTGTACACTGAGGAAAATTGCTTTTAACAGGCAGAAACCTTGAGCAGAACCAGGAGTTTATCGAGAGATGATGCCAAATTTAATTTTTTTTGCGAATGTTTAAATCTGTCGTGTAAAGTTTGAATTGAAGAACCCTACACTAAGAGTGGAAACTATACAATCAGTACAGTTGTGACAGAAATCCTTTCCTTTTTACTTTAATATTTATAACATTAAATATTTTATCGCTGTCTTTGTGACAGAATAAGAAAATCCAAAGATTTTTTGGGGGAAAAAATCAAATAACTCACAAATTGACCTGTCTCAGGAACTGAGGTCGTAAAGGGAGCTGACGCTGAATCACACTGAAACAAAGCCTGACTGTGTTGAACCTGCTTCAGTTACTCCCCTCCTCTCCATGTCTCCAATCACAGAACCTATAATGATATCTCTGTTCTACCACACAGCCAGGATCATTCAAACGGATGTTCATGCAACAGGTGTGACTTGGTCTATCAAAGATGGCTGCCATGGAAAGTTGAATACTGGTTACTTCTGTCGAGTAGTCTTTCATTTAATATACTGTATATATCATGTCAGCATCAAACCAACATTCTATGTGGGATGATATGCAACATTGTGGAGAGATTTTATGCACATGTGCAATAAAAGAAATAAAACACTGTCAGAATTATGGAACCTTTAGCCTGAGAAATAATGATCTGGGCTGGTATTTTTGTGAAGCCTTTTTGTCTCATGATCTCTACATTTGTAGCCTTGGGAGGATAAAAATGCAGAACCGATAGTAAAGGTTTACAAATGTTGGCATGAAAATGATTTAAGGTTACAACACACCTTTCAAAGCATGCATCCTACACACAATACCAAAAGTCCCAATTCTTGTAGATTTTCTTTATAAAATTAAGTAGTATGAAAATAATTCATTTATGTGATTTAATATTTATAATCAATTTAATCTGTGCTGACTATGATGGATTCCAGCTTTCAAGTCAGATATTTCAGCATAAAATGGGAAAACTAACGTGACTGGAAATGAGTGAGAACCTCAAGGCATCACGTTCACCACATGTTCATTTCCATGTCGGCCATCTTGACTACACCACAGGATCCACCAGGAAGTGTCCTTTTTACTGACGCGATACCAACGTGTGGATCTAATACTGTACATGACCCATCTATATATACCTATAGATGCCCGACTGTATGTTTGTTTGTCTAGGAGTTAATGTTGTATGCTGTTGGTTTGACCAAAACACTGCATGATATTGTTGTAAAAATGAAGATGCACAGACTGCTGAAAACGGTGGTAATTATTCTTGTCAATAAATCTCATTTTATCTCAACTTAAATGTTTTATTTCTCATAGTCATAGTTTCTCATAGTCTCATATGAACACACACACACACACACACACACACACACACACACACACACACACACACACACACATTTAATGTAAATGACAAACAGGACAGACGGTGCTGTCACACTACAGAAGACTTCATTCATTCTAAGCTGAATGTAGCCACAAGAGGACACAAGCCAGTGTCTTATTGTGCCGGTCCCAAGCCCGGATTAATACAGAAGGTTGTGTCAGGGAGGGTATATGACATAAAACTTTTGCCAAATCAAACATGCGAATCAAACCGATGACTTCAATCAATCAATCAATCAAGTTTTATTTATATAGCGCTTAATCATGACAGCAGACATTTCAAAGCGCTTTAACAGACAGAAACCCAACTGGACCCTCCAGAGCAAGCATAAGCGACAGTGGCGGGGAAAAACTCCCTCCATGAGGAAGAAACTCCGGGCAGGACCCAGACTCTTTTGGACGGCCAGGACCCCAGCCGATGGATAGTTGAGGGGTGGTACTGGTGGGCTTGGAGGATAAGGTGCACAGCACATGGAGAGATGGGGGTGATACTGGTGGGCTCGGAGGTGCAGGTCCACAGAGGAAGGTCCACGGCGGCTGGGCGGATGAGGGGTGGAAAAGTAAGATGACACCAAGGAAGACAGGCAGCAGGACCCCAGTCGATGGATAGGTGGGGGGTGATAATGGTGGATGGGAGGTGACTTCCATACCGGGTTAACAACGACCACCATCGGTGTTGTTGACCTACAGGTTGCCGGTGGAAATTGGATTACTGTTGGTCAAAGAAAGAGAGGAGGAAAGTTTGTTCGCAGGAAAACAAAGAAGAGGAACGCCAAGAGTATAGGACTGAGAGTAGGGACGTTGAATGTTGGAACTATGACAGGAAAAGGTAGAGAGTTGGTTGACATGATGCAGAGAAGGAAGGTAGACATACTGTGTGTCCAGGAGACCAGGTGGAAAGGTAGCAAGGGTAGAAGTTTAGGAGCAGGGTTCAAGTTGTTCTATCATGGTATAGATGGGAAGAGAAATGGAGTAGGAGTTATCTTGAAGGAGGAGTTTGTTAGGAATGTCCTGGAGGTAAAAAGAGTGTCGGATAGAGTGATGAGTCTGAAGCTAGAAATAGAGGGTGTGATGTTCAGAGAATCAGAATCAGAGAATCAGTCTTTATTTGTCATACTGACACACGTTTACATATGACAGTACGAAATACGTCTCTGAAGGTCCCAGTAAGCGCAGTTGATAAATAAGATAAATAAGATAAGTTAAGAAAAGATAGGTTAAAAATGTAAGGTAAATAGGAGAACAGAGAAAAATTAAGAATTGTAAACTGTAATTGAAAAGTGTAAATTGAAAAGTGTCTGAACAGCTAAATCTATTTACAGTGTAGCAGCTTAAGTATGTGGGTGCTCCATCTATTGCCCCTGATGAAGCATCATGTTGCACCAGATCCCCGTGTGTCTGTGGTGACACTCGGGGCGTCGTGAGGGTGACTACAGAGCACCACAGGAGTTCAGCTGTCTAACAGCCTCTGGGAAGAAGCTGTTCCTCAGCCTGGTGGTCCTGGTGGTCCTGGTGGTCCTGGTGGTCCTGCTCCGGATGCTCCGTAGTCTCCTGCCTGAGGGGAGGGGTTGGAACAGACAGTGTGCTGGGTGGGTGGGGTCTGTCATGATGTGGGTGGCCCTCCCTCTACACCTACTTGTGTAGATTTCTGTGGTGGTAGGTAGGCCACCCCCTACAGTCCTCTGTGCAGCCTTCACCACCCTCTGCAGAGCTTTCCTGTCTGCTGCAGAGCAGCTGCCGTGCCACACAGTGATGCTGGTGGTGAGGATGCTCTCCACCGCTCCCCTGTAGAAAGCCTTCAAGACAGGACCCCCTCAGCTTCCTGAGGAAGTAGAGCCTCTGGTGGGCCTTCCTGAGCAGGTAGGAGGTGTTACAGCTCCAGGTGAGGTCTTCAGTGAGTTGAACCCCCAAGTACCTGTGGCTGGAGACCACCTCCACAGCTGCTCCTCCGATGTGCAGGGGGGGAGGGGAGTGTCTCTTCCTCCTGAAGTCCACCACCATCTCCTTGGTCTTCCCCACGTTGATGCAGAGGTTGTTGTGTCTGCACCAGTGCACCAGGTGCTCCACCTCCTCTCTGTATCTGGACTCATCATCGTTCTGGATGCGTCCCACCACGACTGTGTCGTCTGTGAACTTTAGGGCCAACGGCCGATAGTCATTCAGCTCCGTCACTGAGTGGCGTTTGGGGACTGGGACGATGGCGGCGGACTTCAGGCAGCTGGGGACGGTTGCTAGCTGCACTGAGGTGTTGAAGATGTCTGTTAACACCTCTGCTAGCTGGTGGGAACAGTCCTTCAGCACTCTCCCTGGGACGCCGTCGGGGCCTGCGGCCTTGCGAGGGTTAATCCTTTGCAGGGTCCTCCTCACATCCTCTGTGGTCACACTGAGGGGCGTGTCCTCGGGGGGGGGGGTGTTAGTTTGGTGCTTGGGGGGGTGTTGGGGTCCTCAAAGCGTGCATAAAATTTATTGAGGGCATCTGCTAGGGAGGGGTCTGTCGGGCCCTGTGCGTTCCTGGTTTTAAAGTTAGTGATGCACTTGATGCCCTTCCACATGCTCCATGGGTCCCCGGGGGGCCAGTAACCCTGGATCTTTTGAGCATAGGTGGATTTGGCCTCCTTTATGCCCTTATCCAGAGCCCTCCTCGCTGCCCTTAGTGCCCCTGCCTCCCCCGCCCTGAAGGCAGCATCCCTGGCCTTCAGCAGAGCTCTCACCTCTGCGTTCAGCCTCTGCATTCAATGTTGTTAGTGGGTACCCACATAGCACCCGACACCGGGGTGGATCCACCCTTAACATGGGCAGTTCCGCCCCGGAACCGCCCCGAGCCGGTGGCAGTTCCGGGGCGGAGTCAAAAGGCTATCTGGGTATGCTCCACAGGTAGGATGTGAGCTGGAGGAAAGGAGAAATTCTGGTTGGACTTTGATGAAGTGATGCTGAGTATACCTGGAAGTGAGAGAGTTGTAATTGGTGCAGACTTCAATGGACATGTTGAGGCAGGTTTGGTATCCAGGAGAGGAACGCAGAAGGACAGATGGTGGTTGACTTTGCAAAAAGGATGGAAATGGCTGTAGTGAATACTTTCTTCCAGAAGAGGCAGGAAGAGTGGAGGTAGGAGCACACAGGTAGACTACATCTTGTGTAGACGGTGTAACCTGAAGGAGATCAGTGACTGTAAAGTAGTGGTAGGTGAGAGTGTAGCCAAACAGCATAGGATGGTGGTGTGTAGGATGACTCTGGTGGTGAGGAAGATGAAGAGGGCAAAGGCAGAGCAGAGGACGAAATGGTGGAAGCTGAAAAAGGAAGAGTGTTGCATGACTTTTAGGAAGGAGTTAAGACAGGCTCTGGGTGGTCAGGAGGTGCTTCCAGATGACTGGACAACTACAGCTAATGTGATCAGGGAGACAGGTAGGAGAGTACTTGGTGTGTCATCTGGAAGGAAAGTAGATAAGGAGACTTGGTGGTGGAATGAGGAGGTACAGGAGTGTATACAGAGAAAGAGGTTAGCTAAGAAGAAGTGGGACACTGAGAGGACTGAGGAGAGTAGACAGGAGTACAGGGAGATGCAGCGTAAGGTGAAGGTAGAGGTAGCAAAGGCCAAACAAGGGGCTTATGATGACTTGTATGCTAGGTTGGACAGTGAGGAGGGAGAGACTGATCTATACCGGTTGGCAAGACAGAGAGACAGAGATGGGAAGGACGTGCAGCAGGTTAGGGTGATTAAGGATAGGGATGGAAGTCTATTGACAGGTGCCAGTAGTGTGATGGGAAGATGGAAAGAGTACTTTGAAGAGTTGATGAACGTGGAAAATGAGAGAGAACAAAGACTAGAAGAGGTGACTGTTGTGGACCAGGATGTAGCAAAGATTAGTCAGGATGAAGTGAGGAGGGCATTGAAGAGGATGAAGAGGGGAAAGGCAGTCGGTCCTGATGATATACCTGTAGAGGTTTGGAAGTGTCTAGGAGAGGTGGCGGTAGAGTTTCTGACTGGGTTGTTCAACAGGATCTTAGATAGTAAAGAAGATGCCTGAGGAATGGAGGAGAAGTGTGCTGGTGCCCATTTTTAAGAACAAGAGTATGTGAAGAGTTGTGGCAACTACAGAGGAATAAAGCTGATGAGCCATACAATGAAGTTATGGGAGAGAGTAGTGGAAGCTAGACTAAGGGCAGAAGTGAACATTTGTGAGCAGCAGTATGGTTTCATGTTTTTGTAGATCTGGAGAAAGCTGATGACAGGGTGTCCAGAGAGGAACTGTGGTATTGTATGAGGAAGTCTGGAGTGGCAGAGAAGTATGTTAGAGCGGTGCAGGACATGTATGAGGACTGTAAGACAGTGGTGAGGTGTGCTGTAGATATGACAGAGGAGTTCAAGGTGGAGGTGGAAGAGGGAGGTTACAGAGTGAAAAGATCAAGAAGGTGGAGGATTATAAGTCCTGAAGAGTTTCAGCTAAAATGAAAGGAAAGGTGTACAAAACTGTGGTGAGACCAGCGATGTTGTTTGGTCTAGAGACAGTGTCACTGAGGAAAAGACAGGAGACAGAGCTGGAGGTAGCAGAGATGAAGATGCTGAGGTTCTCTCTGGGAGTGACCAGGATGGATAGGATCAGGAATGAGTACATCAGAGGGACAGCACATGTTAGAGGTTCTGGAGATAAAGTCAGAGAGGCCAGACTGAGATGGTTTGGACATGTCCAGAGGAGAGATAGTGAATATATTGGTAGAAGGATGATGAGTTTTGAACTGCCAGGCAGGAGGCCTAGAGGAAGACCAAAGAGGAGGTTTATGGATGTAGTGAAAGAGGACATGAAGGTAGTTGGTGTGAGAGAAGAGGATGCAGAAGACAGGGTTAGATGGAGGCAACTGATTCGCTGTGGCGACCCCTGAAGGGAAAAGTCAAAAAGAAAATAAGAAGATTCATTCTAAGCTGCTTCAAGGTCTTTTAACTTTACTCTTTAGACCTGGATCAGTTAAACCTGCTCTTAATCTAGAGGCAGCTACATAGCCTATTTGAGGTTTTTAGTAGCAGATGTAGTTATAGATGACATAGAAAATTAAAGGTTCAACTACAGTCCTACATCCCCCCCATCCAAACGTATCATGCTGGTTTCCTGTCTGTACTGCTAGCTCTGCTTCAGGCGCCATGTTTGAAGCACATACATCCTGTTTCTACACAGATGTTTTCGCTTCAGAGACGGTCAGTGGCTGACACCCCGCCTAAAGGTGGAGGCAGCAACACTTCCTGTTTATGATTCTCCTTCACACACATCATTCCACTCAATACCATACAGATATCACACACACACTCCACTCTTTACACACTCATGCAACCAGCTTGCCAGTTTGTACGATCCGTGTCTCAAAGCTTCAATAATGAAATAACAAAAACACAACTTTGTGTTTCAAGACTACTGGACAGAAAGAGATGAAGGAATGTTTCATCCTGTTAATGTTTCTCAGAGGCAGCGGCTTGTCAGCGGCTAGTCCACCTTTCCCCAGTCACAGCCAATGTGGCACAGTCTGATAATCTGTCTGTCTGTCTGCCTGTCTGTCTGTCTGTCAAAATATTTTAAGCATTTATTCATTTTCACTGGGTTGTGTCTGTAATTGAAATAAAGATAAAAGACGATTTTAAAGGTCCCATATTCTGTATTTTTAGCTTAATGTCATTCAGCTGCCAGATGTCCAACTAGACTGTATTCCAAATATTTTGACCTAAAGTGATCTGTGGTCCTAAATATCAGCTTTTCAAAATCCCTCATCTGAGCTCCTCACAAAACGCTTCGTTTCAGGCCTCCGGCTGCAGTATGTTAATGAGCTCCGCTGGGCCACGCCTCCTTCACCTGGACCACGCCCCTCTGAGGTAGAGCATGAGGCTAACCGGACACTGATCGGAGTTACGTTTGTTAGCATTATGGCGTTTGGAGGACCCGTCGTGTCGCCGTACATTCATGACCCTGAGTCGGACCCAGAAGCTCCTACAGAAACACCGACTGTGCGGCTGCAGCAGGACGTTTCTGATTGGTTAGTCCGGGTGAACGGTACTTAGTTGGTTCTGTTGTTTTGTTGTGTAACCTACGTCATCACAGGACGTTAGCATCGTCCGGTAGCTACTTTAGCTTCTACTCCCGCCTCTCATCACAGTAATAATGTCACATGTCTTATTATGTATTTAGTATGTGTACAGATGTGTTCAGTGTTAAAATGTTCCTGTATTTCTATAAGTGACAGTAAAGTCTGATGGTGGTTCTGATAGTTATTACCATGTGGCTAATGCTAGCTCCTGCTCACGGCTAAGTGACTTTATTTTTCCATCACATTGATTTAACCCGTTACTAAGCTGCTAAATGTTTGAGGCAGTCCTCTGTGACGAGACACGGAGCTGACACCTGCTACCATCACACCAGGTTAATGGTGAAGTGATGTCACCATACTGCAGTGATGCCTTTATCTGCTCCATTTTGAGGTGTCTTCACCTGTTGTACAGGTGTCTTCACCTGTTGTACAGATGTCTTCACCTGTTGTACAGGTGTCTTCACCTGTTGTACAGGTGTCTTCACCTGTTGTACAGGTGTCTTCACCTGTTGTACAGGTGTCTTCACCTGTTGTACAGGTGTCTTCACCTGTTGTACAGGTGTTCCTGTGGACACTGAATGTGTGCCAACAGAAGCAGAAAACATCTGTTTGGAGACACAAGTAACAAGCTCACAGCTAAACCACAAAGTTATGTCTCTACGGTATTCAGCTACTTTTACCATGTTTTGCTACTTTTACCACTTTTACCATGTTTTCACTGTAGGTTAGGAGCCGTCTGCAGGTTGGTGAGGTTCCGTTCATGACTCAACATCCTGGGTTCCAGCCTGTGTGCCTAAACGTGTACACCCTACAAAGGGCAGGTCAGGTACTGAGGGCCGAGTGTGGCCCTTCAGTCTGAGACCAATACATCGGTAAGTCGTTCTTTGAAAAATATCGGAATAAAAACTAGTTATGTCTTATTTTGCCTCATTAGGCATTCCTTCATTAATGCAGTAACATGACATATATAGGTACAACAAAGTCTAATGTATTGTATTTGCGACACCTTGATTTTTATCTTATTAATAGACACGTTGAACATTTTTTGGTATTCACAATCCATTTATGTTGACATATACAAGCATTTATTTACATAAAACAATACATCCAATAATAATGAGAACACAGAACCATCCTGTCAGGAGATCAACAACAGTTGTAATACTCAGGATTGAAAACATTATGAGGTCCAACATGTCAGCTACAAAACCTGTTCAATAAAACACAAAGATAGATCTTTACTGTTATTGATATTGTTTGATTCATTTCTTTGTTTAGAAAAATTGTGTTCAAAATACATCCTGGTACTTGCTACTAATTTATTTATTTGTATGGTTACTTTTTACTGTGTTTTGGTGCGAACAATTACTAACAGAATTTCAAAACATGTTTGTTTGAAATATTAAAATATTACAACACTAACAGAATGTTGGCTCTGTCTTGTGAGGTTTGACTCTACATTGTCCCTTCACAAGCCTTTGGAACGTGGATCTTGTAGAGGGGAACACCAAACGTAACGAAATAAGGAGCCAAAACAATACATGACATACATGAATCTGTCTCAAAATATTTTATACTAAAGTCTTCACTTCCTGTCTTGCTGGAATATTCTAATACACAACACTTATTTTTTACTGAACTACTATCAACACATGTACATTCACTAACACCTGTAGACAACTATATTTATAAAATTAGTGTAACCAATTTTATTAAAACATTGTATGGAATATGACTTGTACATACCTTTACTTCAATACTGGGAATGAAGAGTCCTGCAGGACAGCTGTGTACCAACAGGATGAGTGTCCCCTGGGTCAGTTTGGCCCCCCACGTCCCTTCAAGCTGAAGGCTGAAAGGATGCACAAGGAAGAGGGACACTAATGTCAGGACACCAATGTTCTGATATTGGATAAGGAGGACAGACCTGTGTGCGTTGTCGCTATGACGACCAGCAAACAATATTCTAACACGTGCGCACACAATACGAAACAAAGCACAACTCCCTACGTAGCCTAGCATAAGTTGACTTTATTTACGCTGACAGATAATAGAAAAGAAAATATGAGACCAACTTACTGTGTTTTAGTTTTATACTGTAGGTCCAGCACGCACACACGTGTGGGAGTGCACGCACACACACACACACACACACACACAAGACGCAAACGTGAAACAAAGCAGACCTCCCTACATAGCCTAGCATAGCATGACTTCATTCAGGCTAACAAACAAAAAGACAAAAGATAAATGTGAGCCCAACTCTGGTGCCTTGTACCTACAGTAGGTACTGTAGGTTCAGCACACACACGTTGTACCTACAGTAGGTACTGTAGGTTCAGCACACACACGTTGTACCTACAGTAGGTACTGTATGTTTAGCACACACACGTTGTACCTACAGTAGGTACTGTAGGTTTAGCACACACACGTTGTACCTACAGTAGATACTGTAGGTTCAGCACACACACGTTGTGCCTACAGTAGGTACTGTAGGTTCAGCACACACACGTTGTACCTACAGTAGGTGCTGTAGGTTCAGCACACACACGTTGTACCTACAGTAGGTGCTGTAGGTTCAGCACACACACGTTGTACCTACAGTAGGTGCTGTAGGTTCAGCACACACACGTTGTACCTACAGTAGGTGCTGTAGGTTTAGCACACACACGTTGTACCTACAGTAGGTACTGTAGGTTCAGCACACACACGTTGTACCTACAGTAGGTACTGTAGGTTCAGCACACACACGTTGTACCTACAGTAGGTACTGTAGGTTTAGCACACACACGTTGTACCTACAGTAGATACTGTAGGTTTAGCACACACACACGTACCTACAGTAGATACTGTAGGTTCAGCACACACACGTTGTACCTACAGTAGGTACTGTAGGTTTAGCAAACACACGTTGTACCTACAGTAGGTACTGTAGGTTCAGCACACACACGTTGTACCTACAGTAGGTGCTGTAGGTTTAGCACACACACGTTGTACCTACAGTAGGTGCTGTAGGTTTAGCACACACACGTTGTACCTACAGTAGGTACTGTAGGTTCAGCACACACACGTTGTACCTACAGTAGGTACTGTAGGTTCAGCACACACATGTTGTACCCACAGTAGGTACTGTAGGTTTAGCACACACACGTTGTACCTACAGTAGGTACTGTAGGTTTAGCACACACGTTGTACCTACAGTAGGTACTGTAGGTTTAGCACACACACGTTGTACCTACAGTAGGTACTGTAGGTTTAGCACACACACGTTGTACCTACAGTAGGTACTGTAGGTTCAGCACACACACGTTGTACCTACAGTAGGTACTGTAGGTTTAGCACACACACGTTGTACCTACAGTAGGTACTGTAGGTTTAGCACACACACGTTGTACCTACAGTAGGTGCTGTAGGTTTAGCACACACACGTTGTACCTACAGTAGGTGCTGTAGGTTTAGCACACACACGTTGTACCTACAGTAGGTGCTGTAGGTTTAGCACACACACGTTGTACCTACAGTAGGTGCTGTAGGTTTAGCACACACACGTTGTACCTACAGTAGATACTGTAGGTTCAGCACACACACGTTGTACCTACAGTAGGTACTGTAGGTTTAGCACACACACGTTTTACCTACAGTAGATACTGTAGGTTTAGCACACACACACGTACCTACAGTAGATACTGTAGGTTCAGCACACACACGTTGTACCTACAGTAGATACTGTAGGTTCAGCACACACACGTTGTACCTACAGTAGGTACTGTATGTTTAGCACACACACGTTGTACCTACAGTAGGTACTGTAGGTTTAGCACACACACGTTGTACCTACAGTAGATACTGTAGGTTCAGCACACACACGTTGTGCCTACAGTAGGTACTGTAGGTTCAGCACACACACGTTGTACCTACAGTAGGTGCTGTAGGTTCAGCACACACACGTTGTACCTACAGTAGGTGCTGTAGGTTCAGCACACACACGTTGTACCTACAGTAGGTGCTGTAGGTTCAGCACACACACGTTGTACCTACAGTAGGTGCTGTAGGTTTAGCACACACACGTTGTACCTACAGTAGGTACTGTAGGTTCAGCACACACACGTTGTACCTACAGTAGGTACTGTAGGTTCAGCACACACACGTTGTACCTACAGTAGGTACTGTAGGTTTAGCACACACACGTTGTACCTACAGTAGGTGCTGTAGGTTCAACACACACACGTTGTACCTACAGTAGGTACTGTAGGTTCAGCACACACACGTTGTACCTACAGTAGGTACTCTATGTTTAGCACACACACGTTGTACCTACAGTAGGTACTGTAGGTTCAGCACACACACGTTGTACCTACAGTAGGTGCTGTAGGTTTAGCACACACACGTTGTACCTACAGTAGGTGCTGTAGGTTTAGCACACACACGTTGTACCTACAGTAGGTACTGTAGGTTTAGCACACACACGTTGTACCTACAGTAGGTGCTGTAGGTTTAGCACACACACGTTGTACCTACAGTAGGTACTGTAGGTTCAGCACACACACGTTGTACCTACAGTAGGTACTGTAGGTTCAGCACACACATGTTGTACCCACAGTAGGTACTGTAGGTTCAGCACACACACGTTGTACCTACAGTAGGTGCTGTAGGTTCAGCACACACACGTTGTACCTACAGTAGGTGCTGTAGGTTTAGCACACACACGTTGTACCTACAGTAGGTACTGTAGGTTCAGCACACACACGTTGTACCTACAGTAGGTACTGTAGGTTCAGCACACACACGTTGTACCTACAGTAGGTACTGTAGGTTCAGCACACACACGTTGTACCTACAGTAGGTACTGTAGGTTTAGCACACACACGTTGTACCTACAGTAGGTGCTGTAGGTTCAACACACACACGTTGTACCTACAGTAGGTACTGTAGGTTCAGCACACACACGTTGTACCTACAATAGGTACTGTAGGTTTAGCACACACGTTGTACCTACAGTAGGTACTCTATGTTTAGCACACACACGTTGTACCTACAGTAGGTACTGTAGGTTCAGCACACACACGTTGTACCTACAGTAGGTGCTGTAGGTTTAGCACACACACGTTGTACCTACAGTAGGTGCTGTAGGTTTAGCACACACACGTTGTACCTACAGTAGGTACTGTAGGTTTAGCACACACACGTTGTACCTACAGTAGGTGCTGTAGGTTTAGCACACACACGTTGTACCTACAGTAGGTACTGTAGGTTCAGCACACACACGTTGTACCTACAGTAGGTACTGTAGGTTCAGCACACACATGTTGTACCCACAGTAGGTACTGTAGGTTTAGCACACACACGTTGTACCTACAGTAGGTACTGTAGGTTTAGCACACACGTTGTACCTACAGTAGGTACTGTAGGTTTAGCACACACACGTTGTACCTACAGTAGGTACTGTAGGTTTAGCACACACACGTTGTACCTACAGTAGGTACTGTAGGTTCAGCACACACACGTTGTACCTACAGTAGGTACTGTAGGTTTAGCACACACACGTTGTACCTACAGTAGGTGCTGTAGGTTTAGCACACACACGTTGTACCTACAGTAGGTGCTGTAGGTTTAGCACACACACGTTGTACCTACAGTAGGTGCTGTAGGTTTAGCACACACACGTTGTACCTACAGTAGGTGCTGTAGGTTTAGCACACACACGTTGTACCTACAGTAGGTGCTGTAGGTTTAGCACACACACGTTGTACCTACAGTAGATACTGTAGGTTCAGCACACACACGTTGTACCTACAGTAGGTACTGTAGGTTTAGCACACACACGTTTTACCTACAGTAGATACTGTAGGTTTAGCACACACACACGTACCTACAGTAGATACTGTAGGTTCAGCACACACACGTTGTACCTACAGTAGGTACTGTAGGTTTAGCAAACACACGTTGTACCTACAGTAGGTACTGTAGGTTCAGCACACACACGTTGTACCTACAGTAGGTACTGTAGGTTTAGCACACACGTTGTACCTACAGTAGGTACTGTAGGTTTAGCACACACACGTTGTACCTACAGTAGGTACTGTAGGTTTAGCACACACACGTTGTACCTACAGTAGGTGCTGTAGGTTTAGCACACACACGTTGTACCTATAGTAGGTGCTGTAGGTTCAGCACACACACGTTGTACCTACAGTAGGTACTGTAGGTTTAGCACACACACGTTGTACCTACAGTAGGTACTGTAGGTTCAGCACACACACGTTGTACCTACAGTAGGTACTGTAGGTTTAGCACACACGTTGTACCTACAGTAGGTACTGTAGGTTTAGCACACACACGTTGTACCTACAGTAGGTACTGTAGGTTCAGCACACACACGTTGTACCTACAGTAGGTGCTGTAGGTTTAGCACACACACGTTGTACCTACAGTAGGTGCTGTAGGTTTAGCACACACACGTTGTACCTACAGTAGGTGCTGTAGGTTTAGCACACACACGTTGTACCTACAGTAGGTGCTGTAGGTTTAGCACACACACGTTGTACCTACAGTAGGTACTGTAGGTTCAGCACACACACGTTGTACCTACAGTAGGTACTGTAGGTTTAGCACACACACGTTTTACCTACAGTAGATACTGTAGGTTTAGCACACACACACGTACCTACAGTAGATACTGTAGGTTCAGCACACACGTTGTACCTACAGTAGGTACTGTAGGTTCAGCACACACACGTTGTACCTACAGTAGGTACTGTAGGTTCAGCACACACACGTTGTACCTACAGTAGGTACTGTAGGTTCAGCACACACACGTTGTACCTACAGTAGGTACTGTAGGTTTAGCACACACACGTTGGAGCCACACACGCAAACACGAAACAAAGCAGTACTACCTAATTAGCCAAATAGCACTGATCACCCATGCTAACAGACAACTGCTAAAGATAAATGTGGCGAGACTTACCTTAACCAGGGTGCAGGTCCTTGGTCCTTGGTCCAGGGTGCAGGTCCTTGGTCCTTGGTCCAGGGTACAGGTCCTTGGTCTTTGGTCCAGGGTACAGGTCCTTGGTCCCTATGGTTGGGAGTGACCCTTGAATGAGGACCAGTCTCAGACAAAGCCCCGTCTGGACTGACCCTCATTGCTAACACAGGCTGGACTGAAGTGGTTCACACACAAACTAACGAGCAGGAGATGTAGCTGCACAGAGCCATTAAACATGAAATGTAACCACGGTCTGTTCTGTTCTTCATTGATGGGATGAAAAATAAACACTGGTGTTGATTTGTACAACCAACAACTGAACAACTACCTTGTCTCCTTGTCACAGACGCCATTTCAACAGACTGCTACCTCTCGTCCGACACGAAGAACTCCATTTTGGGGATGACCACGCCCTTGGGCGTGTCATCCAGTCCATATCGTCCACGCCCCTGAGCATGTCCACCAATCCATATCGACCAATACTCTGTCCAATAGCAGAGTGCAAAGTCTGACGTCAAGGATGCCTATTCTAGCAATCGAGTCGTTCAGAGCCATGACTTCCTAAAAGTCCAAATATCTATTGATGCAGGAAGTGTTTGTTTACCAGATTCTAGGAGTTGGTCGGGTTAGGGAGGACCACTATGTATATGTAGAGACCTGAAAAAGTGTGATTTTCATAATAGGGCCCCTTTAAATCAAGGACTGATGGGTGGAAAATACCATACTGAGAGGTGTCCTCAACAAATACAAAGAGTTTAATGCGGAACGTGTTGACTGCTAAGTAAATACACACAGAACTCACTCATTCATTTTCTAAAACTGCTTCTTCCACCATTGCGGGTCGTGGGAGCCTATCACAGCCGACTGGGGCGTAAGGCAAGGATATACTCCTGGCGTGACGCCAGTGCATCGTAGAGCTGCATGTAGACAAACACTCACACCTACAGTTATCTGAGACCAGCCAGTCCACCTGAAGCGCATGTTTTTGGAGGTGGGAAGAAGCCAGAGAACCGTTCAGACATCCACCACACATCCTTGATGAATGAAACAACCATCAGACTGAATGTCTCCTAGAATCCCTCCAATTTCTCTCCTACTGATAACTTGAACTCTTGTGTTTCTCAGAAATCCCATGACCACAGAACGCACCGTGCACTGAATACTGATGACTTTTAAGCTCAGATTATTTCTATGAGCAGTAGCTGCTTTTTCATTGGGGGCTCACAGTCAGTGTTTCTGATAAGTCATGTGACCTGTGCTCTGCCCAGCCCCTCCCTCTGCCTTTATATTCCTCTCCCGTCTCTCTGTGGTCGGAGAGCTTCAGGACGACAACAGGTGAGAACGCTGATGGTTGTCTGGACTTTGAATATGCCAATTTATTTATGAGAAAATACATTTGAATGTTTTGTGATGTGTATCTTTTCCATCCAATGAGACATGAGATAATGATGTAAACTTTTTCTGGTGTTTATGACGTGAGACAGAAATGAATCAATAGGATCACAGTTTGCTTGTTTCTTGTGTGTAAAGAGTTGTGTGCACATATTTACATGTATAATGTAACCTCCATACTGAACTCCACTTTGAACCCTTTTTCTATTTTTATGTCTTCGTTATGTATTTCCTGTTTCTGCTCTCATCAGACTGTTTGGACACTTTTTTTCCCTTGTGTTGGTAATTTGTCTCCTCCCATGAGTTTAAAAATGTTTTATCTTCTATCAATAGAACTGATAAGCTGGTCCATTCTCAAGACTGTCTACACCCACAACAATGGCAACGTGAGTAAAATCATTACTTTATTGAAATGTATAAAATACATTTGTTTTTGTTTTAGAATCTACCTCTGCAGCATCTTTGACTTGTAAATTATACACAAGTATAGAAGCAAAAACATACAAATTAGGTTTGTCTATCAATTGGCTCAGTGACGCGCTGGCGAAGCGTCCAGAGTGAAGTCTCGTCGTGTAAATCAAGGATGGATGAAAAATAGTTGTCAGCTTTTTATTGTGATGATGAAATAAAGCAGTCTGGAATGATATGAGCTGGAAAAATCTAAAATCATGATTAAAATCATGATTTACCTTCTCCAAGGAAGAAAGAATGACTTTGCCCTGGAATGTTATAACCACATAAAATTAATTTTAAAAAAGGTTTGACTTTCACCAATATATATATATATATATATATATATATATATATATATATATATATATATATATATATATATATATATATATATATATATATATATATATATATATATATATATATACACAGTATATGTATGTATGTATGTATGTATGTATGTATGTATATAAGCATATATAAAAACTGAAGTGTCTACCATGTTTGTCAACTTTACAATATCAATGCTAATGAATTAGCTAGTTGGACACATTGCTCTTGAAGGTACAATTTCAGCTCTCACAGCCTATGCAAGCTAATGTAAGCTAATGTATCATCGTGTCTTAGTTAACATTGGCTGGTTTCAGCTCTGGACTGGGCTCATACTCCATCAGTGTCATTTTAATTCAGTGAACCAGGTTGAGATAAGTATAGAGAAAAAAATTCTCCTCCTGTGACATAATGTTGCTGCTGCTGACTTCTTTTTACATGAGGGTAAAGTACCCCAAATCGGTAAAGATATGGGATCAACGTGGGTAGGGGTTAGGAAGTGATAGGCAACACCTGTGGCCATTGAAATTATTCTGTTGATGCTGATTCATGTTTTGGGCATTATGTAAAATGTATGTATGTCTTTTTCTACAGACCAAACTCTTCCAAATTTGATTACATCACCTCCAAACGTTTGATCCAATCAGGATGTCCTGATATCTACCAGCTGACTCCAAAGAAAGAGACCAGTGGAACTCTAAGAAGAATGACTCTGGGTGAAAGAAATAGTCTAGCACCAAACAAAACCATCTTGCTCGTTGGAGAAACTGGAACAGGAAAATCCACTCTGATCAACGCTCTGGTCAACTACACCATTGGAGTGAAGTTTGACGATGATGTCTGGTTTCAGATCATCGAGGACCAGGGAGATGAGGGGCTCCCAGGGAGAAACCAGTCTGAGAGTCAGACATCAGATGTCATTGTTTATGAGATCTTTGGTTTTCAAGGTAAATCTCTTCCTTTCTCCCTGACCATCATCGATACTCCTGGATACGGGGATACCAGATCGATCGATAAAGACGACATTGTCAAACAAAGACTGTTTGACTTGTTCCGCGCAAATGATGGCATTCATGAGATCGATGCAGTGGGTCTGGTGCTGAAAGCGACAGAGAACCGAGTGAGCGATCGACTGAGGTACATCTTTGATTCAGTGATGTCTCTGTTTGGAAAAGACATGGAGAAGAAGATTGTTGCCCTCATCACTCACTCAGATGGCATGACACCTGATAATGTTTTAACGGCTCTTGAAGACGCAAAAATCACATTTGCCAAAGATAAGGACAACGACCCAGTCTACTTCCTGTTCAATAACCGCCAGACCGTTGCCAAAACAAAGAAAACTAAGGGTCCCTTAAAAAATGCATGGGACTTCACAACGGAGGAAATTCGCCAATTTTCAGAATTTCTGGAAGGAAATTCAGCTCAAAACGTGACAAACACTGTGGAGGTGTTGAATTCACGCATCAAACTGACCGCCTGCATCCAGAATCTGCAAGAGAGAATTCAGTTGGCTGAATTGAAACAGAAAGAAATCCAACAAACGCAGGAAGCGCTGAAGAAATATGAGCAGGAGATGAAAAATAATGCAAACTTTGTCATAGAAATCGAAGAGCCCTACAAAGTCAAAGAAAGTATCAAAGGTGGGTGGTGGGGTTGGGGTTGGTTGGGCTGGCAGTGGAGGCAGCTGTTTTATGAGGGAGCTGTCTGCTGCACCACCTGTGAGGAGACCTGCCACTACCCAGGATGCACAGTGGCCTGGTCTCCAATGCTCTGTGAGGTCATGAAAGAGGGTCGCTGCACTTCATGCACCAACAACTGTCCCGTGTCAACCCACGTGAAAGAAGAATGGATCTATGTGAACAAGTCAAGGAAGGTTCAGAAGACCCTGCAAGATGTGAAGGACAAGTACGAACAGTATCAGGCAGGAAGTAAGAGCAAATTGAGCCTCTTGGAAACTCTTCAAGGGAAAATGAACGAATATCAGAAAGAAAAACAAATATATTTGCAAGAGTCCTACAATCACGTGATGAAACTGGAGAGCATCGCCCTGAACAGACAATCACTGTCCACTCAGGTCCACCTGGACTTCCTCATTGCAAAGATGAGGGAGATGGGAGATTATTCAAAGGTCGGCACGCTGGAAGGTATAAAACGTCAGTTAGACAAAGACAAAGGCATCAAAGCAGCAATGCAGTACGGGTTCAGCAAACTAACAGAAGCAGCTAAAGGAATGTTGTAGGAGGACGGCCTGAGTGAGAGACGTCAGCTGTTCATGCACACATTTAATCCTGAAGAAGCTTCTTGATTCTACTCACTGGACATCACCACACCATTATGTTTAAATACGGAATTACTGAAGTACTATTGACTTGCAGTTACACTTCTCAGTCTGGCCTGTCTAGTTAATAGTTTCATGACATCTGGACACACTTGGGGGAGAGCGCCCCCTGATGGACATTTTCAAGAACTTTTTCTGGCCTCTAAAATCACATACGGTTCAATAAGAATTATTTTATTTTTTTCCACTTTTTTTCCAGATGCTTTGCTACTGTCAATAGACATATCTAATAATGTGCTTAGTTTGTCGGGAAACAAAAAAAAAGTAAGACATTTAGCCCGGTGGTGGTTTGAAGCCTCCTCCTGTGTCCCTGTGTTCTAGCAATGTCAATATATGCAATGCAAAATAAATGATGTATGGATTTATATATGTGTATGTAAATATTATACTAAAGGTGTGAACAAACCGATGCTCTTTATAATGAAATATGCAAACAATAAAGATAAGCTGAGAATCTGATGCATCATCTGGTGTTTGATGACCATTTTTTATTTGTATGAGATGAAGTGTTTTAATCAGAAACAAAATCAGAATCCTTTCATAATTCCTGAGAGGGAAATTGTTTGTTGTTGCAAGACAAGAGTAGATAAATTAGAATTTTAAAAAAACGATCAATGAATGAATTTATTTCTACTAAATAAATTCAATCATAAGCAGTATTATGAAAAAAACAGATGAAAATATGGAGGAATGATGACTAAATGTGACCAACATGGAGGGTTCAGGGTCAAAGGGGTGTAAAAGTGAATAATCAGGTTATTCAGGAAAAGACATTTCCATCATGTTTAAATCAGCTGCACCTCATGTATGACATGAATTTATATGATTACATTGAACAAAAACAATACCAATCAGGCCACATAGTTATTCTGGATCAGGTTTTCCTTTCATCAGTACTGGGTTCATAAATCACATGAGCTGGTGTCATCAGGACGTTTGTATACATTTAAGATGATCAGAAAACATCGACACTGATCAGTGATCAATGTGAGGATGTTTTGGAGGCTGGATTGGAAAACACACCGATCAGTAAAAAGAACTCAGAAAGTCTGAAGTCATGTTCTGAAGGTTAGCGTTAAAGAACTCAAAGACCCCCCCACCTCCTCTCTTAGTGATCTGAACTCACGCTGGTTCTCAGAAATCATGTGACTACAGATGGTGGAATGATTTATGAATGTATTATTCTGATGCTCTCCCTTCAGCAGCTCAGTGGTTTAAATCTGACTTCATTTACAGGACAGAACATAGTTACTGTCAAACACTGCTGAGGATAATGTGGGTAAAACCAGGTGGGTAAAACCACGTGGGTAAAACCAGTGGGTAAAACCAGGTGGGTAAAACCAGGTGGGTAAAACCAGGTGGGTAAAACCAGGTGGGTAAAACCAGTGGGTAAAACCAGGTGGGTAAAACCAGGTGGGTAAAACCAGGTGGGTAAAACCAGTGGGTAAAACCAGGTGGGTAAAACCAGGTGGGTAAAACCAGGTGGGTAAAACCACGTAAATAACGTTGTTGTTGTTTTTGTTTGTTTGTTTTTCCAAATTAAATTGTGGCAAATTGGAGTTTCAACAGATTTTGTACATAACAGATTCTGCCTGGTTATTTGTGATCTTTGCATTTACCTTTAAACAGTAACATGTTCCAGTTACTGTAAAGACCTGCAGAGGATCGTGAGCGTGGAGCTCAGAGTCACGTGGAAACCTGAACGCAGCAGAGCTCTGAATACAAACGACGGCTAACGGCTCTCACGGTCGACCGGTTTCACTTCGCCAACAGTCAGGCTGTTTCTGTGAAGTCACGTGACTCCTCCTCCCGCCGTTCTGCCCTCCTGTTGGCGGCTTCCGCATAGCAACAGGTGACGCCTCGACGGACACGTGGAGACGAATCAGAACCTCACGTTTGGTTTTTCAGTAATACTGGAAACTAGTTTGAGCGTCAAGAGTTGAAAACCTGCGTGATGTGACAGTTAAGGAGGTTTTCACCTTTAAAATGTATTTGTCAGGACTTTGTTCCTCAAACTCTGACTCTGTCCTTATATTATAGCTGTAGAAACAAATTAAACAACAATAACTGGCCGTTAGCGTTAGCCTAGACTTCTCACTGAGGTCAACCAACTTCAACCACCATAACTGACATTAGTTTATGTAAAGTAAGATATTATTGGCTATCATAGATTTGTGCTATCATCATTTCAAGTTCATCACCTAACAATTAGTGAATAAATAATCAATCATCCGCGATGCACTGGCGTCATGCCCAGAGTGTCCCCCGCCTCACGCCCTATGCCAGCTGGGATAGGCTCCAGCTCCCCGTGACCCGCTATGGAGGATACAGGGGCAGTACATGACAATGAATGAATAATCAGTCATAGTTACCACTAGCTAATATCAACCAGTGTGAGGTTAGCTTTCAGCATCATTGTCTAATTGTAGTCGTCCTATATATCTTTAAACCTTTTTTATGCTCATATTAGATTAGATTAGATTAAATTTTATTGTCATTACACATGTGCAAGTACAATGTAACAAAATACAGTTTGGCATCTAACCAGAAATGCAATTAGTGTAAGTACAATTACAAGATATACAGATTGTCGGGTGTGATATACAGTATATATGTACATGTGTAGCGCTATGAACAAACTATACAGAATATACATAATACGGTATACAGGTTACTGGAATATACAGACTAAAATGCAGTGGTTATCAAGTGTGGAATGTCTGGAACTGTATAAGATCAACAGGACACTAAGAGCCTTCATCAAGAACTCAATGGGGAAGTGGAAGACAACCCTGGAGGCTAACTCCAAGCCAATTGCCCAAGTTAACATCAAGTGCGGCATATACCAAGGGGATGCACTATCACCACTGCTGTTCTGCATAGGCCTGAACCCCCTCAGTCACATCATCACAAAGAGCGGCTACGGATACCGATTCCGAAGCAGGACAACAATCAGCCATCTCCTCTACATGGATGACATCAAGCTGTATGCCAGGAATGAGCGAGAAATTGACTCACTGATCCACACCACCAGGATCTACAGCGACGACATAGGGATGTCATTCGGATTAGACAAATGTGGCCAGATTGTATCAAGAAGAGGCAAGATGATCAGAACTGAAGGGGTCAACCTACCAGGGGGCAGGATAGAAGACATCAAGGACAGCTACAAATACCTTGGAATCCCACAGGCTAATGGCAACCATGAGGAGGCCGCAAGGAAGTCATCCACAGCCAAATACCTCCAGAGAGTAAGGCAAGTCCTGAGAAGTCAGCTGAATTGCAAGAACAAGGTCCGAGCCATCAACATGTATGCACTGCCAGTCATCAGATACCCCGCTGGGATCATAAGCTGGCCAAAGGAGGAGATAGAAGCCACAGATATTAAGACCGGAAAGCTCCTCACCATGCATGGAGGGTTTCACCCCAAGTCCAGCACCCTGAGGCTGTACACTAAGCGGAAAGAGGGAGGCCGAGGACTAGTGAGCATCAGGGCCACTGTCCAGGATGAGACATCAAAAATCCAAGAGTACATCAGGAAGATGGCCCCAACAGATGAACTGCTCAGTGAATGCCTTAGACAGCAGAAACCTGAGGAGGAAGAGGAGGAGGAGACAACATGGAGGGACAAGCCCCTACACGGCATGTACCACCGTCAGATAGAGGAAGTGGCTGATATCAAGAAGACCTACCAATGGCTGAATAAAGCTGGACTGACAGACAGCACAGAGGCACTGATCATGGCAGCACAAGAACAGGCCCTAAGTACAAGGGCAATAGAGGCTAATATCTACCACAGTAGATCTGACCCAAGGTGCAGGCTATGTAAAGAAGCCCCAGAGTCAGTCCAGCATGTGGTAGCAGGGTGTAAGATGCTCGCCAGCTCAGCACACATGGAAAGGCACAACCAAGTAGCTGTGATAGTGTACAGGAACATCTGTACCCAGTATGGACTAGAAGTACCCAAATCCCAATGGGACATACCACCGAAGGTGGTTGAGAACAACAAGGCTAAGATCCTGTGGGACTTCAGCTTCCAGACCGACAAACAGCTGCTGGCTAACAAACCGGACATAGTGGTGATGGACAAAGAGCAGAAGAGAGCAGTGGTGATAGATGTGGCGATTCCAGCTGATGCCAACATCAGGAAGAAGGAACACGAAAAGATTGAGAAATATCAAGGGTTGAAAGAACAGCTGGAACAGATGTGGAAGGTTAAGGTTAATGTGGTCCCCGTGGTAGTAGGAGCACTTGGGGCAGTGACCCCCAAACTGGAAGAGTGGCTCCAGCAGATTCCTGGAACAACATCTGAAGCCTCAGTCCAGAAGAGCGCAGTCCTAGGAACAGCTAAGATACTGACAGAACCCTCAGACTCCCAGGGGTCTGGTAGAGGACCCGAGCTTGAGGATGACACAGATACCACCCCACAAGGGTGAGAGGGACATTATTTTATACACACACACACACACACACACACACACACACACACACACACACACACACACACACACACACACACACACACACACACACACACACACACATATACACAAAGATACACTTTGTCATATTGTGGTGAAAATGTTGTTTTATTTGCACGATCATAGCCACAAAAGGTGTACCTCTAGGCTTTAATACCAATAATGCTGAAAACAGTAATTTTAGCTTTATAGTATTTTGAATAGAGATATGTAATTAAACTTTAAGGTATTGAACTTTAAATCTACAAAATAAAAATTACATTAAACATGATCAAACTTCTTACTGAAAAAAGCATCTCGATATTTGGAATTATTATCTAATAATTATGTTTAGTAGATCAGAATGTTTTCTAGTGGGTGTGACTCCATGCTTCACTAGAAAACATTCTGATCTGGAGAAGGGAGCAAAAATCAAGATGATATCCACTGGGTTGCCAGCTGAAGCTGGAACGGGAGACGGGGTCGAGATTCTGTTTGTGGTTCATCACCAGCTCAGGAAAGGGAGTGAAAGATGGTGGAGACTAAACGTAGGAGACAGGATGGAGGATGAGGAGCAGGGCACAGCATGTCCAAAAGAAACCATCAGCAAACGGCATCACAGTTTCCTCTTTTATTCTTCACATTCACAGAAGTGTAATATCTCATCAACAGACGGTAATCAATAAATCAGTGGAGTTATGGACAGGCTGGAAGAGATCTTCTCTGTCATTCTCTAGGTCTCTATCCTTTAAATTAATAACACAAAAGACTGACAAACAGGTTTAATATCAATAAATATAAATATTTTATATAATATATATAATAATGATACAATATAATAGCCAGTTACAATACATTTATAAAATACTATATATATATACAGTATATTTATATATAATATACATTATATATTACATATGTGTATATATACACAGTATATATATAATTATTTAAATTTTAAAATTAAATTTAAAATATCTTATATATGTATAATGATACAATATAATAATAATAATCAGTGACAATAAATGTATAAATTAATATCAATAAATACTGAAGGGTGTATATGTGAGAATCTGAAAGCGCTGGAGGGTGGAGGGACGTCACATGACCGTCATCACAAACAGTGTCTGTTAGTAACGGAAGCATCGACAGTGAACCCAGACGTCTGACCTGCATCAGTCATTTTGTGGAGGAACAGACGCTCATCCTGTCGTGTCATTCGTTCTCCTCTGATCTGTAGTTATCCTCTAGTGGTTCATAAAGTGGATGGGAGGTGATGTCACGGGGGGGGGGGGGGGGCGACAGGCTGGAGTTCAGTTTTCAGAGGAATCTGTCTCTTCTGTGGAGCCGTCGCTTTCCACCTCCATCCTCCTCCTGTGGTGGATGTTCCTCCTGGGGGAGGCCTTCCTTTGCACATCCTTCAGCACCCCCACAGCACTGCCACTGCTGTTGCTGCTGGGACTCACAGAGATCTGGGCGATTCTGGACCAGGGCGGGGGGACAAGACAGGAAGCGACGGAGATGGTTAGGGCCTCTGTGTGTCTGCTACTACAGGAGTGTGTGTGTGTGTGTGTGTGTGTGTGTGTGTGTGTGTGTGTGTGTGTGTGTGTGTGTGTGTGTGTGTGTGTGTGTGTGTGTGTGTGTGTGTGTGTGTGTGTGTGTGTGTGTGTGTGTGTGTGTGTTCTCACAGCTTGTCTAGCTCCTGGTCCATCTCTGGGTCAATGAGCAGGTCTGACCTGCTGGGGAGGGCTCCTGCAGACAGAAAGTGACCACAGAGACGATTTAGGTCACATGTGTCAAACTCAAGTCCCGGGGGCCAAATGTGGCCCTCCACGTCATTTTATGTGGCCCGTGAGAGAATTAAAGGTCCACTTTGTGTTTTTAAAAAACCCAAAAACGATCAAATGAAAGGGTTTCATCAAACCCACCTATAGTGTGGTTGATGCTCTCCTGCTTGGCCAGAGTCATTAAGAAGGTGAAGTAGGAGACTCTGTCTGTTCGCTCCAGTGCCTCCATCACACAGGACCTGGGAGGATGACTACACACACACACACACACACACACACACACACACACACACACACACACACACACACACACACACACACACACACACACACACACACACACACACACACACACACACACACACACACACACACACACACACACACACACACACACACACACACACAGGGTTGTACCTTGATAGTAAAATTGCAGCTGGAGGGCGTACAGGAAGTCACAGAAAGACATCAGACAGTCTGTGGCGTCGTCAATCAGAACGATTCTACAGGACATGAACAAAACATCAGAATTCAAATCAGCCAAAAGGCTGAAAGACTGTGGTAGAAAACGTGTTTTAGAAACACTTCATCATTTCCTGATGGAAAATGACAAATCAAACCTTCTGTCAAAGGAGAAACACATACTACACTGTCTTTGTTGAAAGAAAATCTTCTGAAGTTTAATTTTCTGACAATCCGAAAAATCACAGGAGATAATGTGAGAAATAATAATGACTTCATGACAGCAGGAAAACAGATTGAAGTGGTCAACCAGTGTGAAATGCAAAGAACTTCACTTTGCTGATCATTAATACGAAAGGTGGCTGATCGAACAGGATGAATCCAACCAACTTTGGACAATATTTACACCCGATGCTGCAAGAAAGAACCCATAAAATCACCAGACACACACCACCCAGCCCACTTCCATCTCAGACACACACACACACACACACACACACACACACACACACACACACACACACACACACACACACACACCACATTTTGCTAAGCGTGTTTCGTACCCAGTGAGACTGCAGGCTAACAGCAGCCGTGGTGCTAAACATGAGCAATGATGAATAACCACTGAGCACAGAACAGTCTCATCAGGAAACACTCCTGCTGACAAGCACCAAACCTTTTCTGTTTTGACTCCAGAGCTTAGAAACGGAAACTCCTCCAGCCTGAACTCTAGAGAGTTCAGGCAAATGACAGATAAAGTCCTGAATCTTCCCATAAAACAAAATTAAGAGGCTTCCAAAGTTCTTATTGTCTTTACTTTGCCGCACCAATCAGCTGCACTTAAGCATGTTTATTTTTACTGACTGCATGTGATGGTGGTGTGTGTGGTGTGTGTGGTGTGTGTGGTGTGTGTGGTGTGTGTGGTGTCGTGGTGTGTGTGGTGTGTGTGGTGTGTGTGGTGTGTGTGGTGTGTGTGGTGTGTGTGGTGTGTGTGGTGTGTGTGGTGTCGTGGTGTGTGTGGTGTGTGTGGTGTGTGTGGTGTCGTGGTGTGTGTGGTGTGTGTGGTGTGTGTGGTGTGTGTGGTGTGTGTGGTGTGTGTGGTGTGTGTGGTGTCGTGGTGTGTGTGGTGTGTGTGGTGTCGTGGTGTGTGTGGTGTGTGCGGTGTGTGTGGTGTCGTGGTGTGTGTGGTGTGTGTGGTGTCGTGGTGTGTGCGGTGTGTGTGGTGTCGTGGTGTGTGTGGTGTGTGTGGTGTGTGTGGTGTGTGTGGTGTGTGTGGTGTGTGTGGTGTGTGTGGTGTGTGTGGTGTGTGTGGTGTGTGTGGTGTGTGTGGTGTGTGTGGTGTGTGTGTGGTGTGTGTTGCATATATCCACTGCTCAGGCATTACATAACAAATAATACTGGATAAACACCAGGAGAAAAGGAAACACTGACATCACAGGACATACCACAAGACATACATTACACTAACAGACAGGCACATGCAGCACTAACAGGACTTATATACTAAACTATAACTAAAATATAAACTGTATAAAATTTAAAAATATTACAGTATTAAAATATAAACAGTATAAAATAAAATCTAAACAGTATAAAATTGAATTAAAATATAAAACAGTATAAAAAAAGGAGGCTCTGTTGTGAGGAGTGGCTCTGATGTAGTTGAACTCCCTGAAGAGGATGTGGTTACCGTTCTTCACGCTGCTGAAACTACAAACACATAGAATAAATGTAACTCCTGCTTAATATTAAATAACTGAATGTATTACTTATTGCAGTTACAAACAATACAGTTAAAAATATGTTTGTTTGTTTCTCTGTTCTATCATAAATCCTATTAATTTGTCAGGTTATTAAATCCACAGAACTCCATCAATCAAGGATCAAACTCTTCTTCTTTTCCTTTAGACTTTTCCCTTCAAGATAACTCCTACTCCATTTCTCTTCCCATCTACACCATGATAGAACAACTTGAACCCTGCTCCTAAACTTCTAGCCTTGCTACCTTTCCACCTGGTCTCCTGGACACACAGTATGTCTACCTTCCTCCTCTGCATCATGTCAACCAACTCTCTACCTTTTCCTGTCATAGTTCCAACATTCAACATCCCTACTCTCAGTCCTATACTCTTGGTGTTCCTCTTCTCTCTCTTCCTATGAACACACTTTCCTCCTCTCCTTCTTCAACCAACAGCAATCCAATTTCCACCGGCACCCTGTAGGTCAACAGCGCCGATGGCGGTCGTTGTTAACCCGGGCCTCGACCGATCCGGTATGGAAGTCATAGGTTTGATTCGCATCTTTGATTTGGCAAAAGTTTTACGCCGGATGCCCTTCCTGATGCAACCCTCTGTATTTATCTGGGCTTGGGACCGGCACAATAAGACACTGGCTTGTGTCCTCTTGCGGCTACATTAAAACCGCCTCCAGATCAACGCGGGTAAAACCAAGGAGCTGGTGGTGGATTTCCGCAGGCGATCACTCTGCCCGGTTACACCGGTGAAGATCCAGGGTACGGACATCGAGGTGGTGTCCTCGTACAAGTACCTGGGTGTTCACCTCAACAATAAACTGGACTGGAGTACCAACACTCACTCCCTCTATAAAAAGGGTCAGAGCAGACTCTATCTGCTCAGGAGGCTGAGGTCGTTTGGAGTGCGGGGGTCGCTCCTAAAGACCTTTTATGACACAGTTGTAGCCTCAGCTATTTTTCATGGGGTGGTCTGCTGGGGCAGCAGCATCACTGCGGCCGACAGGAAGAGACTGGACAGGCTGATTAGGAGGGCAGGTTCTGTCCTAGGATGCTCCCTGGACTCAGTGGGGGTGGTGGTGGAGAGGAGGAGGACAAACAAGCTGTCATCGATGATGAAGAACCACTCCCACCCTCTACAGGGCACACTGACATCACTGGAGAGCTCCTTCAGCGATAGCGTTCCTTCACGCATCTTGGGTGAAGCAACCTATCGCAGGTCCTTCCTGCCCACGGCCGTCAGTCTACGACCAGCCGTCCTCCCAGCAGACCACTCAAAGAACTCACAGAACAAAACATTGTAATTCTGGATGAACAATGTAATCTTCAGCCTGTAGTGTATATTTTTGATGTGTAAATATAACTGTAAATTTCTAATATGATATATGTTAATATGTTTACAATATGTGAATATGTAAATTTCATTTGTTGCAGATGTTAATATGTATGTATATTATTTAACTATATATGTTTGACCCCCCCCCCGCTGCCACGATCGCACAAATTTCCCCACTGTGGGACAATAAAGGTTTATTATTATTATTATTATTATTATTATATAGCACAAACAGTCACACACACACACACACACACACACACACACACACACACACACACACACACACACACACACACACCTTAACACTCGGCATCCCAGAATTCTGCACCTGCTAAAACTCCCACAGAAAGTGCTTTTGACCGCCCGAACAATACTTGTACAGTATTTAAACGGCACACAGAGGCGGAACCATCGGAGGGCGCGTTGCTCGGGGCGGTGATTACTGTAACTCACAACAATCCGCTGTTTCCGGGGCAGTCCGCCATGTTGGACTAGCGCGTCCAGCGGCAGCTAGCAAACAGCGTGCTGGTAGGAAACCCAATGACATCGCGCACCTAGCTACCAGGACAGGTAGCCGCCTGCGTCACAGGTCACGTGCTCCTGACCTCTGCTCATTGATTACCGATTCTACGTCACGATGAGCCGTTTGTCTCCCCCCGTCCCCGTTGACGAATATCTGGGTAGGTGTGTGCTAGCTGTGCAGCTGTCACAGGCTAACTGGTTCAGCTAACTCCTTTTACGGAACATTTGTTCATTTGTCGCTACCTGTGTGTTCCTCCTCTGAATTCACTAAGTTATTCACGACGCTGTTTCCTTCTTGCTGTGACTTGATGGTCATTTTCCCGCAGCGGACAGTCACGTGATGTTTTACCTGAGTGACGCGGTGACGCAGCTGCTGGAGCACAGAGAGGAGTGTACCCAGTTTGGGCTCATCCGCTACTTCGCTGAATAGTATGTGACCTTTAAAGAACAACAATTAGAGATAGCTGGGCATCATTGGTCTGTAGCCTTCAGTCATGTACATCCTGCTATGTTGGTATTTTAAACCACGTGTCAAACTCAAGGCCAGGGGGCCAAATGTGGCCCGCCACGTCACTTTATGTGGCCCGAGAGAGTGTCTAAAAATAAATGGGTCAAAAGTGTGTTTTGACCAAAAACTACATTTCCCACAATGCAGTAATTAATCCCATTTTAACTCTGACAAAAACGTTGTGAACAAAGTTAATGTCCTAACTTGTGTTTGATGTTATTTTTCTTTATTCATTGAAAGTAGTGGTAGGTGAGAGTGTAGCCAAACAGCATAGGATGGTGGTGTGTAGGATGACTCTGGTGGTGAGGAAGATGAAGAGGGCAAAGGCAGAGCAGAAGACGAAATGGTGGAAGCTGAAAAAGGAAGAGTGTTGCATGACTTTTAGGAAGGAGTTAAGACAGGCTCTGGGTGGTCAGGAGGTGCTTCCAGATGACTGGACAACTACAGCTAATGTGATCAGGGAGACAGGTAGGAGAGTACTTGGTGTGTCATCTGGAAGGAAAGTAGATAAGGAGACTTGGTGGTGGAATGAGGAGGTACAGGAGTGTATACAGAGAAAGAGGTTAGCTAAGAGGAAGTGGGACACTGAGAGGACTGAGGAGAGTAGACAGGAGTACAGGGAGATGCAGCGTAAGGTGAAGGTAGAGGTAGCAAAGGCCAAACAAGAAGCTTATGATGACTTGTATACTAGGTTGGACAGTAAGGAGGGAGAGACTGATCTATACCGGTTGGCAAGACAGAGAGACAGAGATGGGAAGGACGTGCAGCAGGTTAGGGTGATTAAGGATAGGGATGGAAGTCTATTGACAGGTGCCAGTAGTGTGATGGGAAGATGGAAAGGGTACCTTGAAGAGTTGATGAACGTGGAAAATGAGAGAGAACAAAGACTAGAAGAGGTGACTGTTGTGGACCAGGAAGTAGAAAAGATTAGTCAGGATGAAGTGAGGAGGGCATTGAAAAGGATGAAGAGTGGAAAGGCAGTCGGTCCTGATGATATACCTGTAGAGGTTTGGAAGTGTCTAGGAGAGGTGGAGTAGAGTTTCTGACTGGGTTGTTCAACAGGATCTTAGATAGTGAGAAGATGCCTGAGGAATGGAGGAGAAGTGTGCTGGTGCCCATTTTTAAGAACAAGGGAGATGTGCAGAGTTGTGGCAACTACAGAGGAATAAAGCTGATGAGCCATACAATGAAGTTATGGGAGAGAGTAGTGGAAGCTAGACTAAGGGCAGAAGTGAACATTTGTGAGCAGCAGTATGGTTTCATGCCAAAACAGAGTACTACAGATGCAGTATTTGCTTTGAGTATGTTGATAGAGAAGTACAGAGAAGGCCAGAGGGAGCTGCATTGTGTTTTTGTAGATCTGGAGAAAGCTGATGACAGGGTGTCCAGAGAGGAACTGTGGTATTGTATGAGGAAGTCTGGAGTGGCAGAGAAGTATGTTAGAGCGGTGCAGGACATGTATGAGGACTGTAAGACAGTGGTGAGGTGTGTGTAGGTGTGACAGAGGAGTTCAAGGTGGAGGTGGGACTGCATCAGGGATCAGCTCTGAGCCCCTTCTTGTTGCTATGGTGATGGACAGGTTGACAGATGAGGTTAGACAGGAATCTCCATGGACTATGATGTTTGCAGATGACATTGTGATCTGCAGTGAGAGCAGGGAACAGGTGGAGGAGAAGCTAGAGAGGTGGAGGTTTGTCCTGGAAAGGAGAGGAATGAAGGTTAGCCGCAGTAAGACAGAGTACATGTGTGTGAATGAGAGGGACCCAAGTGGAAGAGTGAGGTTAGAGGGAGAAGAGATCAAGAAGGTGGAGGATTTGAAGTACTTAGGGTCAACAGTCCAGAGCAATGGAGAGTGTGGAAAAGAGGTGAAGAAGCGTGTCCAGGCAGGATGGAACGGATGGAGGAAAGTGTCAGGTGTGATGTGTGATAGAAGAGTTTCAGCTAAAATGAAAGGAAAGGTGTACAAAACTGTGGTGAGACCAGCGATGTTGTTTGGTCTAGAGACAGTGTCACTGAAGAAAAGACAGGAGACAGAGCTGGAGGTAGCAGAGATGAAGATGCTGAGGTTCTCTCTGGGAGTGACCAGGATGGATAGGATCAGGAATGAGTACATCAGAGGGACAGCACATGTTAGAGGTTCTGGAGATAAAGTCAGAGAGGCCAGACTGAGATGGTTTGGACATGTCCAGAGGAGAGATAGTGAATATATTGGTAGAAGGATGCTGAGTTCTGAACTGCCAGGCAGGAGGCCTAGAGGAAGACCAAAGAGGAGGTTTATGGATGTAGTGAAAGAGGACATGAAGGTAGTTGGTGTGAGAGAAGAGGATGAGAAGACAGGGTTAGATGGAGGACACTGATTCGCTGTAGCGACCCCTGAAGGGAAAAGTCTAAAGGAAAAGAAGAAGAAGATTGATTGATGGAGTTCTGTGGATTTAATAACCTGACAAATTAATAGGATTTATGATAGAACAGAGAAACAAACAAACATATTTTTAACTGTATTGTTTGTAACTGCAATAAGTAATAAATTCAGTTATTTAATATTAAGCAGGAGTTACATTTATTTTATGTGTTTGTAGTTTCAGCAGCGTGAAGAACGGTAACCACATCCTCTTCAGGGAGTTTAACTACATCAGAGCCACTCCTCACAACAGAGCCTCCTTCATCAGAGTCTTCTGGAGATGTTACAGGCAGATCGGCAAGAGTGGAGGTGAGATCAGAACCAACGGTGGAGGCTGACGTCAAACAAATCCAAAGCTCGTAAAAAAATTAAAAAACAACAGGATACAGAGGCCGGCGTTGTCACTGGCTGCCAGATATTAACTTCCTCTGTAAAAATGTGAACCACCTGACTGGTGTTCTACGTTGAACTGGTGGTTAACCGGGGCTTTTTCTGTAACTACACTGACTGTACGTGTGTGTTTTCCTTCAGACCTGCTGTCCATGCTGGAGTACAGGTCTCTGCTGCAGCTGTTGTGTCCAGACTTCCCAGTGGAGGTGGTTCAGAGTGTAGCCAGGTGCACACACCACACACACACCACACACACCACACACACCACACACACCACACACACCACCATCACTTGTAGAAGGCCACCACTAAATTATTGTGACCATTCAGCCTCACCTTAATTCCATGATCCTAGTTTATGCAGTCAGTAAAAATAAACATGCTTAAGTGCAGCTGATTGGTGCGGCAAAGTAAAGACAATAAGAACTTTGGAAGCCTCTTAATTTTGTTTTATGGGAAGATTCAGGACTTTATCTGTCATTTGCCTGAACTCTCTAGAGTTCAGGCTCGAGGAGTTTCCGTTTCTAAGCTCTGGAGTCAAAACAGAAAAGGTTTGGTGCTTGTCAGCAGGAGTGTTTCCTGATGAGACTGTTCTGTGCTCAGTGGTTATTCATCATTGCTCATGTTTAGCACCACGGCTGCTGTTAGCCTGCAGTCTCACTGGGTACGAAACACGCTTAGCAAAATGTTGTGTGTGTGTGTGTCTGAGATGGAAGTGGGCTGGGTGGTGTGTGTCTGGTGATTTTATGGGTTCTTTCTTGCAGCATCGGGTGTAAATATTGTCCAAAGTTGGTTGGATTCATCCTGTTCGATCAGCCACCTTTCGTATTAATGATCAGCAAAGTGAAGTTCTTTGCATTTCACACTGGTTGACCACTTCAATCTGTTTTCCTGCTGTCATGAAGTCATTATTATTTCTCACATTATCTCCTGTGATTTTTCGGATTGTCAGAAAATTAAACTTCAGAAGATTTTCTTTCAACAAAGACAGTGTAGTATGTGTTTCTCCTTTGACAGAAGGTTTGATTTGTCATTTTCCATCAGGAAATGATGAAGTGTTTCTAAAACACATTTTCTACCACAGTCTTTCAGCCTTTTGGCTGATTTGAATTCTGATGTTTTGTTCATGTCCTGTAGAATCGTTCTGATTGACGACGCCACAGACTGTCTGATGTCTTTCTCTGACTTCCTGTACGCCCTCCAGCTGCAATTTTACTATCAAGGTACAACCCTGTGTGTGTGTGTGTGTGTGTGTGTGTGTGTGTGTGTGTGTGTGTGTGTGTGTGTGTGTGTGTGTGTGTGTGTGTGTGTGTGTGTGTGTTCCACAGTTAATGGAGTGAAGCACAAATCCCATTTGGCAATTAAAGTGGAGGAAATTCTGATTTTCACTTCAGCGAAGGAGAAATTATTACATTAGATGTGGACATCTGTTTTTTTTTAATCGTTTTGAGTAAATCTGAGAATTTAATCCCATAATGTCCTCCTGCCCATCGCCCCATGTGTCTGTAGAGTTCTTGGATAGCGTGCTGTTGATCTACCAGGATCTGTTGGCCGGGAAAAGTCCCAACACCGTCATCGTGCCCACGTCCACCTCTGTGGAGCAGCTCCCCCCTGTGGCCACAGAGGAGAACAACAGGGACAAGCAGGACGGCGTGGAGCCGTCCACTCTGGCTCAGTGTGTGGACGCCCTCTGCGACAGGTTCAGATTCAGGTAACACATTGTACGGATTTAAATCCATACATTCACCCGTTTTTCCTCACTGTGTGTCGACTTCTGTGGATTCAGGGAATGAGATAAAGTCACCTTAGCAACATCTTGACGTTGCTAAAGGAGACCCTGGAATGTTTTGACTTGGGGGCTTTTAGCTGACTGACATGAGGATTATCTCCTTCTGTCCGTATGGAGGGATTGGAAAATCTGGATTGAAACGACGTCAACAAAAGTTCCTTCAGATTATGAAGAAGTAATCGTCTCGTCTTTAATTGATTCAAAATATTCCCCCACATATTCGTGATTTTGGGCCGTTTTGTGCGGAAAAGAGAAGCGGAATCTTATTCTCATTAATTTGAGACATGTACCACTTCTCTGGTGGTACATTTATTTATTCATGCATCTACTGCAGCTGCTTGTCTCCCAGCCGACTGGGGGCGAGAGGCAGGGGACGCTCCGGGCGTGACGCCAGTGCATCGCAGAGACCAGAAGTTTAATACAGTAATCACTTGTTTATTTGCACTTCAAGAAGCACGACTTCAGTACATCGCTGATTTTTAGTAGGTTAGTCATGTGATTCCGTACGCGCTTTCTATTGGCTGATGGCATATGGAAGTGTTCTGCGTTCTGAGACTCACGGAACGCAGAACACTTCTGTGAGACACAAAAGTGTTTTAAACAGTCTATCAGAGTGTTTTAAAGGTAATACAGATAGAAGGTGGTTAAATATCAGTATGGGGGGGTTCAGGAACGTTTATATTACCCTAAATAATAAGATAAATAGTTTGTTGCTATATCGCAGAATTACGTTCCTGGAAGGCATTAACCGTGAGTAACGAGGGATCACTGTATTCTACATTATATAAAGATGGAACCTGTAGCTCTTACTGCTGTTTCAGCTGACTTGATCTGTGTGTGTGTGTGTGTGTGTGTGTCTGTGTGTGTGTGTGTGTGTGTGTGTGTGTGTGTGTGTGTGTGTGTGTGTGTGTGTGTGTGTGCAGTCATCCTCCCAGGTCCTGTGTGATGGAGGCACTGGAGCGAACAGACAGAGTGTCCTACTTCACCTTCTTAATGACTCTGGCCAAGCAGGAGAGCATCAACCACACTATAGGTGGGTTTGATGAAACCCTTTCATTTGATCGTTTTTGGGTTTTTTAAAAACACAAAGTGGACCTTTAATTCTCTCACGGGCCACATAAAATGACGTGGAGGGCCACATTTGGCCCCCGGGACTTGAGTTTGACACATGTGACCTAAATGTCTCTGTGGTCACTTTCTGTCTGCAGGAGCCCTCCCCAGCAGGTCAGACCTGCTCATTGACCCAGAGATGGACCAGGAGCTAGACAAGCTGTGAGAACACACACACACACACACACACACACACACACACACACACACACACACACACACACACACACACACACACACACACACACACACACACACACACACACACACACACACACACACACACACACACACACACTCCTGTAGTAGCAGACACACAGAGGCCCTAACCATCTCCGTCGCTTCCTGTCTTGTCCCCCCGCCCTGGTCCAGAATCGCCCAGATCTCTGTGAGTCCCAGCAGCAACAGCAGTGGCAGTGCTGTGGGGGTGCTGAAGGATGTGCAAAGGAAGGCCTCCCCCAGGAGGAACATCCACCACAGGAGGAGGATGGAGGTGGAAAGCGACGGCTCCACAGAAGAGACAGATTCCTCTGAAAACTGAACTCCAGCCTGTCGCCCCCCCCCCCCCCCGTGACATCACCTCCCATCCACTTTATGAACCACTAGAGGATAACTACAGATCAGAGGAGAACGAATGACACGACAGGATGAGCGTCTGTTCCTCCACAAAATGACTGATGCAGGTCAGACGTCTGGGTTCACTGTCGATGCTTCCGTTACTAACAGACACTGTTTGTGATGACGGTCATGTGACGTCCCTCCACCCTCCAGCGCTTTCAGATTCTCACATATACACCCTTCAGTATTTATTGATATTAATTTATACATTTATTGTCACTGATTATTATTATTATATTGTATCATTATACATATATTATATAAGATATTTTAAATTTAATTTTAAAATTTAAATAATTATATATATACTGTGTATATATACACATATGTAATATATAATGTATATTATATATAAATATACTGTATATATATAGTATTTTATAAATGTATTGTAACTGGCTATTATATTGTATCATTATTATATATATTATATAAAATATTTATATTTATTGATATTAAACCTGTTTGTCAGTCTTTTGTGTTATTAATTTAAAGGATAGAGACCTAGAGAATGACAGAGAAGATCTCTTCCAGCCTGTCCATAACTCCACTGATTTATTGATTACCGTCTGTTGATGAGATATTACACTTCTGTGAATGTGAAGAATAAAAGATGAACCTGTGATGCCGTTTGCTGATGGTTTCTTTTGGACATGCTGTGCCCTGCTCCTCATCCTCCATCCTGTCTCCTACGTTTAGTCTCCACCATCTTTCACTCCCTTTCCTGAGCTGGTGATGAACCACAAACAGAATCTCGACCCCGTCTCCCGTTCCAGCTTCAGCTGGCAACCCAGTGGATATCATCTTGACTTTTGCTCCCTTCTCCAGATCAGAATGTTTTCTAGTGAAGCATGGAGTCACACCCACTAGAAAACATTCTGATCTACTAAACATAATTATTAGATAATAATTCCAAATATCGAGATGCTTTTTTCAGTAAGAAGTTTGATCAGGTTTAATGTAATTTTTATTTTGTAGATTTAAAGTTCAATACCTTAAAGTTTAATTACATATCTCTATACAAAATACTATAAAGCTAAAATTACTGTTTTCAGCATTATTGGTATTAAATCCTAGAGGTACACCTTTTGTGGCTATGATCGTGCAAATAAAACAGCATTTTCACCACAATATGACAAAGTGTATCTTTGTGTATATGTGTGTGTGTATGTGTGTATAAAATAATGTCCCTCTCACCCTTGTGGGGTGGTATCTGTGTCATCCTCAAGCTCGGGTCCTCTACCAGAGGCCTGGGAGTCTGAGGGTTCTGTCAGTATCTTAGCTGTTCCTAGGACTGCGCTCTTCTGGACTGAGGCTTCAGATGTTGTTCCAGGAATCTGCTGGAGCCACTCTTCCAGTTTGGGGGTCACTGCCCCAAGTGCTCCTACTACCACGGGGACCACATTAACCTTAACCTTCCACATCTGTTCCAGCTGTTCTTTCAACCCTTGGTACTTCTCAATCTTTTCGTGTTCCTTCTTCCTGATGTTGGCGTCAGCTGGAATCTCCACATCTATCACCACTGCTCTCTTCTGCTCTTTGTCCATCACCACAATGTCCGGTTTGTTAGCCAGTAGCTGTTTGTCGGTCTGGAAGCTGAAGTCCCACAGGATCTTAGCCTTGTTGTTCTCAACCACCTTCGGTGGTATGTCCCATTGGGATTTGGGTACTTCTAGTCCATACCGGGTACAGATGTTCCTGTACACTATCACAGCTACTTGGTTGTGCCTTTCCATGTATGCTGAGCTGGCGAGCATCTTACACCCTGCTACCACATGCTGGACTGACTCTGGGGCTTCTTTACATAGCCTGCACCTTGGGTCAGATCTACTGTGGTAGATATTGGCCTCTATTGCTCTTGTACTTAGGGCCTGTTCTTGTGCTGCCATGATCAGTGCCTCTGTGCTGTCTGTCAGTCCAGCTTTATTCAGCCATTGGTAGGTCTTCTTGATATCAGCCACTTCCTCTATCTGACGGTGGTACATGCCGTGTAGGGGCTTGTCCCTCCATGTTGTCTCCTCCTCCTCCTCTTCCTCCTCAGGTTTCTGCTGTCTAAGGCATTCACTGAGCAGTTCATCTGTTGGGGCCATCTTCCTGATGTACTCTTGGATTTTCGATGTCTCATCCTGGACAGTGGCCCTGATGCTCACTAGTCCTCGGCCTCCCTCTTTCCGCTTAGTGTACAGCCTCAGGATGCTGGACTTGGGGTGAAACCCTCCATGCATGGTGAGGAGCTTTCCGGTCTTAATATCTGTGGCTTCTATCTCCTCCTTTGGCCAGCTTATGATCCCAGCGGGGTATCTGATGACAGGCAGTGCATACATGTTGATGGCTCGGACCTTGTTCTTGCCATTCAGCTGACTTCAGTTTCACCATCCACTAGGGGAGTGCTGGTTCTGCCTCAGTTGGTTCTGCTGTGGTTTTGGGGTTTTGCCAGAGTAACCTTGACTTTAACTTTTTTGAGCTGAATGACTTAGGCACTGTCTGGTCTGTCCTCAGAGTGGTGGATCCTCGGCAATCGGTGACCTCTGTGCTTCATCGGCTGGTGGTGACTCGCTCTACTGGATGGATCGGCATGCCTTTGTTATACATTTATTGTTACTGTTATTGTTACTGTTATTATTATTGTGTTGTTAATCTGTACATGCGGTATCTATTGCTTCGTCTGTCCACTCCTGGAAGAGGGGTCCCTCCTCTGCAGTCTTCCTGAGGTTTCTCCCATCCATTTTTTCCCCTGTTAAAAGGGTTTTTGGGGGGAGTTGTTCCTTATCCGATGCGAGGGTCGCACTGCTTGCAGTGCACAAAGGTCAGAGGGATATCGTCCATGTGCAGATTGTAAAGCCCTTTGAGACATTGTTTGTGAATCTGGGCTATATAAAAATAAATAAACTTGAAACTTGAAACTTGACTTCTCAGGACTTGCCTTACTCTCTGGAGGTATTTGGCTGTGGATGACTTCCTTGCGGCCTCCTCATGGTTGCCATTAGCCTGTGGGATTCCAAGGTATTTGCAGCTGTCCTTGATGTCTTCTATCCTGCCCCCTGGTAGGTCAACCCCTTCAGTTCTGATCATCTTGCCTCTTCTTGATACCATCCGGCCACATTTGTCTAATCCGAATGACATCCCTATGTCGTCGCTGTAGATCCTGGTGGTGTGGATCAGTGAGTCAATTTCTCGCTCATTCCTGGCATACAGCTTGATGTCATCCATGTAGAGGAGATGGCTGATTGTTGTCCCGCTTCGGAATCGGTATCCGTAGCCGCTCTTTGTGATGATGTGACTGAGGGGGTTCAGGCCTATGCAGAACAGCAGTGGTGATAGTGCATCCCCTTGGTATATGCCGCACTTGATGTTAACTTGGGCAATTGGCTTGGAGTTAGTCTCCAGGGTTGTCTTCCACTTCCCCATTGAGTTCTTGATGAAGGCTCTTAGTGTCCTGTTGATCTTATACAGTTCCAGACATTCCACACTTGATAACCACTGCATTTTAGTCTGTATATTCCAATAACCTGTATACCGTATTATGTATATTCTGTATAGTTTGTTCATAGCACTACACATGTACATATATACTGTATATCACACCCGACAATCTGTATATCTTGTAATTGTACTTACACTAATTGCAATTCTGGTTAGATGCCAAACTGTATTTTGTTACATTGTACTTGCACATGTGTAATGACAATAAAATTTAATCTAATCTAATCTAATCTAATATGTACGGCAGCGTAGAGCTGCCACACAAAGAAAATAAAAACCGGGACGTATCTCGGAATTTCGTGATACGTATCTCGGAATTTCGTGATAGTATCTCGGAATTTCGTGATACGTATCTCGGAATTTCGTGATACGTATCTCGGAATTTCGTGATAGTATCACGTTATTTCGTGATAAAATGTTATGTTGACCCGCGACCTGCGTTTGCGGATTAAGCGGTTTAGAAGATGAATGAATGACTGAATGAATGAATGTTATGTTGACATGATGGAGCTTGTATCCATGCAGCCGGCTGTGTCCCTCCAGCTCATCAATGAGGAACGACCCTCAAGAGGGTCCGACTCGTTTTTCCTCCGGTATAGCCCCATCTTTTTCAAGTGTCGTCTTAGGGTACGTATCACGAAATTCCGAGATACTATCACGAAATTCCGAGATACGTATCACGAAATTCCGAGATACTATCACGAAATTCCGAGATACGTATCACGAAATTCCGAGATACTATCACGAAATTCCGAGATACTATCACGAAATTCCGAGATACGTATCACGAAATAACGTGATACGTCCCGGTTTTTATTTTCTTGGTGTGGCAGCTCTACGCTTCCGTAAATATGAGCATAAAAAAGGTTTAAAAATATATAGGACGACTACAATTAGACAATGATGCTGAAAGCTAACCTCACACTGGTTGATATTAGCTAGTGGTAACTATGACTGATTATTCATTCATTGTCATGTACTGCCCCTGTATCCTCCATAGCGGGTCACGGGGAGCTGGAGCCTATCCCAGCTGGCATAGGGCGTGAGGCGGGGGACACTCTGGGCATGACGCCAGTGCATCGCGGATGATTGATTATTTATTCACTAATTGTTAGGTGATGAACTTGAAATGATGATAGCACAAATCTATGATAGCCAATAATATCTTACTTTACATAAACTAATGTCAGTTATGGTGGTTGAAGTTGGTTGACCTCAGTGAGAAGTCTAGGCTAACGCTAACGGCCAGTTATTGTTGTTTAATTTGTTTCTACAGCTATAATATAAGGACAGAGTCAGAGTTTGAGGAACAAAGTCCTGACAAATACATTTTAAAGGTGAAAACCTCCTTAACTGTCACATCACGCAGGTTTTCAACTCTTGACGCTCAAACTAGTTTCCAGTATTACTGAAAAACCAAACGTGAGGTTCTGATTCGTCTCCACGTGTCCGTCGAGGCGTCACCTGTTGCTATGCGGAAGCCGCCAACAGGAGGGCAGAACGGCGGGGGGAGGAGTCACGTGACTTCACAGAAACAGCCTGACTGTTGGCGAAGTGAAACCGGTCGACCGTGAGAACCGTTAGCCGTCGTTTGTATTCAGAGCTCTGCTGCGTTCAGGTTTCCACGTGACTCTGAGCTCCACGCTCACGATCCTCTGCAGGTCTTCACAGTAACTGGAACATGTTACTGTTTAAAGGTAAATGCAAAGATCACAAATAACCAGGCAGAATCTGGTATGTACAAAATCTGTTGAAACTCCAATTTGCCACAATTTAATTTGGAAAAACAAACAAACAAAAACAACAATAACGTTATTTACGTGGTTTTACCCACGTGGTTTTACCCACCTGGTTTTACCCACGTGGTTTTACCCAGTGGTTTTACCCACCTGGTTTTACCCAGTGGTTTTACCCAGTGGTTTTACCCACCTGGTTTCACCCACGTGGTTTTACCCACGTGGTTTTACCCACCTGGTTTTACCCAGTGGTTTTACCCACCTGGTTTTACCCACCTGGTTTTACCCACCTGGTTTTACCCAGTGGTTTTACCCACATGGTTTTTACCACTGGTTTTACCCACATGGTTTTACCCAGTGGTTTTACCCACCTGGTTTTACCCAGTGGTTTTACCCACCTGGTTTTACCCACGTGGTTTTACCCAGTGGTTTTACCCACATGGTTTTACCCACCTGGTTTTACCCACGTGGTTTTACCCACATTATCCTCAGCAGTGTTTGACAGTAACTATGTTCTGTCCTGTAAATGAAGTCAGATTTAAACCACTGAGCTGCTGAAGGGAGAGCATAAGAATAATACATTCATAAATCATTCCACCATCTGTAGTCACATGATTTCTGAGAACCAGCGTGAGTTCAGATCACTAAGAGAGGAGGTGGGGGGGTCTTTGAGTTCTTTAACGCTAACCTTCAGAACATGACTTCAGACTTTCTGAGTTCTTTTTACTGATCGGTGTGTTTTCCAATCCAGCCTCCAAAACATCCTCACATTGATCACTGATCAGTGTCGATGTTTTCTGATCATCTTAAATGTAAACAAACGTCCTGATGACACCAGCTCATGTGATTTATGAACCCAGTACTGATGAAAGGAAAACCTGATCCAGAATAACTATGTGGCCTGATTGGTATTGTTTTTGTTCAATGTAATCATATAAATTCATGTCATACATGAGGTGCAGCTGATTTAAACATGATGGAAATGTCTTTTCCTGAATAACCTGATTATTCACTTTTACACCCCTTTGACCCTGAACCCTCCATGTTGGTCACATTTAGTCATCATTCCTCCATATTTTCATCTGTTTTTTTCATAATACTGCCTATGATTGAATTTATTTAGTAGAAATAAATTCATTCATTGATCGTTTTTTTAAAATTCTAATTTATCTACTCTTGTCTTGCAACAACAAACAATTTCCCTCTCAGGGATTATGAAAGGATTCTGATTTTGTTTCTGATTAAAACACTTCATCTCATACAAATAAAAAATGGTCATCAAACACCAGATGATGCATCAGATTCTCAGCTTATCTTTATTGTTTGCATATTTCATTATAAAGAGCATCGGTTTGTTCACACCTTTAGTATAATATATACATACACATATATAAATCCATACATCATTTATTTTGCATTGCATATATTGACATTGCTAGAACACAGGGACACAGGAGGAGGCTTCAAACCACCACCGGGCTAAATGTCTTACTTTTTTTTTGTTTCCCGACAAACTAAACACATTATTAGACATGTCTATTGACAGTAGCAAAGCATCTGGAAAAAAAGTGGAAAAAAATAAAATAATTCTTATTGAACCGTATGTGATTTTAGAGGCCAGAAAAAGTTCTTGACAGTGTCCATCAGGGGGCGCTCTCCCCCAAGTGTGTCCAGATGTCATGAAACTCTATTAACTAGACAGGCAAGACTGAGAAGTGTAACTGCAAGTCAATAGTACTTCAGTAATTCCGTATTTAAACATAATGGTGTGGTGATGTCCAGTGAGTAGAATCAAGAAGCTTCTTCAGGATTAAATGTGTGCATGAACAGCTGACGTCTCTCACTCAGGCCGTCCTCCTACAACATTCCTTTAGCTGCTTCTGTTAGTTTGCTGAACCCGTACTGCATTGCTGCTTTGATGCCTTTGTCTTTGTCTAACTGACGTTTTATACCTTCCAGCGTGCCGACCTTTGAATAATCTCCCATCTCCCTCATCTTTGCAATGAGGAAGTCCAGGTGGACCTGAGTGGACAGTGATTGTCTGTTCAGGGCGATGCTCTCCAGTTTCATCACGTGATTGTAGGACTCTTGCAAATATATTTGTTTTTCTTTCTGATATTCGTTCATTTTCCCTTGAAGAGTTTCCAAGAGGCTCAATTTGCTCTTACTTCCTGCCTGATACTGTTCGTACTTGTCCTTCACATCTTGCAGGGTCTTCTGAACCTTCCTTGACTTGTTCACATAGATCCATTCTTCTTTCACGTGGGTTGACACGGGACAGTTGTTGGTGCATGAAGTGCAGCGACCCTCTTTCATGACCTCACAGAGCATTGGAGACCAGGCCACTGTGCATCCTGGGTAGTGGCAGGTCTCCTCACAGGTGGTACAGCAGACAGCTCCCTCATAAAACAGCTGCTTCCACTCCCAACCCAACCAACCCCAACCCCACCACCCACCGTTGATACTTTCTTTGACTTTGTAGGGCTCTTCGATGTCTATGACAAAGTTTGCATTATTTTTCATCTCCTGCTCATATTTCTTCAGCGCTTCCTGCGTTTGTTGGATTTCTTTCTGTTTCAATTCAGCCAACTGAATTCTCTCTTGCAGATTCTGGATGCAGGCGGTCAGTTTGATGCGTGAATTCAACACCTCCACAGTGTTTGTCACGTTTTGAGCTGAATTTCCTCCCAGAAATTCTGAAAATTGGCGAATTTCCTCCGTTGTGAAGTCCCATGCATTTTTTAAGGGACCCTTAGTTTTCTTTGTTTTCGCAACGGTCTGGCGGTTATTGAACAGGAAGTAGACTGGGTCGTTGTCCTTATCTTTGGCAAATGTGATTTTTGCGTCTTCAAGAGCCGTTAAAACATTATCAGGTGTCATGCCATCTGAGTGAGTGATGAGGGCAACAATCTTCTTCTCCATGTCCTTTCCAAACAGAGACATCACTGAATCAAAGATGTACCTCAGTCGATCGCTCACTCGGTTCTCTGTCGCTTTCAGCACCAGACCCACTGCATCGATCTCATGAATGCCATCATTTGCGCGGAACAAGTCAAACAGTCTTTGTTTGACAATGTCGTCTTTATCGATCGATCTGGTATCCCCGTATCCAGGAGTATCGATGATGGTCAGGGAGAAAGGAAGAGATTTACCTTGAAAACCAAAGATCTCATAAACAATGACATCTGATGTCTGACTCTCAGACTGGTTTCTCCCTGGGAGCCCCTCATCTCCCTGGTCCTCGATGATCTGAAACCAGACATCATCGTCAAACTTCACTCCAATGGTGTAGTTGACCAGAGCGTTGATCAGAGTGGATTTTCCTGTTCCAGTTTCTCCAACGAGCAAGATGGTTTTGTTTGGTGCTAGACTATTTCTTTCACCCAGAGTCATTCTTCTTAGAGTTCCACTGGTCTCTTTCTTTGGAGTCAGCTGGTAGATATCAGGACATCCTGATTGGATCAAACGTTTGGAGGTGATGTAATCAAATTTGGATGAGTTTGGTCTGTAGAAAAAGACATACATACATTTTACATAATGCCCAAAACATGAATCAGCATCAACAGAATAATTTCAATGGCCACAGGTGTTGCCTATCACTTCCTAACCCCTACCCACGTTGATCCCATATCTTTACTGATTTGGGGTACTTTACCCTCATGTAAAAAGAAGTCAACAGCAGCAACATTATGTCACAGGAGGAGAATTTTTTTCTCTATACTTATCTCAACCTGGTTCACTGAATTAAAATGACACTGATGGAGTATGAGCCCAGTCCAGAGCTGAAACCAGCCAATGTTAACTAAGACACGATGATACATTAGCTTACATTAGCTTGCATAGGCTGTGAGAGCTGAAATTGTACCTTCAAGAGCAATGTGTCCAACTAGCTAATTCATTAGCATTGATATTGTAAAGTTGACAAACATGGTAGACACTTCAGTTTTTATATATGCTTATATACATACATACATACATACATACATACATACATACATACATATACTGTGTATGTATATATATATATATATATATATATATATATACACACACACACACACATATACATATACATACATATACTGTATATATATATATATATATATATATATATATATATATATATATATATATATATATATATATATATATATTGGTGAAAGTCAAACCTTTTTTTAAATTAATTTTATGTGGTTATAACATTCCAGGACAAAGTCATTCTTTCTTCCTTGGAGAAGGTAAATCATGATTTTAATTATGGTTTTAGATTTTTTTCCAGCTCATATCATTCCAGACTGCTTTATTCCATCATCACAATAAAAAGCAAATATGCTGCAGAGGTAGATTCTAAAACAAAAACAAATGTATTTTATACATTTCAATAAAGTAATGATTGTACTCACGTTGCCATTGTTGTGGGTGTAGACAGTCTTGAGAATGGACCAGCTTATCAGTTCTATGGATAGAAGATAAAACATTTTTAAACTCATGGGAGGAGACAAATTACCAACACAAGGGAAAAAAAGTGTCCAAACAGTCTGATGAGAGCAGAAACAGGAAATACATAACGAAGACATAAAAATAGAAAAAGGGTTCAAAGTGGAGTTCAGTATGGAGGTTACATTATACATGTAAATATGTGCACTCAACTCTTTACACACAAGAAACAAGCAAACTGTGATCCTATTGATTCATTTCTGTCTCACGTCATAAACACCAGAAAAAGTTTACATCATTATCTCATGTCTCATTGGATGGAAAAGATACACATCACAAAACATTCAAATGTATTTTCTCATAAATAAATTGGCATATTCAAAGTCCAGACAACCATCAGCGTTCTCACCTGTTGTCGTCCTGAAGCTCTCTGACCACAGAGAGACGGGAGAGGAATATAAAGGCAGAGGGAGGGGCTGGGCAGAGCACAGGTCACATGACTTATCAGAAACACTGACTGTGAGCCCCCAATGAAAAAGCAGCTACTGCTCATAGAAATAATCTGAGCTTAAAAGTCATCAGTATTCAGTGCACGGTGCGTTCTGTGGTCATGGGATTTCTGAGAAACACAAGAGTTCAAGTTATCAGTAGGAGAGAAATTGGAGGGATTCTAGGAGACATTCAGTCTGATGGTTGTTTCATTCATCAAGGATGTGTGGTGGATGTCTGAACGGTTCTCTGGCTTCTTCCCACCTCCAAAAACATGCGCTTCAGGTGGACTGGCTGGTCTCAGATAACTGTAGGTGTGAGTGTTTGTCTACATGCAGCTCTACGATGCACTGGCGTCACGCCCGGAGTATATCCTTGCCTAACGCCCCAGTCGGCTGTGATAGGCTCCCACGACCCGCAATGGTGGAAGAAGCAGTTTTAGAAAGAATGAGTGAGTTCTGTGTGTATTTACTTAGCAGTCAACACGTTCCGCATTAAACTCTTTGTATTTGGTGAGGACACCTCTCAGTATGGTATTTTCCGCCCATCAGTCCTTGATTTAAAGGGGCCCTATTATGAAAATCACACTTTTTCAGGTCTCTACATACACATAGTGGTCCTCCCTAACCCGACCAACTCCTAGAATCTGGTAAACAAACACTTCCTGCATCAATAGATATTTGGACTTTTAGGAAGTCATGGCTCTGAACAACTCGATTGCTAGAATAGGTATTCTTGACGTCAGACTTTGCACTCTGCTATTGGACAGAGTATTGGTCGATATGGATTGGTGGACATGCTCAGGGGCGTGGACGATATGGACTGGATGACACGCCCAAGGGCGTGGTCATCCCCAAAACGGAGTTCTTCGTGTCGGACGAGAGGTAGCAGTCTGTTGAAATGGCGTCTGTGACAAGGACACAAGATAGTTGTTCAGTTGTTGGTTGTACAAATCAACACCAGTGTTTATTTTTCATCCCATCAATGGAGAACAGAACAGACCGTGGTTACATTTCATGTTTAATGTCTCTGTGCAGCTACATCTCCTGCTCGTTAGTTTGTGTGTGAACCACTTCACTCCAGCCTGTGTTAGCAACGAGGGTCAGTCCAGACGGGGCTTTGCCTGAGACTGGTCCTCATTCAAGGATCACTCCCCACCATAGGGACCAAGGACCTGCACCCTGGACCAAAGACCAAGGACCTGCACCCTGGACCAAGGACCTGCACCCTGGACCAAGGACCAAGGACCTGCACCCTGGACCAAGGACCAAGGACCTGTACCATGGACCAAGGACCTGCACCCTGGACCAAGGACCAAGGACCTGCACCCTGGACCAAGGACCAAGGACCTGCACCCTGGACCAAGGACCAAGGACCTGCACCCTGGTTAAGGTAAGTCTCGCCACATTTATCTTTAGCAGTTGTCTGTTAGCATGAGTGATCAGTGCTATTTGGCTAATTAGGTGGTGCTGCTTTGTTTGGTGTTTGTGTGTGTGGCTCCAACGTGTGTGTGCCAAACCTGCAGTACCTACTGTAGGTACAACGTGTGTGCTAAACCTACTGTATCTACTGTAGGTACAACGTGTGTGTGCTAAACCTACAGCACCTACTGTAGGTACAACGTGTGTGTGCCGAACCTACAGTATCTACTGTAGGTACAACGTGTGTGTGCCGAACCTACAGTACCTACTGTAGGTACAACGTGTGTGTGCCGAACCTACAGTACCTACTGTAGGTACAACGTGTGTGTGCCGAACCTACAGTACCTACTGTAGGTACAACGTGTGTGTGCCGAACCTACAGTACCTACTGTAGGTACAACGTGTGTGTGCCGAACCTACAGTACCTACTGTAGGTACAACGTGTGTGTGCCGAACCTACAGCACCTACTGTAGGTACAACGTGTGTGTGCCGAACCTACAGCACCTACTGTAGGTACAACGTGTGTGTGCCGAACCTACAGCACCTACTGTAGGTACAACGTGTGTGTGCCGAACCTACAGCACCTACTGTAGGTACAACGTGTGTGTGCTAAACCTACAGGACCTACTGTAGGTACAACGTGTGTGTGCTGAACCTACAGTACCTACTGTAGGTACAACGTGTGTGTGCCGAACCTACAGCACCTACTGTAGGTACAACGTGTGTGTGCCGAACCTACAGCACCTACTGTAGGTACAACGTGTGTGTGCCGAACCTACAGCACCTACTGTAGGTACAACGTGTGTGTGCCGAACCTACAGCACCTACTGTAGGTACAACGTGTGTGTGCCGAACCTACAGCACCTACTGTAGGTACAACGTGTGTGTGCTAAACCTACAGTACCTACTGTAGGTACAACGTGTGTGTGCCGAACCTACAGCACCTACTGTAGGTACAACGTGTGTGTGCCGAACCTACAGTACCTACTGTAGGTACAACGTGTGTGTGCTAAACCTACAGTACCTACTGTAGGTACAAGGCACCAGAGTTGGGCTCACATTTATCTTTTGTCTTTTTGTTTGTTAGCCTGAATGAAGTCATGCTATGCTAGGCTATGTAGGGAGGTCTCCTTTGTTTCACGTTTGCGTCTTGTGTGTGTGTGTGTGTGTGTGCACTCCCACACGTGTGTGCGTGCCGGACCTACAGTATAAAACTAAAACACAGTAAGTTGGTCTCATGTTTTCTTTTCTATTATCTGTCAGCGTAAATAAAGTCAACTTATGCTAGGCTACGCAGGGAGTTGTGCTTTGTTTCGTATTGTGTGCGCACACGTGTTGGAGTCGATTGTTTGTTGGTCGTCATAGCGACAACGCACACAGGTCTGTCCTCCTTATCCAATATCAGAACATTGGTGTCCTGAAATTAGTGTCCCTCTTCCTTATGCATCCTTTCAGCCTACAGCTTGAAGGGACGTGGGGGGCCAAACTGACCCAGGGGACACCCATACTGTTGGTACACAGCTGTCCTGCAGGACTCTTCATTCCCAGTATTGAAGTAAAGGTATGTACAAGTCATATTCCATACAATGTTTTAATAAAATTGGTTAAACTAATTTTCTAAATATAGTTGTCTATAGGTGTTAGTGAATGTACATGTGTTGATAGTAGTTCAGTAAAAAATACACAAGTGTTGTGTATTAGAATATTCCAGCAAGACAGGAAGTGAAGACTTTAGTATAAAATATTTTGAGACAGATTCATGTGTGTCATGTATTGTTTTGGCTCCTTATGTCGTTACGTTTGGTGTACCCCTCTATAAGATCCACGTTCCAAAGGCTTGTGAAGGGACGATGCAGAGTCAAACCTCACAAGACAGAGCCAACATTCTGTTAGTGTTGTAATATTTTAATATTTCAAACAAACATGTTTTGAAATTCTCTTAGTAATTGTTCGCACCAAAACACAGTAAAAAGTAACCATACAAATAAATAAATTAGTGCAAGTACCAGGATGTATTTTGAACACAATTTTTCTAAACAAAGAAATGAATCAAACAATATCAATAACAGTAAAGATCTATCTTTGTGTTTTATTGAACAGGTTTTGTAGCTGACATGTTGGACCTCATATGTGACAAAGTCTTGGTGGACCCCGTGCCATACACACCTGAGATGTTGGCCATTCCTCTCCCAGAGAATCTGTCTGCCCAGTGTGAGCGTCCGGACAAGGAGGAGGTCATTGCCAGCTACATGACCAGGGTCAACCAAGACTCGGTCTAAATCCAGCGTAGTGGCCTTTGTCTTCAGGAAACTCCTGGCGTATGTGAAGGACCACACAGGCTGGAATGACGACCCGGATTCTGCGTCCTAAGTAGCCCCAGCACCAGCCAACAAAGGGGCGATAGGCCAGATGTCTGCACCGTCTACAGAAGGAGGACACAAAACTATTTATTTCACAATGTTTTCAATCCTGAGTATTACAACTGTTGTTGATTTCCTGACAGGATGGCTCTGTGTTCTCATTATTATTATTGGATGTATTGTTTTATGTAAATAAATGCTTGTATATGTCAACATAAATGGATTGTGAATACCAAAAAATGTTCAATGTGTCTATTAATAAGATAAAAATCAAGGTGTCGCAAATACAATATATTAGACTTTGTTGTACCTATACTGTATATGTCATGTTACTGCATTAATGAAGGAATGCCTAATGAGGCAACATAAGACATAACTAGTTTTTATTCCGATATTTTTCAAAGAACGACTTACCGATGTATTGGTCTCAGACTGAAGGGCCACACTCGGCCCTCAGTACGTGAGCGGCCCTTTGTAGGGTGTAGACGTTTAGGCACACAGGCTGGAACCCAGGATGTTGAGTCATGAACGGAACCTCATCAACCTGCAGACGGCTCCTAACCTACAGTGAAAACATGGTAAAGGTCATTTGAATTTACAGTTGTAAAAGTAGCCAAACAGAGACATAACTTTGTGGTTTAGCTGTGAGCTTTTTACTTGTGTCTCCAAACAGATGTTTTCTGCTTCTGTTGGCACACATTCAGTGTCCACAGGGACACCTGTACAACAGGTGAAGACACCTGTACAACAGGTGAAGACACCTGTACAACAGGTGAAGACACCTGTACAACAGGTGAAGACACCTGTACAACAGGTGAAGACACCTGTACAACAGGTGAAGACACCTGTACAACAGGTGAAGACACCTGTACAACAGGTGAAGACACCTCAAAATGGAGCAGATGAAGGCATGACTGCAGTATGGTTCCATCACTTCAGCATTAACCTGGTGTGATGGTAGCAGGTGTCAGCTCCGTGTCTCGTCACAGAGGACTGCCTCAAACATTTAGCAGCTTAGTAACGGGTTAAATCAATGTGATGGAAAAATAAAGTCACTTAGCCGTGAGCAGGAGCTAGCATTAGCCACATGGTAATAACTATCAGAACCACCATCAGACTTTACTGTCACTGATAGAAATACAGGAACATTTTAACAGTAAACACATCTGTACATATACTAAACACATAATAAGACATGTGACATTATTACTGTGATGAGAGGCGGGAGTAGAAGCTAAAGTAGCTACCGGACGATGCTAACGTCCTGTGATGACGTAGGTTACACAACAAAACAACAGAACCAACTAAGTACCGTTCACACGGACTAACCAATCAGAAACGTCCTGCTGCAGCCGCACCGTCGGTGTTTCTGTAGGAGCTTCTGGGTCCGACTCAGGGTCATGAATGTACGCCGACACGACGGGTCCTCCAAACGCCATGATGCTAACAAACGTAACTCCGGTCAGTGTCCCGTTAGCCTAACGCTCTACCTCAGAGGGGCGTGGTCCAGGTGAAGGAGGCGTGGACCAGCGGAGCTCATTAACATACTGCAGCCGGAGGCCTGAAACGAAGCGTTTTGTGAGGAGCTCAGATGAGGGATTTTGAAAAGCTGATATTTAGGACCACAGATCACTTTAGGTCAAAATATTTGGAATACAGTCTAGTTGGACATCTGGCAGCTGAATGACATGAAGTTAAAAATACAGAATATGGGACCTTTAAAATCGTCTTTTATCTTTATTTCAATTACAGACACAACCCAGTGAAAATGAATAAATGCTTAAAATATTTTGACAGATAGACAGACAGGCAGACAGACAGACAGACAGATAGACAGACAGACAGATTATCAGACTGTGCCACATTGGCTGTGACTGGGGAAAGGTGGACTAGCCGCTGACAAGCCGCTGCCTCTGAGAAACATTAACAGGATGAAACATTCCTTCATCTCTTTCTGTCCAGTAGTCTTGAAACACAAAGTTGTGTTTTTGTTATTTCATTATTGAAGCTTTGAGACACGGATCGTACAAACTGGCAAGCTGGTTGCATGAGTGTGTAAAGAGTGGAGTGTGTGTGTGATATCTGTATGGTATTGAGTGGAATGATGTGTGTGAAGGAGAATCATAAACAGGAAGTGTTGCTGCCTCCACCTTTAGGCGGGGTGTCAGCCACTGACCGTCTCTGAAGCGAAAACATCTGTGTAGAAACAGGATGTATGTGCTTCAAACATGGCGCCTGAAGCAGAGCTAGCAGTACAGACAGGAAACCAGCATGATATGTTTGGATGGGGGGGATGTAGGACTGTAGTTGAACCTTTAATTTTCTATGTCATCTATAACTACATCTGCTACTAAAAACCTCAAATAGGCTATGTAGCTGCCTCTAGATTAAGAGCAGGTTTAACTGATCCAGGTCTAAAGAGTAAAGTTAAAAGACCTTGAAGCAGCTTAGAATGAATCTTCTTATTTTCTTTTTGACTTTTCCCTTCAGGGGTCGCCACAGCCAATCAGTGTCCTCCATCTAACCCTGTCTTCTGCATCCTCTTCTCACACCAACTACCTTCATGTCCTCTTTCACTACATCCATAAACCTCCTCTTTGGTCTTCCTCTAGGCCTCCTGCCTGGCAGTTCAGAACTCAGCATCCTTCTACCAATATATTCACTATCTCTCCTCTGGACATGTCCAAACCATCTCAGTCTGGCCTCTCTGACTTTATCTCCAGAACCTCTAACATGTGCTGTCCCTCTGATGGACTCATTCCTGATCCTATCCATCCTGGTCACTCCCAGAGAGAACCTCAGCATCTTCATCTCTGCTACCTCCAGCTCTGTCTCCTGTCTTTTCCTCAGTGACACTGTCTCTAGACCAAACAACATCGCTGGTCTCACCACAGTTTTGTACACCTTTCCTTTCATTTTAGCTGAAACTCTTCTATCACACATCACACCTGACACTTTCCTCCACCCGTTCCATCCTGCCTGGACACGCTTCTTCACCTCTTTTCCACACTCTCCATTGCTCTGGACTGTTGACCCTAAGTACTTCAAATCCTCCACCTTCTTGATCTCTTCTCCCTGTAGCCTCACTCTTCCACTTGGGTCCCTCTCATTCACACACATGTACTCTGTCTTACTGCGGCTAACCTTCATTCCTCTCCTTTCCAGGACAAACCTCCACCTCTCTAGCTTCTCCTCCACCTGTTCCCTGCTCTCACTGCAGATCACAATGTCATCTGCAAACATCATAGTCCATGGAGATTCCTGTCTAACCTTGTCTGCCAGCCTGTCCATCACCATAGCAACAAGAAGGGGCTCAGAGCTGATCCCTGATGCAGTCCCACCTCCACCTTGAACTCCTCTGTCACACCTACACACACCTCACCACTGTCTTACAGTCCTCATACATGTCCTGCACCGCTCTAACATACTTCTCTGCCACTCCAGACTTCCTCATACAATACCACAGTTCCTCTCTGGACACCCTGTCATCAGCTTTCTCCAGATCTACAAAAACACAATGCAGCTCCCTCTGGCCTTCTCTGTACTTCTCTATCAACATCCTCAAAGCAAATACTGCATCTGTAGTACTCTTTTTTGGCATGAAACCATACTGCTGCTCACAAATGCTCACTTCTGCCCTTAGTCTAGCTTCCACTACTCTCTCCCATAACTTCATTGTATGGCTCATCAGCTTTATTCCTCTGTAGTTGCCACAACTCTGCACATCTCCCTTGTTCTTAAAAATGGGCACCAGCACACTTCTCCTCCATTCCTCAGGCATCTTCTCACTATCTAAGATCCTGTTGAACAACCCAGTCAGAAACTCTACTGCCACCTCTCCTAGACACTTCCATACCTCTACAGGTATATCATCAGGACCGACTGCCTTTCCACTCTTCATCCTCTTCAATGCCCTCCTCACTTCATCCTGACTAATCTTTGCTACATCCTGGTCCACAACAGTCACCTCTTCTAGTCTTTGTTCTCTCTCATTTTCCTCGTTCATCAACTCTTCAAAGTACTCTTTCCATCTTCCCATCACACTACTGGCACCTGTCAATAGACTTCCATCCCTATCCTTAATCACCCTAACCTGCTGCACGTCCTTCCCATCTCTGTCTCTCTGTCTTGCCAACCTGTATAGATCAGTCTCTCCCTCCTTACTGTCCAACCTAGCATTCAAGTCATCATCAGCTTCTTGTTTGGCCTTTGCTACCTCTACCTTCACCTTACGCTGCATCTCCCTGTACTCCTGTCTACTCTCCTCAGTCCTCTCAGTGTCCCACTTCTTCTTAGCTAACCTCTTTCTCTGTATACACTCCTGTACCTCCTCATTCCACCACCAAGTCTCCTTATCTACTTTCCTTCCAGATGACACACCAAGTACTCTCCTACCTGTCTCCCTGATCACATTAGCTGTAGTTGTCCAGTCATCTGGAAGCACCTCCTGACCACCCAGAGCCTGTCTTAACTCCTTCCTAAAAGTCCTGCAACACTCTTCCTTTTTCAGCTTCCACCATTTCGTCTTCTGCTCTGCCTTTGTCCTTTTCATCTTCCTCACCACCAGAGTCATCCTACACACCACCATCCTATGCTGTTTGGCTACACTCTTGCCTACCACTACTTTACAGTCACTGATCTCCTTCAGGTTACACCGTCTACACCAGATGTAGTCTACCTGTGTGCTCCTACCGCCACTCTTATAGGTCACTCTATGTTCCTGCCTCTTCTGGAAGAAAGTATTCACTACAGCCATTTCCATCCTTTTTGCAAAGTCAACTACCATCTGTCCTTCTGCGTTCCTCTCCTGGATACCAAACCTGCCCATCACATCCTCATCCCCTCTGTTTCCTGCACCAACATGTCCATTGAAGTCTGCTCCAATGACAACTCTCTCACTTCCAGGTATACTCAGCATCACTTCATCAAAGTCCGACCAGAATTTCTCCTTTCCTCCAGCTCACATCCTACCTGTGGAGCATACCCAGATAGCCTTTTCACTCCGCCCCGGAACCGCCACCAGCTCCGCCTCGGATCGGTTAAGCGGGCCCAGAACGGATTCCACTTGCACAACGCGACGGACCCGGAGCAGGCAAAGCCCGCGGACCCAAACCAGATCGGGGGCAGAGCCGATCCGAATCCGTTAATAAAGTGGCTGACCCGACGCAGACCCGGTCCGGGACCATTCATGAAGCAGCTGACCCAGCAGGCGCAGACCCAGTCCGGGACCGTTCATTAAGTGGCTGACCCGGCCAGTGCAGAGCCGTGCATGAAGCGGCTCATCTGGACAAGATCCTTTATTCAAAATGGCTCATTTGGCCATAACGAGCAACAGAAATATCCAACACCAATGTTATTCTGAAAAAGCTTGAATACTTCCCTTAACCAGTCTGCCCTTATTAATACTGTAAATGGAAAAATGAAATGCAACCATGAATTGTATCCAAAGCATTTTACTGCCACGTCTCTGGGAAATCAATTACAAAATAATATGATTGATAATCATGAGGGGCGGCACGGTGGCGCAGTGGTTAGCGCTGCTGCCTCACGACACAGCGGACCCGGGTTCGAGTCCCGCTCTGTGCGGAGTTCGCATGCTCTCCCCGTGTCTGCGTGGGTTCTCTCCGGGTTCTCCGGCTTCCTCCCACCTCCAAAAGCATGCGCTTCAGGTTAATTGGCTGGTCCCAAAATTGACCATAGGAGTGAGTGTGTGTGTGAATGCTTGTTTGTTTCTATGTGGCTCCGCGGTACACTGCCGTCGTGCCCGGAGTGTCCCCCGCCTCACGCCCTGAGACTGCCAGGATAGGCACTGGCTACCCCGCGACCTGCGTTAGCGGATTAAGCGGGTTGGAAAATGACTGACTGACTGATAATCATGATAGGAAGACATGAAAACCAAACATGACAACATTGCTTTAACTTGGAACTGGTGGGTCCTCATCTGAAGAACCAGGACGCCTCTGGAGTTCCATCAGCTGCGTGGTTGAACCAGCAAATCGTCCATCGTCTGATTGTCTTCAGTCCCAACACAGCCGTGTCTCTTTTACAGCATCTGAAATCACACAAACACATTTTCATACAAAATTCCATGAACTCAGACACCAGTTGTAATGTTTTAAAAAGTTGTGTAGAACCATTGGCTTATCAAGTGACATTTTGCTGCCTGACATTAGCCCCCATTTGCATTGTTGACGAAACTCAGCAAATCTCATGTTTGAAGAGTGAATTTAAATCTATAACCAGATACTAGTTGGTTTAACTCAGTGTAAATGCTGAAAACGTGTTCTAATTTTCTCTTGGTGTGGCTGATAAATGAGCAAATGATGAAACAGCCGCCGCAGCGCGGGCTAAACATCGTATCGCTGCACACCAATCGACACTTCACATTTGAGTGCCCGTAAAACAGAGACAATAATACAGATTACCAAAATGTCAAATGCATTCACATTACCGTACGTCCAAAGGCGTTCAAAAGTTAACCACTACAAGTAACCTGTGAACACAGGTGAATGGCATTAATTATTGATTTCTGAAGACACACCCATAGTGCCACTCCTCCCACCATAAGCCAACACCAACAATCAGACACCTGCACATTGGTCTGAACTCATGGATCACTTCTACTACTCTTTACTCGTCCTGACATGACAGCTCCACACACACCTGGACTGAGTTTATTCTAATGTGGTCCTTCAGGACTGGATTAAAGTCACTGAGCAAGGCATGTAGCTACTGTTCAGTTCTCCCCACCTCCCAGATATAAAAACATCGTCCAAAATTTAAAGTTAACTTTAGGTAGTTACCTTATTAAGTTTGAGAATCCCTTAAGCTAATGTTGATGCTAGCTCTGTACCGTTAGTGAGCCTAACTTACCATAATTGAACATTTCAGAGACAAGGAAACAAGTGGCCTTTATCGTTACGATATCCGACCTGCGCAGGAGGAATAATAAGTGGAGTAAATATCTTTTCTTTACTGGACATGAGCCTGCTACGTCACACGAACACTCGCACAGTAATCATGCCTCACTAGATCTGTCAAGCCCATCACATTTACATACACATACAACAGAACTACTTCCGCTCACAACAGGAAGTACCAAAATAAGAGCGTCACATACTTATGCTTCACATCTATGATGAATATAATTTTGCTAGTAAGACTAAAGTACATATTAGATATATATATATATAAGAAAACTTTCGAGGAGCAGGATTTTTTCATTTTATTTTACAGTGGGTAGCGCTGTCGCCTCACGGCTAGAAGGTTCCCGGTTCAGATTCTTTCTCTGTTCTCCTCGTGTCTGCGTGGGTTCTCTCTGGGTTCTCCAGCTCCCTCCCACCTCCAAAAACATCCTCTTCAGTCAAATTGGTGATTGTAATATGGTGTGGGTGTGTATGTGAGCGGCCTCTCGTGTGGCCCTGCAGTGCACCGGTGTCGCGCTCAGAGTGCCCCCTGGCTAAAGGCGCTATTCATTTGCTTCGCATATTGCTGTCCCTTGGTTGCCTCTGCAGCTTCGCTAGATCTCAGCCGGGATAAGATCTCAAATTCCAGGTTCTTCCTCATGGGTAATATCTCCTCTCTGGAGAACACCAGTGGAGTCCTGCTGGTGGGAAGATCGATCCAAATATCGATCATATCGAAACCAAGTTGGCACTGCTACCGGATTGGTTCTAGCCTGGTGAGACCGATTCTTTACTTTAGCTTCTGCTCTTATTTGCAATGCTGTGGTTTCAACAACGAGGACGAGTACTTTGTGTTGTACTGTCTGTTCTACTGCCTGTGTTGTACTGCCTGTGTTGTACTGCCTGTGTTGCACTGCCTGTTGCACTGCCTGTTGTACTGTCTTTATTGTACTGCCTGTTGTACTGCCTGTTTACCGTGGGTCAGAGAGGACTGCAGTTTCATCTGTGCTGCCTGTCGTTCATATATGGTGTACTTGACAATAAAGCTGACTTTGACTTTGACGAAGCCTGTGTCAGATATAGCAGGGAAACGTTCCCCCCTCCCCCCTCTAGTGTTTAGATGTTTTACCGTCACGTGACATGAACACAAAAATGGACAACAAAGAATTTTCAATTCAAATTATAAAGTTTCTTCTAGTTTGTCCTGGTTTTTAACTGTATAATAAAAAAAGAAAGATGATGATGAAAAACACTGAAGGTCATGAATGTCATGAAAAGTTATTGAGTAATCAGCTTGAGCCATGTGTGCGTTTCTTTTCAAATGCTTCCATGCAAGTGGGCATGCCAAGCATTGTTAAGCAAAACATATCAACATTCATCTGTTTTCTGGATGGGGGGAGATTAAATTCTCACTGCTAAACAGTGACAGTGTCCTCAGTTAATGTTTTCTGATATGAACATTATCAAGAGCAAACAGAGGAAAACACAGGAAGTTCAGCCACACCCAAAGTAACGGAAATTCTCTCAGAAACAGTGAAACACTGGCAATGTGAAACTAAAATACTGCCCACAAAAGAGAAAAATAATTTTTCATCAAAGTAAAAGATGCAATAATTTGTTCAAAAAATACCACAGATTTGGTGATGAGTAAAAATGTGATATGATTTAACAGAAATGTCAGAGTTGATGTTTGTTTTATAGTTTAATTCATGGCTGTTTATTTGTACCTACATGGGGCAGAAAACTTGATTTTAATTAAAATAAATGACCAAGTTGAAGTCAATACAGTCAACAGTTATAGTCCTAGAGATTACAGAAGTTGAATAGCAAAAAAAAAGGTGATTTTGAACAAACACAAGAAAAGCAGCAGTGTGACTGTAACACGGAAGACCTCCTCCGCTCATTTAGGGAGTTTTAGGAATTCACCGACACCAACAGAACATGAGCGTGCAGTAGTGTGAAAGCAAGAGTCTTACCCCAGAGACTCTGCCAGAGGATGTAACGTCGTCTCTGACATCATCACATGACATGCAAAGCGCTGTTGGTCCGGATGTTTGGTGATGAAGCCAAAATACCTGCCGTGCATTAAAAGGTTTATTCCACCCTAACGCGGTATTTATGATTCATTCATGAATTATTTTGTTGTTTGTATAAGAACTGATTTCATCAAATTATCTGCAGCGCGGTCTGACTCACTTGTTGTGTTTGGGATGACAGCCACAGAATGAGATATTCTTCAGCTGGAAGTAATGAAAACACTGGTCGCCCTGACAGAAGCACAGAGAGAGAATTAAAGGTGGAGAAACTGTTGTCTTGGTGTTGAAACAGGGGATTATTGAAGACACGCATTAAATAAAGGTCGTGCAGCAGGGATGTTTGTGTGAATCTCCTTAAAGTAGAAAAGTTCTAGAGAAACGTCTACAGGTTCACCTCGGCCTACGCTGTTCATCGGTTCCAGGAGACGCAAAGAAATCGGAAAACAACGTAAGTCGAATTAATTAGGCTGAACTGAAAATAACCATTCCCAATTCTGTACTGATCTTTATTAATGAACGCATTTGGTTAATACTAATCTATTTTGAGCTTACCAACAAATTTTATTTTATTTATATAGCACAGAAAAACGTCGTCGTCTCATCTTTGTCCGCTTCTTCCTCACTGTGGGTCACGGGGGTTGCTACAGGCTATTAATATAATATTGTGTGATTTATTCTTATTTATTGTACAGTAACATGTTATTATGTGCTTTTAACGGTTTAATGGTGATTTTATGATTCCAATATTTGTGACGCACAGACCTAAAGTAGAATGGATTTTTATTTTTCCGTGTATTTTTTTCTGAAAAACGACATGACTTGAAATGACGTAAGCCGAGGTCTACATGTAGTCGTAGCTGCAGAGGTCAGAGGTCATACATCCATATGTAACAGGTCTTATGGAGACTGAGACACCAGTAGATATTTTCACACTGCCTGTCACGAATGCCGGATGGGAGGCCAGATGTGCAGAAGTACAGTTACAAGTTTCACTTTCAGGTCACACATGAACGATCCAGTCAAAACACTGTCAGTCATTTTCCAGCGGGGTTAGTGAGTTTCATCACCATCACTGCTGCACTGGCTGCACGGTTCACCGTTGCCTGGTGTGCTGGTGGGCTGGAGTGATGCACGTACCCTGTGAGCAGAGTGACACTGGTCCTGAACGCTGATCTTCACTCCCTTCACGCTCACCTCCAGCACACAGGTGGACAGGGGCAGACCTGCTAACCGCCTGTTACACGCCACCTGTCAGCACAAGTGTCCAGTCAGCAAATATCATGAGACCAGCTTTATCTGAGCGTTGGCATGGTTACCTCCTCCCCGCATTGTTTCCTCCAGCGGGAGAATTTTAGCAGATTAAGCAAAAAAACAAAAAATTATGGACAGGTTTTCCTGAGTGTTAGCAGTCTGGCTTATTGATCATCTGGTAAACATATTGATATATTTGGTTCATTCCTTGTTTCACATCTGCTCTGCATTGGCATTTTTTCTTAATGCACAATGACATAGTGGCCTCTAGTGGTGTGGCTCCACATTGCAGTCTGTTAAACGTCCCAAACAGCAGCCTGGACTACCAGGACCACTTGGGCTCCGGTAAACAGGGTAGTCCAACACAGATGATCCATGAAAGGCTTCTTCTAACGTAGAAGACGTAACCATTAATCACTGCTAATCTACTAATAATAAGACTAATCAATGGAATGAACCGGGTTTTGGGGCTTTTACGTTTTACAAGGTAAGAGTTCCATTATCCTTATTCAGAAACCTACATTTAAAGAGTTAATTTAATCTGTGGAACCAATAAAATCCGTTTCATACAACAAAATCAAGGGTTCAACCATGAAGTATCACGAGTTTGGTCAGAGACTGAAGGTAAAGCAGCTCTGTGTTGTAATGTTCTTAAAGAGGCTTTGGACGCAGCGCCGGCTTGAGAGGAAACCAGGAGATTATCCCAAACGGCTCCACCTGTGATCAGTCTGAGCGACGGAGAACGTCGACGCATAAACTCAGGTGTGTTGTTGAACAAAAGTAAAAACCTACAATAACTAGCCGTTCATCCATCTGTTTGTGTGGCTTAGGATGTTTGAACACCACTTAAGGCTGAAAGATTTCTGTTTCCAGGCTGGGGGAGACTTTTAAGGTCATATTTCCTTAAAGAATCATGAGGATGCAGCTAAATAATCAGAAAAATGTGAGATTTACGTAGTGAGTTTAACAAGTTTTATACTTTATAGAATTATTTATCTGATGGGAGATTCAGATATGTGAGACTCCAGATGAGACACAATCTATGACGATAAACAACACCCTAGCTCATCACAAGTTATCACACACACACACTCACACACACACTGTACCTTCTGCATGGCAGCACACAACACATCATTGCCTTTGTGAATGGGGACCTGAACCGACCCCAGGAACTGAACCAGGAACTGTTCGATCCAGCCCTCCTTCAGGACTGAAAGCCAAAACCAAAAAGAGATCAGTTTGTGAAGTTGATCATGATGAGAATTTCTTTGACAGTACATTTTTACATCGGCACCTTTGCTTGTATCTTTGGCCACCTTGACAGCGTAGAAAGCAGGAAAAATGCCAGCGGCCCCCGTCCTCATGTTGTAGCCCTGACACCACAGGTCCTCAGACTGATCCAGCATCAGCACGGGGTCGTCTGTCTCCAGACACAGCTCGTCCGCGTGGCGGGGCACAAACCTACCAAACAGAAACGACACGATCCGGTGTTTGGTCTGGGAGGGTGTCGTCAGGAACTTGTGTGTGTGTGTGGGGTGTCACCTGTAGACCGCTCTGTGGCTCTGCTGTCTCTCCACTCCATCCAGCACACAGGAGAACAGACCGAAGGGCCCGGCCCCTAGGAGACACAACACCCATCAACGCTCTGATGCTAATACCTGTGTTATAAAAGACTGGGAGCTAGCGACACGTGGCCTACATAGGCTGGTTGACCTGAAGTCATTTCTCTCTTTCAGAGACACTGTCATGAACATTTGTCACCTCCAGCTCTACTGTGAAATGATCAGGAGGATCTGGAGACTCTGCCTAGTTCACCCGGGCTGTGAGGAGAAGCTTTAGGACTTGTAGAAGAACACAACAAGCGTTAACGTTAGATCTTGGGGGCTAGATCTTATGGTTCCTGCTGCAGGTTGTTCCTGTAGGTCACATGACCCATAGCGTGGGTCGCACGATCGTCAGACAGCGTGTGTCCCTGGGACGCAAGCTTTAAATGTGCCTCCATTCAACAAAAATATTCACAATTTTTCCACTTCTCCACTTAAATTTCAAACCCAGAAATCGCCATGAAATGTTCTGATCTCGCGTGAGTTTCTCGTTACGAGACTCAACCGCGTGATTCTGCCTAATTAAAATCGACCAAACGGCAAGTCGACGTCTGCTCGTTTTACATGCTGATGTGATTAAGCGCTCTACATATAAAGGTTGATTGATTGATTATCACCATGCCTAAGAAAAAGATGCAAAAGTTGGAGAGAAATCAAGAGACAATGAGTGTTTTCTAGCATAAAAAACAATCAGAAGTTAATGAAGAAAAAGAAACAGATATTACTACAGATATTACTACAGATATTACTACAGATATTACTACAGATATTACTACAGATATTACTAACAGATATTACTACAGATATTACTACAGATATTACTACAGATATTACTAACAGATATTACTACAGATATTACTACAGATATTACTACAGATATTACTAACAGATATTACTACAGATATTACTACAGATATTACTACAGATATTACTACAGATATTACTACAGATATTACTACAGATATTACTAACAGATATTACTACAGATATTACTACAGATATTACTACAGATATTACTAACAGATATTACTACAGATATTACTACAGATATTACTACAGATATTACTACAGATATTACTACAGATATTACTACAGATATTACTACAGATATTACTACAGATATTACTACAGATATTACTACAGATATTACTACAGATATTACTACAGATATTACTAAATGTGTGTGAAGGTTCTGTCAGCTTGGTTCAGTGTCCTCAGGAGAAAATATGAATTAAAGGAAAAGAAAACATTTGAGTGAAAAGCAAAAGTGAAAAAAACAAACTATTACATCTTTATTTCTAAGACAGTTTTTTTTAACATTTTGATAAAACTAATATGTAATTTTACTTTTTTTCTTTGAACTTAAACAGTTATGATAATATTAATAAAAACATTAGAATTAACAATTTTTTTAGTTTTTATTTTGTGCTATTGTCAAAACGTAATCCTGGCGTACTCTTCCACCGTATATTCTGTTATTACTTTTGGAATGTATAAACGTCATGTTGGGATGCACAAATCTTTCTTGAAGTGCATCCCAGGGATGCACTACTTTCTTGATGTAATATGAACTCTGGAATATACAAACCAGTGGCGACGTAATGGTTGCTGCTGTTGCCGAACAGGTTGAGGAACTTCCTGCTTCTGGAAGCTCCCGTCTTTACTCCGTTCCCATCTTCTGAAGTCGTAGCTGAACAGACCTTGGGCTGCTTGCAGACCCTTGCTACGTACTCCTTCCTTCTTTTCACCTCCTCCTCCCTCCTCCTCCGCACATCCTCTTCCCTCCTCCTCCTGGCCTCTTCCTCCTTTCTTCTCTTTTCCTCCTCTGTCCTCCTCTCTTGGAGCAGAACACAGGGTCAGGTTAAACCGGATCCCAGCCGTCTTCTTAGACCCAGCTCTCCACGCAGACAGTGCCAGTTTGTTGCTCCAGTTTGATGTAGGTGATTCTGGTCTCCCTGCTGCTGCTCCCTTTTACCACACTCGTGCTGTGATCCTCCGCCTGCTTTTGTTTGAATAAACACAGCTTTTTGGATTTTTGGACTCTGGTGTCACTAATTGGGTTCTACTCTATAGTGTGCCATAACAGCACGTACGGTATCACGTGACTACCTACTAAAAATCCGTGATGAGGTGAAGCCGCACGCGTTGATGTGTGAATGTGTGAGGGATTACTGAATTTAAACACTCGACTCATGGAGCTCAAAACACCAGAAAAAACATTTGAAAAATCTCTGTCCACAGATAAAAATCTGCCTTTTGAAGCTAATCCACAATCTTTGATTTGGTGGGGTTGGGCTGATTTCCCGTCAGCCCTTGTTCCCCTGCAGCGCACACATTTTACAGAGAAGGTTTTGTTTTACTTCTCGAAGCTTAAATTAAAACCAGTTGTGTCCAAACATTTTAAACAAACGTGACCCTGATGAACAGATGGTGAACAATATCAATCCCGCAACCGGGCCGTTTCCTGCTTCCCCAAATGAGTGAGTCGCTGAGGCGGAACCGCCCCGGTGTCGGGTGTTATGTGGGTACCCACTAACAACATTGAACATCACACCTTCTATTTCTAGCTTCAGACTCATCACTCTATCTGACACTCTTTTTACCTCCAGGACATTCCTAACAAACTCCTCCTTCAAGATAACTCCTACTCCATTTGTCTTCCCATCTATACCATGATAGAACAACTTGAACCCTGCTCCTAAACTTCTAGCCTTGCTACCTTTCCACCTGGTCTCCTGGACACACAGTATGTCTACCTTCCTCCTCTGCATCATGTCAACCAACTCTCTACCTTTTCCTGTCATAGTTCCAACATTCAACGTCCCTACTCTCAGTCCTATACTCTTGGTCTTCCTCTTCTCTCTTTTCCTGCGAACAAACTTTCCTCCTCTCTTTCTTTGACCAACAGTAGTCCAATTTCCACCGGCACCCTGTAGATGAACAACACCGATGGTGGTCGTTGTTAATCCGGTATGGAAGTCATAGGTTTGATTCGCATGTTTGATTTGGCAAAAGTTTTACGTCATATGCCCTCCCTGACACAACCTTCTGTATTAATCCGGGCTTGGGACCGGCACAATAAGACACTGGCTTGTGTCCTCTTGCGGCTACATTCATCTTAGAATGAATGAAGTCTTCTGTAGTGTGACAGCACCGTCTGTCCTGTTTATGTCATTTACATTAAATGTGTGTGTGTGTGTGTGTGTGTGTGTGTGTGTGTGTGTGTGTGTGTGTGTGTGTGTGTGTGTGTGTGTGTGTGTGTGTGTGTGTGTGTGTGTGTTCATATGAGACTAATTGATAACATGAATGAAGCTCAGAAATAAAACATTTAAGTTGAGATAAAATGAGATTTATTGACAAGAATAATTACCACCGTTTTCAGCAGTCTGTGCATCTTCATTTTTACAACAATATCATGCAGTGTTTTGGTCAAACCAACAGCATACAACATTAACTCCTAGACAAACAAACATACAGTCGGGCATCTATAGGTATATATAGATGGGTCATGTACAGTATTAGATCCACACGTTGGTATCGCGTCAGTAAAAAGGACACTTCCTGGTGGATCCTGTGGTGTAGTCAAGATGGCCGACATGGAAATGAACATGTGGTGAACGTGATGCCTTGAGGTTCTCACTCATTTCCAGTCACGTTAGTTTTCCCATTGTATGCTGAAATAACCGACTTGAAAGCTGGAATCCATCATAGTCAGCACAGATTAAATTCACTATAAATATTAAATCGCATAAGTGAATTATTTTCATACTACTTAATTTTATAAAGAAAATCTACAAGAATTGGGACTTTTGGTATTGTGTGTAGGATGCATGCTTTTAAAGGTGTGTTGTAACCTTAAATCATTTTCATGCCAACATTTGTAAATCTTTACTATTATAGGTTCTGTGATTGGAGAGGTGGAGAGGAGGGGAGTAACTGTGAAGTACCTGCTTTCAGAACATGACTTCAGACTTTCTGAGTTCTTTTTACTGATCGGTGTGTTTTCCAATCCAGCCTCCAAAACATCCTCACATTGATCACTGATCAGTGTTGATGTTTTCTGATCATCTTAAATGAAACACACTGAAAACAAACGTCCTGATGACACCAGCTCATGTGATTTATGAACCCAGTACTGATGAAAGGAAAACTGGACCCAGAATTAGAACCAGGACCAGTTAGGCTTCGTTCAGGTCACTGTTGCAGGTCCCAGGTGGCCGGGACAAACATTCAGATAATGTTGTCCTGTTAAACAGGAGAAAGAAGCACACAGAACATTGTCGCTGTTATCAGACTGGTTGCTCTCTTTAGAATATATTCACAAACATCACAAATCCATCAAATCTCTTATTTTCCATTTCTTTTCGTATTATTATTTCAATGTATTTTACTTTATCTCCAACGCTCTTTTCATCAACATAAACAAATACTTCAATAAAACCATCACTGTATCACTGGAATTATTTACCATTACAATACTGCATGTTTGACCCATATTCTTTTTTTATAGTACACCGGTTACGTATCATCACTTCAAAACACACAACAAAGTACTGTAATAGACCTTCAATCATTGTCTTATTCATGTTAGGGATATCCACCTTTAAATCAGTGCACTTTGCAATGCTCCTTTAAGATATAACAAGTACAAAAATAAATTAACCGATATCATAGGAACAAGCAAACGATTATACTATCAAAAAAATTTTTGCATGAAAATAAAAACAACATAAAAGGAACTTGGAATGCTTTGAAAAGCCTAATCAAACAGAAATCCTCAAAGTTGACATACCCTGATTATAATGAAGATTATTATATGAATAATGTAGTAAATAAGTTCAACAAATTTTTTGTGAATGTTGGCCCTAAGTTGGCTGCTGATATTCTTGATAGTGGAATTGCAAAGTCGTCTATTGGAAATAATGCCTTTTCATTCTTCCTCTCAGCTACTAATGAGCAGGAAGTGACAAAGATCGTGCAGAAGTGTAAAAGTAAGTCCTCCACCGACTGTCATGACATTAGCATGTCATTGGTTAAAAAAATTATACTTAATATTGTCAAACCTTAAACTTATACCTATAACTTGTCATTCCAGACTGGCTGTTTTCCAAGAAAAATGAAAATTGCTGAAGTAATTCCATTCTTCAAAAATGAAAACAAACATGCATTAATAATTACAGACCAATCTCACTTTTGCCTCAATTTTCAAAAATTTTAGAGAAACTCTTCAACTCTCGACTTGAACAGTTTCTTGAGAAACATCACATAATTAATGAAGGTCAGTATGGTTTTCGAACCAAAAGAACTACAGCAATGGCAATAACTGAAGCTATTGAAGAAATAACTAACGCACTGGAGCAGAAAAAGTATGCAGTTGGTCTCTTCATTGATCTGAAAAAAGCATTTGATACTATTAACCATGAAATATTACTAAATAAAATGGAAAGATATGTATTTAGGGGGTTGGCTGGGGACTGGTTAAAAAGTTATTTAACAGGGCGGGTACAGTTTGTTAAAATGGGTCAACATTCATCAGATGTACTTGACATTGCTTGTGGTGTCCCCCAGGGGTCAGTGTTGGGGCCCAAACTGTTTAATCTGTACATAAATGATATATTTAACACAACCAAAGTCCTGAAACTCATACTATTTGCAGATGACACAAATATATTTTACAGTAGTGATGATTATTTTGAGCTTGTAAACACAGTAAACAGGGAACTAAACACAATAAAAGATTGGATGGACTCAAATAAATTATCTTTGAATATAAATAAAACCAAGGTAATGATGTTTGGAAATCGCAATTTAATGTCTGAACAAAAAATAAGTATTGATGGCACTCAAATTGAATTTGTAAGTGAAAATAAATTTTTAGGAGTTATTATTGATAGCAAATTGTCATGGAAACCCCATGTCAGACACATAAAAACACAAATCTCCAAAACCCTCTCAATTATAAATAAAGCAAAACAATACCTTGATGGAAATGCACTCCGTACTTTATATTGCACCTTGGTCCTCCCATACTTTACATATTGTATTGAAGTTTGGGGAAATACTTACCAGAACACAATTAATCCTCTGATCATACTACAGAATAGAGCAGTGTGGATCATTCACAAGGTTGGTTTTCTTGAACATACTCATAACCTGTTTACGCAGTCAAAGTTGCTAAGATTTCATGATCTTGTGCAATATAATACATCAATAGTTTTATATGAAGCATTCAACAAATTATTACCACCAAACCTCCAACGATTCTTTATAACTCCAGTCAGGGCTCACAACTTGAGAGGGTTTGGATATTTTTCATTGCAGAAAGCTCAAATCACACGCAAACGTTTTCGTGTGTCTGTGTTGGAGTGAAACTCTGGAACAATCTGGACTCAACACAAGAAATGTAAAAGTACTAATCAATTCAAACTGTTATATAAACATCATGTCTGGTCAAAGTATAGAGATGAGGGTCTTTAACTCAAACTGCTGTTCTGTTTGTTAACATGTGCTCACAGTGCTTCTTGATCATCGTTGGTATTTGTTAATTACTGTTGTTGGCATTTGTCCATTACCATTGTTGGTATATTGTACATTACCATTGTTGGTATATCGTGCCTTCCTTGCATTGTGTGGAAGTGCAATTGCAATGTGATAATTTCATTGTTGCCCATGGTGACGCAATCATGACGCAATTATTGTGTGGTTATCCTTGAATCTTCAAAGTAGGAGTGAAGCCCAGTGGGTTGACCTCTGAATCAGGAACTGCGGTGGGATTACATAAGTTTTCTTCTTCCCACTTCCTTTCAGGCAAAATTGTATTGTTGAGTTATGATCTTTATTTATTATTTGCTTATTTAATTATTTCGTTTGTTGTTTTTTGTTTTGTTTCTCCTTGCTTTGCCTGAAATAAATGAATAACTAACTAACTAACTAACTAACTAACTAACTAACTAACTAACTAACTAACTAACTAACTAACTAACTAACTGACAACATTCCTGGTCGTATCCTGAGAGACTTTGCTGATGAGCTCACAGATGTCTTCACAGACATCTTCAACATCTCCCTGAACCAGGCTATTGTCCCTACCTGCCTCAAAGCCACCACCATCATCCCAGTCCCGAAGAAGTAGCCCCAGTCTTGTTTCAACGACTACCGCCCTGTTGCACTCACTCCCATCCTCATGAAGTGCTTCGAGCGGCTAGTCATGCACCACATCAAGTCTGCCCTCCCTTCAACCCTGGACCCTTTTCAGTTTGCTTATCGGTCCAACCGCTCGACCGATGACGCCATCTCCACGCCCTACACTCAACCCTCACCCACCTGGAGACCAAAGACTCATATGCCACAGCACATGGAGGAAGTCCATGTGCTGTGGTCCTTCTCCTCCAAGCCCACCAGTACCACCCCTCAACTATCCATCGGCTGGGGTCCTGCTTCTTCCTCCATGCTGCCATACAGTCATCCACGCAGCTGTAATTGTGCCTTGACTTTCGCAATGGGAAACATAGCCATATTGACACTGACTCTATCTGGCCTATCTGCCACTCTCTCTCTGTCTCTCTTTCTCTTTCCCTGTTCTTATCTTCCTTTGATTTATTTTCCATCCAACCGGTGAAGGCGGATGGCCGCCCAAAAGAGTCTGGGTTCCTGCCCGGAGTTTCTTCCTCATCGAGGGAGTTTTTCCCCGCCACTGTCGCTTATGCTCTGGAAGGTTCAGTGGAGTTTGATTAAGCGCTATATAAGTAAAACTTGATTGATTGATTGATTGATTGATTGATTGATTGATTGATTGATTGATTGATTGATTGATTGATTGAATGCTGTTCGACTTCAGCTCAGTATTCAACACAATCATCCCACAGCAGCTCATCCATAAACGGGACCAGCTTGGACTCAACACCTCCATTTGCAACTGCTGCTGACCTTCCTGGCAGTTCGAGTCGGTAGCAACACCTCCAGCACCATCACGCAGAACACAGGAGCCCCCAAAGGTGTGTACTGAGCACGCTCCTTTTCACTGACCCACGACTGCACACCAACTTCCAGCTCCAACCTCTTCATAAAGTTTGCAGACGACACGACTGTGGTGGGTCTCATCAACAACAATGATGAGACAGCCTACAGGAATGAGGGGGGCCTCCTGGCTATGTGGTGCAAGGACAACCATCTCCATCTGAATGTGGAGAAGATGAAGGAGATTGTTGTGGACTTCAGGAGAGCACGCACCCAGATGCTCCACCAGATCCTCAACCATCGACGGTGCTGCAGTAGAAAGGGTCAGCAGCACCAAGTTCCTGGGTGTGCACTTCTCCGAGGACCTGTCCTGGAGCCGCAACACCTCATCACTGGCCAGACAAGCCCAACAGCGCCTCTACTTCCTCTGCAAACTGAGGAGGGCAAGAGCTCAAGAGCCCCATCCCCCCATCATGCTTTATTAGTACAATACGTTAGTACAATACGTGTACGATCTCTTATTGGCATGTGAGATACCGGAAATTTGTTTAGCAGCCACTGAGTGTTTATTGAGGAAATTGTTCTCATGTGGTTTTAAAGTGTCCAAACAGGAATTAGAGTGTTGCAGGAAGTCAGTTGCTTTCCTGGGACGTGTTGTGTCAGCACACGGCTCGGCAGTGTCCACGGCTCATCGCTCTGCTATCCTGCACCACCCGAGGCCTGAAGCGGTAAAAGACACGCTATCATTTTTGGGTTTGTGCAGTTACAGTCGACACTACAGCCCTTGTTTTATAGACGGCGGTGGCTCAGCGGTAGAGCGGACGTCTTCCAACTAGACATCGCCCAGACATCAGCGCCTCAATTCCCTCTCCCGCCAGACATCCGACATCAAAGTGTGAGCGGACAGAGGGAGGTGTCAGCTCACATAAACTGTCAGCTCTCCTCCAGGCCACTGCCGGGGCGCCCTTGAGCGAGGCGCCCTTGAGCAAGGCGCCGGCCTTTACAATTGGGGCGCTATCAGAAGTGGCTGCCCTTCACTCTCTGCCTCCCAATGTACTGTTTGCTGTGTTCACTAACTGCATGCTCACAGGCCCCTTGTGTGTTGTGTGTTTCTAATACTGTGTTTGTGTGTGCCTGTACAAATGTATATCCTGTATGGTACACAAAGACATGTATACAGTAGAGTGAAGCTAAGACACATTTTGATGTACTGTAGTGCTCGTCTTGACCCCATTGAGAGTAGACAGCCGCCTTGCGCCAAATTTCCGGCAGACCTTGCCATATTGATAACCAAAACAGCACACATAGTCCGAGGCCACCCACTTATCATTCTCACAGAACGTTCAGTCACATCGTTTGTTGCGTCTCAGGCCTTCACCACGTCTGCTTTGCAACAAACTAGATTATTTAAGATTCTTCAAGCTACTAACATCCAGTACATCCATTCCAGCGTCAACATGGCGGAGTCATGGTGAGAATGCCACAGTCTCCTACACCTACGTAACCTGTGCATACAAAGGAGGTGCTTATGTAGCGGAGTTGGTTGTTTCCACTTCTCATTGGTTGATAAGTTGTTAGAGCTCCCCCTATGGTACTCTGGTGGTTGTGCTTGGAATACCTGGAGACCCCACCTCAGTCGGTAATCACCGCGGCTGAGAGAGGTACGTGTCTGTAGCGGGTGGGATCAATCTTCATTGTTGGGGGCTAGATAAATAGCGGTGACAGTCGTAAGGTCTTAACTAACATTGTGCTTCACCGCGACTGTTTAAACCTAAGTTGTCTTTTCCCCCAATAGGTGATTTGATGAAGTTTATGATCGCCATTCGCACATGGTTTGTGTGTTGCCAGAATAAACGGCTGGTGATTGAAAACACAAGAGTGGACTCATCATTTGAAGAAAACTAAAAAAGAAACACAACGCAAAGTACGAACCGCTACACTAACCCATCAGCAGTCTGCCTCCCCAGAAGAATTGAATCTTTGACGCCTTATAGTGTGGCATCTTACGAGGCCAAGAGGGGGAATGAAGAGATATAAATACATGCTATTCATTATTTTGGTGGCAGTACAAGTATTTAGTTTTAATCATGCAATTAACTTTTCTATCACTCCGTCTCCTTAAATTTACACACACTTGAACTCATCTAATTTGACACACACACACACACACACACACACACACACACACACACACACACACACACACACACACACACACACACACACACACACACACGTACACACACACACACACACACACACACGTACACACACACACACACACACACACACACACACACACACACACACACACACACCCAAGGTATCAATTACATTTATGGAAGTTTTCACACATATGGGGTGATCAGGATGTAGGCAGGATTGTTTACAGGATGAAACCAGAAACTGCGCCGGGAAGATGTGGCCGAAAACCACCTGTCACGATGTGATTGGACCAGAAGACACCACATCCCCTCATGCATATTCCTCATCTGAATTGTTTAAATTTGACTGGGCTGAGATAGAATTTGCTCTTCTTCAGCTGCGTCTGATGTAACACCCGTGTATTACCGGCGAGAGCCCGGATTTCAGTATTAGACTTGTTGTCAGAAATAAACTTATCAAACTTATAAAGATTGGTTAAGTCTCCTACTTTACCACAATAACAAGAACCCACGGAATAAAGACTTTGCTTCAACATTGATTGTAAATTTTAAGCAATGGAAACCTCACCACACCACACCTCCATATCATGGATCATTCACAGGTTAGCTTGCTCATGGATCAAAATGAGCAGGCTGGAAAGTATTGCCTTATTCAGGGAAGGACACTCTGATGATCGATGAGCAGCTACATAGATGAAGCGGTGGGTTTATGTTGTCGCAAAATGTATATAACAGCAACTGTATGGTTAATGTGACTTATGAACCATAATCTATGTTAGTAATTGGTGAATGACAGTTATTTGATCTTAATTTTGGAACATCATGTGTAAAGAATTATCTTCAGGTGAAAAATGCTGCCTTTTAGGGCAGTACTCCAGCAGCAAGGAATGGAAGACCTCCAGCTGTCCAGTGTGGAAGAAGTCCACAAGACCATGCAAGTCTCTCAGCAGGTACTCGTCGTACATGACATCCTGAAATAATCCGACAGAACAATATGCATTTTAAAACAAAACAAGATATTACAAAGTGATAACGCTGAATAGCAGCATCTACTGATATTGAAATCACTTTTTAAGATATTCTCATCAGTCTGGTTGACTTAGACTGTTATAGCATATACCTTATTGAACTGATTTTTTGTTAGTCCTTGTCACTTTATAAGTAATAACATGATTTTTATATATATATATATATATATATATATATATATATATATATATAAAATTTTCTTGTCTGCATGTATTCTCATAGTTTAACCCCATGAAAGGGGGTCAACCTTTTATGAGATCAATGCTTATTTTAGTCTTGCAGCAAAATCTTTTATACATTTTAATGTGTGCATGTGGGGCGGCACGGTGGCGCAGTGGTTAGCGCTGCTGCCTCACAACACGGCGGACCCGGGTTCGAGTCCCGCTCTGTGCGGAGTTCGCATGCTCTCCCCGTGTCTGCGTGGGTTCTCTCCGGGTTCTCCGGCTTCCTCCCACCTCCGGTCCCACATTGACCATAGGAGTGAGTGAGTGTGTGTGAATGATTGTTTGTTTCTGTGTGGCTCCGCGGTACACTGGCGTCGTGCCCGGAGTGTCCCCCGCCTCACGCCCTGAGACTGGGTGTAGCACTGGCTACCCCGCGACCTGCGTTAGCGGATTAAGCGGGTTGGAAAATGAATGAATGAATGTGTGCATGTGACCGTCACCAGTCCTCTCTGGGAACTAAATTGTCTTTATTAGAATGTCCTATTGTGAGCCAGAGGGGGGGGTGCTGCACCTCTGTTCGTTTAGGGGGAAGGCAAAAGGAGACAGGGAGAGAGAACATAAACAAGGTAGTGGATAGACAGGCAGTGCTGTTGGAGTGAAAAAGGTTTAGGCTGTTTTATCCTATCTTAGAACTGATGTCTCAACACCAACGTTACAACACATCAGACTAGTGGAGGTCCTGACAGTATAGAATAGTCCACCAGAGGAGACCAGTGTAGGAGGAAGACAGAGGGCATCAGATTGTGATGACTGAAGTGAGACTCATCACATTCTGACGGGACCCAATGGTTCTCAATACTTGGACTTGACAGTAGCTGGTAAACCCTGACCCAACATGCATGTGTGATGAAACCAACACCCAGATAGGCTACTATCAGGGACGCACTAGCCGAGCAACCCCAACCCCGTCAGCCAGGAGCATCCAGAAGCCATCATCCGAAGAGCCACCGGGGCACCGAGAACCACGTAGACCCAGGGACCCAGAGGAGGCAACGGCCGCCATCACCAGGGTGCAGAGGACCGGCCCAAGGGGCATGGGGATAGGAGGCCCCCCACCACCCACTCCCCCAACCCCAGGAGACAGGAATGCCCCCCGCAGCCCCAGGGGTCAGCCGCAGTGACTGGGCGACATGTGACCCACCCCCCTACATAGCCCCCCAGTCCGAGTATAGGGTCTTGCAACGCCATATGCCCGTCATGCATCCCGCAAGCGTGGGCAGACCAGAGATAGGGGCCACACCAACCCCCCAGATACGGCCCACAGCCCCCCGCGCCGCTGCCCACAGAGGAAAGCCGACCAGAGCCCACCAGCCCCGGCACACCGCCGGCCGTCACAGTCAGCCCATGCCAGGCCCTATCAGAGGCCCACCGCAGCCAACCCGCCCACAGGCGCCCCCCCGCAGAGCCCTGCCTATAGCCCAGGTCCATCGGCAAACTGAAGGCGACGCCATCCCACACCCCAGCACCCAGCAAAGTAAACCGACCACCGGCCACCAACCGCCGATCCCCGGCCAACAGCGGCAGCCAGACACATGTTACAAAGCCAACCTAATGTGCTACGCCCGATAGGGCAGCTGGTGAACCGTGTAGCACCCAAAGGTAAATGGGAGACATGGTCCGCGGGGGAGAAGCCAAGCCGCCCAGCAACCATTTCGCCCCCAAATGCATCTCCCCGTAGCCCGACCCCCATGCCAGGTCAGACGGCCCACACATGGCCCCATCCCCACATCAGCGCCGCAGCGCCACACCCCAGGTCACCATCGCCACGCGGCGAATCAATGGCCATGACCGACAAGTGAGGCATATATGGAGAGGATGCAGCGCCCTACAGCACTGCAATCCGCCCCACAACCAAGCCCACTGCCCTCACCCCCATCCATTCCCAAAGCCCTAACTGTGCCCTGCATGTGCCTAAAAGTTATCATGTATCGTGCAGTGTGTGATAGGTGAAGTGAACATTAGGAGGCAATCTGGTGGGGGCCCGGCCCACATGAACAGGGCTGTAAGGGGGATCAGGATCACAACTGGCCAACCAGCCCGAGCCCGCAACCCGGCCCGGCCACGACCACCAGGGCCCCGGCAAGACCACAGGTGCCTGGTGTCAACCAAAGCTGCCAATGACCAACCGGCAATCGGCCCAAGCCACCAACCCGTCCTGCAACAACACCCCAGAGACGCACCACGGCACCACAGAGGGGAATGAAGGCAATGCATGCCCCGCCCCACCAGGCCCGGCCGCCGGACCACAGAGGGCCAGCCCCGCAGGACCGAGGCCAGCGAGAAGCCCAATGCCACCACACCATCCAGGGGAGGCAGCCGCCGAACAGCCACTTCCGAACAGCCCCCCCCACTTCCCACCCCCACCCACCGACCCCACCTCTTTCCTCCACGACCAACCACTGAACCAACCAACGGGGCCACACCGCCCACGAGCCAGCCACCCATACCAGGCCTGGCATCCCGGCATCGCAACACATGGCCACCAACCACCGCCAACAGCCAGCAGTCAGCTCACCCCCGACGCACTGAGGCGTTTTCCAATACCATCACCGGTCCACCAGCCAGACCAAAGGTCAAGAGTAGGCCCAACGAAACAGCTTTTGTCAACCGTTTCAGCAAGGCTTCAACAAAGTGCCACACATCGTATTGATGCTTGACGTTGGGATACTGCTTTCTGATGCAAGCCTCAATACCCAGATGTCTGTCAGTTACAATTGTGTCAACTTTGACATTCTGTTGTAGAAGGTTGTCACGGGTTTGTTGCAATCCAGCTTTCTCCATAGCTGTGGAACTTGTGACATCCGTCACTTGGATGACTGTGAAGCCTGCCACACAGTCAGTTGTAGAGTCAAGCAGTGTATACGTCCCGTATTTTGCTCTGTACCCGGGCGAGTCACACCGCCCATCGCCTGACATCACTGTCTTCTCCTGCTCTAGAAGCAAACCAAGGACTCGTTTCTGCTCCTCATTCCAGGTGTCCCAAATCTGTGGGAGAAGGTGTGACCTCTGCACATTGAAGTATGTTTGGAGTGATGGTACTTGGAGGTTTGTACATTGAGCCAAGTGGTGAATTTTCCCATAGCTGTTTCCTGAAAACAGGGTAGCAGCAGGCAGGAGGATGTTAATGCTAGACATTCTGTTCAGCACAGGAGACGATCTCCATGTGAAGTTGCAGTGTTTCATACAGGTGGTTACAAAAATGGCTTGTGCACCTCTGTATTTGAGGTCAGAATGCACCACAGGAGCTCCACACAGTTGGCAGTGGGTGAACAATTGTTTTAGGTTCCCCACAAAATACAATAACTTTTGTTTTTTTTACCAACATGTTTGTGTTTGGTGTGTAGCGTGAAGATGTCATATTCACAGAAATGTCAGCAAAAGATGCATTTGATTCATCCAAAGTGTTGCTGTAGATGAAGGGTCATGGGGGTCCCCAGGTTCAGGCTCACTCTCTGAATCTGAAGGAAGAAAGAGATTGCTATCAAAAGATAACCTCCTGTGGAAATAACTGTGGTCAGGCTCTACAGGTGACAGGTTGCCAAAAGTGTTAGGATGCAGACTTTGATTTGCTGTGATTGGGGAAGACTGATGGGTAACTTTGTTTGGTGGGGGTGGCTGAATTGAGCTGCACTGGGTGGATGGTTCACAGATGGATGACGGGTGGCGACAATACTTCGAAGACCTCCTCAATTCCGGCGACACGCCTTCCCATGAGGAAGCAGAGTCTGGGTTCTCTGAGGCGGGCTCTCCTATCTCTGGGGTTGAGGTCACCGAGGTGGTTAAAAGCCCCTCGGGGGCCCCGGGGGTGGATGAGGTCCGCCCGGAGTTCCTAAGGGCTCTGAATGTTGTGGGGCTGTCCTGGTTGAAACTCCTCTGCAAAATCGCGTGGACATCAGGGACAGTGCCTCTGGATTGGCAGACTGGGGTGGTGGTCCCCCTTTTTAAGAAGGGGGACCGGAGGGTGTGTTAAGACTACACGGGGATCAAACTCCTCAGCCTCCCTGGAAAGGTCTATTCAGGAGTTCTGGAGAAGAGGGTCCGTCGGGAAGGCAAATCTCGGATTCAGGAGGAGCAGTGTGGTTTTCGTCCTGGCCGTGGAACAGTGGACCAGCTCTACACCCTCCGCAGGGTCCTTGAGGGGGCATGGGAGTTCGCCCAACCAGTCTACATGTGTTTTGTGGACTTTGAGAAGGCGTTCGACAGTGTTCCTCGGGGGGTTATGTGGGGGGTGCTTCGGGAGTATGGGGTACCGGACCCCTTGATAAGGGCTGTTTGGTCCCTGTACGACCGATGTCAGAGTTTGGTCCTCATTGCCGGCAGTAAGTCGGATTCGTTTCCAGTGAGGGTTGGACTCCGCCAAGGCTGCCCTTTGTCACCAATTCTGTTCATAACTTTTATGGACAGAATTTCTAGGCGCAGCCAAGGCGTTGAGGGTGTTCGGTTTGGTGGCCTCAGTATTGCGTCTCTGCTTTTTGCAGATGACGTGGTGCTGTTGGCTTCATCAAGCCGTGATCTCCAACTCTCACTGGAGCAGTTCGCAGCCGAGTGTGAAGAGGTTGGGATGAGAATCAGCACCTCCAAAACTGAGACCATGGTCCTCAGTCGGAAAAGGGTGGAGTGCCCTCTCTAGGTTGGGGATGAGATCCTGCCTCAAGTGGAGGAGTTCAAGTATCTCGGGGTCTCGTTCACGAGTGAGGGTACAATGGAACGGGAGATCGACAGGCGGATCGGTGCAGCGTCTGCAGTGATGTGGACTCTGTATCGGTCCGTCGTGGTGAAGAAGGAGCTGAGCCGAAAGGCAAAGCTCTCGATTTACCGGTCGATCTACGTTCCTGCCCTCACCTGTGGTCACGAGCTGTGGGTCGTGACCGAAAGAACGAGATCCCGGATACAAGCGGCCGAAATGAGTTTCCTCCGTAGGGTGTCCGGGCTCTTCCTTAGAGATAGGGTGAGAAGTTCGGTCATCCGGGAGGGACTCAGAGTCGAGCCGCTGCTCCTCCGCATCCAGAGGAGCCAGATGAGGTGGCTCGGGCATCTGGTCAGGATGCCTCCTGGACGCCTCCCTGGTGAGGTGTTCCGGGCACGTCCTACCGGGAGGAGGCCCCGGGGACGACCCAGGACACGCTGGAGAGACTGTCTCTCAGCTGGCCTGGGAACGCCTTGGGATTCTCCCAGAGGAGCTGGACGAAGTGGAAGAAGATGGATGTATAAATAAATAAATACATTAATAAATAAATATAAGATGAAATCTATGAGGGTGTGCAAGTATTAAAATTAAGATTAAGATTAAAGATTAAATCACTTTAATGTCCACACAATTGGGAAATTAATAATTTTTTAAATAATATCCTAATGTTTAAAAACTTTGACTTCATTTCTTCAAAACATCTTAAACGTTAAAGTAAAAATAAAAAGGAGTTAGAAACGTTTTACTTTGGAGCTTTTAGGATTCGAGACCCAGAAAAAACAAGATTCAAACATATAAAAACACAATTGAAGAATGAAAGAACGTTCAAATCCTCCAGGACGACCCTGATACAACCAGCAGGTGGCGCCAAAGCACCAGAGAAAAACTTTTCACTTCCTTGGTTCACAGAAATGTTTGAAATCGTTAGAAAGTTTCTAAATCAAACGTTTCTGTGACCCAAGGAACTGAAACGTTTTTCTCTGGTGCTTTGGCGCCACCTGCTGGTTGTATCAGGATCGTCCTGGAGGATTTGAACGTTCTTTCATTCTTCAATTGTGTTTTAATCTTGTTTTTTGTTCGTCGATAATCCTAAAACCTCCAGGAGAAAAACGTTTCTAACTCCTTTCTATTTTTACTTGAAAGTTTTAGACGTTTTGAAGGAATGAAGTTAAAGTTCGTTGACATTAAAGTAGTTTTACAGAATCCCGTGAAGGTCCAGTGGCAGAAACAGACATCACGGACCGTGGGAGGGGGCTGGGGAACACTCTGTGGAGAAGGAACGTGTCAACACATCTATGACATGTTCTAGATCAGGGGGTCAAACTCATTTTCACTGGGGGCCACATCAGCATAACGGCTGTCCTCAAAGGGCCAGATGTAACTAATAAATGTAACTCAATGTAATCTAAAATAAAGGAAACTTCTTCATGTGAAATAACTCTGAATTTATTACTTTTTCAAGTAACAGTTACACAGAAAAACATGTTTGCTTGTTGTTCTATTATATTTGTTCTATTTATATTTGTCAGGTTATGAAACCCACAGAACTCCATCAATCAAGGATCAAAACTATGCCAGTGCATAAAGGAAAACGGGTCCTGGAACGACCCGGACTGATCTACTACCTCCCCCAGTCCACCAGGCGTGATGACCCACGACCCGCATTCCACACCGACAGAGACAAAAGGTTTCAGTGCGTTAGTCTGACCCCTGTGGCTCCATCAAACACACACTCTCATCACCTCGGACCCCCCAAACGGTGGAGTGACGTGAAGATCTGAATGAACAACTTAGTCTAGAAGATGACGTCACTCTACGGGTCAGGGTCCAAGAGTCGGAAAGCACTTTGTTCATTTTCAAGCATTCATTCCGACATCAGAACAGAACCGATCAACACGTGGATTCTACCAATCAGATCAGGATGTGTTCCAATCAGCTGGTGATCGATCAGTCTGTCTGTCAATGCAGGCAACAAGAAGTGATGGGAGAACGTGACGTCACGTCAGTGGATGAGGTCAGAAGGCTGCAGCTCAGGTGACCTCGTGCAGTTCCTCCGTTGGTGGATCAGTCGGGTCACGTGACTGCAGGTCCATCAGGTGACATCAGCGAGGGTCTCTCCTCTCTGCGGGACCGGGACCTCCCGCGCACTCATCCTGTCCTCCTCTTCCAGAACCGGTCCGGACCGGCGGGTCGAGCCCGCATCAGTCACCCGATCAGGCGGCGGAAGTCTCCGGTTCGGTCCGGTCCCGTCTCAACGCCCGTCGGTCTCCTGCGGTAGGAGGCCGGCTGCGTGGCCCGGTCCCACTCGTTCTCCCCGCTGACAGCGGTCCAACTCGGGTCCGGTTCGGCTCAGCCGTCCTGGAGGTCCAGGTGTGGAACCCACAGGCTGCAGCAGCGGTTCTCCTCGAAGAAGCTGCCGATGTTCTCCAGGGCCGGACACCGGAGCGGCTGCACCGGGGGGTTCTGCAGAACACGGAGGAGAGGGCGGTGACACTCCCGGACAGCCGTGACGTCACCACCGTGGAGCCGAGCTGGACTTACCGTGACCAGGATGCAGTGCAGGTCCCGGGGCTCGTCGCCGTCGCTGTCCCCGGTGTCCCGCTCCAGGACCCGGGCCAGCCGTCTCACGCCGGACACCCTCAGGATGTTGATGTCGTTCTCGCAGCAGAACGCCTGCAGCAGCGTGACGTGGATCTGCAGCGCCACGTCATCTTCATCCTCCTCATCCATGGCGAGGACGCACAGAACCACACTGTCCGGATCTCTGCGGGGGGGGGAGAGGAGCCAGGCCGGCTTGGTGTCAGGCTTTCAGGAGAACATCAGGAAACCGCGCTAAAGACAGAGACACTCACGCAGTCAGGAGTTTCGCGGACTCGTGGACTCCCAGCGTGACGCGGTCCTTCTGCTGAGCCGCGACCAGCAGCTCCTCCAGAGCCGGACGCAGCGTCTCCATCCTGCAGACACAGCGGAGGTCAGGAACCCGCAGAAAGAGCGCACAGCTCTGCGCCAAACACCGACGTTCTCTCCAAGAAAGCAGCTGAGCGTCGTTAACCTACCTGTTCTCGTTGCTGGTGGAGCCAACGACCTCCTCCAGAGTCATGGTCAGGTCGCTCCAACAGTCCGGCAGATAATCCACGGGAGGGACTGATGCCCACGGCGGAGAGGCTGCTGTCCCGCTAAAATCCCGGAATCGAGTCCGAACGAGCGTCGATCCGGATCGGTGCAAAGATCCTTCAGAGTCCGTGAAAAGAGGAGCAGAGGCTCAGGTCCGGTCCGGGATGCGGGTCTCACAGATCTGCTGCAAACTGCTGAGACGCTCCACCTGGAGCCGCTCTAAGCGGCAGGTGTGGCCCCGCCCCGCCCAGCCGCTCGCTCTCTGATTGGCTGTCCCGGCCTCACCTGGACACGCTTCCTGTTTACCATCGTTCTGTTCACCTGAGTGTGAAGATGAAACCAATCAATAGACCAATCGATACCGGTCAACACGAAGACAGAAAACAAATCGCTGCTTTAATAGTTTCAATAAAGAAACTTTGAGTTTAATGAAGAGGAAAAAAATCACTTCAAACTGAAATAAAAATGAATTTAGGGAATAAAAGATTTATGAAAGTATAAAAACACTGAAAGGGTTAAAACTAAACTTTAAATATTGGGAAAATTTCAAAGAGAAATTCAAACGTAAAATTTTAAATTTAAAACATGGAATTCTGTGAAATTACTTTACAAATTGAGGCTTCATTTTTCTTTAATAACCCCTTAAACTCCTAAATTACTGAAATTTTTTTAAAACTTGAATCCAAGAACGGAAACTTCAAAAAAGTCGAAAAACTAAATAAAATAAAAAGATAGAACTGACCTGGAAAAGGTTTAAAGAAAAAGTCAAATTTAACAGAAAAGTTTAAAACATTTTTTTCAGTAATTTAGGAGTTTAATGGCGTATTTCAGTAAAAATGAAAGCAGTTATCTGCTCCTCACAATAAAACCTCAATCTTTAAACAAATGACAAGGAATTTAATGTTCTAAATTTAAATTTCTCCTTCTGAAGTTTAGTGAAGAGGAAAAAAAATCACTTCAAACTGAAATAAAAATGAATGTAGGGAATAAAAGATTTATGAAAGTATAAAAACACTGGAAGGGTTAAAACTAAACTTTAAATATTGGGAAAATTTAAAAGAGAAATTCAAACGTGAAATTTTAAATTTAAAACATTGAATTCTGTGAAATTACTTTACAAATTGAGGCTACATTTTTCTTTAATAACTCCTTAAACTCCTAAATTACTGAAAAAAATTTTAAACTTGAATCCAAGAACGGAAACTTCAAAAAAGTCGAAAAACTAAATAAAATAAAAAGATAGAACTGACCTGGAAAAGGTTTAAAGAAAAAGTCAAATTTAACAGAAAAGTTTTAAACTTTTAAAAGTTGAAGTTGAGTCATTTCGTTTTTAAATGTGAGGGTTTCGTTTCTGTGTGAAACGACTCATGGTTGTCATTAATAAAGTTTTGTGTGAGTGTGAAGATAATGAAATACATCAGGACATGACCCCCGAAATCTTTCACTGTTTTTTAGACTTTCTTGTAGTTTTCGGTCTTGGATTCAAGTTTAAAACATTTTTTTCAGTAATTTAGGAGTTTAAGGACGTATTTCAGTAAAAATGAAAGCAGTTATCTGCTCCTCACAATAAAACCTCAATCTTTAAACAAATGACAAGGAATTTAATGTTCTAAATTTAAATTTCTCCTTCTGAATTATCGTCTTTAACTTTTCCCAACATTCAAACTTTACCTTTAACCCTTTCTGTGGTTTTGTACTTTTATACTTTCATAAATCTTTTTTTCCCTAAATTAAATATTTTTTTCAGTTTGAAGTGGGTCTAAGATTTCTAAATAGAGTCTCTTTGAATTAAGAAAGCAAAAACAAAGTTTAGTTTAAAGATAGAAATGACCTGAAAAAGATTTAATGGAAAAAGTCAAATTTAACTGAAAAGTTTTAAACTTTCAAAGTTGAAGTTGAATTTAGAGATAAAAGATGAATGAAAGTATAAAATTATAAAAAGACTGAAAGATTTCTAAATAGAGTCGCTTTGAATTAAGGAATAAAACAAGTCTTGGACTCAACCCTTTTTGCTCCACGGACCGGTTTCATCTCTGACATTATTTTCACGGACCGGCCTTCATCGGCTGTGGTCTAATAATAAATCATCGCTGTGGTTTTATGTCAAATGCAGACAACAACAGACAAAAACAACATTTTGTTCATAAATTATTCATGTCTGGACACAAAATGATTTATTTTAGAACGAAAATCCGTTTTAATCAGAAATAATTAGAATAACAAACTCGATTCAAGTTACTGCGCTGATGAGGTTCATTTTAAATACAGTGACTAATAATCAGTTCCTTCAACGGAGGACACATATCGATCATTTCTATATCAAAGGGTGAACAAGTCGATCAAACAGAGACGATGACACCTGAAGTGGGTTCTGGGGGGTAAAGGATGGGCCCCTGCACCGGGGCCCCAGGACCGGCAGCTCGTGTCCTGGATGCATTTCATTATCTTCACACTCTTTGTTGTGTGGATTGAAATCTAAAGGTTGAGGCAGGAAAAGAACTTTATTGATTGATCATTGATCAATAAAATAATGCATTGCATATTATTCCATCAGAAACTTTCATCCTGCATTTCCAAATATGGAAATCTGTCCATGAAAGGATCTGATGCACAAGTCACATGACCTGTGGGCGTTTTAATTGTAATCTCTGAACTGTGATTGGCTGAAGGCCCCGAACACGAATGACTGAATAGAATCATGTCTTCATACCTGAGGAGGATCGTCTGAATTCATTCAAACTGAATAGAATCAGTTTCTGTTTTCTATTAATCTATTGTTGTGTTGTTTTTATGTTGATCACATGACTGATGATCTACTGATTGTGAATCAATGACACAATCAAAAGTTTATTAATGACAACTATGAGTCGTTTCGCACAGAAACTAAACCCTCACATTTAAAAACTAAATGACTCAACTTCAACTTTTGAAAGTTTAAAACTTTTCTTTTCTCTTAAATTTGATTTTTTCCATAAAATCTTTTTCAGGTCAGTTCTTTAATCTAAAATTTATTTTGCTCCTTAATTCAAAGTGACTCTATCTAGAAATCTTTCTTTGTCTTTAGACTTTCTTGAAGTTTCTTTTCTTGGATTCATGTTTTAATTTTTTTTCCAGTAATTTAGGAGTTTAAGGACTTATTAAAGAAAAATGTAGCCTCAATTTGTAAAGTAATTTCACAGAATTCAATGTTTTAAATTTAAAATTTCACGTTTGAATTTCTCTTTTAAATTTTCCCAATATTTAAAGTTTAGTTTTAACCCTTCCAGTGTTTTTATACTTTCATAAATCTTTTATTCCCTACATTCATTTTTATTTCAGTTTGAAGTGATTTTTTTTTTAAGGTAAAGTTTGAATGTTGGGAAAAGTTAAAGACGATAATTAAGAAGGAGAAATTTAAATTTAGAACATTAAATTCCTTGTCATTTGTTTAAAGATTGAGGTTTTATTGTGAGGAGCAGATAACTGCTTTCATTTTTACTGAAATACGTCCTTAAACTCCTAAATTACTGAAAAAAATGTTTTAAACTTGAATCCAAGACCGAAAACTACAAGAAAGTCTAAAAAACAGTGAAAGATTTCGGGGGTCATGTCCTGATGTATTTCATTATCTTCACACTCACACAAAACTTTATTAATGACAACCATGAGTCGTTTCACACAGAAACGAAACCCTCACATTTAAAAACGAAATGACTCAACTTCAACTTTTAAAAGTTTAAAACTTTTCTGTTAAATTTGACTTTTTCTTTAAACCTTTTCCAGGTCAGTTCTATCTTTTTATTTTATTTAGTTTTTCGACTTTTTTGAAGTTTCCGTTCTTGGATTCAAGTTTAAAAATTTTTTCAGTAATTTAGGAGTTTAAGGAGTTATTAAAGAAAAATGAAGCCTCAATTTGTAAAGTAATTTCACAGAATTCCATGTTTTAAATTTAAAATTTTACGTTTGAATTTCTCTTTGAAATTTTCCCAATATTTAAAGTTTAGTTTTAACCCTTTCAGTGTTTTTATACTTTCATAAATCTTTTATTCCCTAAATTCATTTTTATTTCAGTTTGAAGTGATTTTTTTCCTCTTCATTAAACTCAAAGTTTCTTTATTGAAACTATTAAAGCAGCGATTTGTTTTCTGTCTTCGTGTTGACCGGTATCGATTGGTCTATTGATTGGTTTCATCTTCACACTCAGGTGAACAGAACGATGGTAAACAGGAAGCGTGTCCAGGTGAGGCCGGGACAGCCAATCAGAGAGCGAGCGGCTGGGCGGGGCGGGGCCACACCTGCCGCTTAGAGCGGCTCCAGGTGGAGCGTCTCAGCAGTTTGCAGCAGATCTGTGAGACCCGCATCCCGGACCGGACCTGAGCCTCTGCTCCTCTTTTCACAGACTCTGAAGGATCTTTGCACCGATCCGGATCGACGCTCGTTCGGACTCGATTCCGGGATTTTAGCGGGACAGCAGCCTCTCCGCCGTGGGCATCAGTCCCTCCCGTGGATTATCTGCCGGACTGTTGGAGCGACCTGACCATGACTCTGGAGGAGGTCGTTGGCTCCACCAGCAACGAGAACAGGTAGGTTAACGACGCTCAGCTGCTTTCTTGGAGAGAACGTCGGTGTTTGGCGCAGAGCTGTGCGCTCTTTCTGCGGGTTCCTGACCTCCGCTGTGTCTGCAGGATGGAGACGCTGCGTCCGGCTCTGGAGGAGCTGCTGGTCGCGGCTCAGCAGAAGGACCGCGTCACGCTGGGAGTCCACGAGTCCGCGAAACTCCTGACTGCGTGAGTGTCTCTGTCTTTAGCGCGGTTTCCTGATGTTCTCCTGAAAGCCTGACACCAAGCCGGCCTGGCTCCTCTCCCCCCCCCGCAGAGATCCGGACAGTGTGGTTCTGTGCGTCCTCGCCATGGATGAGGAGGATGAAGATGACGTGGCGCTGCAGATCCACGTCACGCTGCTGCAGGCGTTCTGCTGCGAGAACGACATCAACATCCTGAGGGTGTCCGGCGTGAGACGGCTGGCCCGGGTCCTGGAGCGGGACACCGGGGACAGCGACGGCGACGAGCCCCGGGACCTGCACTGCATCCTGGTCACGGTAAGTCCAGCTCGGCTCCACGGTGGTGACGTCACGGCTGTCCGGGAGTGTCACCGCCCTCTCCTCCGTGTTCTGCAGAACCCCCCGGTGCAGCCGCTCCGGTGTCCGGCCCTGGAGAACATCGGCAGCTTCTTCGAGGAGAACCGCTGCTGCAGCCTGTGGGTTCCACACCTGGACCTCCAGGACGGCTGAGCCGAACCGGACCCGAGTTGGACCGCTGTCAGCGGGGAGAACGAGTGGGACCGGGCCACGCAGCCGGCCTCCTACCGCAGGAGACCGACGGGCGTTGAGACGGGACCGGACCGAACCGGAGACTTCCGCCGCCTGATCGGGTGACTGATGCGGGCTCGACCCGCCGGTCCGGACCGGTTCTGGAAGAGGAGGACAGGATGAGTGCGCGGGAGGTCCCGGTCCCGCAGAGAGGAGAGACCCTCGCTGATGTCACCTGATGGACCTGCAGTCACGTGACCCGACTGATCCACCAACGGAGGAACTGCACGAGGTCACCTGAGCTGCAGCCTTCTGACCTCATCCACTGACGTGACGTCACGTTCTCCCATCACTTCTTGTTGCCTGCATTGACAGACAGACTGATCGATCACCAGCTGATTGGAACACATCCTGATCTGATTGGTAGAATCCACGTGTTGATCGGTTCTGTTCTGATGTCGGAATGAATGCTTGAAAATGAACAAAGTGCTTTCCGACTCTTGGACCCTGACCCGTAGAGTGACGTCATCTTCTAGACTAAGTTGTTCATTCAGATCTTCACGTCACTCCACCGTTTGGGGGGTCCGAGGTGATGAGAGTGTGTGTTTGATGGAGCCACAGGGGTCAGACTAACGCACTGAAACCTTTTGTCTCTGTCGGTGTGGAATGCGGGTCGTGGGTCATCACGCCTGGTGGACTGGGGGAGGTAGTAGATCAGTCCGGGTCGTTCCAGGACCCGTTTTCCTTTATGCACTGGCATAGTTTTGATCCTTGATTGATGGAGTTCTTTGGGTTTCATAACCTGACAAATATAATAGAACAAATATAATAGAACAACAAGCAAACATGTTTTTCTGTGTAACTGTTACTTGAAAAAGTAATAAATTCAGAGTTATTTCACATGAAGAAGTTTCCTTTATTTTAGATTACATTGAGTTACATTTATTAGTTACATCTGGCCCTTTGAGGACAGCCGTTATGCTGATGTGGCCCCCAGTGAAAATGGGTTTGACCCCCCTGATCTAGAACATGTCATAGATGTGTTGACACGTTCCTTCTCCACAGAGTGTTCCCCAGCCCCCTCCCACGGCCCGTGATGTCTGTTTCTGCCACTGGACCTTCACGGGATTCTGTAAAACTACTTTAATGTCAACGAACTTTAACTTCATTCCTTCAAAACGTCTAAAACTTTCAAGTAAAAAATAGAAAGGAGTTAGAAACGTTTTTCTCCTGGAGGTTTTAGGATTATCGACGAACAAAAAACAAGATTAAAACACAACTGAAGAATGAAAGAACGTTCAAATCCTCCAGGACGATCCTGATACAACCAGCAGGTGGCGCCAAAGCACCAGAGAAAAACGTTTCAGTTCCTTGGGTCACAGAAACGTTTGATTTAGAAACTTTCAAACGAATTCAAACATTTCTGTGAACCAAGGAAGTGAAACGTGTTTCTCTGGTGCTTTGGCGCCACCTGCTGGTTGTATCAGGATCGTCCTGGAGGATTTGAACGTTCTTTCATTCTTCAATTGTGTTTTGATATGTTTGAATCTTGTTTTTTCTTGGTCTCGAATCCTAAAAGCTCCATAGTAAAACGTTTCTAACTCCTTTTTATTTTTACTTTAACGTTTAAGATGTTTTGAAAAAATGAAGTCAAAGTTTTTTAACATTAGGATATTATTTTAAAAATTATTAATTTCCCAATTGTGTGAACATTAAAGTGATTTAATCTTTAATCTTAATCTTAATTTTAATACTTGCAAACCCTCATATATTTCAGCTTATATTTATTTATTAATGTATTTATTTATTTATTTATACATCCATCTTCTTCCACTTTGTCCAGCTCCTCCGGGAAAATCCCAAGGCGTTCCCAGGCCAGCCGGGAGACATAGTCTCTCCAGCGTGTCCTGGGTCGTCCCCGGGGCCTCCTCCCGGTAGGACGTGAGCGGAACACCTCACCAGGGAGGCGTCCAGGAGGCATCCTGACCAGATGCCCGAGCCACCTCATCTGGCTCCTCTCGATGCGGAGGAGCAGCGGCTCGACTCTGAGTCCCTCCCGGATGACCGAACTCCTCACCCTATCTCTAAGGGAGAGCCTGGACACCCTGTGGAGGAAACTTATTTCCTCCGATCTCGTTCTTTCGGTCACGACCCACAGCTCGTGACCATAGGTGAGAGTAGGAACGTAAATTGACCGGTAAATCGGTAAGTCCATAAAAGTTATGAACAGAATTGGTGACAAAGGGCAGCCTTGGCGGAGTCCAACCCCCACTGGAAACGAATCCGACTTACTGCCGGCAATGAGGACCAAACTCTGACATCGGTCGTACAGGGACCGAACAGCCCTTATCAAGGGGTCCGGTACCCCATACTCCCGAAGCACCCCCCACAGAACCCCCCGAGGAACACAGTCGAACGCCTTCTCCAAGTCCACAAAACACATGTAGACTGGTTGGGCGAACTCCCATGCCCCCTCAAGGACCCTGCGGAGGGTGTAGAGCTGGTCCACTGTTCCACGGCCAGGACGAAAACCACACTGCTCCTCCTGAATCCGAGATTCGACTTCCCGACGGACCCTCCTCTCCAGAACCCCTGAATAGACCTTTCCAGGGAGGCTGAGGAGTGTGATCCCCGTGTAGTCTGAACACACCCTCCGGTCCCCCTTCTTAAAAAGGGGGACCACCACCCCAGTCTGCCAATCCAGAGGCACTGTCACCGATGTCCACGCGATGTTGCAGAGGAGTGTCAACCAGGACAGCCCCACAACATCCAGAGCCTTTAGGGACTCCGGGGGGATCTCATCCACCCCCGGGGCCCCCGAGGGGCTTTTAACCACCTCGGTGACCTCAACCCCAGAGATAGGAGAGCCCGCCTCAGAGAACCCAGACTCTGCTTCCTCATGGGAAGGCGTGTCGCCGGAATTAAGGAGGTCTTTGAAGCATTGTCACCACCCGTCATCCATCTGTGAACCATCCACCCAGTGCAGCTCAATTCAGCCACCCCCACCAAACAAAGTTACCCATCAGTCTTCCCTAATCACAGCCAATCAAAGTCTGCATCCTAACACTTTTGGCAACCTGTCACCTGTAGAGCCTGACCACAGTTATTTCCACAGGACGTTATCTTTTGATAGCAATCTCTTTCTTCCTTCAGATTCAGAGAGTGAGCCTGAACCTGGGGACCCCCATGACCCTTCATCTACAGCAACACTTTGGATGAATCAAATGCATCTTTTGCTGACATTTCTGTGAATATGACATCTTCACGCTACACACCAAACACAAACATGTTGGTAAAAAAAACAAAAGTTATTGTATTTGTGGGGAACCTAAAACAATTGTTCACCCACTGCCAACTGTGTGGAGCTCCTGTGGTGCATTCTGACCTCAAATACAGAGGTGCACAAGCCATTTTTGTAACCACCTGTATGAAACACTGCAACTTCACATGGAGATCGTCTCCTGTGCTGAACAGAATGTCTAGCATTAACATCCTCCTGCCTGCTGCTACCCTGTTTTCAGGAAACAGCTATGGGAAAATTCACCACTTGGCTCAATGTACAAACTTCCAAGTACCATCACTCCAAACATACTTCAATGTGCAGAGGTCACACCTTCTCCCACAGATTTGGGACACCTGGAATGAGGAGCAGAAACGAGTCCTTGGTTTGCTTCTAGAGCAGGAGAAGACAGTGATGTCAGGCGATGGGCGGTGTGACTCGCCCGGGTACAGAGCAAAATACGGGACGTATACACTGCTTGACTCTACAACTGACTGTGTGGCAGGCTTCACAGTCATCCAAGTGACGGATGTCACAAGTTCCACAGCTATGGAGAAAGCTGGATTGCAACGAACCCGTGACAACCTTCTACAACAGAATGTCAAAGTTGACACAATTGTAACTGACAGACATCTGGGTATTGAGGCTTGTATGAGAAAGCAGTATCCCAACGTCAAGCATCAATACGATGTGTGGCACTTTGTTGAAGCCTTGCTGAAACGGTTGACAGAAGCTGCCAATAAAAAGGGTTGTGGGAAACTGTTCAAGTGGATACCATGCATCACCAATCATGTATGGTTGGCAGCAGCACAATGTAATGGAGATGTCAACCTACTCAAGGAAATGTACCTCTCCATAGAGCATCATGTGGTCAATTGACATTCTTGGAATGGGCAGGACGGGGACATGTTTACTAGACGTGCTCATCTTCCCTTCCCTGATGATGAAGCTCGCCGTACCAAATGGATCAAGAAGGGCTCTGCAGCTCACAAAGCACTTTTTGTAAGTAATATAATATTATTATAATATTAATCATGTTATTACTTATAAAGTGACAAGGACTAACAAAAAATCAGTTCAATAAGGTATATGCTATAACAGTCTCAGTCAACCAGACTGATGAAAATATCTTAAAAAGTGATTTCAATATCAGTAGATGCTGCTATTCAGCGTTATCACTTTGTAATATCTTGTTTTGTTTTAAAATGCATATTGTTCTGTCGGATTGTTTCAGGATGTCATGTACGACGAGTACCTGCTGAGAGACTTGCATGGTCTTGTGGACTTCTGCCACACTGGACAGCTGGAGGTCTTCCATTCCTTGCTGCTGGAGTACTGCCCTAAAAGGCAGCATTTTTCACCTGAAGATAATTCTTTACACATGATGTTCCAAAATTAAGATCAAATAACTGTCATTCACCAATTACTAACATAGATTATGGTTCATAAGTCACATTAACCATACAGTTGCTGTTATATACATTTTGCGACAACATAAACCCACCGCTTCATCTATGTAGCTGCTCATCGATCATCAGAGTGTCCTTCCCTGAATAAGGCAATACTTTCCAGCCTGCTCATTTTGATCTATGAGCAAGCTAACCTGTGAATGATCCATGATATGGAAGTGTGGTGTGGTGAGGTTTCCATTGCTTAAAATTTACAATCAATGTTGAAGCAAAGTCTTTATTCCGTGGGTTCTTGTTATTGAGGTAAAGTAGGAGACTTAACCAATCTTTATAAGTTTGATAAGTTTATTTCTGACAACAAGTCTAATACTGAAATCCGGGCTCTCGCCGGTAATACACGGGTGTTACATCAGACGCAGCTGAAGAAGAGCAAATTCTATCTCAGCCCAGTCAAATTTAAACAATTCAGATGAGGAATATGCATGAGGGGATGTGGTGTCTTCTGGTCCAATCACATCGTGACAGGTGGTTTTCGGCCACATCTTCCCGGCGCAGTTTCTGGTTTCATCCTGTAAACAATCCTGCCTACATCCTGATCACCCCATATGTGTGAAAACTTCCATAAATGTAATTGTTACCTTGGGTGTGTGTGTGTGTGTGTGTGTGTGTGTGTGTGTGTGTGTGTGTGTGTGTGTGTGTGTGTGTGTGTGTGTGTGTGTGTGTGTGTGTGTGTGTCAAATTAGATGAGTTCAAGTGTGTGTAAATTTAAGGAGAAAAGTTGGTAGAAAAGTTAATTGCATGTTTAAAACTAAATACTGACACCTGCCACCAAAATAATGAATAGCATGTATTTATATCTCTTCATTCCTCCTCTTGGCCTCGAAAGAGGCCACACTATAAGGCGTCAAAGATTCAATTCTTCCGGGGAGGCGGACTGCTGATGGGTTAGTGTAATAGTGTGTAACAGTGAGTAGGTACTAATATGTAATAGTGTATAATAGATGATAATAGGGTGTAATAGCTTGTAGCTGAATATTGAAATGCTAAAGTAAATATAACAACATGGTCAGGCAAAATGGATTAGATAAAGCAGAATTTAGATAAAGACGAGATAGGATTTGGGTTAAGAAAAAGCAAAACAGATAATAATAGTCCAATATTTTAGAAATGCTGTTATGGTACAAATGGTACAAATGGTAAAGCATACATGTGCATATGTGTTTATTGATCTACATTAGGAAGATTGAACTGTTTAATTGATGATATGGTCATAGTTTGTATAAAGAGAACTGAACAAATATGATAAGAATGTTTATTACTTTAACTGATTTTGGGTTTATCACAGTGTAAGAACATGGTAATGATCGATGTTTATTTCATTGTCTTTATTTGTTATTTGAAAACAAAACAATGTTATTTTGATTTTTTATTCATTCCAGGAGTGTTTTTATTGCAATATGACAGCCTGTTTTATGCAATGATATCTGTTTAGATTGCAAATGTCTAGATCTGTACATGCAAAAATGGATTGGTTTGGTCTGCGACCAGACTGGAGAGTTTCGCGAGGTTTGGTGAGAAAAAAGAGAAGGAGAGCGAAAGAGAGACGAAGAAGTTGGCGAGCGTCATATGGATGAATGAAAAATTAAAACTATACACCTGGATTAAGAAAACGGCATCGCTTGTTGGTGATTTTAATTACCCCCTTTTTCCGGAGTGTAACATAAGCACCTCCTTTGTATGAGGTTACGTAGGTGTAGGAGACTGTGGCATTCTCACCATGACTCCGCCATGTTGACGCTGGAATGGATGTACTGGATGTTAGTAGCTTGAACAATCTTAAATAATCTAGTTTGTTGCAAAGCAGACGTGGTGAAGGCCTGAGACGCAACAAACGATGTGACTGAATGTTCTGTGAGAATGATAAGTGGGTGGCCTCGGACTATGTGTGCTGTTTTGGTTATCAATATGGCAAGGTCTGCCGGAAATTTGGCGCAAGGCGGCTGTCTACTCTCAATGGGGTCAAGACGAGCACTACAGTAGAAGAAGAAGATCAACCTTTATTTATCCCCTTAACGGGGAAATTACTTTTTTCACTCTACTGTATACATGTCTTTGTATACCATACAGGTATACACACAAGGGGCCTGTGAGCATGCAGTTAGTGAACACAGCAAACAGTACATTGGGAGGCAGACAGTGAAGGGCAGCCAGTTCTGGTAGCGCCCCAATTGAGCAACTTGTAAGGGGACGGCGCCTTGCTCAAGGGCGCCTCGATCAAGGGTGCCTCGGCAGTGGCCTGGAGGTGAGCTGACACCTCCCTCTGTCAGCTCACACTCTGATGTCGGATGTCTGGCGGGAGCGGGAATCGAACCGCTGATGTCTGGGCGATGTCTAGTTGGAAGACGTCCGCTCTACTGCTGAGCCACCGCCGCCCCTGCAGTACATCAAAATGTGTCTTACCTTCAACCTTCTGGTACAGGACTCCATTAGTGATATCATCTGAGATAGAGACATCCAGATGGAACGCAGAGCCTGAATTGGGGGTGGCTGAAGCAGCCGCCGTCTATAAAACAAGGGCTGTAGTGTCGACTGTAACTGCACAAACCCAAAAATGATAGCGTGTCTTTTACCGCTTCAGGCCTCGGGTGGTGCAGGATAGCAGAGCGATGAGCCGTGGACACTGCCGAGCCGTGTGCTGACACAACACGTCCCAGGAAAGCAACTGACTTCCTGCAACACTCTAATTCCTGTTTGGACACTTTAAAACCACATGAGAACAATTTCCTCAATAAACACTCAGTGGCTGCTAAACAAATTTCCGGTATCTCACATGCCAATAAGAGATCGTACACGTATTGTACTAAAACGCAACCTTTTGGTAACTGCATGTCAGACAACATTTTTTTCAAAGCTTGATTGAAGATTCCAGGGCTGTTCTCAAATCCTGGGGTCTGGTGTATTGCAGCTTGACTCCATGGTACCAAAACACAAAGTATTTTCTGGAATCTGGATGGAGAGGGAGGTAAAAGAAAGCATTTGCCAAATCCAGAACTGTACACCATTTGAATTTAGGTGAGAGTGATGTCAATACCCTATGTGGATCAGGCTCTCAAATCATGTGCCATTCGATAACTTACTCCGTCTGCTTTTTGAACTGGCCTCAATGGGGTTGACCAAGGTGAGAACACCAGCATCCCACAGTCCACATAGTGTACTCTCCATCCCCTCCTTGGCTGCTTCCGGCCATGGATACTGTTTTCTGCAAACAACTTGTGCATCAAAAACAACGTCAGGGTTATCTTTACAATGCCCTACATCAAATAGACCTGTAGGACCTTTGTTCTTCAGTGGAGGTGCCAAAACATTGAAGAGAGCTGTTCTTAACAGTGTCTCAGTTACCTCATTGTTGGCGGGATGAACTCCAGTTGCTGCTGACAATTTGCCAGGAAGTTGTCATAATACACCAATGGTTCCTCCTTACCGTCCCGGGAACGAGGCAGGGGTTTTTCCACGGGGTGTCGGGAATTCATCTCTCAGCACATTAAACAAGACTCTGGCGTATGGTCCAAACGGTCTTTGCTCCCACACCATTCAGACCTGTCACGGTTCTGACAGCTTTTTTTGTAGCCATGCCTTTGACATCAGTAAATAAACGGTTTATATTCTCTAAAATCATCTTGCTAATCGATTCTCAGGGGCATCTGACGATAAGTCTTACCACTGTGCGTGTGTGGCGGGGTATCTTCTTCCCTTCATCACAAGGGTGCGCTACTGACTCAATGTACCGTTCATTCTCACCTGCAATGTGATTTGTCAATTTATACTCGTCTGGAACTCCACGTGGGATGCCAATAGCATCTGTGTAGACTGGACGATCCTCCAGCATCGTGGTGTATGAGCTCAGGTGTGACCATGTCCTCACCTCAGCCTTGGACACATTGTAAATCTGTATGGGAGAAATGAGACTCACAAGTGCACATCTTCCTGTCCAGTTTGGGACAAGGAGTCCTTTGTGTCTTGGTTTTAATGTTGTTAATTGACAGTTGAGCTTGAGCGAATTACAACTGTATTTTTCAAAAGTCAGTTTCTAAATCAGTAAATTTATTTTGGTATTTGTCATTGAAGTGGCAACATCTCCTCTCTTTCCCTACTTGACTTTACTCTTTCTTCAACATCCTCCACTTTCTTCCATATCAGCTTACTTTTGCTCTCGTGACCTTCCAACAGGGCCCACTGACATCCTCTCTCTCTCATTTAGAACTTCTGCTTCTCTTCCTTGTCTGACTTCTTCTAGTTCCTTTCTCAGTCTCTACTGCTCACGGTCCACTCTCTCTATCCCTTCTCTGTCTTTCGCTCTCTGTCACTATTATTGCCATTTTTAATTCAAATAAAGTTCAACGTGCATCATCTGTTTCTCCGTCCTCTTCAGTTTTTAACACTCCCTCTTTTATATGCCACAGAGCTTGTGGATTAGCTGGACTAGCTGCAACATTTGTGGTTGATGGCTTACTTTGTGTTTGCTTTAACATTTCTCGAACCTGAGCTTAAGGCCCACTGGTGCAATGTTCCTCTCTACTTTGAGTTGGCATGTTCCTGATTGGAATGTTACCCTTGTTTTCAAAATAAAATGCCTCCCTATCTCCAGTGAAACTGTTGTCCTTGTCCATGGGCTCCAGCTGCTGCGGGAGGGCCCGTCCCCTGCCAACCAGAATGCCACACACAGGACAGGAGGTGTGTTCTGCTGTTTTCTACACAATTTGAAGGAAAATCAATTTTGGATCACACCCCGAGTGAATTTCAAATCATCTTCTATTTTTTGCAGTTTCCATCTTTTCCTAAAAGCTGCTTTATGACTTAACTGAATAAAGAATACTCTAATAAGGTTACGGTTTTGGCGAGCAATGGAGTAGGCAGTGAATCGGAAGGGCTCTGTCATCTTCGATTTTAGTTTGATATATTTGTAGTGTTACATGCTCTTTTGGAACTTGGTGTTTCAACCGGCTGTTGAAAGCTCTCCCTGGCTGGCATATTCTGCTCCCAACTAACCATGGGCAAAAGAGGTAAAAAGTCAGAAAAACGACAGCGGACAAGACGACAAGTTAGCCCCCGAACAACTAACTAGCAGAAGCCCAGCTAGTAGCACATGCGAGGCCGACCTACAGGCTCCGTCGCTGACAGAAATAATGACACAGCTCACCGGTATGGAGGAGCGGATAATTCAAAACCTGAGAGCACAAATTTCTGCCAACCACGCCGCCATAACCAAACATGACCAAACAATTCAAGTCATGGAAACTTCCATGAATGATTTGCACTTGCGACTGACCACTCTGGAGACCACGGTCAAGAGTTACGCCAAAGTAAACGAGCAGCTGCAGTAAAAGGTGGATGACCTCAAAAACAGGTCCAGGAGATGTAATATTCGTATGATAGTGATACCAGAGGGAAGCGAGGGCATCAAACCGAGCTCTTTCCCTGAATCCTCCCTGGGAGAAGTCTTCGGCCCCGATGCGTTTTCACGCACCCCGACTGTAGACAGAGCCCACAGGCTGGCCGTCCAGAGGAGACAAGACGGCGCGCCCCGACCATTTATCGCCTGCATCCATCACCTCCAAGTGAAGCAGCGCATCCTGCAGCTCGCTCATGAAAAGGGATCTCTGGCCTTCAGGGGCAACACGATTCACATCTACCCAGATTACAGTGCCGAGGTGTCCAAGAGGAGAGCCGCTTTCGCCCCGATAAAAGCTGAACTGAGGAGAGCGGGATTCCAGTTTAGCCTACGCTTCCCCGCCATACACCGCATAATCACTGATGGATCCAGGCACGAATTCAGCACCCCCGCGGAAGCCGCCACGTTTTTGGAGCATAGACAACCAACTGAGTGAGTCCCTTACAAAGTTGGTGGAAAACGGAGTCACATCCCTCTTTTTTTCTCTTTGTACCCTGCTGGGTCATTTGGTAAGTGAACCGATCCCATTGATTTCATGAAGATTCCTGAAGTATATAACACCAACCAATTAACCTAATAACTAAGGTCTCCTTATATTGCGTTACTTTATTTACTGTATCTGTTTTATATACTCATTTTGTATTGCTTTTATCATCAGTCGCTACCTTGAGTCGACTCCTTTTATTTACTCATTCACTCACTCTTAGCCCGGATTTAAACTGATTCTGTTTGGAGAATGGGCTTTTCACCTGTGGACATTGCGCGGCAAGGATATATACTTAAAACACATAATTTCTGTAAGAGCTGTGAAGACTCACTACGTAACTTCTCAGTTTATTTCAATAACCCACCACGATGACAGCAAACTAAATTGACCATTTGTTTATTTTCTCTCTTCTCCCCATATGACTCCCATATATTTGTTCTGGGTTCAAGTTTAAAGTTCAAGGGACAGACTCCCTGATGTAGTTACTTTAAGTCCTTTACCTTAGTTTTAAGTGATTCGCCAAACACAATTCTACCTTTCTATGTATTTCACTGAAATCATTTCACTTTCAAGACAGAGCCTGAAGTGCAGACTAGAACAAAGCGCAAAGTAAGTAGAAGCACAAGCCTCGAGATAGGGTATATAGGTTACACATGTATGACGAATGCAATACTGTTTATTTATCCTTTTTTTGCCCCCTCTTATTTTCTGTCTACTCCTTTTTCCTGTTCTCCTTTTGTCAGCACGATACTCTCGGACATGGACCACTACACCACCTCCAACCTACACTATTCATTTACTATCCCTTCTGAACATACATGAGTACAGATCTCAATAAAAGGATGGGTAATACCACCAAATTTATATCCTGGAGTCAACAACCCAATCAAAAGACAAAAAGTCATGTCTCACCTACAACAGCCTAACATGGATGTTGCATTTTTACAAGAAACGCACCTCTGCAATGCTAATATTCTCAGCCTTAAAAAAGGCTGGGTCGACCAACTGTGCGATTCTAAATTCAATGCAAAATCTCGGGGGACGGCCATATTAATAAATAAAAAAATCTCTTCTCACTCTCAGGAGGTCATTAGCGACCCCAACGGGCAGTACATCATAGTTGTGGGACAGCTTTTTGCCAACCCTGTAATCTTGGTAAATCTATATGCACCAAACTGTGACGACAACAATTTTTTTGAAAGACTGTTTTTGACTATCCCGAAATTTGATACTGGATATCTTATAATAGGAGGGGATTTTAACCTTGTACTGGATGTCACTCTCGACAGGTCTTCAATCAAACCCCAGAATCTTACCAGGTCAGCCAGAGCAGTAAATGATTTTATGAATCAATGTGGTCTTTCTGATGTTTGGAGACTTCAGTCTCCCCATACCAGAGCTTATTCATTTTTCTCCAATGCTCATCACACCTATACACGTATAGATTACTTCCTGCTTGACAACAGGCTCTTACCCAAGATTACAGTATGTTCCTACACCGGTATTGTAATTTCAGATCATAGTATCCTTTATTTTGACCTAGAACTCCCAAACCACTCTCCTCCAAACAGGATTTGGAGACTTAACCTTTTATTATCGGACCAGAAATTTGTAGACTTCATTTCGTCTCAAATTGACTTTTTTCCTGGAGACAAATGCCTCTCCCAAGATTTCATACACCACATTATAGGAAACCCTTAAAGTATATATACGAGGACAAATCATTTCCTACTCCTCTACACTTAGAAAAGAAAAGGTAAGAAATCTGCAAGATATCTCTCAATAGTTATTGGACATTGACTCAAAATACGCTCAAACTCCCACTCCAGATTTGTATAAAGACCGTTTAAGACTACAGACAGAATTTCACTTATTAACCACTGACGAGGCAATGTAGCCGCAAGAGGACACAAGCCAGTGTCTTATTGTGCCGGTCCCAAGCCCGGATAAATACAGAGGGTTGCGTCAGGAAGGGCATCCGGCGTAAAACTTTTGCCAAATCAAAGATGCGAATCAAACCTATGACTTCCATACCGGATCGGTCGAGGCCCGGGTTAACAACGACCGCCATCGGCGCTGTTGACCTACAGGGCGCCGGTGGAAATTGGATTACTGTTGGTCGAAGAAGGAGAGGAGGAAAGTGCGTTCGCACGAAGAAAGAGAAGAGGAACACCAAGAGTATAGGACTGAGAGTAGGGACGTTGAATGTTGGAACTATGACGGGAAAAGGTAGAGAGTTGGTTGACATGATGCAGAGGAGGAAGGTAGACATACTGTGTGTCCAGGAGACCAGGTGGAAAGGTAGCAAGGCTAGAAGTTTAGGAGCAGGGTTCAAGTTGTTCTATCATGGTGTAGATGGGAAGAGAAATGGAGTAGGAGTTATCTTGAAGGAGGAGTTTGTTAGGAATGTCCTGGAGGTAATAAGAGTGTCAGATAGAGTGATGAGTCTGAAGCTAGAAATAGAAGGTGTGATGTTCAATGTTGTTAGCGGGTATGCTCCACAGGTAGGATGTGAGCTGGAGGAGAAGGAGAAATTCTGGTCGGACCTTGATGAAGTGATGCAGAGCATGCCTAGAAGTGAGAGAGTTGTCATTGGAGCAGACTTCAATGGACATGTTGGTGCAGGAAACAGAGGTGATGAGGAAGTGATGGGCAGGTTTGGTATCCAGGAGAGGAACGCAGAAGGACAGATGGTAGTTGACTTTGCAAAAAGGATGGAAATGGCTGTAGTGAATACTTTCTTCCAGAAGAGGCAGGAACATAGAGTGACCTATAAGAGTGGCGGTAGGAGCACACAGGTAGACTACATCTTGTGTAGACGGTGTAACCTGAAAGAGATCAGTGACTGCAAAGTAGTGGTAGGTGAGAGTGTAGCCAAACAGCATAGGATGGTGGTGTGTAGGATGACTCTGGTGGTGAGGAAGATGAAGAGGGCAAAGGCAGAGCAGAAGACGAAATGGTGGAAGCTGAAAAAGGAAGAGTGTTGTATGACTTTTAGGAAGGAGTTAAGACAGGCTCTGGGTGGTCAGGAGGTGCTTCCAGATGACTGGACAACTACAGCTAATGTGATCAGGGAGACAGGTAGGAGAGTACTTGGTGTGTCATCTGGAAGGAAAGTAGATAAGGAGACTTGGTGGTGGAATGAGGAGGTACAGGAGTGTATACAGAGAAAGAGGTTAGCCAAGAGGAAGTGGGACACTGAGAGGACTGAGGAGAGTAGGCAGGAGTACAGGGAGATGCAGCGTAAGGTGAAGGTAGAGGTAGCAAAGGCCAAACAAGAAGCTTATGATGACTTGTATGCTAGGTTGGACAGTAAGGAGGGAGAGACTGATCTATACCGGTTGGCAAGACAGAGAGATAGAGATGGGAAGGACGTGCAGCAGGTTAGGGTGATTAAGGATAGGGATGGAAGTCTATTGACAGGTGCCAGTAGTGTGATGGGAAGATGGAAAGAGTACTTTGAAGAGTTGATGAACGTGGAAAATGAGAGGGAACAAAGACTAGAAGAGGTGACTGTTGTGGACCAGGATGTAGCAAAGATTAGTCAGGATGAAGTGAGGAGGGCATTGAAGAGGATGAAGAGTGGAAAGGCAGTCGGTCCTGATGATATACCTGTAGAGGTATGGAAGTGTCTAGGAGAGGTGGCGGTAGAGTTTCTGACTGGGTTGTTCAACAGGATCTTAGATAGTGAGAAGATGCCTGAGGAATGGAGGAGAAGTGTGCTGGTTCCCATTTTTAAGAACAAGGGAGATGTGCAGAGTTGTGGCAACTACAGAGGAATAAAGCTGATGAGCCATACAATGAAGTTATGGGAGAGAGTAGTGGAAGCTAGACTAAGGGCAGAAGTGAACATTTGTGAGCAGCAGTATGGTTTCATGCCAAAACAGAGTACTACAGATGCAGTATTTGCTTTGAGGATGTTGATAGAGAAGTACAGAGAAGGCCAGAGGGAGCTGCATTGTGTTTTTGTAGATCTGGAGAAAGCTTATGACAGGGTGCCCAGAGAGGAACTGTGGTATTGTATGAGGAAGTCTGGAGTGGCAGAGAAGTATGTTAGAACGGTGCAGGACATGTATGAAGACTGTAAGACAGTGGTGAGGTGTGCTGTAGGTGTGACAGAGGAGTTCAAGGTGGAGGTGGGACTGCATCAGGGATCAGCTCTGAGCCCCTTCTTGTTTGCCATGGTGATGGACAGGCTGACAGACGAGGTTAGACAGGAATCTCCATGGACTATGATGTTTGCAGATGACATTGTGATCTGCAGTGAGAGCAGGGAACAGGTGGAGGAGAAGCTAGAGAAGTGGAGGTTTGTCCTGGAAAGGAGAGGAATGAAGGTTAGCCGCAGTAAGACAGAGTACATGTGTGTGAATGAGAGGGACCCAAGTGGAAGAGTGAGGTTACAGGGAGAAGAGATCAAGAAGGTGGAGGATTTTAAGTACTTAGGCTCAACAGTCCAGAGCAATGGAGAGTGTGGAAAAGAGGTGAAGAAGCGTGTCCAGGCAGGATGGAACGGGTGGAGGAAAGTGTCAGGTGTGATGTGTGATGTGTGATAGAAGAGTTTCAGCTAAAATGAAAGGAAAGGTGTACAAAACTGTGGTGAGACCAGCGATGTTGTTTGGTCTAGAGACAGTGTCACTGAGGAAAAGACAGGAGACAGAGCTGGAGGTAGCAGAGATGAAGATGCTGAGGTTCTCTCTGGGAGTGACCAGGAAGGATAGGATCAGGAATGAGCATATCAGAGGGACAGCACATGTTAGAGGTTTTGGAGATAAAGTCAGAGAGGCCAGACTGAGATGGTTTGGACATGTCCAGAGGAGAGATAGTGAATATATTGGTAGAAGGATGCTGAGTTTTGAACTGCCAGGCAGGAGGCCTAGAGGAAGACCAAAGAGGAGGTTTATGGATGTAATGAGGGAGGACATGAAGGTAGTTGGTGTGAGAGAAGAGGATTCAAAGGACAGGGCTAGATGGAGGAAATTGATTCGCTGTGGCGACCCCTGAAGGGAAAAGCCGAAAGGAAAAGAAGAAGAACCACTGACGAGGCAACTTGTTTTATCATGAAGGCTAGGCACAATACTTACGAATTCGGTGACAAAGCAGACAAGCTACTAGCCATGCAAGCCCGTCAAGCAGCTGCCTCCCATTCGATCACAAAGATTCAGTCACACACAGGTGACATATTGACAGACCATGACGACATAAACAGCACTTTTTTACAGTTCTACTCCAACCTTTATACACCAGAATGCAGTGATGACTCTGACCTCCCTCACAATTTCTTTGACAATTTGACCCTTCCTGCTCTTTCCAGTGACCAAAACGCCAAACTAAATGCAGAAATCTCAATCTCTGAAATTGTCGCAGCTATAAAAGCTATGCAAAACAATAAATCACCTGATGGTTTCACATGTGAATTTTATAAACAATTTGCCCCCCAATTGGCACCAACCTTCAAGCAATGTTTAAAGAAGCATTCTCCTTAAGGATTCTCCCCATGACACTGAGACAAGCCTTGATCACCTTATTGGCAAAGAAAGATAAAGATTCACTTTTATGCTCATCATATCGTCCTATCTCTATGCTAAATGTGGATTTTAAAATTCTATCGAAGGTTCTAGTTAAAACACTTTAAAAAAAGTGGTCGCTGATATTATTTTACCCGATCAAACGGGATTCATCCAGGGCCGACACTCCTACTCAAACTTAAGAAGGCTATTTAATGTGGTCCAGTCGGCCCAGTCAAAATTACATGAGGTAGTAATTTCACTTGACGCTGAAAAAGCTTTTGACCGGGTCGATTGGACACATCTACTGTTCACTCTTCGTAGGTTCGGCTTTGGTAATGAGTTCATCGTGTCACGCCCTGTGTTGGTGACTGCTCCAGCCTCTCCTCCTAGTCTTGTGTTCACAGGTGTGGGTGTGGGCGGAGTCGTCCTGGGAGTAGCTTCACCTGGATCCCATCTGCAATCAGCCGGCTTCTTAGACCCAGCTCTCCACGCAGACAGTGCCAGATTGTTGCTCTATTTTGATGTTGGTGATTCTGGTCTCCCTACTGCTGCCTCCTTTTACCACACACGTGCTGTGGTCCTCCGCCTGCTTTTGTTTGAATAAACGCAGCTTTTTGGATTTTTGGACTCTGGTGTCACTAATTGGGTTCCACTCTATAGTGTGCCGTAACAGAACAATCTGGCCATGACAAACCCAAGTGACCTAGACGCTTTTAAACAAGCTTTGTCCTCACAAGGGATTCTTGTGGGCCAACATGAACTGACGTTACGGGGAGTAGTGGAGAAGCTTCACGACCTGTCTTCAACTATCTCCGAGCTCACTAACCAGATGAACCAGCTCCCTGCTCTTCTCGCCTCCTCTGCTGCTGCTGCTGCTGCTTCTCCTGGACCAAGTAATTCTTCTGACCCTGCTGTACCACCATCGGGCCCACCTCTTCAGCCTTCCTCCTCCCGGGAACCCCTCATGCCCATTCCTGAGAGATACTCTGGTGATTTGGGCGCTTGTGGTCGCTTCCTCCTCCAGTGCTCTCTGGTGTTCCAGCAACAACCCTCCACATACAACTCAGGTAAGTCCCGCATTGCATTCATTCTAAGTTTACTTACTGGCAAGGCTGCTCAATGGGCTACGGCCTTGTGGGACAGTAATTCACCTACATGTCAATCATATGTGGTATTTTCCCGAGAAATGAGGAGAGTGTTTGATCATCCTGTCAAAGGAAAGGAGGCTTCTAAGCGTTTGCTAGCTCTTAGCCAAGGTTCCTCCTCAGTAGCCCAATATGCCATAGACTTCCGTATTTTGGCTGCTGAGAGTGGATGGGACAATGAGGCCCTCCAAGGTGTGTTTTTACAGGGATTAGCTGAGAATATTAAAGATGAATTGGCAGCCCGGGATGAAACCAATAATCTTGAAGAGCTCATAACTCTGACTATCCGTCTGGATAACCGGCTTAGGGAGAGGCGCAGAGAGAAGGCCAATCGTCCACCTACTCCTCGGGGCCACATCTTTTCTCAAATGCCTGTGTTTAATGTTCCAACCAGTTCTCCTGTGCCGTCTAACCCTTTGGAAGTACTGCCTACGGAGGAACCTATGCAATTGGGTCGAGCCCACCTTTCTCCTGATGGACGACTACGACGCCGGAGATCGGGCCGGTGCATTTACTGCGGTGAGGCCGGCCACTACATTAAGCACCTGCCCGAAACGGCCAAAAGAGAGGGCTCACCAGTGAGGGGAGAGGTCAAGGTGAGCCAAATCTCCTCTCCCCAGTCCAACTGCCCTGATCGCCTCCAAGTCCCGTCATCTCTCTTCTGGCTGAGTGAGTCTGTTCCCGTCTTCTCGTTCATTGACTCTGGTGCAGACGATAATTTCATTGACGCAGCCTTAGTTCAGCAAGCCAATATTCCCACTGTTTTAATTGAGGCACCTCGCAATGTTAAGGCATTAAATGGACACACCCTAGCCAAAATTACTCACCGCACTGTGCCCTTAACCCTCCTACTGTCTGGGAATCATAGTGAAACTATACAACTTTTGGTTATCAGCTCCCCCGATGCCCCAGTTGTCCTTGGTCTTCCCTGGCTTAAGATCCATAACCCTCACATTGATTGGGCAGTTAACAAGATAACCAGCTGGAGTATTTTTTGCCATTCCCATTGCCTCAACTCGGCTGTAACTTCCAATGTCCGACCCCCTACTCCACCACTCAGTCCTCCAGATTTGTCTCTAGTTCCTGAGGATTATCACGATTTAGGAGAGGTTTTTAGTAAGCAAGGGGCTCTGTCTTTACCCCCACACAGACCATATGACTGTGCTATTGACTTGTTGCCTGGCGCCCCCTTGCCCTCAAGCCGTCTGTACAAGTTATCACGCCCCGAAAGGGAAGCAATGGAGATGTATATCAAAGACTCATTAACAGCTGGGTTAATTCGTCCATCATCGTCTCCATTGGCTGCAGGATTCTTTTTTGTTGACAAGAAAGACAAGTCATTGCGCCCATGTATTGATTATCGTGGATTAAATGAAATTACAGTGAAAAACAAGTATCCCCTGCCTCTCATAGACTCGGCTTTCCAGCCACTCCACCAGGCTACCATTTTCACCAAATTAGACCTCAGGAATGCATACCATCTTGTTCGCATCAGAACTGGAGATGAATGGAAAACTGCCTTTAACACACCTATTGGACATTTTGAATATCAGGTTATGCCATTTGGGTTAACCAATGCCCCTGCGGTTTTTCAGACATTAGTTAATGACGTTCTCAAGGACATGATCAACAAGTTTGTTTTTGTCTATTTAGATGACATCCTGATTTTTTCCAAAGACCTTCCGCAACATAGACAACATGTCCGCACTGTTCTTCAGCGTCTGCTCGAAAACAAACTCTTTGTTAAGGCCGAGAAATGTCAGTTTCATGCAACTTCAGTTAATTTTCTTGGTTTTGTTATTGAGCAGGGTCAAGTCAAAGCAGACCCCGAAAAAGTACAAGCAGTGGCCGAGTGGCCGAGACCTGAGACCCGCAAACAACTCCAACGTTTTCTTGGTTTCGCGAACTTTTATCGCAGATTCATTAAAGACTACAGCAGGAAAGCAGCCCCTCTTACCCAACTCACCTCCACATCTATCCCATATAAGTGGTCCTCTGAAGCAGATGCTGCATTCAATATGCTTAAGACTCTTTTTGTTTCAGCTCCAGTTCTCTCTCACCCAGATCCCACCAGGCAATTTATTGTGGAGGTTGATGCTTCTGACTCTGGAGTAGGTGCCGTCCTTTCTCAACGCTCTGCTATGGACCAAAAACTTCACCCGTGTGCTTTCTTTTCCCGCCGACTCTCTCCAGCAGAAAGGAATTACGATATTGGTAACAGAGAACTGTTAGCTGTGGTTTTGGCTCTCCAAGAATGGCGTCATTGGTTAGAGGGAGCTGAGCATCCCTTCATTATCTGGACGGACCATAAAAATCTTTCCTACCTGCGGGCAGCTAAAAGGTTAAACTCTCGGCAAGCTAGATGGGCTCTCTTCATGGGGAGATTTAACTTCACCCTTACCTACCGGCCTGGCTCTCGGAATATTAAACCAGACGCTCTATCCCGTCAGTCAGTTGTTGATGAATCCGATTCTCGGCCTGAGACCATTCTCCTTCCAGCACAAATTGTGGATTACCCGGTGACCATGCCTGCCTGCATGATTGGGTCCTTGCACTGGGAGATTGAGAAGGCAGTTCAGGAAGCTCAGCGCTCTCAGCCAGACCCAGGTAATGGCCCACCAAATTGTTTATTTGTCCCAGACTCTGTCCGGTCCAAAGTTCTTCAATGGGGGCATTCATCTAAACTTACCTGTCACCCTGGTTATAACCGCACACTTTCATTTCTGCAACAAAGGTTTTGGTGGCCCACCATGAAGCAGGATACTCGATCCTTTGTTTCATCTTGTACTGTTTGTGCTCGCAGCAAGTCCTCTCATCAGCAGCCAGCTGGTCTCCTTCACCCACTCCCTATTCCCAGCAGGCCATGGTCTCACATCGCCATAGACTTTGTCACGGATCTTCCTCCTTCAGAGAGTAATACCTGTATACTTACAATAGTAGATCGATTCTCCAAGTCAGTGCATTTTGTTCCCCTAACTAAATTACCTTCTGCTACAGAAACTGCTAACCTTCTCGTCAATAATGTATGTAGGTTGCATGGAATTCCCCTTGACATAGTCTCTGATAGAGGACCTCAATTTACATCTCAAGTGTGGAAAGCTTTTTGCCGTGCTCTGGGGACATCTGTTAGTCTCTCTTCAGGTTACCATCCACAATCGAATGGACAAGCAGAGCGGGTGAATCAGGACTTGGGGTCTGCCTTGCGTTGCGTGACCTCACGCCATCCATCCTCCTGGAGTACATACCTGCCATGGATTGAATACGCACACAACTCCCTTGTCTCTTCTGCTACTGGGATGTCTCCCTTCATGTCCTGTCTGGGCTACCAACCGCCTCTGTTCCCTGACCAGGAGAGGGATGTCTCTGTACCTTCTGTCCAAGCTCACCTCAGACGTTGCCGCCTCGTGTGGAAGACCACTCAAGCTGCTCTACGCCGCACGGCAACTCGGAATCAGGAGCTTGCGGATAAGCGTCGTAAGCCAGCCCCTGCTTATAAACCTGGTCAGAAGGTGTGGCTTTCCTCTCGGGATCTCCCTCTCCAGGTGGAGTCACGTAAGCTGGCACCCAAATTCGTTGGCCCGTATGTCATTGAAAAAGTGATTAACCCTTCTGTGGTCCGCCTTAAGTTGCCGTCCTCTCTAAATGTCCACCCTTCGTTCCATGTATCCCTCCTCAAGCCTGTCTCTTGCAGCCCTCTGTGCCCTCCGTCCGTTCCCCCTCCTCCCCCCCGGTTGGTGGATGGGCATCCGGCCTTTACTGTCCGTTGCGTCCTGGACGTCCGGCGGAGGGGTAGGGGGTTCCAGTATCTGGTGGACTGGGAGGGGTATGGTCCGGAGGAGCGTTCCTGGATTCCACGGGGCCACATCCTTGATGTTTCACTCCTCCGTGACTTCTACAGGGCTTTTCCTGATAAGCCTGGTTGGGCGCCTGGAGTCGCCCGCTAGAGGGGGGGGGGTACTGTCACGCCCTGTGTTGGTGACTGCTCCAGCCTCTCCTCCTAGTCTTGTGTTCACAGGTGTGGGTGTGGGCGGAGTCGTCCTGGGAGTAGCTTCACCTGGATCCCATCTGCAATCAGCCGGCTTCTTAGACCCAGCTCTCCACGCAGACAGTGCCAGATTGTTGCTCTATTTTGATGTTGGTGATTCTGGTCTCCCTGCTGCTGCCTCCTTTTACCACACACGTGCTGTGGTCCTCCGCCTGCTTTGTTTGAATAAACGCAGCTTTTTGGATTTTTGGACTCTGGTGTCACTAATTGGGTTCCACTCTATAGTGTGCCGTAACACATCGCTTGGATCACTCTACTTTACTCCTCCCCCCTGGCATCAGTAATCACTAATAATACTAATAATAATTTCCCTTTGGGAAATAAGTTGATCGGGATGAGACAAGGATGCCCCCTATCGCCCCTACTTTTTGCAATCTCAATCGAACCTCTCGCAATTACACTGCGACTTTGCAAAGATTTTAAAGGAATACAGCGAGTGAGCTTGGAATTCAAAGTTTCCCTATATGCAGATGACCTTCGTTTATACGTTTCTGATTTGGCTTCTTCTCTCCCTTCCATCTTAAACATTCTAAGACAATTCGGACAAATTTCAGGATACAGGTTGAATTTGCAAAAGAGTGAAATGTTTTCCTTGAAAGCTGAGACTGATCCACCCTCAAACCTCTTCCCCTTCAAAACGGCCTTAAATACTTAGGGATCACGAGTACTCGCACTTTGCCCACCACCTTCACAAAGAATTTTTCCACTCTCCTTGATAAATGTAAACAGGACATGAACAGATGGGCTTCTCTACCACTAACAGCTGTAGGGCGTGTTAACCTTGTCAAGATGTTAATACTGCCAAATTTCTATACCTATTCCAAAATATTCCAATTTTAATCAAAAGATCCTTTTTCAAAACACCTGATAAAATCCTCGTTTCTTTCATATGTGAGAACAAACCCAGCCGTATCAGCAAGATTCACCTCCAGAAATCAAAGCAATCAGGAGGTCTGGCCCTGCCAAATTTTCTTTTCTACTACTGGGCATGCAACTTTCAAAACCTAATCCACTGGTTTGAGGATGATTCAGATACAGGGACACCAGACTGGGTGCAACTAGAACTCTCATCATGCCGATACAGCCAAAACTCAGTGATCTGTGCTGCCCTCCCCCTCGTTAGTAATAACTTGACTTCAAACACAATAGTTAACAATTCTATGAAAATATGGGCTCATTTTAGAAAACACTTTGGAATTCAAAGTCCTTCCACTCTCTCTCCCATTAAGATGAATCTCATGTTTACCCCATCCTGGACGGATCCTACATTTACCCAGTGGTTTGACAGAGGCATTAAAACAATTTGTAACCTATACATGGAAAATACATTTGCATTCTTTTCCCAACTCTCTCAAACATACAGTTTGCCCAAGAACCACTTCTTTCGCTACCTTCAGATCAGGAGCTTTGTACAGAAGACATTTCACCCTTTCACAGATAAACCTGGTGACTCACAAACACACTGTATCTTAGAACCGAAATCAGACAGCAAAGGACTGACAACTCAGATCTACGACATCATTCAGCAAATTAACCCACCCTCGACGGAAGACTTGAGAAGGACTTGGGACTCTGACCTTGGAATAACTCTTAGAGATGGACAATGGGCCTCTGTATTCATAATTAATCTATATCTGCAACGCATAGCTTAATTCAGCTGAAAATCATACATGGAGCTCACTTTACCAAAATTAGGTTGGGAAAGATCTGTCCGAACCTCGATCCATTATGCCCTCGATGCAGAAACCAGCCTGCTGATTTAATCCATATGTTTTGGCTGTGTCCGAATCTTTTGGACAAGTATTTTTAAAGCCCTTAGTGAGATTTTTGGGACTCGTTTCGACCCCAACCCAATCTGCGCCCTTTTTGCCCTCACACCTGAGGAATCCCAGGGTGTCCTACCTGCTAAAGCCCATGTTGTCATAGCTTTTACCACACTCCTTGCACGGTGCCTGATTCTCTTTAAATGGAAGCAGCACACTCCGCCATCTTTTTCTCATTGGGTTAAAGACGTCATGTACTTCTTGAAACTAGAAAAAATTAATATACACTCAGAGGGTCCTCCCAAGCCTTCCTCAAAGGTTTGGAGGCCATTCTTTGACTACGACGACTCTGTACAAGAACCCCTTAACACTCCGTAGGAGCGGCCTCTCACAATCCCTGTGGTGTGTTTGTGTTTGTGTGCCTGTGTGATCTTATGTGCATGTGGACATACAATGCCTTCTTTTTGGCAGCTCTGTGGTGCGGCACGTTAAACTAGAGACACCAGCAACCATAGTCAAGTGTATCCCGGGTGCCAGAGCGGGCGTCATCGAGTCATTTTTGAAACTGCTGGCTAAAGATAAACGTACATATGGTAAGATAGTAATCCATGTCGGCGGTAATGACACCCGGTTACGCCAATCGGAGGTCACAAAAATTAATATCCAATCGGTGTGCAGCTACGCAAAAACAATGTCAGACTCCGTAGTGTTCTCTGGCCCCCTTCCCAATCTGACCAGTGATGACATGTATAGCCGCGTGTCTTCACTCAACCGTTGGCTGTCTAGGTGGTGTCCTGCTAATGACATTCAGTTTGTTGATAATTGGCGGACTTTTTGGGGAAAACCCGGTCTCATTAGGAGAGACGGCATACATCCCACTTGGAATGGCGCTGCTCTCCTGTCAAAAAAGCTGACCACTTTTATTTCTGCCCCAAAACCATGACCCAGAGTTGAGACCGGGATGCAGAGTCGCAGTCTTAAACAAGTCTCTGCACTCCTAGAACGGTCACCCACTGTACCATCACCCACTGTAATGTTACCCACTGTAATGTTACCCACTGTAATGTTACCCACTGTAATGTTACCCACTACACTTTCACCTACTGTAGTGTCACCCACTGTACACACCATTGAGACTGTGTCTGTCCCTCGACCATTTAAAGTTAATTCATGCAAATTCAAGTCATTTCAAGTCCAGAGGAAAGCAAAACCAGGACTTCAATAGTTCTGGAGTACAAAACAATAAAATGTGGTCTCCTAAATATTAGATCTCTGTCTTCAAAAGCTGTTTTAATCAATGACATTATATCAGATTATCAAATAGATTTATTCTGTTTAACGGAAACCTGGCTAAGTGAGGATGAGTATTTTTCCCTAAATGAAGCTACTCCTCCTGGTCACCTAAATTATCAGATCCCTCGAGTCTCAGGCAGAGGTGGTGGAGTTGCATCAATATTTAATTCCTCGCTAGAATTGAGCCCTAAACTAAAAATTATCTTCAATTCATTTGAAAGTCTTAGTCTGAGCCTATCAAACCCAATCCAGAAACTACTTCAGCCCCTATTATTTGTCATCATTTTATCGTCCTCCTGGTCCATACAGTGACTTTCTATCTGAATTTGCCGATTTCTTAACTAGTTTAATTCTTAAAACTGATAAGGTCTTAATTGTTGGTGATTTCAATATTCATGTGGACGACAGTAATGATAGCCTCAGTAGAGCATTTATGGCATTATTAGACTCAATAGGCTTTAGTCAGTGTGTACAGGAACCTACCCACCAGTTCGAGCATACTCTGGATTTAGTCTTGATTTATGGGATTGAAATTGAGGAGTTGATCATCTTTCCTCGTAATCCTATCCTTTCTGACCACTGCCTGATAGCTTTCGACATTCGGCTATTGTGTAATTCTCTTCCTGCAAAAAATGTTTGTACTAGAAACTTATCAGATCATACTATTTCTAAATTCAGGGAAGAAATCCCAAGTATGCTTAATCTAATCCCACTACTGAACAATACAGGGGGTCATTTTCTGAACTAAGTTAATGCTAGCCCATCTCAAATTGATGAGTTTGTTGACGTTACTTCTGACTCTCTGCGAAAAACCTTAGATTTAATTGCTCCACTAAAAAATAAGACTATAAAACAGGGGATGCGAGCTCCCTGGTTTAATTCTCATACCCACCAATTAAAGCAAGAATCCCGACAACTTGAGAGGAAATGGCGTTCTACTAAATTAGAAGAATACCGCACTGCGTGGCATGATGGTTTACATAAATACAGGAAGGCACTTTGTTCCGCTAGAGCAGCCTATTATTCATCATTAATCGAGGACAATAGAAACAATCACAGATTCTTGTTCAGTACTGTATCCAGACTGACAAAGAACCACAGTGCATTTGAGACTTGTATTCCATCAAGTCTCCACAGCAATGATTTTATGAATTTCTTCAATAATAAGATCCTGCTCATCAGAGACAAATTAATGGTGTCCTGTCCTCAAACTCTGGTCCTTCTTTAGGTCCCTTAGATCCGGAAAACACACAGCTGACTCCTGAACCCTTTGGTTCTATGGATGTCTTTTCTCCAATACAGATCAGTCAGCTGATTAAAATAGTCTCCTCAGCTAAACCATCCTCCTGTCTGTTAGATCCAATTCCAACTAAACTCATCAAAGTAGCCCTACCTTTACTTGGCAACCACTTCCTTAATATAATTAACATGTCTTTATCTACTGGATATGTACCACGGTCCTTTAAAGTAGCTGTAATTAAGCCACTTCTCAAAAAACCTAACCTGGACCCTACTGTTCTAAATAATTATCGACCCATCTCAAATCTCCCGTTTTTATCTAAGATGTTGGAGAAAATAGTCGCTAATCAGTTTTGTGATTTCCTTAAATCCAACAGTTTATTCGGGAATTTCCAGTCAGGTTTCAGGGAACATCATAGTACGGAAACAGCACTTGTCAAAGTTAGCAACGACCTTCTAACCGCTTCAGACAGAGGACTTGTTTCTATACTGGTTCTCTTGGACCTCAGTGCGGCGTTTGACACAATTGACCACAATATTCTTCTGGCACATCTGGACCAAACAATTGGTATTAAGGGATCAGCACTGATGTGGTTTAAGTCCTATTTAACTGACCGTTCCCAGTTTGTTCACGTTAATAACGACTCCTCTCAGTCAACTACAGTTAGCTATGGAGTTCCTCAAGGCTCGGTTCTTGGTCCAATACTGTTTATCTTGTACATGCTTCCTCTGGGTAATTTGATAAGGAAACACTCCATCAACTTCCATTGTTATGCCGATGATACGCAATTATATCTCTGGATTAAACCTGACGAAGTCAGCCAGTTATGCAAATTACAGGTGTGTATCAAAGGGATTAAAGATTTGATGACGGATAACTTTTTGCATCTCAATTCTGATAAAACTGAGGTTGTTGTGCTCGGCCCAAAAACTGTTAGGGATGTAGTGCCAAGTGATGTAATAACCTTGGATGGCATCACGTTTGAGGCCAAAACCACTGCGAGGAACCGAGGTGTCATCTTTGATCAGGATCTCTGGTTTAACACACACATTAAGCAGGTTTCTAGAACAGCCTTTTCCATCTCAAACATTGTTAAAATCAGGCATATTTTAAAATGGAGTGATGCAGAGAAATTAATCCACGCTTTCATCACTTCCAGACTAGATTACTGTAACGCACTTTTTTCAGGCTGCCCCAAAAAGTCGCTGAAGTCTTCAACTAATTCAGAATGCTGCCACCCAGGTTCTGACCAGGACCAGTACCAGAGACCAGGTTCTGACCAGGACCAGTGCCAGAGACCAGGTTCTGACCAGGACCAGTGCCAGAGACCATATTTCTCCTGTGTTGCTTCTCTGCACTGGCTTCCTGTGAAAGCTAGGATAGATTTTAAAATACTCCTCCTCACTTCCAAAGCCCTTGATGGCACCGACCTATCGGAAGGAACTTTTAGTTCCTTATAATCCATCTAGAGCATTACGCTCTCAACATACTGGCCTACTAGAATTTATAAAAGTAGGACGGGGGCTAGAGCCTTTTGCTATCAAGCCCCTCTATTGTGGAACCACCTCCCTACCTCAGTTCGGGGGGCAGACACCCTCTCACTATTTAAGACTAGACTTAAAACTTTTCTTTTTCATAAATTTTACAATTAATGGCAACTTAGGTTACTACGTTTATATTCATATAGACCTACACTGGTGGAGACTCAACATCCAGACTCACTGAGTTCCTCTCTCCTCCCCCTTCTCTCCAACCATCTCTGTTACTCCTCCTCCTCTCTGACCTCACTCTCCAAGTCTCCAATCACACCGTACTAACTAAACTTCTTCCCTGGAGTCTCTGTGCTCTATGTCCTCACAGGTTTTTCTCAGGTTCACCCCTCATCCACCCATCTGCTATGGACCTGCTCTTCCCATCCCACCAGTACCACCCCTAACCTAATTATGGGCTGGGGTCCGGCTTCCTTTTTCCTCAGCGCCACCATACTGTTCCACCCCTCATCCACCCATCTGCTGTGGACCATCTGCTGTGGACCTACACCTCCGAGCCCACCAGTATCACCCCCATCTCTCCATGTGCTGTGGACCTTCTCCTCAAAGCCCACCAGTACCACCCCTCAACTATCCATCGGCTGGGGTCCTGCTTCCTTTCCTCCTCCTTCCTCCATACAGTCATCCACACAGCTGTAATTGTGCCTTGACTTTATCAACCTTAACCATATTGATACTGTCTCTCTCTGGCCTGTCTCACTCTCTCTCTCTGATGCTGTTCTTATCTTCCTTTGATTTCTTTTCCCCCCAACCGGTCGAGGCGGATGGCCGCCCAAAAGAGTCTGGGTTCCTGCCCGGAGTTTCTTCCTCATCGAGGGAGTTTTTCCCTCCACTGTCTCTGATGCTCTGGAGGGTTCAGTTGGGTTTCTCTGTCTGTTAAAGCGCTTTGAAATGTCTGCTGTCATGATTAAGCGCTATATAAATAAAACTTGATTGATTTTCCCCCTTTTTTCTCTTTTATTTGTATTTTTTTTATTTGTATTTTATATTTGTTTCTTTTCTATATGTAACCTTGTGTGTTTGTGGGTGGTTGGTGGGACGGCGGCCTGCAGCTGGACCTGTGGAAGGCGGAACGGGAGGGATGATTTCTGATATACATTGTAGTGTGTGTGTGTGTGTGTGTGTGTGTGTGTGTGTGTCAGATTAGAAGAGTTCAAGTGTGAGTTCGATCTCTTCAGTGTGGTTCCCGATCCAGCCTCCAAAACATCCTCATATTGATCACTGATCAGTGTCGATGTTTTCTGATCATCTTAAATGAAACACACTGAAAACAAACGTCCTGATGACACCAGCTCATGTGATTTATGAACCCAGTACTGATGAACCAGGAACCAGTCAGGCTTTGATCAGGTCACCAGGCTGAAGTCGCCCCATCTGATTTTTTGTGTAGATGTCAAACACACATTCCACACTCAACACGCCATGGTTTAGCACGTGTCATGTCACAATCACTATGTGACTCATCTGATCGGTTTTGTTTTTAGGTCAATGCAATCGTATAAATTCATGTCATTATTGTCATACATGAGGTGCAGCGGATTTAAACAAGATGGCAATGTCTTTTCCTGAATAACCTGCGTCACGTATGTCGGGGTATGGACCCAAATGCAGGACACCAAAGGCAAAACTGTCATCCATGATTTATTAACAAACTCAAAACTTCTCCAGACAGACAAGAAACTCAAAATCAGGAAAGACTACCAGGAACCAAACATGAGCAATGCGCCAGCACCTAGCTCTCATTCAGCGAGACTTAAAAAGCCTCGGGGTCATTGGCCCAAAACAAGTTCAGGTGTGACGATAAGTAACAGGTGTGGAGCCGTGGCTCTACCCACAAGCTTGGCCTCTCCCTGCCAAACCCAACTGTGACAGTACCCCTCCCTCAAGGGACAGGGTCAGACTCGGACTGGGGAGAAGGGACAGGGTCAGACTCGGACTGGGGAGCAGGGACAGGGTCAGACTCGGACTGGGGAAGAGGGACAGGGTCAGACTTGGACTTGGGAGCAGGAACCCCAGTGAGGTCTGGAGCAGGAGTAGAAGAACCTGACGACGCCCCGAGACAGGTCCGCTGGCAGGTCGCGCCCCACTCCCGAACGCAGAAGGCTGTCCAGTCGATGTTGGGATTGTGCAGGCGGAGCCAGGAGTACCCCAGAATGACGGGCTGGTTAGGTGTGGACAGAAGCAGGAACTGGATGCTCTCACCGTGCCCCCCTGGCAGGAGCATGCGCACCGGGTTGGTTTGAGATGTTACCCTCCCCAGCACATGTCCGTCCAGGGCTCTGGCTGCAACGGGCGACGGCAGCGGCTCCGGGCGTAGACCCAGCTGAAGAGCGAGGTTCTCATCCATGATGCTCCCATCAGCCCCAGAATCCAGGAGTGCGGCGATGGAGTGGGAACCAGAAGGCAGCAGGAACTCGGCGGTGATGCTTGGCCTTTCAGAGGAGGCGGGATCAGCGATGGAGCTCACCAGTATGCCTCCGTTCACTGGTGAGCTCTGGCTTTTACTGGGCACCGGCTGACGAAGTGCCCTGGCTGACCGCAGTACATGCAGAGGTTCAAGCGCTGTCTTCTCTCCCTCTCCTCAGGTGAGAGGCGGGTGCGGCCAAGCTGCATCGGCTCCGGATCCCCCTCACACACAGGGGTGACTGAGGCAGACAGGAGAGAGGTCGGTGCCGCTGTAGGCTTGGAGCGAGGAGGACTGCGGGGACGGGCAGGGCGTGGCTGGAGCTCAGAGCGTCTCTCTCTCCGGCGTGCCTGGATGCGCAGATCAATGCGGGTGGCGAGTTCAATCAGGCGCTCCAGTGTTGACGGCAGCTCATACGCAACCAGCTCGTCCTTGATGTATCCAGCCAGCCCCCGCAAAAAGATGTCACGGAGGGCGACCGGGTTCCAGTCACACAGAGGGGCTGTCGTATGAAAGTCTATGGCGTAATCCGTGACTGAACGGCTGCCCTGGACCAGATCCAGCAGTTCTCGTCCGGCGTCGGCCCCCAGAGGTCCGGTACCAAAAACCTTCCGGAGCTCGTCGGCGAAGGACCGGAAAGAGCGACAGGCGGGGGTCCCTCTCTGCCACTCCGCAGTGCCCCCAGACGTGCCCGCCCGGTGAGGTGATTGACGGTGTAAGCCACCTTAGCCTCCTCCGAGGAGAAGGTGAGCAGCTGGAGGGAAAAAATGATGGAACAGTTGCAGAGAAAGGCGTTGCAGGTGGCAGGATCGCCGTCATAACGCTCCGGTGCTCCCACGTTAGGCTCCCGGAATCGAAGGCGGAATGGCGGCGACACCCGCTGAGGTGGACGGCGGAGCAGCAGCGCCCGCCAAGGCAGGTGACGAGAACGTGGCTCCCGGTGAGACAGACGGTGTTAGCCCCAGGGCCTGGGTGCGGGCGTGGAGACTTGCTACATCACACCGAACTTGTGCCAGAACCTGCTGGTTTTCTGCTGCAGCCGCAACGGAATTCTCAACCAGCTGGTCAAGCATGTCCTCCATCCGGGAGATCCGGTGATCAACCTGTGCTGGATCCATTTATGGCCAGATTGTACTGTGACGGGTCCGAGGTAGGACCCAAGTACAGCACAGACTGAGACCAGATCAGGAATAGTCCAACAGTTTATTCTGAGGTTCACACGGAATGGCAGCAATATTCCAGAAAAACAGTCTCGGTAAACAGGAATCCCAGGTGACAGGTAGCAGACAGGGAACGAGCAGGCAGACTAGTCAAGGACAGAAGGCTGGTCAGTTTACCGGGGCAGAGACGAGGAAGACTGGTTGAAGACAGGCAGGGTCGAAACCGAGGAAGCAGTCCGGAGATCAACGCGAGAGAGCTTTGCATGATAAAAAGACAATCTGGCAGAGACTGAGAGGAATGGGAGGGTATATGTCCTGAACAGGCAGGTGATAATCAGGTGAGGAAACACAGGTGAAGGCAGTTGCACTGATGAGGTGGGAGTGGAAGGCAGGTAGAGCTGGGCAGATGAGAGGAAAACCAGGAGCGGATTGTAACAATAACAGCAACTGTGTATGGTTAATGTGACTTATGAACCATAATCTATGTTAGTAATTGGTGAATGACAGTTATTTGATCTTAATTTTGGAACATCATGTGTAAAGAATTATCTTCAGGTGAAAAATGCTGCATTTTAGGGCAGTACTCCAGCAGCAAGGAATGGAAGACCTCCAGCTGTCCAGTGCGGCAGAAGTCCACAAGACCATGCAAGTCTCTCAGCAGTAATCGTCGTACATGACATCCTGAAACAATCCGACAGAACAATATGCATTTTAAAACAAAACAAGACATTACAAAGTAATAACACTGAATAGCAGCATCTACTGATATTGAAATCACTTTTTAAAGATATTTTCATCAGTCTGGTTGACTTAGACTGTTATAGCATATACCTTATTGAACTGATTTTTTTTTTTAGTCCTTGTCACTTTATAAGTAATAACATGATTTATTTATATTTATTTATTTATTTATTTATTTTCTTGTCTGGATGTATTCTCATAGTTTAACCCCATGAAAGGGGGTCAAACTTTTATGAGATCAATGCTTATTTTAGTCTTGCAGCAAAATCTTTTATACATTTTAATGCGTGCATGTGACCGTCACCAGTCCTCTCTGGGAACTAAATTGTCAGTCTTTATTAGAATTTCCTATTGTGAGCCAGAGAGGGGGATGCTGCACCTCTGTTCGTTTAGGGGGAAGGCAAAAGGAGATAGGGAGAGAGAACATAAACAAGGTAGTGGATAGACAGGCAGTGCTGTTGGAGTGAAAAAGGTTTAGGCTGTTTTATCCTATCTTAGAACTGATATCTCAACACCAATGTTACAACACATCAGACTAGTGGAGGTCCTGACAGTATAGAATAGTCCACCAGAGGAAACTAGTGTAGGAGGAAGACAGAGGGCATCAGATTGTGATGACTGAAGTGAGACTCATCACATTCTCACGGGACCCAATGGTTCTCAATAATTGGACTTGACAGTAGCTGGTAAACCCTGACCCAACATGCATGTGTGATGAAACCAACACCCAGATAGGCTACTAGAACCCAACAGGGACGCACTAGCCGAGCAACCCCAACCCCGTTAGCCAGGAGCATCCAGAAGCCATCATCTGAAGAGCCACCGGGGCACCGAGAACCACGTAGACCCAGAGACCAGAGGAGGCAACGGCCGCCACCGCCAGGGCGCAGAGGACCGGCCCAAGGGGCACGGGGCAAGGAGGGCCCCCACCACCCACTCCCCCAACCCCAGGAGACAGGAATGCCCCCCGCAGCCCCAGGGGTCAGCCGCAGTGACTGGGCGACATGTGACCCACCCCCCTACATAGCCCCCCAGTCCGAGTCTTGCAACCCCATATGCCCGTCATGCCTCCCGCAAGCGTGGGCAGACCAGAGATAGGGGCCACACCAACCCCCCAGATATGGCAGAGATCCCCAGTGGGCCGCAAGCCCCCCCGCGCCGCCGCCCACAGAAGAAAGCCGACCAGAGCCCGCCAGCCCCGGCACACCGCCGGCCGTCACAGGCCCTATCAGGGACCCACCGCAGCCAACCCGCCCACAGGCACCCCCCCCCGCCGAGCCCCGCCTATAGCCCAGGTCCATCGGGAAACTGAAGGTGACTTCATCCTACACCCCAGCGCCCAGCAAAGTAAACCGACCACCGGCCACCAACCGCCGATCCCCGGCCAACAGCGGCAGCCAGACACATGTTACAAAGCCAACCTAATGTGCTACGCCCGATAGGGCAGCTGGTGAGCCGTGCAGCACCCAAAGGTAAATGGGAGACATGGTCCGCGTGGGAGAAGCCAAACCGCCCAGCAACCATTCCGCTCCCAAATGCATCTCCCTGTAGCCCGACCCCCATGCCAGGTCAGACGGCCCACACATCGCCCCATCCCCACATCAGATCCGCAGCGCCACACCCCAGGTCACCATCACCACGCGGCGAATCAATGGCCATGACCGACAAGTGAGGTGTATATGGAGAGGATGCAGTGCCCTAGAGCACTGCAATCCACCCCACAACCAAGCCCACTGCCCTCACCCCCATCCATGCCCAAAGCCCTAACTGTGCCCTGCATGTGCCTAAAAGTTATCATGTATCGTGCAGTGTGACATATGTGTAGTGAACATTAGGAGGCAATCTGGTGGGGGCCCGGCCCACATGAACAGGGGTGTAAGGGGGATCAGGATCACAGCTGGCCAACCAGCCCGAGCCCGCAACCCGGCCCGGCCACGACCACCAGGGCCCCGGCAAGACTACAGGTGCCTGGTGTCAACCAATGCTGCCGATGACCAACCGGCAATCGGCCCAAGCCACCAACCCGTCCCGCAACAACAACACCCCAGAGACGCACCACGGCACCACAGAGGGGAATGAAGGCAAAGCATGCCCCGCCCCACCAGGCCCGGCCGCCGGGCCACAGAGGGCCAGCCCCGCAGGACCAAGGCCAGCGAGAAGCCCAAAGCCACCACACCATCCAGGGGAGGCAGCCGCCGAACAGCCAGCCCCCAACCCCCCCCCCCACCTCTTTCCTCCACGACCAACCACTGAACCAACCAACGGGGCCACACTGCCCACGATCCAGCCACCCATACCAGGCGTGGCATCCTTGCATCACAACACATGGCCACCAACCACCACCAACAGCCAGCAGTCAGCTCACCCCCGACGCACTGAGGCGTTTTCCAATGCCATCACCAGTCCACCAGCCAGACCAAAGGTCAAGAGTTGGCCCAACGAAACAGCCCCATGAGTGGATAGCAGACCAACAGCGCGCCACCAACAGAGCCCGACCTCCAGCCAGCCACACCAGCCAGCAGCGTGACAGCCCCAGCAGCACCCAGCAGACCCCCCACCACAAACAGCGACATGGAGACTGAACCCACGGCCCGCCCAGAATCCCACCGAACCCAGATAGTGTGTGATAGGGTGTGTCATCCCTCCGCCCACCCCCACCCCAAACCCGCCCACCACCCCGAAAGGGAACACACAACCCCCCAGCCAACCTCAAGGAAGCTGAGGGGCCCCAGCCCCCACAAGGCAGGAGAGGGACGAGACGGGGCGGGCAGAAATTAGAGGAGAGACGAGGAGGAAGCGGAACAGAGATGGGAGAACAAAGCAACAGGAGGGGCATTCCACCCCACACCCCAAAGGCCAACCCAGAGCGCCCCAGAGGAGACAGGCACAGCGCCCCCCAAATCCCCGGAGACCACAGGAACTCAGCACCCCCAGGTCCCAAAAAGCAAGACAACAGATACAACAGCCACCAGGGCGAGGTGCCAGGAGATCCAGAGAGCAAACCAAGCGTAGCTGTAGAGGGGTCCCCTAGTGCGAGCACACATCCATGGTCTCCCAGATCCATCATTCAACTATAAGATGGCAGAAGAGACATAAGTTAGTCATCAGATCATGAGCGCAGACAGCATGTTCAGAAAAATATCAGATGTGTGAGAATGGAGGCATACGCTGACACACAAGAGAGAGCTATAGATTTATATTTAAAGATCTAACAAATGGAGACCATTTCTCTGTAAATGATGCCAATTGTTTCTTTCAAGCAGCAGATATTTTCTCAAGCCAAATACGATCAATGAGGAGATTCAACCAATGGATGATGTTTAGGGGTTTTTTATCTTTCCAATTGACCAAAATGGTTTTCTTGGCAATGGCAAGAGCTACAAGTGTGGGCTGTAACTGAGCGTGAGGTAAGGCCATTTCTGTTACATCGCCAATTAGGCAGATGTTTGGAGATTGTGAAATCATGATTAATATTATAATAATATTATATTACTTACAAAAAGTGCTTTGTGAGCTGCAGAGCCCTTCTTGATCCATTTGGTACGGCGAGCTTCATCATCAGGGATAGGAAGATGAGCACATCTAGTAAACATGTCCCCGTCCTGCCCATTCCAAGAATGTCAATTGACCACATGATGCTCTATGGAGAGGTACATTTCCTTGAGTAGGTTGACATCTCCATTACATTGTGCTGCTTCGAACCATACATGATTGGTGATGCATGGTATCCACTTGAAAAGTTTCTCACAACCCTTTTTATTGGCAGCTTTTGTCAATCGTTTCAGCAAGGCTTCAACAAAGTGCCACACATCTAATTGATGCTTGACGTTGGGATACTGCTTTCTCATACAAGCCTCAATACCCAGATGTCTGTTAGTTACAGTTGTGTCAACTTTGACATTCTGTTGTAGAAGGTTGTCACGGGTTCGTTGCAATCCAGCTTTCTCCATAGCTGTGGAACTTGTGACATCCGTCACTTGGATGACTGTGAAGCCTGCCACACAGTCAGTTGTAGAGTCAAGCAGTGTATACGTCCCGTATTTTGCTCTGTACCCGGGCGAGTCACACCGCCCATCGCCTGACATCACTGTCTTCTCCTGCTCTAGAAGCAAACCAAGGACTCGTTTCTGCTCTTCATTCCAGGTGTCCCAAATCTGTGGGAGAAGGTGTGACCTCTGCACATTGAAGTATGTTTGGAGTGATGGTACTTGGAAGTTTGTACATTGAGCCAAGTGGTGAATTTTCCCATAGCTGTTTCCTGCAAACAGGGCAGCAGCAGGCAGGAGGATGTTAATGCTAGACATTCTGTTCAGCACAGGAGACGATCTCCATGTGAAGTTGCAGTGTTTCATACAGGTGGTTACAAAAATGGCTTGTGCACCTCTGTATTTGAGGTCAGAATGCACCACAGGAGCTCCACACAGTTGGCAGTGGGTGAACAATTGTTTTAGGTTCCCCACAAAATACAATAAGTTTTGGGTTTTTTTACCAACATGTTTGTGTTTGGTGTGTAGCGTGAAGATGTCATATTCACAGAAATGTCAGGAAAAGATGCATTTGATTCGTCCAAAGTGTTGCTGTAGAAGGAAGGGTCATGGGGGTCCCCAGGTTCAGGCTCACTCTCTGAATCTGAAGGAAGAAAGAGATTGCTATCAAAAGATAACCTCCTGTGGAAATAACTCTACAGGTGACAGGTTGCCAAAAGTGTTAGGATGCAGACTTTGATTGGCTGTGATTGGGGAAGACTGATGGCTAACTTTGTTTGGTGGGGGTGGCTGAATTGAGCTGCACTGGGTGGATGGTTCACAGATGGATGACGGGTGGCGACAATACTTCGAAGACCTCCTCAATTTCGGCGACACGCCTTCCCATGAGGAAGCAGAGTCTGGGTTCTCTGAGGTGGGCTCTCCTATCTCTGGGGTTGAGGTCACCGAGGTGGTTAAAAAGCTCCTCGGTGGCAGGGCCCCGGGGGTGGATGAGGTCCGCCCGGAGTTCCTAAAGGCTCTGGATGTTGTGGGGCTGTCCTGGTTGACACTCCTCTGCAACATCGCGTGGACATCAGGGACAGTGCCTCTGGATTGGCAGACTGGGGTGGTGGTCCCCCTTTTAAGAAGGGGGACCAGAGGGTGTGTTCCAACAACAAGAGGATCACACTCCTCAGCCTCCCTGGCAAGGTCTATTCAGGGGTTCTGGAGAGGAGGCTCCGTCGGGAAGTCGAATCTCGGATTCAGGAGGAGCAGTGTGGTTTTCGTCCTGGCCATGGAACAGTGGACCAGCTCTACACCCTCCGCAGGGTCCTTGAGGGGGCATGGGAGTTCGCCCAACCAGTCTACATGTGTTTTGTAGACTTTGAGAAGGCGTTCGACAGTGTTCCTCGGGGGGTTCTATGGGGGGTGCTTCAGGAGTATGGGTACCGAACCCCTTGATAAGGGCTGTTTGGTCCCTGTACGACCGATGTCAGAGTTTGGTCCGCATTGCCGGCAGTAAGTCGGATTTGTTTCCTGTGAGGGTTGGATTCCGCCAAGGCTGCCCTTTGTCCCCGATTCTGTTCATAACTTTTATGGACAGAATTTCTAGGCGCAGCCAAGGCGTTGAGGGTGTCCGGTTTGGTGGCCTCAGTATCGCGTCTCTGCTTTTTGCAGACGACGTGGTGCTGTTGGCTTCATCAAGCCGTGATCTCCAACTCTCACTGGAGCGGTTCGCAGCCGAGTGTGAAGAGGTTGGGATGAGAATCAGCACCTCCAAATCTGAGACCGTGGTCCTCAGTCAGAAAAGGGTGGAGTGCCCTCTCCAGGTTGGGGATGAGATCCTGCCCCAAGTGGAGGAGTTCAAGTATCTCTGGGTCTCGTTCACGAGTGAGGGTACAATGGAACGGGAGATCGACGGGCGGATCGGTGCAGCGTCTGCAGTGATGTGGACTCTGTATCGGTCCGTCATGGTGAAGAAGGAGCTGAGCCGAAAGGCAAAGCTCTCGATTTACCGGTCGATCTACGTTCCTGCCCTCACCTATGGTCACGAGCTGTGGGTCGTGACCGAAAGAACGAGATCCCAGATACAAGCGGCCCAAATGAGTTTCCTCCACAGGGTGTCCGGGCTCTCCCTTAGAGATAGGGTGAGAAGTTCGGTCATCCAGGAGGGACTCAGAGTCGAGCCGCTGCTCCTCCGCATCGAGAGGAGCCAGATGAGGTGGCTCCGGCATCTGGTCAGGATGCCTCCTGGACGCCTCCCTGGTGAGGTGTTCCGGGCACGTCCTACCGGGAGGAGGCCCCGGGGACGACCCAGGACTTGCTGGAGAGACTATGTCTCTCAGCTGGTCTGGGAACGCCTTGGGATTCTCCCGGAGGAGCTGGACGAAGCGGAAGAAGATGGATGGATGTATAAATAAATAAATACATTAATAAATAAATATAAGATGAAATCTATGAGGGTGTGCACGTATTGAAATTAAGATTAAGATTAAAGATTAAATCACTTTAATGTCCACACAATTGGGAAATTAATAATTTTTTAAACAATATCCTAATGTTTAAAAACTTTGATTTCATTTCTTCAAAACATCTTAAACGTTAAAGTAAAAATAAAAAGGAGTTAGAAACGTTTTACTATGGAGCTTTTAGGATTCGAGACCAACAAAAAACAAGATTCAAACATATAAAAACACAATTGAAGAATAAAAGAACGTTCAAATCCTCCAGGACGATCCTGATACAACCAGCAGGTGGCGCCAAAGGAACCAGAGAAAAACTTTTCAGTTCCTTGGTTCACAGAAATGTTTGAATTCGTTAGAAAGTTTCTAATTCAGTTTCTAATTCATTAACCCTAGAACACTAACGCTAAAATAAGTAACACCATCACTAACGTTGGGTATATTTTACCCGATACAATATCCTGGATAAAAATCAGTTTTCATCAGTTAATGTAAAAGTACAACACTGTATGACAAACTGTAGTACTCTTCTTTAATTTCAAAATATGCAGTATCACATACATTTTAAAAAAGGTACCATGGTGGACCCTTTAAAAAGGCAGCAAAATTATTGAAAAAACAGGTCATCCTGACCGATAAATTTCAGAACCAAAAAAAAACTGGAGCTGGGAACTTGTTCTTTGGTCCACCCATTCCTAGGACCTGTGAGCCTTGTCTGGTGAAGGCACAGTCTTCTTGCATCATTGACAACTGTGGGAGAGAGAGATAAAAAATGGCTTTTTTTGAGAGGGAAAAAATCACCAATTTTTTTTGACTATATGAATTTCCTTGGAAATTAACATTAAGTGATGTTCATTCACAGACATTATACTAGTTAAGGATTACATGCAAATTCTGGGACAACTTTTAACTTACCTTATGCCTTACATGCAGTTGGTACAGGCAGGGTAGTAATGGCGAGGACACACTGGTCGATGGCAGACATGACACCTGTGTCGTGCCCATGGCTTGATGAGTGCCATTGCCAAAGCCTGCACATACTGCCTCCTCTTCATTTGTGGGTCACCTCTCTTCATGGCATTCTCCTTGTGAATGATCCATGACTTTATCACACCAGCGTTCATCATGCCATATAGCACACAGTGGCCACCTCTTGGTGTTTCTTCCACAGCTGTATTGAGCACACGTCTGGTCAAAAGTATCAACACCTCCCTTTGTTTGGTTGTAAAATTTGATCATGCCAGGGTTGTGAGTGGGTCCAATACTTGGTTGTGTGTGCAAGGATGACAAAGAGTAGGACAAGCTTCTTTTTTGATGCTGTGTCATGGAAGGACACCAAAGTTAGGTCTTTGGTGTCAGGATGACAGCTGTGGATGAAATGGGGCAGGGAATGTGGCCGGCCTGAAGGTTGTTTCCATTGGAAAGTGCTAAAAATGCCTGATTTAAACACACAAACACTCACGTTGGGTAAATTCCACCCGTAAAATATGTTACCCTCTATCACTAAAGTCGGGTGAAAATCACCCGAACACATGCCTCTTGAAAAAACCATGGATGGGAGGAGGGAAACAAACATACAATTAATAACATCAGTGAGCAGCTTGAAGCTACCCAAGGACCCATGGAACTCAGACAATGGCAACACAGTGAAAATCACATGACAAGAATTGTGTGGGTGAAAATCACCCGAGGTTAGTGTTCTAAACTTTTGTGTGAGTGTGAAGATACTGAAATACATCAGGACATGACCCCCGAAATCTTTCACTGTTTTTTAGACTTTCTTGTAGTTTTCGCTCTTGGATTGAAGTTTAAAACATTTTTTTCAGTAATTTAGGAATTTAAGGACGTATTTCAGTAAAAATGAAAGCAGTTATCTGCTCCTCACAATAAAACCTCAATCTTTAAACAAATGACAAGGAATTTAATGTTCTAAATTTAAATTTCTCCTTCTTAATTATCGTCTTTAACTTTTCCCAACATTCAAACTTTACCTTTAAAAAAATCACTTCAAACTGAAATAAAAATGAATGTAGGGAATAAAAGATTTATGAAAGTATAAAAACACTGGAAGGGTTAAAACTAAACTTTAAATATTGGGAAAATTTAAAAGAGAAATTCAAACGTGAAATTTTAAATTTAAAACATTGAATTCTGTGAAATTACTTTACAAATTGAGGCTTCATTTTTCTTTAATAAGTCCTTAAACTCCTAAATTACTGGAAAAAAAATTTAAAACATGAATCCAAGAATAGAAACTTCAAAAAAATCTAAAGACAAAGAAAGATTTCTAGATGGAGTCACTTTGAATTAAGGAGCAAAATAAATTTTAGATTGAAGAACTGACCTGAAAAAGATTTTATGGAAAAAATCAAATTTAAGAGAAAAGAAAAGTTTTAAACTTTCAAAAGTTGAAGTTGAGTCATTTAGTTTTTAAATGTGAGGGTTTAGTTTCTGTGTGAAACGACTCATAGTTGTCATTAATAAACTTTTGATTGTGTCATTGGTTCACAATCAGTAGATCATCAGTCATGTGATCAACATAAAAACAACACAACAATAGATTAATAGAAAACAGAAACTGATTCTATTCAGTTTGAATGAATTCAGACGATCCTCCTCAGGTATGAAGACATGATTCTATTCAGTCATTCGTGTTCGGGGCCTTCAGCCAATCACAGTTCAGAGATTACAATTAAAACGCCCACAGGTCATGTGACTTGTGCATCAGATCCTTTCATGGACAGATTTCCATATTTGAAAATGCAGGATGAAAGTTTCTGATGGAATAATATGCAATGCATTATTTTATTGATCAATGATCAATCAATAAAGTTCTTTTCCTGCCTCAACCTTTAGATTTCAATCCACACAACAAAGAGTGTGAAGATAATGAAATGCATCCAGGACACGAGCTGCCGGTCCTGGGGCCCCGGTGCAGGGGCCCATCCTTTACCCCCCAGAACCCACTTCAGGTGTCATCGTCTCTGTTTGATCGACTTGTTCACCCTTTGATATAGAAATGATCGATATGTGTCCTCCGTTGAAGGAACTGATTATTAGTCACTGTATTTAAAATGAACCTCATCAGCGCAGTAACTTGAATCGAGTTTGTTATTCTAATTATTTCTGATTAAAAAGGATTTTCGTTCTAAAATAAATCATTTTGTGTCCAGACATGAATAATTTATGAACAAAATGTTGTTTTTGTCTGTTGTTGTCTGCATTTGACATAAAACCACAGCGATGATTTATTATTAGACCACAGCCGATGAAGGCCGGTCCGTGAAAATAATGTCAGAGATGAAACCGGTCCGTGGAGCAAAAAGGGTTGAGTCTAAGACTTGTTTTATTCCTTAATTCAAAGCGACTCTATTTAGAAATCTTTCAGTCTTTTTATAATTTTATACTTTCATTCATCTTTTATCTCTAAATTCAACTTCAACTTTGAAAGTTTAAAACTTTTCAGTTAAATTTGACTTTTTCCATTAAATCTTTTTCAAGTCAGTTCTATCTTTAATCTAAACTTTGTTTTTGCTTTCTTAATTCAAAGAGACTCTATTTAGAAATCTTAGACCCACTTCAAACTGAAAAAAATATTTAATTTAGGGAAAAAAAGATTTATGAAAGTATAAAAGTACAAAACCACTGAAAAGGTTAAAGGTAAAGTTTGAATGTTGGGAAAAGTTAAAGACGATAATTCAGAAGGAGAAATTTAAATTTAGAACATTAAATTCCTTGTCATTTGTTTAAAGATTGAGGTTTTATTGTGAGGAGCAGATAACTGCTTTCATTTTTACTGAAATACGTCCTTAAACTCCTAAATTACTGAAAAAAATGTTTTAAACTTGAATCCAAGACCGAAAACTACAAGAAAGTCTAAAAAACAGTGAAAGATTTCGGGGGTCATGTCCTGATGTATTTCATTATCTTCACACTCACACAAAACTTTATTAATGACAACCATGAGTCGTTTCACACAGAAACGAAACCCTCACATTTAAAAACGAAATGACTCAACTTCAACTTTTAAAAGTTTAAAACTTTTGTTAAATTTGACTTTTTCGTTAAACCTTTTCCAGGTCAGTTCTATCTTTTTATTTTATTATGTTTTTCGACTTTTTTGAAGTTTCCGTTCTTGGATTCAAGTTTAAAACATTTTTCAGTAATTTAGGAGTTTAAGGAGTTATTAAAGAAAAATGAAGCCTCAATTTGTAAAGTAATTTCACAGAATTCCATGTTTTAAATTTAAAATTTTACGTTTGAATTTCTCTTTGAAATTTTCCCAATATTTAAAGTTTAATTTGAACCCTTTCAGTGTTTTTATACTTTCATAAATCTTTTATTCCCTAAATTCATTTTTATTTCAGTTTGAAGTGATTTTTTTCCTCTTCATTAAACTCAAAGTTTCTTTATTGAAACTATTAAAGCAGCGATTTGTTTTCTGTCTTTGTGTTGACCGGTATCGATTGGTCTATTGATTGGTTTCATCTTCACACTCAGGTGAACAGAACGATGGTAAACAGGAAGCGTGTCCAGGTGAGGCCGGGACAGCCAATCAGAGAGCGAGCGGCTGGGCGGGGCGGGGCCACACCTGCCGCTTAGAGCGGCTCCAGGTGGAGCGTCTCAGCAGTTTGCAGCAGATCTGTGAGACCCGCATCCCGGACCGGACCTGAGCCTCTGCTCCTCTTTTCACGGACTCTGAAGGATCTTTGCACCGATCCGGATCGACGCTCGTTCGGACTCGATTCCGGGATTTTAGCGGGACAGCAGCCTCTCCGCCGTGGGCATCAGTCCCTCCCGTGGATTATCTGCCGGACTGTTGGAGCGACCTGACCATGACTCTGGAGGAGGTCGTTGGCTCCACCAGCAACGAGAACAGGTAGGTTAACGACGCTCAGCTGCTTTCTTGGAGAGAACGTCGGTGTTTGGCGCAGAGCTGTGCGCTCTTTCTGCGGGTTCCTGACCTCCGCTGTGTCTGCAGGATGGAGACGCTGCGTCCGGCTCTGGAGGAGCTGCTGGTCGCGGCTCAGCAGAAGGACCGCGTCACGCTGGGAGTCCACGAGTCCGCGAAACTCCTGACTGCGTGAGTGTCTCTGTCTTTAGCGCGGTTTCCTGATGTTCTCCTGAAAGCCTGACACCAAGCCGGCCTGGCTCCTCTCCCCCCCCCGCAGAGATCCGGACAGTGTGGTTCTGTGCGTCCTCGCCATGGATGAGGAGGATGAAGATGACGTGGCGCTGCAGATCCACGTCACGCTGCTGCAGGCGTTCTGCTGCGAGAACGACATCAACATCCTGAGGGTGTCCGGCGTGAGACGGCTGGCCCGGGTCCTGGAGCGGGACACCGGGGACAGCGACGGCGACGAGCCCCGGGACCTGCACTGCATCCTGGTCACGGTAAGTCCAGCTCGGCTCCACGGTGGTGACGTCACGGCTGTCCGGGAGTGTCACCGCCCTCTCCTCCGTGTTCTGCAGAACCCCCCGGTGCAGCCGCTCCGGTGTCCGGCCCTGGAGAACATCGGCAGCTTCTTCGAGGAGAACCGCTGCTGCAGCCTGTGGGTTCCACACCTGGACCTCCAGGACGGCTGAGCCGAACCGGACCCGAGTTGGACCGCTGTCAGCGGGGAGAACGAGTGGGACCGGGCCACGCAGCCGGCCTCCTACCGCAGGAGACCGACGGGCGTTGAGACGGGACCGGACCGAACCGGAGACTTCCGCCGCCTGATCGGGTGACTGATGCGGGCTCGACCCGCCGGTCCGGACCGGTTCTGGAAGAGGAGGACAGGATGAGTGCGCGGGAGGTCCCGGTCCCGCAGAGAGGAGAGACCCTCGCTGATGTCACCTGATGGACCTGCAGTCACGTGACCCGACTGATCCACCAACGGAGGAACTGCACGAGGTCACCTGAGCTGCAGCCTTCTGACCTCATCCACTGACGTGACGTCACGTTCTCCCATCACTTCTTGTTGCCTGCATTGACAGACAGACTGATCGATCACCAGCTGATTGGAACACATCCTGATCTGATTGGTAGAATCCACGTGTTGATCGGTTCTGTTCTGATGTCGGAATGAATGCTTGAAAATGAACAAAGTGCTTTCCGACTCTTGGACCCTGACCCGTAGAGTGACGTCATCTTCTAGACTAAGTTGTTCATTCAGATCTTCACGTCACTCCACCGTTTGGGGGGTCCGAGGTGATGAGAGTGTGTGTTTGATGGAGCCACAGGGGTCAGACTAACGCACTGAAACCTTTTGTCTCTGTCGGTGTGGAATGCGGGTCGTGGGTCATCACGCCTGGTGGACTGGGGGAGGTAGTAGATCAGTCCGGGTCGTTCCAGGACCCGTTTTCCTTTATGCACTGGCATAGTTTTGATCCTTGATTGATGGAGTTCTGTGGGTTTCATAACCTGACAAATATAATAGAACAAATATAATAGAACAACAAGCAAACATGTTTTTCTGTGTAACTGTTACTTGAAAAGGTAATAAATTCAGAGTTATTTCACATGAAGAAGTTTCCTTTATTTTAGATTACATTGAGTTACATTTATTAGTTACATCTGGCCCTTTGAGGACAGCCGTTATGCTGATGTGGCCCCCAGTGAAAATGAGTTTGACCCCCTGATCTAGAACATGTCATAGATGTGTTGACACGTTCCTTCTCCACAGAGTGTTCCCCAGCCCCCTCCCACGGTCCGTGATGTCTGTTTCTGCCACTGGACCTTCACGGGATTCTGTAAAACTACTTTAATGTCAACGAACTTTAACTTCATTCCTTCAAAACGTCTAAAACTTTCAAGTAAAAATAGAAAGGAGTTAGAAACGTTTTTCTCCTGGAGGTTTTAGGATTATCGACGAACAAAAAACAAGATTAAAACACAATTGAAGAATGAAAGAACGTTCAAATCCTCCAGGACGATCCTGATACAACCAGCAGGTGGCGCCAAAGCACCAGAGAAAAACGTTTCAGTTCCTTGGGTCACAGAAACGTTTGATTTAGAAACTTTCTAACGAATTCAAACATTTCTGTGAACCAAGGAAGTGAAAAGTTTTTCTCTGGTGCTTTGGTGCCACCTGCTGGTTGTATCAGGATCGTCCTGGAGGATTTGAACGTTCTTTCATTCTTCAATTGTGTTTTAATCTTGTTTTTTGTTGGTCTCGAATCCTAAAAGCTCCATAGTAAAACGTTTCTAACTCCTTTTTATTTTTACTTTAACGTTTAAGATGTTTTGAAGAAATGAAGTCAAAGTTTTTAAACATTAGGATATTATTTAAAAAAATATTAATTTCCCAATTGTGTGAACATTAAAGTGATTTAATCTTTAATCTTAATCTTAATTTTAATACTTGCACACCCTCATAGATTTCAGCTTATATTTATTTATTAATGTATTTATTTATTTATACATCCATCTTCTTCCACTTCGTCCGGCTCCTCCGGGAGAATCCCAAGGCGTTCCCAGGCCAGCCGGGAGACATAGTCTCTCCAGCGTGTCCTGGGTCGTCCCCGGGGCCTCCTCCCGGTAGGACGTGAGCGGAACACCTCACCAGGGAGGCGTCCAGGAGGCATCCTGACCAGATGCCCGAGCCACCTCATCTGGCTCCTCTCGATGCGGAGGGGCAGCGGCTCGACTCTGAGTCCCTCCCGGATGACCGAACTCCTCACCCTATCTCTAAGGGAGAGCCTGGACACCCTGTGGAGGAAACTTATTTCCTCCGATCTCGTTCTTTCGGTCACGACCCACAGCTCGTGACCATAGGTGAGAGTAGGAACGTAAATTGACCGGTAAATCGGTAAGTCCATAAAAGTTATGAACAGAATTGGTGACAAAGGGCAGCCTTGGCGGAGTCCAACCCTCACTGGAAACGAATCCGACTTACTGCCGGCAATGAGGACCAAACTCTGACATCGGTCGTACAGGGACCGAACAGCCCTTATCAAGGGGTCCGGTACCCCATACTCCCAAAGCACCCCCCACAGAACCCCCCGAGGAACACGGTCGAACGCCTTCTCCAAGTCCACAAAACACATGTAGACTGGTTGGGCAAACTCCCATGCCCCCTCAAGGACCCTGCGGAGGGTGTAGAGCTGGTCCACTGTTCCACGGCCAGGACGAAAACCACACTGCTCCTCCTGAATCCGAGATTCGACTTCCCGACGGAGCCTTCTCTCCAGAACACCTGAATAGACCTTGCCAGGGAGGCTGAGGAGTGTGATCCTCTTGTAGTTGGAACACACCCTCCGGTCCCCCTTCTTAAAAGGGGGACCACCACCCCAGTCTGCCAATCCAGAGGCACTGTCCCCGATGTCCACGCGATGTTGCAGAGGAGTGTCAACCAGGACAGCCCCACAACATTCAGAGCCCTTAGGAACTCCGGGCGGACCTCATCCACCCCCGGGGCCCCCGAGGGGCTTTTAACCACCTCGGTGACCTCAACCCCAGAGATAGGAGAGCCCGCCTCAGAGAACCCAGACTCTGCTTCCTCATGGGAAGGCGTGTCGCCGGAATTGAGGAGGTCTTCGAAGTATTGTCACCACCCGTCATCCATCTGTGAACCATCCACCCAGTGCAGCTCAATTCAGCCACCCCCACCAAACAAAGTTACCCATCAGTCTTCCCTAATCACAGCAAATCAAAGTCTGCATCCTAACACTTTTGGCAACCTGTCACCTGTAGAGCCTGACCACAGTTATTTCCACAGGACGTTATCTTTTGATAGCAATCTCTTTCTTCCTTCAGATTCAGAGAGTGAGCCTGAACCTGGGGACCCCCATGACCCTTCCTTCTACAGCAACACTTTGGACGAATCAAATGCATCTTTTGCTGACATTTCTGTGAATATGACATCTTCACGCTACACACCAAACACAAACATGTTGGTAAAAAAAACAAAAGTTATTGTATTTGTGGGGAACCTAAAACAATTGTCCACCCACTGCCAACTGTGTGGAGCTCCTGTGGTGCATTCTGACCTCAAATACAGAGGTGCACAAGCCATTTTTGTAACCACCTGTATGAAACACTGCAACTTCGCATGGAGATCGTCTCCTGTGCTGAACAGAATGTCTAGCATTAACATCCTCCTGCCTGCTGCTACCCTGTTTTCAGGAAACAGCTATGGGAAAATTCACCACTTGGCTCAATGTACGAACCTCCAAGTACCATCACTCCAAACATACTTCAATGTGCAGAGGTCACTCCTTTTCCCACAGATTTGGGACACCTGGAATGAGGAGCAGAAACGAGTCCTTGGTTTGCTTCTAGAGCAGGAGAAGACAGTGATGTCAGACGATGGGCGGTGTGACTCGCCCGGGTACAGAGCAAAATACGGGACGTATACACTGCTTGACTCTACAACTGACTGTGTGGCAGGCTTCACAGTCATCCAAGTGACGGATGTCACAAGTTCCACAGCTATGGAGAAAGCTGGATTGCAACAAACCCGTGACAACCTTCTACAACAGAATGTCAAAGTTGACACAATTGTAACTGACAGACATCTGGGTATTGAGGCTTGTATCAGAAAGCAGTATCCCAACGTCAAGCATCAATACGATGTGTGGCACTTTGTTGAAGCCTTGCTGAAACGGTTGACAAAAGCTGTTTCGTTGGGCCTACTCTTGACCTTTGGTCTGGCTGGTGGACCGGTGATGGTATTGGAAAACGCCTCAGTGCGTCGGGTGTGAGCTGACTGCTGGCTGTTGGCGGTGGTTGGTGGCCATGTGTTGCGATGCCGGGATGCCAGGCCTGGTATGGGTGGCTGGCTCGTGGGCGGTGTGGCCCCGTTGGTTGGTTCAGTGGTTGGTCGTGGAGGAAAGAGGTGGGGTGGGTGGGTGGGTGGGGGTGGGAAGTGGGGGGGGCTGGCTGTTCGGCGGCTGCCTCCCCTGGATGGTGTGGTGGCATTGGCTTCTCGCTGGCCTCGGTCCTGCGGGGCTGGCCCTCTGTGGTCCGGCGGCCGGGCCTGGTGGGGCGGGGCATGCATTGCCTTCATTCCCCTCTGTGGTGCCGTGGTGCGTCTCTGGGGTGTTGTTGCAGGACGGGTTGGTGGCTTGGGCCGATTGCCGGTTGGTCATTGGCAGCTTTGGTTGACACCAGGCACCTGTGGTCTTGCCGGGGCCCTGGTGGTCGTGGCCGGGCCGGGTTGCGGGCTCGGGCTGGTTGACCAGCTGTGATCCTGATCCCCCTTACAGCCCTGTTCATGTGGGCCGGGCCCCCACCAGATTGCCTCCTAATGTTCACTTCACCTATCTCACACTGCACGATACATGATAACTTTTAGGCACATGCAGGGCACAGTTAGGGCTTTGGGAATGGATGGGGGTGAGGGCAATGGGCTTGGTTTTGGGGCGGATTGCAGTGCTGTAGGGCGCTGCATCCTCTCCATATACGCCTCACTTGTCGGTCATGGCCATTGATTCGCCGCGTGGCGATGGTGACCTGGGGTGTGGCGCTGCGGCGCTGATGTGGGGATGGGGCGATGTGTGGGCCGTCTGACCTGGCATGGGGGTCGGGCTACGGGGAGATGCATTTGGGGGCGAAATGGTTGCTGGGCGGCTTGGCTTCTCCCCCGCGGACCATGTCTCCCATTTACCTTTGGGTGCTACACGGTTCACCAGCTGCCCTATCGGGCGTAGCACATTAGGTTGGCTTTGTAACATGTGTCTGGCTGCCGCTGTTGGCCGGGGATCGGCGGTTGGTGGCCGGTGGTCGGTTTACATTGCTGGGTGCTGGGGTGTGGGATGGCGTCGCCTTCAGTTTGCCGATGGACCTGGGCTATAGGCGGGGCTCTGCGGGGGGGCGCCTGTGGGCGGGTTGGCTGCGGTGGGCCTCTGATAGGGCCTGGCATGGGCTGACTGTGACGGCCGGCGGTGTGCCGGGGCTGGTGGGCTCTGGTCGGCTTTCCTCTGTGGGCAGCGGCGCGGGGGGGCTTGCGGCCCACTGGGGATCTTTGCCATATCTGGGGGGTTGGTGTGGCCCCTATCTCTGGTCTGCCCACGCTTGCTGGATGCATGACGGGCATATGGCGTTGCAAGACCCTATACTCGGACTGGGGGGCTATGTAGGGGGGTGGGTCACATGTCGCCCAGTCACTGCGGCTGACCCCTGGGGCTGCGGGGGGCATTCCTGTCTCCTGGGGTTGGGGGAGTGGGTGGTGGGGGGCCTCCTATCCCCGTGCCCCTTGGGCCGGTCCTCTGCACCCTGGTGGTGGCGGCCGTTGCCTCCTCTGGGTCCCTGGGTCTACGTGGTTCTCGGTGCCCCGGTGGCTCTTCGGATGATGGCTTTTGGATGCTCCTGGCTGACGGGGTTGGGGTTGCTCGGCTAGCGCGTCCCTGATAGTAGCCTATCTGGGTGTTGGTTTCATCACACATGCATGTTGGGTCAGGGTTTACCAGCTACTGTAAAGTCCAATTATTGAGAACCATTGGGTCCCGTCAGAATGTGATGAGTCTCACTTCAGTCATCACAATCTGATGCCCTCTGTCTTCCTCCTACACTAGTTTCCTCTGGTGGTCTATTCTATACTGTCAGGACCTCCACTAGTCTGATGTGTTGTAACGTTGGTGTTGAGACATCAGTTCTAAGATAGGATAAAACAGCCTAAACCTTTTTCACTCCAACAGCACTGCCTGTCTATCCACTACCTTGTTTATGTTCTCTCTCCCTGTCTCCTTTTGCCTTCCCCCTAAACGAACAGAGGTGCAGCACCCCCCTCTCTGGCTCACAATAGGACATTCTAATAAAGACTGACAATTTAGTTCCCAGAGAGGACTGGTGATGGTCACATGCGCGCATTCATTTTCCAACCCGCTTAATCCGCTAACGCAGGTCGCGGGGTAGCCAGTGCCTATCCTGGCAGTCTCAGGGCGTGAGGCGGGGGACACTCCGGGCAGTGTACCGCGGAGCCACACAGAAACAAACAATCATTCACACACACTCACTCACTCCTATGGTCAATGTGGGACCGGCCAATCAACCTGAAGCGCATGCTTTTGGAGGTGGGAGGAAGCCGGAGAACCCGGAGAGAGCCCACGCAGACACGGGGAGAGCATGCGAACTCCGCACAGAGCGGGACTCGAACCCGGGTCCACCGTGTTGTGAGTCAGCAGCGCTAACCACTGCGCCACCGTGCCGCCCCACATGCACACATTAAAATGTATAAAAGATTTTGCTGCAAGACTAAAATAAGCATTGATCTCATAAAAGGTTGACCCCCTTTCATGGGGTTAAACTATGAGAATACATGCAGACAAGAAAATTTTATATATATATATATATATATATATATAAATCATGTTATTACTTATAAAGTGACAAGGACTAACAAAAAATCAGTTCAATAAGGTATATGCTATAACAGTCTAAGTCAACCAGACTGATGAGAATATATTTAAAAAGTGATTTCAATATCAGTAGATGCTGCTATTCAGCGTTATCACTTTGTAATGTCTTGTTTTGTTTTAAAATGCATATTGTTCTGTCGGATTGTTTCAGGATGTCATGTACGACGAGTACCTGCTGAGAGACTTGCATGGTCTTGTGGACTTCTGCCACACTGGACAGCTGGAGGTCTTCCATTCCTTGCTGCTGGAGTACTGCCCTAAAAGGCAGCATTTTTCACCTGAAGGTAATTCTTTACACATGATGTTCCAAAATTAAGATCAAATAACTGTCATTCACCAATTACTAACATAGATTATGGTTCATAAGTCACATTAACCATACAGTTGCTGTTATATACATTTTGCGACAACATAAACCCACCGCTTCATCTATGTAGCTGCTCATCGATCATCAGAGTGTCCTTCCCTGAATAAGGCAATACTTTCCAGCCTGCTCATTTTGATCTATGAGCAAGCTAACCTGTGAATGATCCATGATATGGAGGTGTGGTGTGGTGAGGTTTCCATTGCTTAAAATTTACAATCAATGTGGAAGCAAAGTCTTTTTTCCGTGGGTTCTTGTTATTGAGGTAAAGTAGGAGACTTAACCAATCTTTATAAATTTGATAAGTTTATTTTTGACAACAAGTCTAATACTGAAATCCGGGCTCTCGCCGGTAATACACGGGTGTTACATCAGACGCAGCTGAAGAAGAGCAAATTCTATCTCAGCCCAGTCAAATTTAAACAATTCAGATGAGGAATATGCATGAGGGGATGTGGTGTCTTCTGGTCCAATCACATCGTGACAGGTGGTTTTCGGCCACATCTTCCCGGCGCAGTTTCTGGTTTCATCCTGTAAACAATCCTGCCTACATCCTGATCACCCCATATGTGTGAAAACTTCCATAAATGTAATTGTTACCTTGGGTGTGTGTGTGTGTGTGTGTGTGTGTGTGTGTGTGTGTCAAATTAGATGAGTTCAAGTGTGTGTAAATTTAAGGAGACGGAGTGGTAGAAAAGTTAATAGATAGATAGATAGATACTTTATTAATCCCGGAGGAAATTGCATAATTGCATGATTAAAACTAAATACTGGTACAGCCACCAAAATAATGAATAGCATGTATTTATATCTCTTCATTCCCCCTCTTGGCCTCGTAAGATGCCACACTATAAGGCGTCAAAGATTCAATTCTTCTGGGGAGGCGGACTGCTGATGGGTTAGTGTAGCGGTTCGTACTTTGCGTTGTGTTTCTTTTTTAGTTTTCTTCAAATGAGTCCACTCTTGTGTTTTCAATCACCAGCCGTTTATTCTGGCAACACACAAACCATGTGCGAATGGCGATCATAAACTTCATCAAATCACCTATTGGGGGAAAAGACAACTTAGGTTTAAACAGTCGCGGTGAAGCACAATGTTAGTTAAGACCTTACGACTGTCACCGCTATTTATCTAGCCCCCAACAATGAAGATTGATCCCACCCGCTACAGACACGTACCTCTCTCAGCCGCGGTGATTACCGACTGAGGTGGGGTCTCCAGGTATTCCAAGCACAACCACCAGAGTACCATAGGGGGAGCTCTAACAACTTATCAACCAATGAGAAGTGGAAACAACCAACTCCGCTACATAAGCACCTCCTTTGTATGCACAGGTTACGTAGGTGTAGGAGACTGTGGCATTCTCACCATGACTCCGCCATGTTGACGCGGGAATGGATGTACTGGATGTTAGTAGCTTGAAGAATCTTAAATAATCTAGTTTGTTGCAAAGCAGACGAGGTGAAGGCCTGAGACGCAACAAACGATGTGACTGAACGTTCTGTGAGAATGATAAGTGGGTGGCCTCGGACTATGTGTGCTGTTTTGGTTATCAATATGGCAAGGCCTGCCGGAAATTTGGCGCAAGGCGGCTGTCTACTCTCAATGGGGTCAAGACGAGCACTACAGTAGAAGAAGAAGATAAACCTTATTTATCCCCTTAACGGGGAAATTACTTTTTTCACTCTACTGTATACATGTCTTTGTATACCATACAGGTATACACACAAGGGGCCTGTGAGCATGCAGTTAGTGAACACAGCAAACAGTACATTGGGAGGCAGACAGTGAAGGGCAGCCAGTTCTGGTAGCGCCCCAATTGAGCAACTTGTAAGGGGACGGCGCCTTGCTCAAGGGCGCCTCGATCAAGGGTGCCTCGGCAGTGGCCTGGAGGTGAGCTGACACCTCCCTCTGTCAGCTCACACTCCGATGTCGGATGTCTGGCGGGAGCGGGAATCGAACCGCTGATGTCTGGGCGATGTCTAGTTGGAAGACGTCCGCTCTACTGCTGAGCCACCGCCGCCCCTGCAGTACATCAAAATGTGTCTTACCTTCAACCTTCTGGTACAGGACTCCATTAGTGATATCATCTGAGATAGAGACATCCAGATGGAACGCAGAGCCTGAATTGGGGGTGGCTGAAGCAGCCGCCGTCTATAAAACAAGGCCTGTAGTGTCGACTGTAACTGCACAAACCCAAAAATGATAGCGTTTCTTTTACCGCTTCAGGCCTCGGGTGGTGCAGGATAGCAGAGCGATGAGCCGTGGACACTGCCGAGCCGTGTGCTGACACAACACGTCCCAGGAAAGCAACTGACTTCCTGCAACACTCTAATTCCTGTTTGGACACTTTAAAACCACATGACAACAATTTCCTCAATAAACACTCAGTGGCTGCTAAACAAATTTCCGGTATCTCACATGCCAATAAGAGATCGTACACGTATTGTACTAAAACGCAACCTTCTGGTAACTGCATGTCAGACAACATTTTTTTCAAAGCTTGATTGAAGATTCCAGGGCTGTTCTCAAATCCTGGGGTCTGGTGTATTGCAGCTTGACTCCATGGTACCAAAACGCAAAGAATTTTCTGGAATCTGGATGGAGAGGGAGGTAAAAGAAAGCATTTGCCAAATCCAGAACTGTACACCATTTGAATTTAGGTGAGAGTGATGTCAATACCCTATGTGGATCAGGCTCTCAAATCATGTGCCATTCGATAACTTACTCCGTCTGCTTTTTGAACTGGCCTCAATGGGGTTGACCAAGGTGAGAACACCAGCATCCCACAGTCCACATAGTGTACTCTCCATCCCCTCCTTGGCTGCTTCCGGCCATGGATACTGTTTTCTGCAAACAACTTGTGCATCAAAAACAACATCAGGGTTATCTTTACAATGCCCTACATCAAATGGACCTGTAGGACCTTTGCTCTTCAGTGGAGGTGCCAAAACATTGAAGAGAACTGTTCTTAACAGTGTCTCAGTTACCTCATTGTTGGTGGGATGAACTCCAGTTGCTGCTGACAATTTGCCACGAAGTTGTCATAATACACCAATGGTTCCTCCTTACCATCCCATGGGAACGAGGCAGGGGTTTTTCCACGGGGTGTCGGGAATTCATCTCTCAGCACATTAAACAAGACTCTGGCGAATGGTCCAAACGGTCTTTGCTCCCACACCATTCAGACCTGTCACGGTTCTGACAGCTTTTTTTGTAGCCATGCCTTTGACATCAGTAAATAAACGGTTTATATTCTCTAAAATCATCTTGCTAATCGATTCTCAGGGGCATCTGACGATAAGTCTTACCATTGTGCGTGTGTGGCGGGGTATCTTCTTCCCTTCATCACAAGGGTGCGCTACTGACTCAATGTACCATTCATTCTCACCTCCAATGTGATTTGTCAATTTATACTCGTCTGGAACTCCACGTGGGATGCCAATAGCATCTGTGTAGACTGGACTGTCCTCCAGCATCGTGGTGTATGAGCTCAGGAGTTACCATGTCCTCACCTCAGCCTTGGACACATTGTAAATCTGTATGGGAGAAATGAGACTCACAAGTGCACATCTTCCTGTCCAGTTTGGGACAAGGAGTCATTTGTGTCTTGGTTTTAATGTTGTTAATTGACAGTTGAGCTTGAGCGAATTACAACTGTATTTTTCAAAAGTCAGTTTCTAAATCAGTAAATTTATTTTGGTATTTGTCATTGAAGTGGCAACATCTCCTCTCTTTCCCTACTTGACTTTACTCTTTCTTCAACATCCTCCACTTTCTTCCATATCAACTTACTTTTGCTCTCGTGACCTTCCAACAGGGCCCACTGACATCCTCTCTCTCTCATTTACAACTTCCGCTTCTCTTCCTTGTCTGACTTCTTCTAGTTCCTTTCTCAGTCTCTACTGCTCACGCTCCACTCTCTCTATCCCTTCTCTGTCTTTCGCTCTCTGTCACTATTATTGCCATTTTTAATTCAAATAAAGTTCAACGTGCATCATCTGTTTCTCCGTCCTCTTCAGTTTTTAACACTCCCTCTTTTACATGCCACAGAGCTTGTGGATTAGCTGGACTAGCTGCAACATTTGTGGTTGATGGCTTACTTTGTGTTTGCTTTAACATTTCTCGAACCTGAGCTTAAGGCCCACTGGTGCAATGTTCCTCTCTACTTTGAGTTGGCATGTTCCTGATTGGAATGTTACCCTTGTTTTCAAAATAAAATGCCTCCCTATCTCCAGTGAAACTGTTGTCCTTGTCCATGGGCTCCAGCTGCTGCGGGAGGGCCCGTCCCCTGCCAACCAGAATGCCACACACAGGACAGGAGGTGTGTTCTGCTGTTTTCTACACAATTTGAAGGAAACTCAATTTTGGATCACACCCCGAGTGAATTTCAAATCATCTTCTATTTTTTGCAGTTTCCATCTTTTCCTAAAAGCTGCTTTATGACTTAACTGAATAAAGAATACTCTAATAAGGTTACGGTTTTGGCGAGCAATGGAGTAGGCAGTGAATCGGAAGGGCTCTGTCATCTTCGATTTTAGTTTGATATATTTTTAGTGTTACATGCTCTTTTGGAACTTGGTGTTTCAACCGGCTGTTGAAAGCTCTCCCTGGCTGGCATATTCTGCTCCCAACTAACCATGGGCAAAAGAGGTAAAAAGTCAGAAAAACAACAGCGGACAAGACGACAAGTTAGCCCCCGAACAACTAACTAGCAGAAGCCCAGCTAGTAGCACATGCGAGGCCGACCCACAGGCTCCGTCGCTGACAGAAATAATGACACAGCTCACCGGTATGGAGGAGCGGATAATTCAAAACCTGAGAGCACAAATTTCTGCCAACCACGCCGCCATAACCAAACATGACCAAACAATTCAAGTCATGGAAACTTCCATGAATGATTTGCACTTGCGACTGACCACTCTGGAGACCACGGTCAAGAGTTTCGCCAAAGTAAACGAGCAGCTGCAGTAAAAGGTGGACGACCTCGAAAACAGGTCCAGGAGATGTAATATTCATATGATAGTGATACCAGAGGGAAGTGAGGGCATCAAACCGAGCTCTTTCCCTGAATCCTCCCTGGGAGAAGTCTTCGGCCCTGATGCGTTTCCGCGCACCCCGACTGTAGACGGAGCCCACAGGCTGGCCGTCCAGAGGAGACAAGACGGCGCGCCCCGACCATTTATCGCCTGCATCCATCACCTCCAAGTGAAGCAGCGCATCCTGCAGCTCGCTCATGAAAAGGGATCTCTGGCCTTCAGGGGCAACACGATTCACATCTACCCAGATTACAGTGCCGAGGTGTCCAAGAGGAGAGCCGCTTTCGTCCCGATAAAAGCTGAACTGAGGAGAGCGGGATTCCAGTTTAGCCTGCGCTTCCCCGCCATACACCGCATAATCGCTGATGGATCCAGGCACGAATTCAGCACCCCCGCGGAAGCCGCCACGTTTTTGGAGCATAGACAACCAACTGAGTGAGTCCCTTACAAAGTTGGTGGAAAACGGAGTCACATCCCTCTTTTTTTCTCTTTGTACCCTGCTGGGTCATTTGGTGTATAGTATATAACACCAACCAATTAACCTAATAACTAAGGCCTCCTTATATTGCGTTACTTTATTTACTGTATCTGTTTTATATACTCATTTTGTATTGCTTTTATCATCAGTCGCTACCTTGAGTCGACTCCTTTTATTTACTCATTCACTCACTCTTAGCCCGGATTTAAACTGATTCTGCTTGGAGAATGGGCTTTTCACCTGTGGACATTGCGCGGCAAGGATATATACTTAAAACACATAATTTCTGTAAGAGCTGTGAAGACTCACTACGTAACTTCTCAGTTTATTTCAATAACCCACCACGATGACAGCAAACTAAATTGACCATTTGTTTATTTTCTCTCTTCTCCCCATATGACTCCCATATATTTGTTCTGGGTTCAAGTTTAAAGTTCAAGGGACAGACTCCCTGATGTAGTTACTTTAAGTCCTTTACCTTAGTTTTAAGTGGTTCGCCAAACACAATTCTACCTTTCTATGTATTTCACTGAAATCATTTCACTTTCAAGACAGAGCCTGAAGTGCAGACTAGAACAAAGCGCAAAGTAAGTAGAAGCACAAGCCTCGAGATAGGGTATATAGGTTACACATGTATGACGAATGCAATACTGTTTATTTATCCTTTTTTTGCCCCCTCTTATTTTCTGTCTACTCCTTTTTCCTGTTCTCCTTTTGTCAGCACGATACTCTCGGACATGGACCACTACACCACCTCCAACCTACACTATTCATTTACTATCCCTTCTGAACATACATGAGTACAGATCTCAATAAAAGGATGGGTAATACCACCAAATTTATATCCTGGAGTCAACAACCCAATCAAAAGACAAAAAGTCATGTCTCACCTACAACAGCCTAACATGGATGTTGCATTTTTACAAGAAACGCACCTCTATAATGCTAATATTCTCAGCCTTAAAAAAGGCTGGGTCGACCAACTGTGCGATTCTAAATTCAATGCAAAATCTCGGGGGACGGCCATATTAATAAATAAAAAAATCTCTTCTCACTCTCAGGAGGTCATTAGCGACCCCAACGGGCAGTACATCATAGTTGTGGGACAGCTTTTTGCCAACCCTGTAATCTTGGTAAATCTATATGCACCAAACTGTGACGACAACAATTTTTTTGAAAGACTGTTTTTGACTATCCCGAAATTTGATACTGGAAATCTTATAATAGGAGGGGATTTTAACCTTGTACTGGATGTCACTCTCGACAGGTCTTCAATCAAACCCCAGAATCTTACCAGGTCAGCCAGAGCAGTAAATGATTTTATGAATCAATGTGGTCTTTCTGATGTTTGGAGACTTCAGTCTCCCCATACCAGAGCTTATTCATTTTTCTCCAATGCTCATCACACCTATACACGTATAGATTACTTCCTGCTTGACAACAGGCTCTTACCCAAGATTACAGTATGTTCCTACACCGGTATTGTAATTTCAGATCATAGTATCCTTTATTTTGACCTAGAACTCCCAAACCACTCTCCTCCAAACAGGATTTGGAGACTTAACCTTTTATTATCGGACCAGAAATTTGTAGACTTCATTTCGTCTCAAATTGACTTTTTCCTGGAGACAAATGCCTCTCCCAAGATTTCATACACCACATTATAGGAAACCCTTAAAGTATATATACGAGGACAAATCATTTCCTACTCCTCTACACTTAGAAAAGAAAAGGTAAGAAATCTGCAAGATATCTCTCAATAGTTATTGGACATTGACTCAAAATACGCTCAAACTCCCACTCCAGATTTGTATAAAGACCGTTTAAGACTACAGACAGAATTTCACTTATTAACCACTGACGAGGCAACTTGTTTTATCATGAAGGCTAGGCACAATACTTACGAATTCGGTGACAAAGCAGGCAAGCTACTAGCCATGCAAGCCCGTCAAGCAGCTGCCTCCCATTCGATCACAAAGATTCAGTCACACACAGGTGACATATTGACAGACCATGACGACATAAACAGCACTTTTTTACAGTTCTACTCCAACCTTTATACACCAGAATGCAGTGATGACTCTGACCTCCCTCACAATTTCTTTGACAATTTGACCCTTCCTGCTCTTTCCAGTGACCAAAACGCCAAACTAAATGCAGAAATCTCAATCTCTGAAATTGTCGCAGCTATAAAAGCTATGCAAAACAATAAATCACCTGATGGTTTCACATGTGAATTTTATAAACAATTTGCCCCCCAATTGGCACCAACCTTCAAGCAATGTTTAAAGAAGCATTCTCCTTAAGGATTCTCCCCATGACACTGAGACAAGCCTTGATCACCTTATTGGCAAAGAAAGATAAAGATTCACTTTTATGCTCATCATATCGTCCTATCTCTATGCTAAATGTGGATTTTAAAATTCTATCGAAGGTTCTAGTTAAAACACTTTAAAAAAAGTGGTCGCTGATATTATTTTACCCGATCAAACAGGATTCATCCAGGGCCGACACTCCTACTCAAACTTAAGAAGGCTATTTAATGTGGTCCAGTCGGCCCAGTCAAAATTACATGAGGTAGTAATTTCACTTGACGCTGAAAAAGCTTTTGACCGGGTCGAGTGGACACATCTACTGTTCACTCTTCGTAGGTTCGGCTTTGGTAATGAGTTCATCGTGTCACGCCCTGTGTTGGTGACTGCTCCAGCCTCTCCTCCTAGTCTTGTGTTCACAGGTGTGGGTGTGGGCGGAGTCGTCCTGGGAGTAGCTTCACCTGGATCCCATCTGCAATCAGCTGGCTTCTTAGACCCAGCTCTCCACGCAGACAGTGCCAGATTGTTGCTCTATTTTGATGTTGGTGATTCTGGTCTCCCTGCTGCTGCCTCCTTTTACCACACACGTGCTGTGGTCCTCCGCCTGCTTTTGTTTGAATAAACGCAGCTTTTTGGATTTTTGGACTCTGGTGTCACTAATTGGGTTCCACTCTATAGTGTGCCGTAACAGAACAATCTGGCCATGACAAACCCAAGTGACCTAGACGCTTTTAAACAAGCTTTGTCCTCACAAGGGATTCTTGTGGGCCAACATGAACTGACGTTACGGGGAGTAGTGGAGAAGCTTCACGACCTGTCTTCAACTATCTCCGAGCTCACTAACCAGATGAACCAGCTCCCTGCTCTTCTCGCCTCCTCTGCTGCTGCTGCTGCTGCTTCTCCTGGACCAAGTAATTCTTCTGACCCTGCTGTACCACCATCGGGCCCACCTCTTCAGCCTTCCTCCTCCCGGGAACCCCTCATGCCCATTCCTGAGAGATACTCTGGTGATTTGGGCGCTTGTGGTCGCTTCCTCCTCCAGTGCTCTCTGGTGTTCCAGCAACAACCCTCCACATACAACTCAGATAAGTCCCGCATTGCATTCATTCTAAGTTTACTTACTGGCAAGGCTGCTCAATGGGCTACGGCCTTGTGGGACAGTAATTCACCTACATGTCAATCATATGTGGTATTTTCCCGAGAAATGAGGAGAGTGTTTGATCATCCTGTCAAAGGAAAGGAGGCTTCTAAGCGTTTGCTCTTAGCCAAGGTTCCTCCTCAGTAGCCCAATATGCCATAGACTTCCGTATTTTGGCTGCTGAGAGTGGATGGGACAATGAGGCTCTCCAAGGTGTGTTTTTACAGGGATTAGCTGAGAATATTAAAGATGAATTGGCAGCCCGGGATGAAACCAATAATCTTGAAGAGCTCATAACTCTGACTATCCGTCTGGATAACCGGCTTAGGGAGAGGCGCAGAGAGAAGGCCAATCATCCACCTACTCCTCGGGGCCACATCTTTTCTCAAATGCCTGTGTTTAATGTTCCAACCAGTTCTCCTGTGCCGTCTAACCCTTTGGAAGTACTGCCTACGGAGGAACCTATGCAATTGGGTCGAGCCCACCTTTCTCCTGATGGACGACTACGACGCCGGAGATCGGGCCGGTGCATTTACTGCGGTGAGGCCGGCCACTACATTAAGCACCTGCCCGAAACGGCCAAAAGAGAGGGCTCACCAGTGAGGGGAGAGGTCAAGGTGAGCCAAATCTCCTCTCCCCAGTCCAACTGCCCTGATCGCCTCCAAGTCCCGTCATCTCTCTTCTGGCTGAGTGAGTCTGTTCCCGTCTTCTCGTTCATTGACTCTGGTGCAGACGATAATTTCATTGACGCAGCCTTAGTTCAGCAAGCCAATATTCCCACTGTTTTAATTGAGGCACATCGCAATGTTAAGGCATTAAATGGACACACCCTAGCCAAAATTACTCACCGCACTGTGCCCTTAACCCTCCTACTGTCTGGGAATCATAGTGAAACTATACAACTTTTGGTTATCAGCTCCCCCGATGCCCCAGTTGTCCTTGGTCTTCCCTGGCTTAAGATCCATAACCCTCACATTGATTGGGCAGTTAACAAGATAACCAGCTGGAGTATTTTTTGCCATTCCCATTGCCTCAACTCGGCTGTAACTTCCAATGTCCGACCCCCTACTCCACCACTCAGTCCTCCAGATTTGTCTTTAGTTCCTGAGGATTATCACGATTTAGGAGAGGTTTTTAGTAAGCAAGAGGCTCTGTCTTTACCCCCACACAGACCATATGACTGTGCTATTGACTTGTTGCCTGGCGCCCCCTTGCCCTCAAGCCGTCTGTACAAGTTATCACGCCCCGAAAGGGAAGCAATGGAGATGTATATCAAAGACTCATTAACAGCTGGGTTAATTCGTCCATCATCGTCTCCATTGGCTGCAGGATTCTTTTTTGTTGACAAGAAAGACAAGTCATTGCGCCCATGTATTGATTATCGTGGATTAAATGAAATTACAGTGAAAAACAAGTATCCCCTGCCTCTCATAGACTCGGCTTTCCAGCCACTCCACCAGGCTACCATTTTCACCAAATTAGACCTCAGGAATGCATACCATCTTGTTCGCATCAGAACTGGAAATGAATGGAAAACTGCCTTTAACACACCTATTGGACATTTTGAATATCAGGTTATGCCATTTGGGTTAACCAATGCCCCTGCGGTTTTTCAGACATTAGTTAATGACGTTCTCAAGGACATGATCAACAAGTTTGTTTTTGTCTATTTAGATGACATCCTGATTTTTTCCAAAGACCTTCAGCAACATAGACAACATGTCCGCACTGTTCTTCAGCGTCTGCTCGAAAACAAACTCTTTGTTAAGGCCGAGAAATGTCAGTTTCATGCAACTTCAGTTAATTTTCTTGGTTTTGTTATTGAGCAGGGTCAAGTCAAAGCAGACCCCGAAAAAGTACAAGCAGTGGCCGAGTGGCCGAGACCGGAGACCCGCAAACAACTCCAACGTTTTCTTGGTTTCGCGAACTTTTATCGCAGATTCATTAAAGACTACAACAGGAAAGCAGCCCCTCTTACCCAACTCACCTCCACATCTATCCCATATAAGTGGTCCTCTGAAGCAGATGCTGCATTCAATATGCTTAAGACTCTTTTTGTTTCAGCTCCAGTTCTCTCTCACCCAGATCCCACCAGGCAATTTATTGTGGAGGTTGATGCTTCTGACTCTGGAGTAGGTGCCGTCCTTTCTCAACGCTCTGCTATGGACCAAAAACTTCACCCGTGTGCTTTCTTTTCCCGCCGACTCTCTCCAGCAGAAAGGAATTACAATATTGGTAACAGAGAACTGTTAGCTGTGGTTTTGGCTCTCCAAGAATGGCGTCATTGGTTAGAGGGAGCTGAGCATCCCTTCATTATCTGGACGGACCATAAAAATCTTTCCTACCTGCGGGCAGCTAAAAGGTTAAACTCTCGGCAAGCTAGATGGGCTCTCTTCATGGGGAGATTTAACTTCACCCTTACCTACCTCTGGTGTCACTAATTGGGTTCCACTCTATAGTGTGCCGTAACACATCGCTTGGATCACTCTACTTTACTCCTCCCCCCTGGCATCAGTAATCACTAATAATACTAATAATAATTTCCCTTTGGGAAATAAGTTGATCGGGATGAGACAAGGATGCCCCCTATCGCCCCTACTTTTTCCAATCTCAATCGAACCTCTCGCAATTACACTGCGACTTTGCAAAGATTTTAAAGGAATACAGCGAGTGAGCTTGGAATTCAAAGTTTCCCTATATGCAGATGACCTTCGTTTATACGTTTCTGATTTGGCTTCTTCTCTCCCTTCCATCTTAAACATTCTAAGACAATTCGGACAAATTTCAGGATACAGGTTGAATTTGCAAAAGAGTGAAATGTTTTCCTTGAAAGCTGAGACTGATCCACCCTCAAACCTCTTCCCGTTCAAAACGGCCTTAAATACTTAGGGATCATGAGTACTCGCACTTTGCCCACCACCTTCACAAAGAATTTTTCCACTCTCCTTGATAAATGTAAACAGGACATGAACAGATGGGCTTCTCTACCACTAACAGCTGTAGGGCGTGTTGACCTTGTCAAGATGTTAATACTGCCAAATTTCTATACCTATTCCAAAATATTCCAATTTTAATCAAAAGATCCTTTTTCAAAACACCTGATAAAATCCTCGTTTCTTTCATATGTGAGAACAAACCCAGCCGTATCAGCAAGATTCACCTCCAGAAATCAAAGCAATCAGGAGGTCTGGCCCTGCCAAATTTTCTTTTCTACTACTGGGCATGCAACTTTCAAAAACTAATCCACTGGTTTGAGGATGATTCAGATACAGGGACACCAGACTGGGTGCAACTAGAACTCTCATCATGCCGATACAGCCAAAACTCAGTGATCTGTGCTGCCCTCCCCCTCGTTAGTAGTAACTTGACTTCAAACACAATAGTTAACAATTCTATGAAAATATGGGCTCATTTTAGAAAACACTTTGGAATTCAAAGTCCTTCCACTCTCTCCCCCATTAAGATGAATCTCATGTTTACCCCATCCTGGACGGATCCTACATTTACCCAGTGGTTTGACAGAGGCATTAAAACAATTTGTAACCTATACATGGAAAATACATTTGCATCCTTTTCTCAACTCTCTCAAACATACAGTTTGCCCAAGAACCACTTCTTTCGCTACCTTCAGATCAGGAGCTTTGTACAGAAGACATTTCACCCTTTCACAGATAAACCTGGTGACTCACAAACAGACTGTATCTTAGAACCGAAATCAGACAGCAAAGGACTGACAACTCAGATCTACGACATCATTCAGCAAATTAACCCACCCTCGACGGAAGACTTGAGAAGGACTTGGGACTCTGACCTTGGAATAACTCTTAGAGATGGACAATGGGCCTCTGTATTCATAATTAATCTATATCTGCAAAGCATAGCTTAATTCAGCTGAAAATCATACATGGAGCTCACTTTACCAAAATTAGGTTGGGAAAGATCTGTCCGAACCTCGATCCATTATGCCCTCGATGCAGAAACCAGCCTGCTGATTTAATCCATATGTTTTGGCTGTGTCCGAATCTTTTGGACAAGTATTTTTAAAGCCCTTAGTGAGATTTTTGGGACTCGTTTAGACCCCAACCCAATCTGCGCCCTTTTTGCCCTCACACCTGAGGAATCCCAGGGTGTCCTACCTGCTAAAGCCCATGTTGTCATAGCTTTTACCACACTCCTTGCACGGTGCCTGATTCTCTTTAAATGGAAGCAGCACACTCCGCCATCTTTTTCTCATTGGGTTAAAGACGTCATGTCTTTAACTGACGTTAAAGACGTCAGTCTTCTGCGCATGCGCGAGCAGGCTGCAGTTTCCTCTGCTCAGAGCGAGTTTGTTTGCATAATTTTTCGTTTTTTTCTATGTTTCTGCGTGTATTTTTCTAACATTAAATTATATAATGTATAGTGATATGCTGGTGTACTCCAGGGAGGAGTTGATGTCCATGAGGGTCAAAGGAGACCCAGCAACACGCGATCTCATCCCCGCTGAGCTCCGACGGAGATATCGCGGATGCCGAGCGGGTCGAGTTGAAAGGACTAGACTAACAGCTAGAGCCGCTAACCGGAGGAGAGTCAAGCCCTCCGTCCCCTCCGTCATCATGGGGAACGTGAACTCTCTACCCAACAAGGTGGACGAACTGACGGCGCTGTGCTGGACTGATCATCGCTACCGGGAGACCAGCTTGTTGGTGTTCTCTGAGACGTGGCTAACTGGCGACGTGCCGGACACTAACGTCCGACTAACCGGCTTCTCCTCCGTACGAGCGGACCGGGACACGAACACCGCCGGTAAGAAGAAAGGAGGTGGATTAATCATCTACACCAACGATAGATGGTGCCATCCGGGACATGTGACGGTGAAATCAACACTGTATAACCGCGACCTGGAGCTAACAGCTGTTAGCATCAGACCCTACTACCTGGCGCGTGAATTCTCACACGTCATCGTCCTCGCCGTCTACATCCCTCCACGTGCGGACCCTGAGACGGCACGAGAGACCATCTGTGGGACCACCTCTGCTCTTCGGACCCGGCACCCAGAGGCGCTCGTCATCATCACCGGTGACTTTAACCACGTCACCTTGGACTCATCTCTGCCCACAATGGTCCAGTGTGTAGACTGTCCCACACGGAAGAACAGAACCATCGATCTGTTCTACGCTAATGCTAAGGAGGCATACACCGCCACCCCCCTCCCTCCACTAGGTAAATCAGACCATAACCTAGTGTACCTACAGCCCACCTACATCCCGCTGGTGAAACGGCTGCCAGCAACAACACGACAGGTCAGGAGGTGGTCCCCGGAAGCAGAGGAGATGCTGAGGAACTGCTTCCAGACCACCGACTGGGATGTTATTGTGGGCTCACATGGGGAAGACATTGAGGGGGCAGCTCAGTGTTTTACAGACTACATGAACTTCTGTGTGGACACCGTGGCCCCTGTCAGGACAATCAGGTGTTACCCCAACAACAAACCATGGGTAACCAAGGAAGTCAAGGCTGTCCTGAACAGGAAGAAGTGGGCGTTCAGGAGCAAGAACGAGGAGGAGATGAGGAAGGCCCAGAAGGAAGTGAGACTCTGCCTGAGGGAGGCCAGGGAGGCGTACAGGAGGAAGCTGGAGAAGCAGCTGGGGCGCAACCAAGTGCGGGAGGTCTGGAATGGGATGAGAACCATCACCGGACACGGGAAAGGGCGCAGCACTGTGGAGGGGAATATTGAACGAGCGAATGAACTTAACAGCTTTTTCAATCGGTTCAGCTCCCCCACCACTCCCGGCTCCTCGTCCCAGGCCTCTCCTGGCCTACAGACCTCTCCTGGCCTACAGGCCTCTCCTGGCCCTACAGACCGCTCCACTGATGCTCCCTCCTCCTGTGCTTCCTCTCCTTCCACCCCTGCCACTTCTCCCGAGCCCACTCCAAGAACTGCAAAGCTCAACGGCCCCACCTCAACCACTGGACTTCCAACCTCGCCACAACCTCCTGCTCCCACCACGACCGAGACCATCATCACTGCAGACCTGGTGACGACAACGCTGAGGAGGCTCCGTCCCTACAAGGCGGCTGGACCAGATAAGGTCTCCCCAAGACTCCTCAGAGCCTGTGCTTCGGAACTAGGGGACCCCCTGCAACAATTGTTCAACCTCAGTCTGCGGCTGGGGAGGGTCCCGTCACTGTGGAAGACCTCCTGCATTGTCCCTGTACCCAAGAAAGGACGCCCTACTGAGCTCAACGACCACCGACCGGTCGCTCTTACCTCCCACGTAATGAAGACCCTAGAGCGACTGGTCCTGGAGCTCATGCAGCCACAGGTGCAGGGTGCTATGGACCCTCTCCAGTTTGCCTATCAGGCCAAGGTTGGGGTTGACGATGCTGTCATGTACCTCCTCCACCGCACACTCTCCTACCTGGACGCCGGGGGCTGTGCCGTCAGAGTGCTCTTCTTCGACTTTTCGAGTGCCTTCAACACCATCCAGCCCCAGCTCCTGCAGGATAAACTGACCTCCATGGCTGTGGACCCCTACCTCGTGAGCTGGATTACGGACTACCTAACGGACAGACCCCAGTACGTCCGTATGGGAGACTGTTTGTCTTCTATGGTGACCAGCAGCACGGGGGCGCCACAGGGGACCGTTCTATCCCCCATTCTCTTCACCCTCTACACATCAGACTTCAAGCACAACTCGGATACATGCCACATACAGAAGTACTCCGATGACACCGCGATAGTGGTATGTATCCGGGAGGGTGATGAGGGGGGGTACAGGGCATTGGTGGCTGACTTCGTGGAGTGGTGCCAACAGAACCAGCTCCAGCTCAACGTCTCCAAGACAAAGGAGATGGTTCTGGATTTCCGGCGGGCACCTCCCTCTCCACAGCCGGTGATCATCAAAGGCAGTGAGGTGGAGGTGGTAGAAAACTATAAGTACCTGGGACTGCAGCTAGACAGCAGACTGGACTGGTCACTCAACTCCAACTGTGTGTACAAGAAGGGGCAGAGCAGGATGTACTTCCTAAGGAGGCTGGCCTCCTTTAACATCTGTCCTAAGCTCCTTTTCATGTTCTATCAGTCCGTAGTCTCCAGTGTGCTGTCATACGCCATTGTGTGTTGGGGTGGGGGGGCCAGGAAAAGAGATATGGACCGTCTGAACAGACTCATCCGCAGAGCAGGCTCAGTGGTCGGGCTGAGCCTGGACTCTGTGGATATGCTTCTGGAGAGCAGGACCATGTCTAAAATTAAGGCCATCATGAACAACACCAGGCACCCCCTACACACCACCTTCTCCCAGCAGAGAAGCACCTTCAGCGGCAGACTGCTGTCACACAGCGCCTCCACAGAGAGGCTGAGGTCCTCCTTCGTGCCCCGTGCCATCAAGGGGTACAATGACTCTCTCAGGAGGAGCGGGGGGGAGGTGGCGAGGTCAGCACGGGGTTGAATATGGATTTAATTTAATTTAATTTAAATTTAATTTTATACTGTTGTATATATATATATATAATTTATTTATTTTTTATACTGTTTTATATTTTAATTCAATTTTATACTGTTTAGATTTTATTTTATACTGTTTATATTTTAATACTGTAATATTTTTAAATTTTATACTGTTTATATTTTAGTTATAGTTTAGTATATAAGTCCTGTTAGTGCTGAATGTGTCTGTCTGTTAGTGTAATGTATGTCTTGTGGTATGTCCTGTGATGTCAATGTTTCCTTTTCTCCTGGTGTTTATCCAGTATTATTTGTTATTTAATGCCTGAGCAGTGGATATATGCAATTTCCTCCGGGATTAATAAAGTATCTATCTATCTATCTATCTATCTATCTATCTATGTACCTCTTGAAACTAGAAAAAATTAATATACACTCAGAGGGTCCTCCCAAGCCTTCCTCAAAGGTTTGGAGGCCATTCTTTGACTACGACGACTCTGTACAAGAACCCCTTAACACTCCGTAGGAGCGGCCTCTCACAATCCCTGTGGTGTGTTTGTGTTTGTGTGCGTGTGTGATCTTATGTGCATGTGGACATACAATGCCTTCTTTTTGGCAGCTCTGTGGTGCGGCACGTTAAACTAGAGACACCAGCGACCATAGTCAAGTGTATCCCGGGTGCCAGAGCGGGCAACATCGAGTCATTTTTGAAACTGCTGGCTAAAGATAAACGTACATATGGTAAGATAGTAATTCATGTCGGCGGTAATGACACCCGGTTACGCCAATCGGAGGTCACAAAAATTAATATCCAATCGGTGTGCAGCTACGCAAAAACAATGTCGGACTCCGTAGTGTTCTCTGGCCCCCTTCCCAATCTGACCAGTGGTGACATGTTTAGTCTTCACTCAACCGCTGGCTGTCTAGGTGGTGTCCTGCTAATGACATTCAGTTTGTTGATAATTGGCGGACTTTTTGGGGAAAACCCGGTCTCATCAGGAGAGACGGCATACATCCCACTTGGAATGGCGCAGCTCTCCTGTCAAAAAAGCTGACCACTTTTATTTCTGCCCCAAAACCATGACCCAGAGTTGAGACCGGGATGCAGAGTCGCAGTCTTAAACAAGTCTCTGCACTCCTAGAACAGTTCCCCACTGTACCTTCACCCACTGTAATGTTACCCACTGTAATGTTACCCACTACACTTTCACCTACTGTATTGTCACCCACTGTACACACCATTGAGACTGTGTCTGTCCCTCGACCATTTAAAGTTAATTCATGCAAATTCAAGTCATTTCAAGTCCAGAGGAAAGCAACAGGACATCCAAATTTAATAAAAATCAAAACCAGGACTTCAATAGTTCTGGAGTACAAAACAATAAAATGTGGTCTCCTATAGATTAGATCTCTGTCTTCAAAAGCTATTTTAATCAATTGCATTATATCAGATTATCATATAGATTTTTTCTGTTTAACGGAAACCTGGCTAAGTGAGGATGAGTATTTTTCCCTAAATGAAGCTACTCCTCCTGGTCACCTAAATTATCAGATCCCTCGAGTCTCAGGCAGAGGTGGTGGAGTTGCATCAATATTTAATTCCTCACTAGAATTGAGCCCTAAACTAAAAATTATCTTCAATTCATTTGAAAGTCTTAGTCTGAGCCTATCAAACCCAATCCAGAAACTGCTTCAGCCCCTATTATTTGTCATCATCTATCGTCCTCCTGGTCCATACAGTGACTTTCTATCTGAATTTGCCGATTTCTTAACTAGTTTAATTCTTAAAACTGATAAGGTCTTAATTGTTGGTGATTTCAATATTCACGTGGATGACAGTACTGATAGCCTCAGTAGGGCATTTATGTCATTACTAGACTCCATAGGCTTTAGTCAGTGTGTACAGGAACCTACCCACCAGTTCGAGCATACTCTGGATTTAGTCTTGATTTATGGGATTGAAATTGAGGAGTTGATCATCTTTCCTCGTAATCCTATCCTTTCTGACCACTGCCTGATAACTTTCGACATTCGGCTATTGTGTAATTCTCTTCCTGCAAAAAATGTTTGTACTAGAAACTTATCAGATCATACTATTTCTAAATTCAGGGAAGAAATCCCAAGTATGCTTAATCTAATCCCACTACTGAACAATACAGGGGGTCATTTTCTGAACTCAGTTAATGCTAGCCCATCTCAAATTGATGAGTTTGTTGACGTTACTTCAGACTCTCTGCGAAAAACCTTAGATTTAATTGCTCCACTAAAAAATAAGACTATAAAACAGGGGATGCGAGCTCCCTGGTTTAATTCTCATACACACCAATTAAAGCAAGAATCCCGACAACTTGAGAGGAAATGGCGTTCTACTAAATTAGAAGAATACCGCACTGCGTGGCATGATGGTTTACATAAATACAGGAAGGCACTTCGTTCCGCTAGAGCAGCCTATTATTCATCATTAATGGAGGACAATAGAAACAATCACAGATTCTTGTTCAGTACTGTATCCAGACTGACAAAGAACCACAGTGCATTTGAGACTAGTATTCCATCAAGTCTCCACAGCAATGATTTTATGAATTTCTTCAATAATAAGATCCTGCTCATCAGAGACAAATTAATGGTGTCCTGTCCTCAAACTCTGGTCCTTCTTTAGGTCCCTTAGATCCGGAAAACACACAGCTGACTCCTGAACCCTTTGGTTCTATGGATGTCTTTTCTCCAATACAGATCAGTCAGCTGATTAAAATAGTCTCCTCAGCTAAACCATCCTCCTGTCTGTTAGATCCAATTCCAACTAAACTCATCAAAGTAGCCCTACCTTTACTTGGCAACCACTTCCTTAATATAATTAACATGTCATTATCTACTGGATATGTACCACGGTCCTTTAAAGTAGCTGTAATTAAGCCACTTCTCAAAAAACCTAACCTGGACCCTACTGTTCTAAATAATTATCGACCCATCTCAAATCTCCCGTTTTCATCTAAGATGTTGGAGAAAATAGTCGCTAATCAGTTATGTGATTTCCTTAAATCCAACAGTTTATTCGGGAATTTCCAGTCAGGTTTCAGGGAACATCATAGTACGGAAACAGCACTTGTCAAAGTTAGCAACGACCTTCTAACCGCTTCAGACAGAGGACTTGTTTCTATACTGGTTCTCTTGGACCTCAGTGCGGCGTTTGACACAATTGACCACAATATTCTTCTGGCACGACTGGACCAAACAATTGGTATTAAGGTATCAGCACTGAGGTGGTTTAAGTCCTATTTAACTGACCGTTCCCAGTTTGTTAATGTTAATAACAACTCCTCTCAGTCAACTACAGTTAGTTATGGAGTTCCTCAAGGCTCGGTTCTTGGTCCAATACTGTTTATCTTGTACATGCTTCCTCTGGGTAATTTGATAAGGAAACACTCCATCAACTTCCATTGTTATGCCGATGATACGCAATTATATCTCTGGATTAAACCTGACGAAGTCAGCCAGTTATGCAAATTACAGGTGTGTATCAAAGGGATTAAAGATTGGATGACGGATAACTTTTTGCATCTCAATTCTGATAAAACTGAGGTTGTTGTGCTCGGCCCAAAAACTGTTAGGGATGTAGTGCCAAGTGATGTAATAACCTTGGATGGCATCACGTTTGAGGCCAAAACCACTGCGAGGAACCTAGGTGTCATCTTTGATCAGGATCTCTGGTTTAACACACACATGAAGCAGGTTTCTAGAACGGCCTTTTTCCATCTCGGAAACATTGTTAAAATCAGGCATATTTTAAAACGGAGTGATGCAGAGAAATTAATCCACGCTTTCATCACTTCCAGACTAGATTACTGTAACGCACTTTTTTCAGGCTGCCCCAAAAAGTCGCTGAAGTCTTCAACTAATTCAGAATGCTGCCGCCCATGTTCTGACCAGGACCAGTACCAGAGACCAGGTTCTGACCAGGACCAGTACCAGAGACCAGGTTCTGACCAGGACCAGTGCCAGAGACCAGGTTCTGACCAGGACCAGTGCCAGAGACCATATTTCTCGTGTGCTGGCTTCTCTGCACTGGCTTCCTGTGAAAGCTAGGATAGATTTTAAAATACTCCTCCTCACTTCCAAAGCCCTTGATGGCACCGACCTATCGGAAGGAACTTTTAGTTCCTTATAATCCATCTAGAGCATTACGCTCTCAACATACTGGCCTACTAGAATTTATAAAAGTAGGACGGGGGCTAGAGCCTTTTGCTATCAAGCCCCTCTATTGTGGAACCACCTCCCTACCTCAGTTCGGGGGGCAGACACCCTCTCACTATTTAAGACTAGACTTAAAACTTTTCTTTTTCATAAATTTTACAATTAATGGCAACTCAGGTTACTACGTTTATATTCATATAGACCTACACTGGTGGAGACTCAACATCCAGACTCACTGAGTTCCTCTCTCCTCCCCCTTCTGTCCAACCATCTCTGTTACTCCTCCTCCTCTCTGACCTCACTCTCCAAGTCTCCAATCACACCGTACTAACTAAACTTCTTCCCTGGAGTCTCTGTGCTCTATGTTCTCCCAGGTTTTTCTCAGGTTCACCCCTCATCCACCCATCTGCTATGGACCTGCTCTTCCCATCCCACCAGTACCACCCCTAACCTAATTATGGGCTGGGGTCCGGTTTCCTTTTTCCTCCGCGCCACCATACTGTTCCACCCCTCATCCACCCATCCGCTGTGGACCATCTGCTGTGGACCTGCACCTCCCATCCACCAGTATCACCCCCCACCTATCCATCGACTGGGGTCCTGCTGCCTGTCTTCCTTGGTGTCATCTTACTGTTCCACCCCTCATCCGCCCATCCGCCGTGGACCTTCCTCTGTGGACCTGCACCTCCGAGCCCACCAGTATCACCCCCATCTCTCCATGTGCTGTGGACCTTCTCCTCCAAGCCCACCAGTACCACCCCTCAACTATCCATCGGCTGGGGTCCTGCTTCCTTTCCTCCTCCTTCCTCCATACAGTCATCCACACAGCTGTAATTGTGCCTTGACTTTATCAACCTTAACCACATTGATACTGTCTCTCTCTGGCCTGTCTCTCTCTCTCTCTCTCTGTCTCTCTCTCTCTGATGCTGTTCTTGTCTTCCTTTGATTTCTTTTCCCCCCAACCGGTCGAGGCGGATGGCCGCCCAAAAGAGTCTGGGTTCCTGCCCGGAGTTTCTTCCTCATCGAGGGAGTTTTTCCCTCCACTGTCTCTGATGCTCTGGAGGGTTCAGTTGGGTTTCTCTGTCTGTTAAAGCGCTTTGAAATGTCTGCTGTCATGATTAGGAGCTATATAAATAAAACTTGATTGATTTTCCCCCTTTTTTCTCTTTTATTTGTATTTTTTTTATTTGTATTTTATATTTGTTTCTTTTCTATATGTAACCTTGTGTGTTTGTGGGTGGGGGGTGGGACGGCGGCCTGCAGCTGGACCTGTGGAAGGCGGAACGGGAGGGATGATTTCTGATATACATTGTAGTGTGTGTGTGTGTGTGTGTATGTGTGTGTGTGTGTGTGTGTGTGTGTCAGATTAGAAGAGTTCAAGTGTGAGTTCGATCTCTTCAGTGTGGTTCCCGATCCAGCCTCCAAAACATCCTCATATTGATCACTGATCAGTGTCGATGTTTTCTGATCATCTTAAATGAAACGCACTGAAAACAAACGTCCTGATGACACCAGCTCATGTGATTTATGAACCCAGTACTGATGAAAGGAAAACTGGACCCAGAATAAGAACCAGGAACCAGTCAGGCTTTGATCAGGTCACCAGGCTGAAGTCGCCCCATCTGATTTTTTGTGTAGATGTCAAACACACATTCCACACTCAACACGCCATGGTTTAGCACGTGTCACGTGACAATCACTATGTGACTCATCTGATCGGTTTTGTTTTTAGGTCAATGCAATCGTATAAATTCATGTCATTATTGTCATACATGAGGTGCAGCGGATTTAAACAAGATGGCAATGTCTTTTCCTCAATAACCTGCGTCACGTATGTCGGGGTATGGACCCAAATGCAGGACACTAAAGGCAAAACTGTCATCCATGATTTATAACAAACTCAAAACTTCTCCAGACAGACAAGAAACTCAAAATCAGGAAAGACTACCAGGAACCAAACATGAGCAATGCCCCAGCACCTAGCTCTCATTCAGCGAGGCTTAAAAAGCCTCGGGGTCATTGGCCCAAAACAAGTTCAGGTGTGACGATAAGTAACAGGTGTGGAGCCGTGGCTCCACCCACAAGCTTGGCCTCTCCCTGCCAAACCCAACTGTGACAGTACCCCTCCCTCAAGGGACAGGGTCAGACTCGGACTGGGGAGCAGGGACAGGGTCAGACTCGGACTGGGGAGCAGGGACAGGGTCAGACTCGGACTTGGGAGCAGGAACCCCAGTGAGGTCTGGAGCAGGAGTAGAAGAACCTGACGACGCCCCGAGACAGGTCCGCTGGCAGGTCGCGCCCCACTCCCGAACGCAGAAGGCTGTCCAATCGATGTTGGGATTGTGCAGGCGGAGCCAGGAGTACCCCAGAATGACGGGCTGGTTAGGTGTGGACAGAAGCAGGAACTGGATGCTCTCACCGTGCCCCCCTGGCAGGAGCATGCGCACCGGGTTGGTTTGAGATGTTACCCTCCCCAGCACATGTCCGTCCAGGGCCCTGGCTGCAACGGGCGACGGCAGCGGCTCCGGGCGTAGACCCAGCTGAAGAGCGAGGTTCTCATCCATGATGCTCCCATCAGCCCCAGAATCCAGGAGTAAGGCGATGGAGTGGGAACCAGAAGGCAGCAGGAACTCGGCGGTGATGCTTGGCCTTTCAGAGGAGGCGGGATCAGCGATGGAGCTCACCAGTATGCCTCCGTTCACTGGTGAGCTCTGGCTTTTACTGGGCACCGGCTGACGAAGTGCCCTGGCTGACCGCAGTACATGCAGAGGTTCAAGCGCTGTCTTCTCTCCCTCTCCTCAGGTGAGAGGCGGGTGCGGCCAAGCTGCATCGGCTCCGGATCCCCCTCACACACAGGGGCGACTGAGGCAGACAGGAGAGAGGTCGGCGCCGCTGTAGGCTTGGAGCGAGGAGGACTGCGGGGACGGGCAGGGCGTGGCTGGAGCTCAGAGCGTCTCTCTCTCTGGCGTGCCTGGATGCGCAGATCAATGCGGGTGGCGAGTTCAATCAGGCGCTCCAGTGTTGACGGCAGCTCATACGCAACCAGCTCGTCCTTGATGTATCCCACCAGGCCCCGCAAAAAGATGTCACGGAGGGCGACCGGGTTCCAGTCACACTGAGGGGCTGTCGTATGAAAGTCTATAGCGTAATCCGTGACTGAACGGCTGCCCTGGACCAGATCCAGCAGTTCTCGTCCGGCGTCGGCCCCCAGAGGTCCAGTACCAAAAACCTTCCGGAGCTCGCCGGCGAAGGACCGGAAAGAGCGACAGGCGGGGGTCCCTCTCTGCCACTCCGCAGTGCCCCCAGACGTGCCCGCCCGGTGAGGTGATTGACGGTGTAAGCCACCTTAGCCTCCTCCGAGGAGAAGGTGAGCAGCTGGAGGGAAAAAATGATGGAACAGTTGCAGAGAAAGGCGTTGCAGGTGGCAGGATCGCCGTCATAACGCTCCGGTGCTCCCACGTTAGGCTCCCGGAATCGAAGGCGGAATGGCGGCGACACCCGCTGAGGTGGACGGCGGAGCAGCAGCGCCCGCCGAGGCAGGTGACGAGAACGTGGCTCCCGGTGAGACAGACGGTGTGAGCCCCAGGGCCTGGGTGCGGGCGTGGAGACTTGCTACATCACACCGAACTTGTGCCAGAACCTGCTGATTTTCTGCTGCAGCCGCAACGGAATTCTCAACCAGCTGGTTAAGCATGTCCTCCATCCGGGAGATCCGGTGATCAACCTGTGCTGGATCCATTTATGGCCAGATTGTACTGTAACGGGTCCGAGGTAGGACCCAAGTACAGCACAGACTGAGACCAGATCAGGAATAGTCCAACAGTTTATTCTGAGGTTCGCACAGAATGGCAGCAATATTCCAGAAAAACAGTCTCAGTAAACAGGAATCCCAGGTGACAGGTATCAGACAGGGAATGAGCAGGCAGAGTAGTCAAGGACAGAAGGCTGGTCAGTTTACCGGGGCAGAGACGAGGAAGACTGGTTGAAGACAGGCAGGGTCGAAACCGAGGAAGCAGTCCGGAGATCAACGCGAGAGAGCTTTGCATGATAAAAAGACAATCTGGCAGAGACTGAGAGGAATGGGAGGGTATATGTCCTGAACAGGCAGGTGATAATCAGGTGAGGAAACACAGGTGAAGGCAGTTGCACTGATGAGGTGGGAGTGGAAGGCAGGTAGAGCTGGGCGGATGAGAGGAAAACCAGGAGCGGATTGTAACAATAACAGCAACTGTATGGTTAATGTGACTTATGAACCATAATCTATGTTAGTAATTGGTGAATGACAGTTATTTGATCTTAATTTTGGAACATCGTGTGTAAAGAATTACCTTCAGGTGAAAAATGCTGCATTTTAGGGCAGTACTCCAGCAGCAAGGAATGGAAGACCTCCAGCTGTCCAGTGCGGCAGAAGTCCACAAGACCATGCAAGTCTCTCAGCAGGTACTCGTCGTACATGACATCCTGAAACAATCCGGCAGAACAATATGCATGTTAGAACAAAACAAGACATTACAAAGTAATAACACTGAATAGCAGCATCTACTGATATTGAAATCACTTTTTAAAGATATTTTCATCAGTCTGGTTGACTTAGACTGTTATAGCATATACCTTATTGAACTGATTTTTTTTTTTTAGTCCTTGTCACTTTATAAGTAATAACATGATTTATTTATATTTATTTATTTATTTATTTTCTTGTCTGGATGTATTCTCATAGTTTAACCCCATGAAAGGGGGTCAAACTTTTATGAGATCAATGCTTATTTTAGTCTTGCAGCAAAATCTTTTATACATTTTAATGTGTGCATGTGACCGTCACCAGTCCTCTCTGGGAACTAAATTGTCAGTCTTTATTAGAATTTCCTATTGTGAGCGAGAGAGAGGGGTGCTGCACCTCTGTTCGTTTAGGGGGAAGGCAAAAGGAGATAGGGAGAGAGAACATAAACAAGGTAGTGGATAGACAGGCAGTGCTGTTGGAGTGAAAAAGGTTTAGACTGTTTTATCATATCTTAGAACTGATGTCTCAACACCAACGTTACAACACATCAGACTAGTGGAGGTCCTGACAGTATAGAATAGACCACCAGAGGAAACCAGTGTAGGAGGAAGACAGAGGGCATCAGATTGTGATGACTGAAGTGAGACTCATCACATTCTGACGGGACCCAGTGGTTCTCAATAATTGGACTTGACAGTAGCTGGTAAACCCTGACCCAACATGCATGTGTAATGAAACCAACACCCAGATAGGCTACTAGAACCCAACAGGGACGCACTAGCCGAGCAACCCCAACCCCGTTAGCCAGGAGCATCCAGAAGCCATCATCTGAAGAGCCACCGGGGGCACCGAGAACCACGTAGACCCAGAGACCAGAGGAGGCAACGGCCGCCACCGCCAGGGCGCAGAGGACCGGCCCAAGGGGCACGGGGCAAGGAGGGCCCCCACCACCCACTCCCCCAACCCCAGGAGACAGGAATGCCCCCCGCAGCCCCAGGGGTCAGCCGCAGTGACTGGGCGACATGTGACCCACCCCCCTACATAGCCCCCCAGTCCGAGTCTTGCAACCCCATATGCCCGTCATGCCTCCCGCAAGCGTGGGCAGACCAGAGATAGGGGCCACACCAACCCCCCAGATATGGCAGAGATCCCCAGTGGGCCGCAAGCCCCCCCGCGCCGCCGCCCACAGAAGAAAGCCGACCAGAGCCCGCCAGCCCCGGCACACCGCCGGCCGTCACAGGCCCTATCAGAGACCCACCGCAGCCAACCCGCCCACAGGCACCCCCCCCGCCGAGCCCCGCCTATAGCCCAGGTCCATCGGGAAACTGAAGGTGACTTCATCCTACACCCCAGCGCCCAGCAAAGTAAACCGACCACCGGCCACCAACCGCCGATCCCCGGCCAACAGCGGCAGCCAGACACATGTTACAAAGCCAACAGAGATGGGAGAACAAAGCAACAGGAGGGGCATTCCACCCCACACCCCAAAGGCCAACCCAGAGCGCCCCAGAGGAGACAGGCACAGCGCCCCCCAAATCCCCGGAGACCACAGGAACTCAGCACCCCCAGGTCCCAAAAGGCAAGACAACAGATACAACAGCCACCAGGGCGAGGTGCCAGGAGATCCAGAGAGCAAACCAAGCGTAGCTGTAGAGGGTTCCCCTAGTGCGAGCACACATCCATGGTCTCCCAGATCCATCATTCAACTATAAAATGGCAGAAGAGACATAAGTTAGTCATCAGATCATGAGCGCAGACAGCATGTTCAGAAAAATATCAGATGTGTGAGAATGGAGGCATACGCTGACACACAAGAGAGAGCTATAGATTTATATTTAAAGATCTAACAAATGGAGACCATTTCTCTGTAAATGATGCCAATTGTTTCTTTCAAGCAGCAGATATTTTCTCAAGCCAAATACGATCAATGAGGAGATTCAACCAATGGATGATGTTTAGGGGTTTTTTTATCTTTCCAATTGACCAAAATGGTTTTCTTGGCAATGGCAAGAGCTACAAGTGTGGGCTGTAACTGAGCGTGAGGTAAGGCCATTTCTGTTACATCGCCAATTAGGCAGATGTTTGGAGATTGTGAAATCATGATTAATATTATAATAATATTATATTACTTACAAAAAGTGCTTTGTGAGCTGCAGAGCCCTTCTTGATCCATTTGGTACGGCGAGCTTCATCATCAGGGATAGGAAGATGAGCACATCTAGTAAACATGTCTCCGTCCTGCCCATTCCAAGAATGTCGATTGACCACATGATGCTCTATGGAGAGGTACATTTCCTTGAGTAGGTTGACATCTCCATTACATTGTGCTGCTTCGAACCATACATGATTGGTGATGCATGGTATCCACTTGAACAGTTTCTCACAACCCTTTCTATTGGCAGCTTTTGTCAACCGTTTCAGCAAGGCTTCAACAAAGTGCCACACATCGTATTGATGCTTGACGTTGGGATACTGCTTTCTCATACAAGCCTCAATACCCAGATGTCTGTCAGTTACAATTGTGTCAACTTTGACATTCTGTTGTAGAAGGTTGTCACGGGTTCGTTGCAATCCAGCTTTCTCCATAGCTGTGGAACTTGCGACATCCGTCACTTGGATGACTGTGAAGCCTGCCACACAGTCAGTTGTAGAGTCAAGCAGTGTATACGTCCCGTATTTTGCTCTGTACCCGGGCGAGTCACACCGCCCATCGCCTGACATCACTGTCTTCTCCTGCTCTAGAAGCAAACCAAGGACTCGTTTCTGCTCTTCATTCCCGGTGTCCCAAATCTGTGGGAAAAGGAGTGACCTCTGCACATTGAAGTATGTTTGGAGTGATGGTACTTGGAGGTTTGTACATTGAGCCAAGTGGTGAATTTTCCCATAGCTGTTTCCTGAAAACAGGGTAGCAGCAGGCAGGAGGATGTTAATGCTAGACATTCTGTTCAGCACAGGAGACGATCTCCATGTGAAGTTGCAGTGTTTCATACAGGTGGTTACAAAAATGGCTTGTGCACCTCTGTATTTGAGGTCAGAATGCACCACAGGAGCTCCACACAGTTGGCAGTGGGTGAACAATTGTTTTAGGTTCCCCACAAAATACAATAAGTTTTGGGTTTTTTTACCAACATGTTTGTGTTTGGTGTGTAGCGTGAAGATGTCATATTCACAGAAATGTCAGGAAAAGATGCATTTGTTTCGTCCAAAGTGTTGCTGTAGAAGGAAGGGTCATGGGGGTCCCCAGGTTCAGGCTCACTCTCTGAATCTGAAGGAAGAAAGAGATTGCTATCAAAAGATAACTTCCTGTGGAAATAACTGTGGTCAGGCTCTACAGGTGACAGGTTGCCAAAAGTGTTAGGATGCAGACTTTGATTTGCTGTGATTGGGGAAGACTGATGGCTAACTTTGTTTGGTGGGGGTGGCTGAATTGAGCTGCACTGGGTGGATGGTTCACAGATGGATGACGGGTGGCGACAATACTTCGAAGACCTCCTCAATTTCGGCGAAACGCCTTCCCATGAGGAAGCAGAGTCTGGGTTCTCTGAGGTGGGCTCTCCTATCTCTGGGGTTGAGGTCACCGAGGTGGTTAAAAAGCTCCTCGGTGGCAGGGCCCCGGGGGTGGATGAGGTCCGCCCGGAGTTCCTAAAGGCTCTGGATGTTGTGGGGCTGTCCTGGTCGACACGCCTCTGCAACATCGTGTGGACGTCGGGGACAGTGCCTCTGGATTGGCAGACTGGGGTGGTGGTCCCCCTTTTAAGAAGGGGGACCAGAGGGTGTGTTCCAACAACAAGAGGATCACACTCCTCAGCCTCCCTGGCAAGGTCTATTCAGGTGTTCTGGAGAGGAAGCTCCGTCGGGAAGTCGAATCTCGGATTCAGGAGGAGCAGTGTGGTTTTCGTCCTGGCCATGGAACAGTGGACCAGCTCTACACCCTCCGCAGGGTCCTTGAGGGGGCATGGGAGTTCGCCCAACCAGTCTACATGTGTTTTGTAGACTTTGAGAAGGCGTTCGACAGTGTTCCTCGGGGGGTTCTATGGGGGGTGCTTCAGGAGTACCGAACCCCTTGATAAGGGCTGTTTGGTCCATGTACGACCGATGTCAGAGTTTGGTCCTCATTGCCGGCAGTAAGTCGGATTTGTTTCCTGTGAGGGTTGGATTCCGCCAAGGCTGCCCTTTGTCACCGATTCTGTTCATAACTTTTATGGACAGAATTTCTAGGCGCAGCCAAGGCGTTGAGGGTGTCCGGTTTGGTGGCCTCAGTATCTGAGACGACGTGGTGCTGTTGGCTTCATCAAGCCGTGATCTCCAACTCTCACTGGAGCGGTTCGCAGCCGAGTGTGAAGAGGTTGGGATGAGAATCAGCACCTCCAAAACTGAGACCATGGTCCTCAGTCGGAAAAGGGTGGAGTGCCCTCTCTAGGTTGGGGATGAGATCCTGCCCCAAGTGGAGGAGTTCAAGTATCTCGGGGTCTCGTTCACGAGTGAGGGTACAATGGAACAGGAGATCGACGGGCGGATCAGTGCAGCGTCTGCAGTGATGTGGACTCTGTATCGGTCCGTCGTGGTGAAGAAGGAGCTGAGCCGAAAGGCAAAGCTCTCGATTTACCGGTCACTCTATGTTCCTGCCCTCACCTATGGTCACGAGCTGTGGGTCGTGACCGAAGGAACGAGATCCCAGATACAAGCGGCCCAAATGAGTTTCCTCCACAGGGTGTCCGGGCTCTCCCTTAGAGATAGGGTGAGAAGTTCGGTCATCTGGGAGGGACTCAGAGTCGAGCCGCTGCTCCTCCACATCGAGAGGAGCCAGATGAGGTGGCTCGGGCATCTGGTCAGGATGCCTCCTGGACGCCTCCCTGGTGAGGTGTTCCGGGCACGTCCTACCGGGAGGAGGCCCCGGGGACGACCCAGGACTTGCTGGAGAGACTATGTCTCTCAGCTGGTCTGGGAACGCCTTGGGATTCTCCCGGAGGAGCTGGACGAAGCGGAAGAAGATGGATGGATGTATAAATAAATAAATACATTAATAAATAAATATAAGATGAAATCTATGAGGGTGTGCAAGTATTGAAATTAAGATTAAGATTAAAGATTAAATCACTTTAATGTCCACACAATTGGGAAATTAATAATTTTTTAAATAATATCCTAATGTTTAAAAACTTTGATTTCATTTCTTCAAAACATCTTAAACGTTAAAGTAAAAATAAAAAGGAGTTAGAAACGTTTTACTATGGAGCTTTTAGGATTCGAGACCAACAAAAAACAAGATTCAAACATATAAAAACACAATTGAAGAATAAAAGAACGTTCAAATCCTCCAGGACGATCCTGATACAACCAGCAGGTGGCGCCAAAGGAACCAGAGAAAAACTTTTCAGTTCCTTGGTTCACAGAAATGTTTGAATTCGTTAGAAAGTTTCTAATTCAGTTTCTAATTCATTAACCCTAGAACACTAACGCTAAAATAAGTAACACCATCACTAACGTTGGGTATATTTTACCCGATACAATATCCTGGATAAAATACAGTTTTCATCAGTTTATGTAAAAGTACAACACTGTATGACAAACTGTAGTACTCTTCTTTAATTTCAAAATATGCAGTATCACATACATTTTAAAAAAGGTACCATGGTGGACCCTTTAAAAAGGCAGCAAAATTATTGAAAAAACAGGTCATCCTGACCGATAAATTTCAGAACCAAAAAAAAACTGGAGCTGGGAACTTGTTCTTTGGTCCACCCATTCCTAGGACCTGTGAGCCTTGTCTGGTGAAGGCACAGTCTTCTTGCATCATTGACAACTGTGGGAGAGAAATAAAAAATGGCTTTTTTTGAGAGGGAAAAAATCACCAATTTTTTTTGACTATATGAATTTCCTTGGAAATTAACATTAAGTGATGTTCATTCACAGACATTATACTAGTTAAGGATTACATGCAAATTCTGGGACAACTTTTAACTTACCTTATGCCTTACATGCAGTTGGTACAGGCAGGGTAGTGATGGCGAGGACACACTGGTCGATGGCAGACATGACACCTGTGGCGTGCCCATGGCTTGATGAGTGCCATTGCCAAAGCCTGCATATACTGCCTCCTCTTCATTTGTGGGTCACCTCTCTTCATGGCATTCTCCTTGTGAATGATCCATGAGTTTATCACACCAGCGTTCATCATGCCATATAGCACACACAGTGGCCACCTGTTGGTGTTTCTTCCACAGATGTATTGAGCACACATCTGGTCGAAAGTATCAACACCTCCCTTTGTTTGGTTGTAAAATTTGATCACGTCTGGGTTGTGAGTGGGTCCAATACTTGGTTGTATGTGCAAGGATGACAAAGAGTAGGACAAGCTTCTTTTTTGATGCTGTGTCATGGAAGGACACCAAAGTTAGGTCTTTGGTGTCAGGATGACAGCTGTGGATGAAATGGGGCAGGGAATGTGGCCGGCCTGAAGGTTGTTTCCATTGGAAAGTGCTAAAAATGCCTGATTTAAACACACTAACACTCACGTTGGGTAAATTCCACCCGTAAAATATGTTACTCTCTATCACTAAAGTCGGGTGAAAATCACCCGAACACATGCCTCTTGAAAAAACCATGGATGGGAGGAGGGAAACAAACATACAATTAATAACATCAGTGAGCAGCTTGAAGCTACCCAAGGACCCATGGAACTCAGACAATGGCAACACAGTGAAAATCACATGACAAGAATTGTGTGGGTGAAAATCACCCGAGGTTAGTGTTCTAAACTTTTGTGTGAGTGTGAAGATAATGAAATACATCAGGACATGACCCCCGAAATCTTTCACTGTTTTTTAGACTTTCTTGTAGTTTTCGGTCTTGGATTCAAGTTTAAAACATTTTTTTCAGTAATTTAGGAGTTTAAGGACGTATTTCAGTAAAAATGAAGGCAGTTATCTGCTCCTCACAATAAAACCTCAATCTTTAAACAAATGACAAGGAATTTAATGTTCTAAATTTAAATTTCTCCTTCTGAATTATCGTCTTTAACTTTTCCCAACATTCAAACTTTACCTTAAAAAAAAATCACTTCAAACTGAAATAAAAATGAATGTAGGGAATAAAAGATTTATGAAAGTATAAAAACACTGGAAGGGTTAAAACTAAACTTTAAATATTGGGAAAATTTAAAAGAGAAATTCAAACGTGAAATTTTAAATTTAAAACATTGAATTCTGTGAAATTACTTTACAAATTGAGGCTACATTTTTCTTTAAAAAGATTTTATGGAAAAAAATCAAATTTAAGAGAAAAGAAAAGTTTTAAACTTTCAAAAGTTGAAGTTGAGTCATTTAGTTTTTAAATCTGAGGGTTTAGTTTCTGTGTGAAACGACTCATAGTTGTCATTAATAAAGTTTTGATTGTGTCTTTGATTCACAATCAGTAGATCATCAGTCATGTGATCAACATAAAAACAACACAACAATAGATTAATAGAAAACAGAAACTGATTCTATTCAGTTTGAATGAATTCAGACGATCCTCCTCAGGTATGAAGACATGATTCTATTCAGTCATTCGTGTTCGGGGCCTTCAGCCAATCACAGTTCAGAGATTACAATTAAAACGCCCACAGGTCATGTGACTTGTGCATCAGATCCTTTCATGGACAGATTTCCATATTTGGAAATGCAGGATGAAAGTTTCTGATGGAATAATATGCAATGCATTATTTTATTGATCAATGATCAATCAATAAAGTTCTTTTCCTGCCTCAACCTTTAGATTTCAATCCACACAACAAAGAGTGTGAAGATAATGAAATGCATCCAGGACACGAGCTGCCGGTCCAGGGGCCCCGGTGCAGGGGCCCATCCTTTACCCCCCAGAACCCACTTCAGGTGTCATCGTCTCTGTTTGATCGACTTGTTCACCCTTTGATATAGAAATGATCGATATGTGTCCTCCGTTGAAGGAACTGATTATTAGTCACTGTATTTAAAATGAACCTCATCAGCGCAGTAACTTGAATCGAGTTTGTTATTCTAATTATTTCTGATTAAAACGGATTTTCGTTCTTAAATAAATCATTTTGTGTCCAGACATGAATAATTTATGAACAAAATGTTGTTTTTGTCTGTTGTTGTCTGCATTTGACATAAAACCACAGCGATGATTTATTATTAGACCACAGCCGATGAAGGCCGGTCCGTGAAAATAATGTCAGAGATGAAACCGGTCCGTGGAGCAAAAAGGGTTGAGTCTAAGACTTGTTTTATTCCTTAATTCAAAGCGACTCTATTTAGAAATCTTTCAGTCTTTTTATAATTTTATACTTTCATTCATCTTTTATCTCTAAATTCAACTTCAACTTTGAAAGTTTAAAACTTTTCAGTTAAATTTGACTTTTTCCATTAAATCTTTTTCAGGTCATTTCTATCTTTAATCTAAACTTTGTTTTTGCTTTCTTAATTCAAAGAGACTCTATTTAGAAATCTTAGACCCACTTCAAACTGAAAGAAATATTTAATTTAGGGAAAAAAAGATTTATGAAAGTATAAAAGTACAAAACCACTGAAAGGGTTAAAGGTAAAGTTTGAATGTTGTGAAAAGTTAAAGACGATAATTCAGAAGGAGAAATTTAAATTTAGAACATTAAATTCCTTGTCATTTGTTTAAAGATTGAGGTTTTATTGTGAGGAGCAGATAACTGCTTTCATTTTTACTGAAATACGTCCTTAAACTCCTAAATTACTGAAAAAAATGTTTTAAACTTGAATCCAAGACCGAAAACTACAAGAAAGTCTAAAAAAGAGTGAAAGATTTCGGGGGTCATGTCCTGATGTATTTCATTATCTTCACACTCACACAAAAGTTTATTAATGACAACCATGAGTCGTTTCACACAGAAACGAAACCCTCACATTTAAAAACGAAATGACTCAACTTCAACTTTTAAAAGTTTAAAACTTTTCAGTTAAATTTGACTTTTTCTTTAAACCTTTTCCAGGTCAGTTCTATCTTTTTATTTTATTTAGTTTTTCGACTTTTTTGACGTTTCCGTTCTTGGATTCAAGTTTAAAACATTTTTCAGTAATTTAGGAGTTTAAGGAGTTATTAAAGAAAAATGAAGCCTCAATTTGTAAAGTAATTTCACAGAATTCCATGTTTAAATTTAAAATTTTACGTTTGAATTTCTCTTTGAAATTTTCCCAATATTTAAAGTTTAATTTGAACCCTTTCAGTGTTTTTATACTTTCATAAATCTTTTATTCCCTAAATTCATTTTTATTTCAGTTTGAAGTGATTTTTTTCCTCTTCATTAAACTCAAAGTTTCTTTATTGAAACTATTAAAGCAGCGATTTGTTTTCTGTCTTTGTGTTGACCGGTATCGATTGGTCTATTGATTGGTTTCATCTTCACACTCAGGTGAACAGAACGATGGTAAACAGGAAGCGTGTCCAGGTGAGGCCGGGACAGCCAATCAGAGGGCGAGCGGCTGGGCGGGGCGGGGCCACACCTGCCGCTTAGAGCGGCTCCAGGTGGAGCGTCTCAGCAGTTTGCAGCAGATCTGTGAGACCCGCATCCCGGACCGGACCTGAGCCTCTGCTCCTCTTTTCACGGACTCTGAAGGATCTTTGCACCGATCCGGATCGACGCTCGTTCGGACTCGATTCCGGGATTTTAGCGGGACAGCAGCCTCTCCGCCGTGGGCATCAGTCCCTCCCGTGGATTATCTGCCGGACTGTTGGAGCGACCTGACCATGACTCTGGAGGAGGTCGTTGGCTCCACCAGCAACGAGAACAGGTAGGTTAACGACGCTCAGCTGCTTTCTTGGAGAGAACGTCGGTGTTTGGCGCAGAGCTGTGCGCTCTTTCTGCGGGTTCCTGACCTCCGCTGTGTCTGCAGGATGGAGACGCTGCGTCCGGCTCTGGAGGAGCTGCTGGTCGCGGCTCAGCAGAAGGACCGCGTCACGCTGGGAGTCCACGAGTCCGCGAAACTCCTGACTGCGTGAGTGTCTCTGTCTTTAGCGCGGTTTCCTGATGTTCTCCTGAAAGCCTGACACCAAGCCGGCCTGGCTCCTCTCCCCCCCCCGCAGAGATCCGGACAGTGTGGTTCTGTGCGTCCTCGCCATGGATGAGGAGGATGAAGATGACGTGGCGCTGCAGATCCACGTCACGCTGCTGCAGGCGTTCTGCTGCGAGAACGACATCAACATCCTGAGGGTGTCCGGCGTGAGACGGCTGGCCCGGGTCCTGGAGCGGGACACCGGGGACAGCGACGGCGACGAGCCCCGGGACCTGCACTGCATCCTGGTCACGGTAAGTCCAGCTCGGCTCCACGGTGGTGACGTCACGGCTGTCCGGGAGTGTCACCGCCCTCTCCTCCGTGTTCTGCAGAACCCCCCGGTGCAGCCGCTCCGGTGTCCGGCCCTGGAGAACATCGGCAGCTTCTTCGAGGAGAACCGCTGCTGCAGCCTGTGGGTTCCACACCTGGACCTCCAGGACGGCTGAGCCGAACCGGACCCGAGTTGGACCGCTGTCAGCGGGGAGAACGAGTGGGACCGGGCCACGCAGCCGGCCTCCTACCGCAGGAGACCGACGGGCGTTGAGACGGGACCGGACCGAACCGGAGACTTCCGCCGCCTGATCGGGTGACTGATGCGGGCTCGACCCGCCGGTCCGGACCGGTTCTGGAAGAGGAGGACAGGATGAGTGCGCGGGAGGTCCCGGTCCCGCAGAGAGGAGAGACCCTCGCTGATGTCACCTGATGGACCTGCAGTCACGTGACCCGACTGATCCACCAACGGAGGAACTGCACGAGGTCACCTGAGCTGCAGCCTTCTGACCTCATCCACTGACGTGACGTCACGTTCTCCCATCACTTCTTGTTGCCTGCATTGACCGACAGACTGATCGATCACCAGCTGATTGGAACACATCCTGATCTGATTGGTAGAATCCACGTGTTGATCGGTTCTGTTCTGATGTCGGAATGAATGCTTGAAAATGAACAAAGTGCTTTCCGACTCTTGGACCCTGACCCGTAGAGTGACGTCATCTTCTAGACTAAGTTGTTCATTCAGATCTTCACGTCACTCCACCGTTTGGGGGGTCCGAGGTGATGAGAGTGTGTGTTTGATGGAGCCACAGGGGTCAGACTAACGCACTGAAACCTTTTGTCTCTGTCGGTGTGGAATGCGGGTCGTGGGTCATCACGCCTGGTGGACTGGGGGAGGTAGTAGATCAGTCCGGGTCGTTCCAGGACCCGTTTTCCTTTATGCACTGGCATAGTTTTGATCCTTGATTGATGGAGTTCTGTGGGTTTCATAACCTGACAAATATAATAGAACAAATATAGTAGAACAACAAGCAAACATGTTTTTCTGTGTAACTGTTACTTGAAAAAGTAATAAATTCAGAGTTATTTCACATGAAGAAGTTTCCTTTATTTTAGATTACATTGAGTTACATTTATTAGTTACATCTGGCCCTTTGAGGACAGCCGTTATGCTGATGTGGCCCCCAGTGAAAATGAGTTTGACCCCCTGATCTAGAACATGTCATAGATGTGTTGACACGTTCCTTCTCCACAGAGTGTTCCCCAGCCCCCTCCCACGGTCCGTGATGTCCGTTTCTGCCACTGGACCTTCACGGGATTCTGTAAAACTACTTTAATGTCAACGAACTTTAACTTCATTCCTTCAAAACGTCTAAAACTTTCAAGTAAAAATAGAAAGGAGTTAGAAACGTTTTTCTCCTGGAGGTTTTAGGATTATCGACGAACAAAAAACAAGATTAAAACACAATTGAAGAATGAAAGAACGTTCAAATCCTCCAGGACGATCCTGATACAACCAGCAGGTGGCGCCAAAGCACCAGAGAAAAACGTTTCAGTTCCTTGGGTCACAGAAACGTTTGATTTAGAAACTTTCTAACGAATTCAAACATTTCTGTGAACCAAGGAAGTGAAAAGTTTTTCTCTGGTGCTTTGGCGCCACCTGCTGGTTGTATCAGGATCGTCCTGGAGGATTTGAACGTTCTTTCATTCTTCAATTGTGTTTTTATATGTTTGAATCTTGTTTTTTCTTGGTCTCGAATCCTAAAAGCTCCATAGTAAAACGTTTCTAACTCCTTTTTATTTTTACTTTAACGTTTAAGATGTTTTGAAAAAATGAAGTCAAAGTTTTTAAACATTAGGATATTATTTAAAAAATTATTAATTTCCCAATTGTGTGGACATTAAAGTGATTTAATCTTTATTCTTAATCTTAATTTTAATACTTGAACACCCTCATAGATTTCAGCTTATATTTATTTATTAATGTATTTATTTATACATCCATCCATCTTCTTCCACTTCGTCCGGCTCCTCCGGGAAAATCCCAAGGCGTTCCCAGGCCAGATGGGAGACATAGTCTCTCCAGCGTGTCCTGGGTCGTCCCCGGGGCCTCCTCCCGGTAGGACGTGCCCGGAACACCTCACCAGGGAGGCGTCCAGGAGGCATCCTGACCAGATGCCGGAGCCACCTCATCTGGCTCCTCTCGATGCGGAGGGGCAGCGGCTCGACTCTGAGTCCCTCCCGGATGACCGAACTCCTCACCCTATCTCTAAGGGAGAGCCCGGACACCCTGTGGAGGAAACTTATTTCCTCCGATCTCGTTCTTTCGGTCACGACCCACAGCTCGTGACCATAGGTGAGAGTAGGAACGTAAATTGACCGGTAAATCGGTAAGTCCATAAAAGTTATGAACAGAATCGGTGACAAAGGGCAGCCTTGGCGGAGTCCAACCCCCACTGGAAACGAATCCGACTTACTGCCGGCAATGAGGACCAAACTCTGACATCGGTCGTACAGGGACCGAACAGCCCTTATCAAGGGGTCCGGTACCCCATACTCCCGAAGCACCCCCCACAGAACCCCCCGAGGAACACGGTCGAACGCCTTCTCCAAGTCCACAAAACACATGTAGACTGGTTGGGCAAACTCCCATGCCCCCTCAAGGACCCTGCGGAGGGTGTAGAGCTGGTCCACTGTTCCACGGCCAGGACGAAAACCACACTGCTCCTCCTGAATCTGAGATTTGCCTTCCCGACGGACCCTCCTCTCCAGAACCCCTGAATAGACCTTGCCAGGGAGGCTGAGGAGTGTGATCCCCGTGTAGTCTGAACACACCCTCCGGTCCCCCTTCTTAAAAAGGGGGACCACCACCCCAGTCTGCCAATTCAGAGGCACTGTCCCCGATGTCCACGCGATGTTGCAGAGGCGTATCGACCAGGACAGCCCCACAACATCCAGAGCCTTTAGGGACTCCGGGGGGATCTCATCCACCCCCGGGGCCCTGCCACCGAGGGGCTTTTAACCACCTCGGTGACCTCAACCCCAGAGATAGGAGAGCCCGCCTCAGAGAACCCAGACTCTGCTTCCTCATGGGAAGGCGTGTCGCCGGAATTAAGGAGGTCTTTGAAGCATTGTCACCACCCGTCATCCATCTGTGAACCATCCACCCAGTGCAGCTCAATTCAGCCACCCCCACCAAACAAAGTTACCCATCAGTCTTCCCTAATCACAGCAAATCAAAGTCTGCATCCTAACACTTTTGGCAACCTGTCACCTGTAGAGCCTGACCACAGTTATTTCCACAGGACGTTATCTTTTGATAGCAATCTCTTTCTTCCTTCAGATTCAGAGAGTGAGCCTGAACCTGGGGACCCCCATGACCCTTCATCTACAGCAACACTTTGGATGAATCAAATGCATCTTTTGCTGACATTTCTGTGAATATGACATCTTCACGCTACACACCAAACACAAACATGTTGGTAAAAAAAACAAAACTTATTGTATTTTGTGGGGAGCCTAAAACAATTGTTCACCCACTGCCAACTGTGTGGAGCTCCTGTGGTGCATTCTGACCTCAAATACAGAGGTGCACAAGCCATTTTTGTAACCACCTGTATGAAACACTGCAACTTCACATGGAGATCGTCTCCTGTGCTGAACAGAATGTCTAGCATTAACATCCTCCTGCCTGCTGCTACCCTGTTTTCAGGAAACAGCTATGGGAAAATTCACCACTTGGCTCAATGTACAAACTTCCAAGTACCATCACTCCAAAGATACTTCAATGTGCAGAGGTCACTCCTTTTCCCACAGATTTGGGACACCTGGAATGAGGAGCAGAAACGAGTCCTTGGTTTGCTTCTAGAGCAGGAGAAGACAGTGATGTCAGGCGATGGGCGGTGTGACTCGCCCGGGTACAGAGCAAAATACGGGACGTATACACTGCTTGACTCTACAACTGACTGTGTGGCAGGCTTCACAGTCATCCAAGTGACGGATGTCACAAGTTCCACAGCTATGGAGAAAGCTGGATTGCAACGAACCCGTGACAACCTTCTACAACAGAATGTCAAAGTTGACACAATTGTAACTGACAGACATCTGGGTATTGAGGCTTGTATCAGAAAGCAGTATCCCAACGTCAAGCATCAATACGATGTGTGGCACTTTGTTGAAGCCTTGCTGAAACGGTTGACAGAAGCTGCCAATAAAAAGGGTTGTGGGAAACTGTTCAAGTGGATACCATGCATCACCAATCATGTATGGTTTGCAGCAGCACAATGTAATGGAGATGTCAACCTACTCAAGGAAATGTACCTCTCCATAGAGCATCATGTGGTCAATCGACATTCTTGGAATGGGCAGGACGGGGACATGTTTACTAGACGTGCTCATCTTCCCTTCCCTGATGATGAAGCTCGCCGTACCAAATGGATCAAGAAGGGCTCTGCAGCTCACAAAGCACTTTTTGTAAGTAATATAATATTATTATAATATTAATCATGTTATTACTTATAAAGTGACAAGGACTAAAAAAAATCAGTTCAATAAGGTATATGCTATAACAGTCTAAGTCAACCAGACTGATGAAAATATCTTAAAAAGTGATTTCAATATCAGTAGATGCTGCTATTCAGCGTTATCACTTTGTAATATCTTGTTTTGTTTTAAAATGCATATTGTTCTGTCGGATTGTTTCAGGATGTCATGTACGACGAGTACCTGCTGAGAGACTTGCATGGTCTTGTGGACTTCTGCCACACTGGACAGCTGGAGGTCTTCCATTCCTTGCTGCTGGAGTACTGCCCTAAAAGGCAGCATTTTTCACCTGAAGGTAATTCTTTACACATGATGTTCCAAAATTAAGATCAAATAACTGTCATTCACCAATTACTAACATAGATTATGGTTCATAAGTCACATTAACCATACAGTTGCTGTTATATACATTTTGCGACAACATAAACCCACCGCTTCATCTATGTAGCTGCTCATCGCTCATCAGAGTGTCCTTCCCTGAATAAGGCAATACTTTCCAGCCTGCTCATTTTGATCTATGAGCAAGCTAACCTGTGAATGATCCATGATATGGAGGTGTGGTGTGGTGAGGTTTCCATTGCTTAAAATTTACAATCAATGTGGAAGCAAAGTCTTTTTTCCGTGGGTTCTTGTTATTGAGGTAAAGTAGGAGACTTAACCAATCTTTATAAGTTTGATAAGTTTATTTCTGACAACAAGTCTAATACTGAAATCCGGGCTCTCGCCGGTAATACACGGGTGTTACATCAGACGCAGCTGAAGAAGAGCAAATTCTATCTCAGCCCAGTCAAATTTAAACAATTCAGATGAGGAATATGCATGAGGGGATGTGGTGTCTTCTGGTCCAATCACATCGTGACAGGTGGTTTTCGGCCACATCTTCCACATCTTTCCGGTTTCATCCTGTAAACAATCCTGCCTACATCCTGATCACCCCATATGTGTGAAAACTTCCATAAATGTAATTGATACCTTTTATGTGTGTGTGTTTGTGTGTGTGCGTGTGTGTGTGTATGTGTGTGTGTGTGTGTGTTTGTGTGTATGTGTGTGTGTATGTGTGTGTGTCAAATTAGATGAGTTCAAGTGTGTGTAAATTTAAGGAGACGGAGTGGTAGAAAAGTTAATTGCATGTTTAAAACTAAATACTTGTACTGCCACCAAAATAATGAATAGCATGTATTTATATCTCTTCATTCCTCCTCTTGGCCTCGAAAGAGGCCACACTATAAGGCGTCAAAGATTCAATTCTTCCGGGGAGGCGGACTGCTGATGGGTTAGTGTAATAGTGTGTAACAGTGAGTAGGTACTAATATGTAATAGTGTATAATAGATGATAATAGGGTGTAATAGCTTGTAGCTGAATATTGAAATGCTAAAGTAAATATAACAACATGGTCAGGCAAAATGGATTAGATAAAGCAGAATTTAGATAAAGACGAGATAGGATTTGGGTTAAGAAAAAGCAAAACAGATAATAATAGTCCAATATTTTAGAAATGCTGTTATGGTACAAATGGTACAAATGGTAAAGCATACATGTGCATACGTGTTTATTGATCTACATTAGGAAGATTGAACTGTTTAATTGATGATATGGTCATAGTTTGTATAAAGAGAACTGAACAAATATGATAGGAATGTTTATTACTTTAACTGATTTTGGGTTTATCACAGTGTAAGAACATGGTAATGATCGATGTTTATTTCATTGTTTTTATTTGTTATTTGAAAACAAAACAATGTTATTTTGATTGTTTATTCATTCCAGGAGTGTTTTTATTGCAATATGACAGCCTGTTTGTATGCAATGATATCTGTTTAGATTGCAAATGTCTAGATCTGTACATGCAAAAATGGATTGGTTTGGTCTGCGACCAGACTGGAGAGTTTCGCGGGGTTTGGTGAGAAAAAAGAGAAGGAGAGCGAAAGAGAGACGAAGAAGTTGGCGAGCGTCATATGGATGAATGAAAAATTAAAACTATACACCTGGATTAAGAAAACGGCATCGCTCGTTGGTGATTTTAATTACATCCTTTTTCCGGAGTGTAACATAAGCACCTCCTTTGTATGAGGTTACGTAGGTGTAGGAGACTGTGGCATTCTCACCATGACTCCGCCATGTTGACGCTGGAATGGATGTACTGGATGTTAGTAGCTTGAAGAATCTTAAATAATCTAGTTTGTTGCAAAGCAGACGTGGTGAAGGCCTGAGACGCAACAAACGATGTGACTGAATGTTCTGTGAGAATGATAAGTGGGTGGCCTCGGACTATGTGTGCTGTTTTGGTTATCAATATGGCAAGGCCTGCCGGAAATTTGGCGCAAGGCGGCTGTCTACTCTCAATGGGGTCAAGACGAGCACTACAGTAGAAGAAGAAGATCAACCTTTATTTATCCCCTTAACGGGGAAATTACTTTTTTCACTCTACTGTATACATGTCTTTGTATACCATACAGGTATACACACAAGGGGCCTGTGAGCATGCAGTTAGTGAACACAGCAAACAGTACATTGGGAGGCAGACAGTGAAGGGCAGCCAGTTCTGGTAGCGCCCCAATTGAGCAACTTGTAAGGGGACGGCGCCTTGCTCAAGGGCGCCTCGATCAAGGGTGCCTCGGCAGTGGCCTGGAGGTGAGCTGACACCTCCCTCTGTCAGCTCACACTCTGATGTCGGATGTCTGGCGGGAGCGGGAATCGAACCGCTGATGTCTGGGCGATGTCTAGTTGGAAGACGTCCGCTCTACCGCTGAGCCACCGCCGCCCCTGCAGTACATCAAAATGTGTCTTACCTTCAACCTTCTGGTACAGGACTCCATTAGTGATATCATCTGAGATAGAGACATCCAGATGGAACGCAGAGCCTGAATTGGGGGTGGCTGAAGCAGCCGCCGTCTATAAAACAAGGGCTGTAGTGTCGACTGTAACTGCACAAACCCAAAAATGATAGCATGTCTTTTACCGCTTCAGGCCTCGGGTGGTGCAGGATAGCAGAGCGATGAGCCGTGGACACTGCCGAGCCGTGTGCTGACACAACACGTCCCAGGAAAGCAACTGACTTCCTGCAACACTCTAATTCCTGTTTGGACACTTTAAAACCACATGAGAACAATTTCCTCAATAAACACTCAGTGGCTGCTAAACAAATTTCCGGTATCTCACATGCCAATAAGAGATCGTACACGTATTGTACTAAAACGCAACCTTCTGGTAACTGCATGTCAGACAACATTTTTTTCAAAGCTTGATTGAAGATTCCAGGGCTGTTCTCAAATCCTGGGGTCTGGTGTATTGCAGCTTGACTCCATGGTACCAAAACGCAAAGAATTTTCTGGAATCTGGATGGAGAGGGAGGTAAAAGAAAGCATTTGCCAAATCCAGAACTGTACACCATTTGAATTTAGGTGAGAGTGATGTCAATACCCTATGTGGATCAGGCTCTCAAATCATGTGCCATTCGATAACTTACTCCGTCTGCTTTTTGAACTGGCCTCAATGGGGTTGACCAAGGTGAGAACACCAGCATCCCATAGTCCACATAGTGTACTCTCCATCCCCTCCTTGGCTGCTTCCGGCCATGGATACTGTTTTCTGCAAACAACTTGTGCATCAAAAACAACGTCAGGGTTATCTTTACAATGCCCTACATCAAATGGACCTGTAGGACCTTTGCTCTTCAGTGGAGGTGCCAAAACATTGAAGAGAGCTGTTCTTAACAGTGTCTCAGTTACCTCATTGTTGGCGGGATGAACTCCAGTTGCTGCTGACCATTTGCCAGGAAGTTGTCATAATACACTAATGGTTCCTCCTTACCGTCCCATGGGAACAAGGCAGGGGTTTTTCAACGGGGTGTCGGGAATTCATCTCTCAGCACATTAAACAAGACTCTGGCGTATGGTCCAAACGGTCTTTGCTCCCACACCATTCAGACCTGTCACGGTTCTGACAGCTTTTTTTGTAGCCATGCCTTTGACATCAGTAAATAAACGGTTTATATTCTCTAAAATCATCTTGCTAATCGATTCTCAGGGGCATCTGACGATAAGTCTTACCACTGTGCGTGTGTGGCGGGGTATCTTCTTCCCTTCATCACAAGGGTGCGCTACTGACTCAATGTACCATTCATTCTCACCTGCAATGTGATTTGTCAATTTATACTTGTCTGGAACTCCATGTGGGATGCCAATAGCATCTGTGTAGACTGGACTGTCCTCCAGCATCGTGGTGTATGAGCTCAGGAGTTACCATGTCCTCACCTCAGCCTTGAACACATTGTAAATCTGTATGGGAGAAATGAGACTCACAAGTGCACATCTTCCTGTCCAGTTTGGGACAAGGAGTCATTTGTGTCTTGGTTTTAATGTTGTTAATTGACAGTTGAGCTTGAGCGAATTACAACTGTATTTTTCAAAAGTCAGTTTCTAAATCAGTAAATTTATTTTGGTATTTGTCATTGAAGTGGCAACATCTCCTCTCTTTCCCTACTTGACTTTACTCTTTCTTCAACATCCTCCACTTTCTTCCATATCAACTTACTTTTGCTCTCGTGACCTTCCAACAGGGCCCACTGGCATCCTCTCTCTCTCTCATTTACAACTTCCGCTTCTCTTCCTTGTCTGACTTCTTCTAGTTCCTTTCTCAGTCTCTACTGCTCACGCTCCACTCTCTCTATCCCTTCTCTGTCTTTCGCTCTCTGTCACTATTATTGCCATTTTTAATTCAAATAAAGTTCAACGTGCATCATCTGTTTCTCCGTCCTCTTCAGTTTTTAACACTCCCTCTTTTATATGCCACAGAGCTTGTGGATTAGCTGGACTAGCTGCAACATTTGTGGTTGATGGCTTACTTTGTGTTTGTTTTAACATTTCTCGAACCTGAGCTTAAGGCTCACTGGTGCAATGTTCCTCTCTACTTTGAGTTGGCATGTTCCTGATTGGAATGTTACCCTTGTTTTCAAAATAAAATGCCTCCCTATCTCCAGTGAAACTGTTGTCCTTGTCCATGGGCTCCAGCTGCTGTGGGAGGGCCCGTCCTCTGCCAAACAGAATGCCACACACAGGACAGGAGGTGTGTTCTGCTGTTTTCTACACAATTTGAAGGAAAATCAATTTTGGATCACACCCCGAGTGAATTTCAAATCATCTTCTATTTTTTGCAGTTTCCATCTTTTCCTAAAAGCTGCTTTATGACTTAACTGAATAAAGAATACTCTAATAAGGTTCCGGTTTGGCGAGCAATGGAGTAGGCAGTGAATCGGAAGGGCTCTGTCATCTTCGATTTTAGTTTGATATATTTGTAGTGTTACATGCTCTTTTGGAACTTGGTGTTTCAACCGGCTGTTAAAAGCTGGCATATTCTGCTCCCAACTAACCATGGGCAAAAGAGGTAAAAAGTCAGAAAAACGACAGGGGACAAGTTAGCGAGTTAGCCCATAACAACTAACTAGCAGAAGCCCAGCTAGTAGCACATGCGAGGCCGACCTACAGGCTCCGTCGCTGACAGAAATAATGACACAGCTCACCGGTATGGAGGAGCGGATAATTCAAAACCTGAGTGCACAAATTTCTGCCAACCACGCCGCCATAACCAAACATGACCAAACAATTCAAGTCATGGAAACTTCCATGAATGATTTGCACTTGCGACTGACCACTCTGGAGACCACGGTCAAGAGTTTCGCCAAAGTAAACGAGCAGCTGCAGTAAAAGGTGGATGACCTCAAAAACAGGTCCAGGAGATGTAATATTCATATGATAGTGATACCAGAGGGAAGTGAGGGCATCAAACCGAGCTCTTTCCCTGAATCCTCCCTGGGAGAAGTCTTCGGCCCCGATGTGTTTTCGCGCACCCCGACTGTAGACGGAGCCCACAGGCTGGCCGTCCAGAGGAGACAAGATGGCGCACCCCGACCATTTATCGCCTGCATCCATCACCTCCAAGTGAAGCAGCGCATCCTGCAGCTCGCTCGTGAAAAGGGATCTCTGGCCTTCAAGGGCAACACGATTCACATCTACCCAGATTACAGTGCCGAGGTGTCCAAGAGGAGAGCCGCTTTCGCCCCGATAAAAGCTGAACTGAGGAGAGCGGGATTCCAGTTTAGCCTGCGCTTCCCCGCCATACACCGCATAATCGCTGATGGATCCAGGCACGAATTCAGCACCCCTGCGGAAGCCGCCACGTTTTTGGAGCATAGACAACCAACTGAGTGAGTCCCTTACAAAGTTGGTGGAAAACGGAGTCACATCCCTCTTTTTTTCTCTTTGTACCCTGCTGGGTCATTTGGTGTATAGTATATAACACCAACCAATTAACCTAATAACTAAGGCCTCCTTATATTGCGTTCCTTTATTTACTGTATCTGTTTTACTACGTAACTTCTCAGTTTATTTCAATAACCCACCACGATGACAGCAAACTAAATTGACCATTTGTTTATTTTCTCTCTTCTCCCCATATGACTCCCATATATTTGTTCTGGGTTCAAGTTTAAAGTTCAAGGGACAGACTCCCTGATGTAGTTACTTTAAGTCCTTTACCTTAGTTTTAAGTGGTTCGCCAAACACAATTCTACCTTTCTGTGTATTTCACTGAAATCATTTCACTTTCAAGACAGAGCCTGAAGTGCAGAATAGAACAAAGCGCAAAGTAAGTAGAGGCCTCGAGATAGGGTATATAGGTTACACATGTATGACGAATGCAATACTGTTTATTTATCCTTTTTTTGCCCCCTCTTATTTTCTGTCTACTCCTTTTTCCTGTTCTCCTTTTGTCAGCACGATACTCTCGGACATGGACCACTTACACCACCTCCAACCTACACTATTCATTTACTATCCCTTCTGAACATACATGAGTACAGATCTCAATAAAAGGATGGGTAATACCACCAAATTTATATCCTGGAGTCAACAACCCAATCAAAAGACAAAAAGTCATGTCTCACCTACAGCAGCCTAACATGGATGTTGCATTTTTACAAGAAACGCACCTCTGCAATGCTAATATTCTCAGCCTTAAAAAAGGCTGGGTCGACCAACTGTGCGATTCTAAATTCAATGCAAAATCTCTTCTCACTCTCAGGAGGTCATTAGCGACCCCAACGGGCAGTACATCATAGTTGTGGGACAGCTTTTTGCCAACCCTGTAATCTTGGTAAATCTATATGCACCAAACTGTGACGACAACAATTTTTTTGAAAGACTGTTTTTGACTATCCCGAAATTTGATACTGGAAATCTTATAATAGGAGGGGATTTTAACCTTGTACTGGATGTCACTCTCGACAGGTCTTCAATCAAACCCCAGAATCTTACCAGGTCAGCCAGAGCAGTAAATGATTTTATGGATCAATGTGGTCTTTCTGATGTTTGGAGATTTCAGTCTCCCCATACCAGAGCTTATTCATTTTTCTCCAATGTTCATCACACCTATACACGTATAGATTACTTCCTGCTTGACAACAGGCTCTTACCCAAGATTACAGTATGTTCCTACACCGGTATTGTAATTTCAGATCATAGTATCCTTCATTTTGACCTAGAACTCCCAAACCACTCTCCTCCAAACAGGATTTGGAGACTTAACCTTTTATTATCGGACCAGAAATTTGTAGACTTCATTTCGTCTCAAATTGACTTTTTCCTGGAGACAAATGCCTCTCTCAAGATTTCATACACCACATTATAGGAAACCCTTAAAGTATATATACGAGGACAAATCATTTCCTACTCCTCTACACTTAGAAAAGAAAAGGTAAGAAATCTGCAAGATATCTCTCAATAGTTATTGGACATTGACTCAAAATACGCTCAAACTCCCACTCCAGATTTGTATAAAGACCGTTTAAGACTACAGACAGAATTTGACTTATTAACCACTGACGAGGCAACTTGTTTTATCATGAAGGCTAGGCACAATACTTACGAATTCGGTGACAAAGCAGGCAAGCTACTAGCCATGCAAGCCCGTCAAGCAGCTGCCTCCCATTCGATCACAAAGATTCAGTCACACACAGGTGACATATTGACAGACCATGACGACATAAACAGCACTTTTTTACAGTTCTACTCCAACCTTTGTACACCAGAATGCAGTGATGACTCGTTTCTTTCATATGTGAGAACAAACCCAGCCGTATCAGCAAGATTCACCTCCAGAAATCAAAGCAATCAGGAGGTCTGGCCCTGCCAAATTTTCTTTTCTACTACTGGGCATGCAACTTTCAAAACCTAATCCACTGGTTTGAGGATGATTCAGATACAGGGACACCAGACTGGGTGCAACTAGAACTCTCATCATGCCGATACAGCCAAAACTCAGTGATCTGTGCTGCCCTCCCCCTCGTTAGTAATAACTTGACTTCAAACACAATAGTTAACAATTCTGTGAAAATATGGGCTCATTTTAGAAAACACTTTGGAATTCAACGTCCTTCCACTCTCTCCCCCATTAAGATGAATCTCATGTTTACCCCATCCTGGACGGATCCTACATTTACCCAGTGGTTTGACAGAGGCATTAAAACAATTTGTAACCTATACATGGAAAATACATTTGCATCCTTTTCCCAACTCTCTCAAACATACAGTTTGCCCAAGAACCACTTCTTTCGCTACCTTCAGATCAGGAGCTTTGTACAGAAGACATTTCACCCTTTCACAGATAAACCTGGTGACTCACAAATAGACTATCTTAGAACCGAAATCAGACAGCAAAGGACTGACAACTCAGATCTACGACATCATTCAGCAAATTAACCCACCCTCTACGGAAGACTTGAGAAGGACTTGGGACTCTGACCTTGGAATAACTCTTAGAGATGGACAATGGGCCTCTGTATTCATAATTAATCTATATCTGCAAAGCATAGCTTAATTCAGCTGAAAATCATACATAGAGCTCACTTTACCAAAATTAGGTTGGGAAAGATCTGTCCGAACCTCGATCCATTATGCCCTCGATGCAGAAACCAGCCTGCTGATTTAATCCATATGTTTTGGCTGTGTCCGAATCTTTTGGACAAGTATTTTTAAAGCCCTTAGTGAGATTTTTGGGACTCGTTTAGACCCCAACCCAATCTGCGCCCTTTTTGCCCTCACACCTGAGGAATCCCAGGGTGTCCTACCTGCTAAAGCCCATGTTGTCATAGCTTTTACCACACTCCTTGCACGGTGCCTGATTCTCTTTAAATGGAAGCAGCACACTCCGCCATCTTTTTCTCATTGGGTTAAAGACGTCATGTACTTCTTGAAACTAGAAAAAATTAATATACACTCAGAGGGTCCTCCCAAGCCTTCCTCAAAGGTTTGGAGGCCATTCTTTGACTACGACGACTCTGTACAAGAACCCCTTAACACTCCGTAGGAGCGGCCTCTCACAATCCCTGTGGTGTGTTTGTGTGCGTGTGTAATCTTATGTGCATGTGGACATACAATGCCTTCCTTTTGGCAGCTCTGTGGTGCGGCACGTTAAACTAACGACACCAGCGACCATAGTCAAGTGTATCCCGGGTGCCAGGGCGGGCGACATCGAGTCATTTTTGAAACTGCTGGCTAAAGATAAACGTACATATGGTAAGATAGTAATTCATGTCGGCGGTAATGACACCCGGTTACGCCAATCGGAGGTCACAAAAATTAATATCCAATCGGTGTGCAGCTACGCAAAAATAATGTCGGACTCGGTAGTGTTCTCTGGCCCCCTTCCCAATCTGACCAGTGGTGACATGTATAGCCGCATGTCTTCACCCAACCGCTGGCTGTCTAGGTGGTGTCCTGCTAATGACATTCAGTTGATAATTGGCGGACTTTTTGGGGAAAACCCGGTCTCATCAGGAGAGACGGCATACATCCAACTTGGAATGGCGCTGCTCTCCTGTCAAAAAAGCTGACCACTTTTATTTCTGCCCCAAAACCATGACCCAGAGTTGAGACCGGGATGCAGAGTCGCAGTCTTAAACAAGTCTCTGCACTCCTAGAACGGTCACCCACTGTACCTTCACCCACTGTAATGTTACCCACTGTAATGTTACCCACTGTAATGTTACCCACTGTAATGTTACCCACTACACTTTCACCTACTGTATTGTCACCCACTGTACACACCATTGAGACTGTGTCTGTCCCTCGACCATTTAAAGTTAATTCATGCAAATTCAAGTCATTTCAAGTCCAGAGGAAAGCAACAGGACATCCAAATTTAATAAAAATCAAAACCAGGACTTCAACAGCTCCGGAGTACAAAACAATAAAATGTGGTCTCCTAAATATTAGATCTCTGTTTTCAAAAGCTGTTTTAATCAATGACATTATATCAGATTATCAAGTAGATTTATTCTGTTTAACGGAAACCTGGCTAAGTGAGGATGAGTATTTTTCCCTAAATGAAGCTACTCCTCCTAGTCACCTAAATTATCAGATCCCTCGAGTCTCAGGCAGAGGTGGGGTAGTTGCATCAATTTTTAATTCCTCGCTAGAATGGAGCCCTAAACTAAAAATTATCTTCAATTCATTTGAAAGTCTTAGTCTGAGCCTATCAAACCCAATCCAGAAACTACTTCAGCCCCTATTATTTGTCATCATCTATCGTCCTCCTGGTCCATACAGTGACTTTCTATCTGAATTTGCCGATTTCTTAACTAGTTTAATTCTTAAAACTGATAAGGTCTTAATTGTTGGTGATTTCAATATTCACGTGGACGCCAGTAATGATAGCCTCAGTAGAGCATTTATGTCATTACTAGACTCCATAGGCTTTAGTCAGTGTGTACAGGAACCTACCCACCAGTTCGAGCATACTCTGGATTTAGTCTTGATTTATGGGATTGAAATTGAGGAGTTGGTCATCTTTCCTCGTAATCCTATCCTTTCTGACCACTGCCTGATAACTTTTGACATTCAGCTATTGTGTAATTCTCTTCCTGCAAAAAACGTTTGTACTAGAAACTTATCAGATCATACTATTTCTAAATTCAGGGAAGAAATCCCAAGTATGCTTAATCTAATCCCACTACTGAACAATACAGGGGGTCATTTTCTGAACTCAGTTAATGCTAGCCCATCTCAAATTGATGAGTTTGTTGACGTTACTTCAGACTCTCTGCGAAAAACCTTAGATTTAATTGCTCCACTAAAAAATAAGACTATAAAACAGGGGATGCGAGCTCCCTGGTTTAATTCTCATACCCACCAATTAAAGCAAGAATCCCGACAACTTGAGAGGAAATGGCGTTCTACTAAATTAGAAGAATACCGCACTGCGTGGCATGATAGTTTACATAAATACAGGAAGGCACTTCGTTCCGCTACAGCAGCCTATTATTCATCATTAATCGAGGACAATAGAAACAATCACAGATTCTTGTTCAGTACTGTATCCAGACTGACAAAGAACCACAGTGCATTTGAGACTAGTATTCCATCAAGTCTCCACAGCAATGATTTTATGAATTTCTTCAATAATAAGATCCTGCTCATCAGAGACAAAATTAATGGCGTCCTGTCCTCAAACTCTGGTCCTTCTTTAGGTCCCTTAGATCCGGAAAACACACAGCTGACTCCTGAACCCTTTGGTTCTATGGAGGTCTTTTCTCCAATACAGATTAGTCAGCTGATTAAAATAATCCCCTCAGCTAAACCATCCTCCTGTCTGTTAGATCCAATTCCAACTAAACTCATCAAAGAAGCCCTACATTTACTTGGCAACCACTTCCTTAATATAATTAACATGTCTTTATCTACTGGATATGCACCACGGTCCTTTAAAGTAGCTGTAATTAAGCCACTTCTCAAAAAACCTAACCTGGACCCTACTGTTCTAAATAATTATCGACCCATCTCAAATCTCCCGTTTTTATCTAAGATGTTGGAGAAAATAGTCGCTAATCAGTTTTGTGATTTCCTTAAATCCAACAGTTTATTCGGGAATTTCCAGTCAGGTTTCAGGGAACATCATAGTACGGAAACAGCACTTGTCAAGGTTAGCAACGACCTTCTAACCGCTTCAGACAGAGGACTTGTTTCTATACTGGTTCTCTTGGACCTCAGTGCGGCGTTTGACACAATTGACCACAACATTCTTCTGGCACGTCTGGACCAAACAATTGGTATTAAGGGATCAGCACTGATGTGGTTTAAGTCCTATTTAACTGACCGTTCCCAGTTTGTTCACGTTAATAACGACTCCTCTCAGTCAACTACAGTTAGCTATGGAGTTCCTCAAGGCTCGGTTCTTGGTCCAATACTGTTTATCTTGTACATGCTTCCTCTGGGTAATTTGATAAGGAAACACTCCATCAACTTCCATTGTTATGCCGATGATACGCAATTATATCTCTGGATTAAACCTGACGAAGTCAGCCAGTTGTGCAAATTACAGGCGTGTATCAAAGGGATTAAAGATTGGATGACCAATAACTTTTTGCATCTCAATTCTGATAAAACTGAGGTCATTGTGCTCGGCCCAAAAACTGTTAGGGATGTAGTGCCAAGTGATGTAATAACCTTGGATGGCATCACGTTTGAGGCCAAAACCACTGCGAGGAACCTAGGTGTCATCTTTGATCAGGATCTCTGGTTTAACACACACATTAAGCAGGTTTCTAGAACGGCCTTTTTCCATCTCGGAAACATTGTTAAATTCAGGCATATTTTAAAACGGAGTGATGCAGAGAAATTAATCCACGCTTTCATCACTTCCAGACTAGATTACTGTAACGCACTTTTTTCAGGCTGCCCCAAAAAGTCGCTGAAGTCTTCAACTAATTCAGAATGCTGCCGCCCGTGTTCTGACCAGGACCAGTGCCAGAGACCAGGTTCTGACCAGGACCAGTGCCAGAGACCATATTTCTCGTGTGCTGGCTTCTCTGCACTGGCTTCCTGTGAAAGCTAGGATAGATTTTAAAATACTCCTCCTCACTTACAAAGCCCTTCGTGGCACCGACCTACCTGAAGGGGTCCTACTTCCTTTTTCCTCCGTGTCACCATACTGTTCCACCCCTCATCCACCCATCCGCTGTGGACCATCTGCTGTGGACCTACACCTCCCATCCACCAGTATCACCCCTCACCTAACCATCGACTGGGGTCCTGCTGCCTCTCTTCCTTGGTGTCATCTTACTTTTCCACCCCTCATCCGCCCAGCTGCCGTGGACCTTCCTCTGTGGACCTGCACCTCCGAGCCCACCAGTATCACCCCCATCTCTCCATGTGCTGTGCACCTTATCCTCCAAGCCCACCAGTACCACCCCTCAACTATCCATTGGCTGGGGTCCTGCTTCCTTTCCTCCTCCTTCCTCCATACAGTCATCCACACAGCTGTAGTTGTGCCTTGACTTTATCAACCTGAACCATATTGATACTGTCTCTCTCTGGCCTGTCTCACTCTCTCTCTGTCTCTCTCTCTCTGACCCTGTTCTTATCTTCCTTTGATTTATTTTCCACCCAACCGGTCGAGGCGGATGGCCGCCCAAAAGAGTCTGGGTCCCGCCCGGAGTTTCTTCCTCATCGAGGGAGTTTTTCCCTCCACTGTCTCTGATGCTCTGGAGGGTTCAGTTGGGTTTCTGTCTGTTAAAGCGCTTTGAAATGTCTGCTGTCATGATTAGGAGCTATATAAATAAAACTTGATTTTCCCCCTTTTTTCTTTTATTTGTAATTTTTTTATTTGTATTTTATATTTGTTTATTTTCTATATGTAACCTTGTGTGTTTGTGGGTGGGGGGTGGGACGGCGGCCTGCAGCTGGACCTGTGGAAGGCGGAAAGGGAGGGATGATTTCTGATATACATTGTAATCGTGCGTGTGTGTGTGTGTGTGTGTGTGTGTCAGATTAGAAGAGTTCAAGTGTGAGTTCAATCTCTTCAGTGTGGTTCCCGATCCAGCCTCCAAAACATCCTCACATTGATCACTGATCAGTGTCGATGTTTTCTGATCATCTTAAATGAAACACACTGAAAACAAACGTCCTGATGACACCAGCTCATGTGATTTATGAACCCAGTACTGATGAAAGGAAAACTGGACCCAGAATTAGAACCAGGAACCAGTCAGGCTTTGATCAGGTCACCAGGCTGAAGTCGCCCCATCTGATTTTTTGTGTAGATGTCAAACACACATTCCACACTCAACACGCCATGGTTTAGCACGTGTCACGTGACAATCACTATGTGACTCATCTGATCGGTTTTGTTTTTAGTTCAATGCAATCGTATAAATTCATGTCATTATTGTCATACATGAGGTGCAGCGGATTTAAACAAGATGGCAATGTCTTTTCCTGAATAACCTGCGTCACGTATGTCGGGGTATGGACCCAAATGCAGGACACTAAAGGCAAAACTGTCATCCATGATTTATTAACAAACTCAAAACTTCTCCAGACAGACAAGAAACTCAAAATCAGGAAAGACTACCAGGAACCAAACATGAGCAATGCCCCAGCACCTAGCTCTCATTCAGCGAGGCTTAAAAAGCCTCGGGGTCATTGGCCCAAAACAAGTTCAGGTGTGACGATAAGTAACAGGTGTGGAGCCATGGCTCCACCCACAAGCTTGGCCTCTCCCTGCCAAACCCAACTGTGACAGTACCCCTCCCTCAAGGGACAGGGTCAGACTCGGACTGGGGAGCAGGGACAGGGTCAGACTCGGACTGGGGAGCCGGAACCCCAGTGAGGTCTGGAGCAGGAGTAGAAGAACCTGACGACGCCCCGAGACAGGTCCGCTGGCAGGTCACGCCCCACTCCCGAACGCAGAAGGCTGTCCAGTCGATGTTGGGATTGTGCAGGCGGAGCCAGGAGTACCCCAGAATGACGGGCTGGTTAGGTGTGGACAGAAGCACGAACTGGATTGTCTGACCGTGCCCCCCTGGCAGGAGCATGCGCACCGGGTTGGTTTGAGATGTTACCCTCCCCAGCACATGTCCGTCCAGGGCTCTGGCTGCAACGGGCGACGGCAGCGGCTCCGGGCGTAGCCCCAGATGAAGAGCGAGGTTCTCATCCATGATGCTCCCATCAGCCCCAGAATCCAGGAGTGCGGCGATGGAGTGGGAACCAGAAGGCAGCAGGAACTCGGCGGTGATGCTTGGCCTTTCAGAAGAGGCGGGATCAGCGATGGAGCTCACCAGTATGCCTCCGTTCACTGGTGAGCTCTGGCTTTTACTGGACACCGGCTGACGAAGTGTCCTGACTGACCACAGTACATACAGAGGTTCAAGCGCTGTCTTCTCTCCCTCTCCTCAGGTGAGAGGCGGGTGCGGCCGAGCTGCATCGGCTCCGGATCCCCCTCACACACAGGGGCGACTGAGGCAGACAGGAGAGAGGTCGGCGCCGCTGTAGGCTTGGAGCGAGGAGGACTGCGGGGACGGGCAGGGCGTGGCTGGAGCTCAGAGCGTCTCTCTCTCCGGCGTGCCTGGATACGCAGATCAATGCGGGTGGCGAGTTCAATCAGGCGCTCCAGTGTTGACGGCAGCTCATAAGCGACCAGCTCGTCCTTGATGTATCCAGCCAGGCCCCGCAAAAAGATGTCACGGAGGGCGACCGGGTTCCAGTCACACAGGGGGGGCGTAGTACGAAAGTCTATGGCGTAATCCGTGACTGAACGGCTGCCCTGGACCAGATCCAGCAGTTCTCACCCGGCGTCGGCCCCCAGAGGTCCAGTACCAAAAACCTTCCGGAGCTCGTCGGTGAAGGACCGGAAAGAGCGACAGGCGGGGGTCCCTCTCTGCCACTCCGCAGTGCCCACAGACGTGCCCGCCCGGTGAGGTGATTGATGGTGTAAGCCACCTTAGCCTCCTCCGAGGAGAAGGTGAGCGGCTGGAGGGAAAAAATTATGGAACAGTTGCAGAGAAAGGCGTTGCAGGTGGCAGGATCGCCGTCATAACGCTCCGGTGCTCCCACGTTAGGCTCCCGGATCGAAGGTGGAATGGCGGCGACACCCGCTGAGGCGGACGGCGGAGCAGCAGCGCCCGCCTAGGCAGGTGATGAGAACGTGGCTCCCGGTGAGACAGACGGTGTTAGCCCCAGGGCCTGGGTGCGGGCGTGGAGACTTGCCACATCACACCGAACTTGTGCCAGAACCTGCTGGTTTTCTGCTGCAGCCGCAACGGAATTCTCAACCAGCTGGTTAAGCATGTCCTCCATCCGGGAGATCCGGTGATCAACCTGTGCTGGATCCATTTATGGCCAGATTGTACTGTAACGGGTCCGAGGTAGGACCCAAGTACAGCACAGACTGAGACCAGATCAGGAATAGTCCAACAGTTTATTCTGAGGTTCGCACGGAATGGCAGCAATATTCCAGAAAAACAGTCTCAGCAAACAGGAATCCCAGGTGACAGGTATCAGACAGGGAATGAGCAGGCAGAGTAGTCAAGGACAGAAGGCTGGTCAGTTTACCGGGGCAGAGACGAGGAAGACTGGTTGAAGACAGCCAGGGTCGAAACCGAGGAAGCAGTCCGGAGATCAACGCGAGAGAGCTTTGCATGATAAAAAGACAATCTGGCAGAGACTGAGAGGAATGGGAGGGTATATGTACTGAACAGACAGGTGATAATCAGGTGAGGAAACACAGGTGAAAGCAGTTGCACTGATGAGGTGGGAGTGGAAGGCAGGTAGAGCTGGGCGGATGAGAGGAAAACCAGGAGCGGATTGTAACAATAACAGCAACTGTATGGTTAATGTGACTTATGAACCATAATCTATGTTAGTAATTGGTGAATGACAGTTATTAGATCTTAATTTTGGAACATCATGTGTAAAGAATTATCTTCAGGTGAAAAATGCTGCCTTTTAGGGCAGTACTCCAGCAGCAAGGAATGGAAGACCTCCAGCTGTCCAGTGTGGCAGAAGTCCACAAGACCATGCAAGTCTCTCAGCAGGTACTCGTCGTACATGACATCCTGAAACAATCCGACAGAACAATATGCATTTTAGAACAAAACAAGATATTACAAAGTGATAACGCTGAATAGCAGCATCTACTGATATTGAAATCACTTTTTAAAGATATTTTCATCAGTCTGGTTGACTGAGACTGTTATAGCATATACCTTATTGAACTGATTTTTTTTTTTAGTCCTTGTCACTTTATAAGTAATAACATGATTTATTTATATATATTTATTTATTTATTTATTTTCTTGTCTGGATGTATTCTCATAGTTTAACCCCATGAAAGGGGGTCAAACTTTTATGAGATCAATGCTTATTTTAGTCTTGCAGCAAAATCTTTTATACATTTTAATGTGTGCATGTGACCGTCACCAGTCCTCTCTGGGAACTAAATTGTCAGTCTTTATTAGAATTTCCTATTGTGAGCGAGAGAGAGGGGTGCTGCACCTCTGTTCGTTTAGGGGGAAGGCAAAAGGAGATAGGGAGAGAGAACATAAACAAGGTAGTGGATAGACAGGCAGTGCTGTTGGAGTGAAAAAGGTTTAGACTGTTTTATCATATCTTAGAACTGATGTCTCAACACCAACGTTACAACACATCAGACTAGTGGAGGTCCTGACAGTATAGAATAGACCACCAGAGGAAACCAGTGTAGGAGGAAGACAGAGGGCATCAGATTGTGATGACTGAAGTGAGACTCATCACATTCTGACGGGACCCAGTGGTTCTCAATAATTGGACTTGACAGTAGCTGGTAAACCCTGACCCAACATGCATGTGTAATGAAACCAACACCCAGATAGGCTACTAGAACCCAACAGGGACGCACTAGCCGAGCAACCCCAACCCCGTTAGCCAGGAGCATCCAGAAGCCATCATCTGAAGAGCCACCGGGGGCACCGAGAACCACGTAGACCCAGAGACCAGAGGAGGCAACGGCCGCCACCGCCAGGGCGCAGAGGACCGGCCCAAGGGGCACGGGGCAAGGAGGGCCCCCACCACCCACTCCCCCAACCCCAGGAGACAGGAATGCCCCCCGCAGCCCCAGGGGTCAGCCGCAGTGACTGGGCGACATGTGACCCACCCCCCTACATAGCCCCCCAGTCCGAGTCTTGCAACCCCATATGCCCGTCATGCCTCCCGCAAGCGTGGGCAGACCAGAGATAGGGGCCACACCAACCCCCCAGATATGGCAGAGATCCCCAGTGGGCCGCAAGCCCCCCCGCGCCGCCGCCCACAGAGGAAAGCCGACCAGAGCCCGCCAGCCCCGGCACACCGCCGGCCGTCACAGGCCCTATCAGAGGCCCACCGCAGCCAACCCGCCCACAGGCACCCCCCCGCCGAGCCCCGCCTATAGCCCAGGTCCATCGGGAAACTGAAGGTAACTTCATCCTACACCCCAGCGCCCAGCAAAGTAAACCGACCACCGGCCACCAACCGCCGATCCCCGGCCAACAGCGGCAGCCAGACACATGTTACAAAGCCAACCTATTTTGCTACGCCCGATAGGGCAGCTGGTGAACCGTGTAGCACCCAAAGGTAAATGGGAGACATGGTCCGCGTGGGAGAAGCCAAACCGCCCAGCAACCATTCCGCTCCCAAATGCATCTCCCCGTAGCCCGACCCCCATGCCAGGTCAGACGGCCCACACATCGCCCCATCCCCACATCAGATCCGCAGCGCCACACCCCAGGTCACCATCGCCACACGGCGAATCAATGGCCATGACCGACAAGTGAGGCGTATATGGAGAGGATGCAGTGCCCTAGAGCACTGCAATCCACCCCACAACCAAGCCCACTGCCCTCACCCCCATCCATGCCCAAAGCCCTAACTGTGCCCTGCATGTGCCTAAAAGTTATCATGTATCGTGCAGTGTGACATTTGTGTAGTGAACATTAGGAGGCAATCTGGTGGGGGCCCGGCCCACATGAACAGGGGTGTAAGGGGGATCAGGATCACAGCTGGCCAACCAGCCTGAGCCCGCAACCCGGCCCGGCCACGACCACCAGGGCCCCGGCAAGACTACAGGTGCCTGGTGTCAACCAATGCTGCCGATGACCAACCGGCAATCGGCCCAAGCCACCAACCCGTCCCGCAACAACAACACCCCAGAGACGCACCACGGCACCACAGAGGGGAATGAAGGCAATGCATGCCCCGCCCCACCAGGCCCGGCCGCCGGGCCACAGAGGGCCAGCCCCGCAGGACCAAGGCCAGCGAGAAGCCCAAAGCCACCACACCATCCAGGGGAGGCAGCAGCCAAACAGCTAGCCCCCAACCCCCCCCCCACCTCTTTCCTCCACGACCAACCACTGAACCAACCAACGGGGCCACACTGCCCACGATCCAGCCACCCATACCAGGCGTGGCATCCTGGCATCACAACACAACCACCACCAACAGCCAGCAGTCAGCTCACCCCCGACGCACTGAGGCGTTTTCCAATGCCATCACCGGTCCACCAGCCAGACCAAAGGTCAAGAGTAGGCCCAACGAAACAGCCCCATGAGCGGATAGCAGACCAGCAGCGCGCCACCAACAGAGCCTGACCTCCAGCCAGCCACACCAGCCAGCAGCGTGACAGCCCCAGCAGCACCCAGCAGACCCCCCACCACAAACAGCGACATGGAGACTGAACCCACGGCCCGCCCAGAATCCCACCGAACCCAGATAGTGTGTGATAGGGTGTGTCATCCCTCCGCCCACCCCCACCCCAAACCCGCCCACCACCCCGAAAGGGAACACACAACCCCCCAGCCAACCTCAAGGAAGCGGAGGGGCCCCAGCCCCCACAAGGCAGGAGAGGGACGAGACGGGGCGGGCAGAAATTAGAGGAGAGACGAGGAGAAAGCGGAACAGAGATGGGAGAACAAAGCAACAGGAGGGGCATTCCACCCCACACCCCAAAGGCCAACCCAGAGCGCCCCAGAGGATACAGGCACAGCGCCCCCCAAATCCCCGGAGACCACAGGAACTCAGCACCCCCAGGTCCCAAAAGGCAAGACAACAGATACAACAGCCACTAGGGCGAGGTGCCAGGAGATCCAGAGAGCAAACCAAGCGTAGATGTAGAGGGGTCCCCTAGTGCGAGCACACATCCATGGTCTCCCAGATCCATCATTCAACTATAAGATGGCAGAAGAGACATAAGTTAGTCATCAGATCATGAGCGCAGACAGCATGTTCAGAAAAATATCAGATGTGTGAGAATGGAGGCATAGGCTGACACACAAGAGAGAGCTATAGATTTATATTTAAAGATCTAACAAATGGAGACCATTTCTCTGTAAATGATGCCAATTGTTTCTTTCAAGCAGCAGATATTTTCTCAAGCCAAATACGATCAATGAGGAGATTCAACCAATGGATGATGTTTAGGGGTTTTTTTATCTTTCCAATTGACCAAAATGGTTTTCTTGGCAATGGCAAGAGCTACAAGTGTGGGCTGTAACTGAGCGTGAGGTAAGGCCATTTCTGTTACATCGCCAATTAGGCAGATGTTTGGAGATTGTGAAATCATGATTAATATTATAATAATATTATATTACTTACAAAAAGTGCTTTGTGAGCTGCAGAGCCCTTCTTGATCCATTTGGTACGGCGAGCTTCATCATCAGGGATAGGAAGATGAGCACGTCTAGTAAACATGTCCCCGTCCTGCCCATTCCAAGAATGTCGATTGACCACATGATGCTCTATGGAGAGGTACATTTCCTTGAGTAGGTTGACATCTCCATTACATTGTGCTGCTGCGAACCATACATGATTGGTGATGCATGGTATCCACTTGAACAGTTTCTCACAACCCTTTTTATTGGCAGCTTCTGTCAACCGTTTCAGCAAGGCTTCAACAAAGTGCCACACATCGTATTGATGCTTGACGTTGGGAAACTGCTTTCTCATACAAGCCTCAATACCCAGATGTCTGTCAGTTACAATTGTGTCAACTTTGACATTCTGTTGTAGAAGGTTGTCACGGGTTCGTTGCAATCCAGCTTTCTCCATAGCTGTGGAACTTGTGACATCCGTCACTTGGATGACTGTGAAGCCTGCCACACAGTCAGTTGTAGAGTCAAGCAGTGTATACGTCCCGTATTTTGCTCTGTACCCGGGCGAGTCACACCGCCCATCGCCTGACATCACTGTCTTCTCCTGCTCTAGAAGCAAACCAAGGACTCGTTTCTGCTCCTCATTCCAGGTGTCCCAAATCTGTGGGAAAAGGAGTGACCTCTGCACATTGAAGTATGTTTGGAGTGATGGTACTTGGAAGTTTGTACATTGAGCCAAGTGGTGAATTTTCCCATAGCTGTTTCCTGAAAACAGGGCAGCAGCAGGCAGGAGGATGTTAATACTAGACATTCTGTTCAGCACAGGAGACGATCTCCATGTGAAGTTGCAGTGTTTCATACAGGTGGTTACAAAAATGGCTTGTGCACCTCTGTATTTGAGGTCAGAATGTACCACAGGAGCTCCACACAGTTGGCAGTGGGTGAACAATTGTTTTAGGCTCCCCACAAAATACAATAAGTTTTGGTTTTTTTACCAACATGTTTGTGTTTGGTGTGTAGCGTGAAGATGTCATATTCACAGAACTGTCAGCAAAAGATGCATTTGATTCGTCCAAAGTGTTGCTGTAGAAGGAAGGGTCATGGGGGTCCCCAGGTTCAGGCTCACTCTCTGAATCTGAAGGAAGAAAGAGATTGCTATCAAAGGATAACCTCCTGTGGAAATAACTGTGGTCAGGCTCTACAGGTGACAGGTTGCCAAAAGTGTTAGGATGCAGACTTTGATTTGCTGTGATTGGGGAAGACTGATGGGTAACTTTGTTTGGTGGGGGTGGCTGAATTGAGCTGCACTGGGTGGATGGTTCACAGATGGATGACGGGTGGTGACAATACTTCGAAGACCTCAATTTCGGCGACACGCCTTCCCATGAGGAAGTAGAGTCTGGGTTCTCTGAGACAGGCTTTCCTATCTCTGGGGTTGAGGTCACCGAGGTGGTTAAAAAGGGCCCCGGGGGTGGATGAGGTCCGCCCGGAGTTCCTAAAGGCTCTGAATGTTGTGGGGCTGTCCTGGTCGACACGCCTCTGCAACATCGCGTGGACGTTGGGGACGGTGCCTCTGGATTGGCAGACTGGGGTGGTGGTCCCCCTTTTAAGAAGGGGGACCAGAGGGTGTGTTCCAACTACAAGAGGATCACACTCCTCAGCCTCCCTGGCAAGGTCTATTCAGGTGTTCTGGAGAGGAGGCTCCGTCGGGAAGTCGAATCTCGGATTCAGGAGGAGCAGTGTGGTTTTCGTCCTGACCATGGAGCAGTGGAGCAGCTCTACACCCTCCGCAGGGTCCTTGAGGGGGCATGGGAGTTCGCCCAACCAGTCTACATGTGTTTTGTAGACTTTGAGAAGGCGTTCGACAGTGTTCCTCGGGGGGTTCTATGGGGGGTGCTTCAGGAGTACCGAACCCCTTGATAAGGGCTGTTTGGTCCCTGTACGACCGATGTCAGAGTTTGGTCCTCATTGCCGGCAGTAAGTCGGATTTGTTTCCTGTGAGGGTTGGATTCCGCCAAGGCTGCCCTTTGTCACCGATTCTGTTCATAACTTTTATGGACAGAATTTCTAGGCGCAGCCAAGGCGTTGAGGGTGTCCGGTTTGGTGGCCTCAGTATTGCGTCTCTGCTTTTTGCAGATGACGAGGTGCTGTTGGCTTCATCAAGCCGTGATCTCCAACTCTCACTGGAGCGGTTCGCAGCCGAGTGTGAAGAGGTTGGGATGAGAATCAGCACCTCCAGATCTGAGACCGTGGTCCTCAGTCGGAAAAGGGTGGAGTGCCCTCTCCAGGTTGGGGATGAGATCCTGCCTCAAGTGGAGGAGTTCAAGTATCTCGGGGTCTCGTTCACGAGTGAGGGTACAATGGAACGGGAGATCGACGGGCGGATCGGTGCAGCGTCTGCAGTGATGTGGACTCTGTATCGGTCCGTCGTGGTGAAGAAGGAGCTGAGCCGAAAGGCAAAGCTCTCGATTTACCGGTCACTCTATGTTCCTGCCCTCACCTATGGTCACGAGCTGTGGGTCGTGACCGAAGGAACGAGATCCCAGATACAAGCGGCCCAAATGAGTTTCCTCCACAGGGTGTCCGGGCTCTCCCTTAGAGATAGGGTGAGAAGTTCGGTCATCCGGGAGGGACTCAGAGTCGAGCCGCTGCCCCTCCGCATCGAGAGGAGCCAGATGAGGTGGCTCAGGCATCTGGTCAGGATGCCTCCTGGACGCCTCCCTGGTGAGGTGTTCCGGGCACGTCCTACCGGGAGGAGGCCCCGGGGACGACCCAGGACACGCTGGAGAGACTATGTCTCCCGGCTGGCCTGGGAACGCCTTGGGATTCTCCCGGAGGAGCTGGACGAAGCGGAAGAAGATGGATGGATGTATAAATAAATAAATACATTAATAAATAAATATAAGATGAAATCTATGAGGGTGTGCAAGTATTGAAATTAAGATTAAGATTAAAGATTAAATCACTTTAATGTCCACACAATTGGGAAATTAATAATTTTTTAAATAATATCCTAATGTTTAAAAACTTTGACTTCATTTCTTCAAAACATCTTAAACGTTAAAGTAAAAATAAAAAGGAGTTAGAAACGTTTTACTATGGAGCTTTTAGGATTCGAGACCAACAAAAAACAAGATTCAAACATATAAAAACACAATTGAAGAATAAAAGAACGTTCAAATCCTCCAGGACGATCCTGATACAACCAGCAGGTGGCGCCAAAGGAACCAGAGAAAAACTTTTCAGTTCCTTGGTTCACAGAAATGTTTGAATTCGTTAGAAAGTTTCTAATTCAGTTTCTAATTCATTAACCCTAGAACACTAACGCTAAAATAAGTAACACCATCACTAACGTTGGGTATATTTTACCCGATACAATATCCTGGATAAAATACAGTTTTCATCAGTTTATGTAAAAGTACAACACTGTATGACAAACTGTAGTACTCTTCTTTAATTTCAAAATATGCAGTATCACATACATTTTAAAAAAGGTACCATGGTGGACCCTTTAAAAAGGCAGCAAAATTATTGAAAAAACAGGTCATCCTGACCGATAAATTTCAGAACCAAAAAAAAACTGGAGCTGGGAACTTGTTCTTTGGTCCACCCATTCCTAGGACCTGTGAGCCTTGTCTGGTGAAGGCACAGTCTTCTTGCATCATTGAAAACTGTGGGAGAGAGAGATAAAAAATGGCTTTTTTTGAGAGGGAAAAAATCACCAATTTTTTTTGACGATATGAATTTCCTTGGAAATTAACATTAAGTGATGTTCATTCACAGACATTATACTAGTTAAGGATTACATGCAAATTCTGGGACAACTTTTAACTTACCTTATGCCTTACATGCAGTTGGTACAGGCAGGGTAGTGATGGCGAGGACACACTGGTCGATGGCAGACATGACACCTGTGTCGTGCCCATGGCTTGATGAGTGCCATTGCCAAAGCCTGCATATACTGCCTCCTCTTCATTTGTGGGTCACCTCTCTTCATGGCATTCTCCTTGTGAATGATCCATGACTTTATCACACCAGGGTTCATCATGCCATATAGCACACACAGTGGTCACCTCTTGGTGTTTCTTCCACAGATGTATTGAGCACACATCTGGTCAAAAGTATCAACACCTCCCTTTGTTTGGTTGTAAAATTTGATCACGTCTGGGTTGTGAGTGGGTCCAATACTTGGTTGTGTGTGCAAGGATGACAAAGAGTAGGACAAGCTTCTTTTTTGATGCTGTGTCATGGAAGGACACCAAAGTTAGGTCTTTGGTGTCAGGATGACAGCTGTGGATGAAATGGGGCAGGGAATGTGGCCGGCCTGAAGGTTGTTTCCATTGGAAAGTGCTAAAAATGCCTGATTTAAACACACAAACACTCACGTTGGGTAAATTCCACCCGTAAAATATGTTACTCTCTATCACTAAAGTCGGGTGAAAATCACCCGAACACATGCCTCTTGAAAAAACCATGGATGGGAGGAGGGAAACAAACATACAATTAATAACATCAGTGAGCAGCTTGAAGCTACCCAAGGACCCATGGAACTCAGACAATGGCAACACAGTGAAAATCACATGACAAGAATTGTGTGGGTGAAAATCACCCGAGGTTAGTGTTCTAAACTTTTGTGTGAGTGTGAAGATAATGAAATACATCAGGACATGACCCCCGAAATCTTTCACTGTTTTTTAGACTTTCTTGTAGTTTTCGGTCTTGGATTCAAGTTTAAAACATTTTTTTCAGTAATTTAGGAGTTTAAGGACGTATTTCAGTAAAAATGAAGGCAGTTATCTGCTCCTCACAATAAAACCTCAATCTTTAAACAAATGACAAGGAATTTAATGTTCTAAATTTAAATTTCTCCTTCTGAATTATCGTCTTTAACTTTTCCCAACATTCAAACTTTACCTTAAAAAAAAATCACTTCAAACTGAAATAAAAATGAATGTAGGGAATAAAAGATTTATGAAAGTATAAAAACACTGGAAGGGTTAAAACTAAACTTTAAATATTGGGAAAATTTAAAAGAGAAATTCAAACGTGAAATTTTAAATTTAAAACATTGAATTCTGTGAAATTACTTTACAAATTGAGGCTACATTTTTCTTTAATAAGTCCTTAAACTCCTAAATTACTGGGAAAAAAATTAAAACATGAATCCAAGAAAAGAAACTTCAAGAAAGTCTAAAGACAAAGAAAGATTTCTAGATGGAGTCACTTTGAATTAAGGAGCAAAATAAATTTTAGATTAAAGAACTGACCTGAAAAAGATTTTATGGAAAAAATCAAATTTAAGAGAAAAGAAAAGTTTTAAACTTTCAAAAGTTGAAGTTGAGTCATTTAGTTTTTAAATGTGAGGGTTTAGTTTCTGTGTGAAACGACTCATAGTTGTCATTAATAAAGTTTTGATTGTGTCTTTGATTCACAATCAGTAGATCATCAGTCATGTGATCAACATAAAAACAACACAACAATAGATTAATAGAAAACAGAAACTGATTCTATTCAGTTTGAATGAATTCAGACGATCCTCCTCAGGTATGAAGACATGATTCTATTCAGTCATTCGTGTTCGGGGCCTTCAGCCAATCACAGTTCAGAGATTACAATTAAAACGCCCACAGGTCATGTGACTTGTGCATCAGATCCTTTCATGGACAGATTTCCATATTTGAAAATGCAGGATGAAAGTTTCTGATGGAATAATATGCAATGCATTATTTTATTGATCAATGATCAATCAATAAAGTTCTTTTCCTGCCTCAACCTTTAGATTTCAATCCACACATCAAAGAGTGTGAAGATAATGAAATGCATCCAGGACACGAGCTGCCGGTCCAGGGGCCCCGGTGCAGGGGCCCATCCTTTACCCCCCAGAACCCACTTCAGGTGTCATCGTCTCTGTTTGATCGACTTGTTCACCCTTTGATATAGAAATGATCGATATGTGTCCTCCGTTGAAGGAACTGATTATTAGTCACTGTATTTAAAATGAACCTCATCAGCGCAGTAACTTGAATCGAGTTTGTTATTCTAATTATTTCTGATTAAAACGGATTTTCGTTCTTAAATAAATCATTTTGTGTCCAGACATGAATAATTTATGAACAAAATGTTGTTTTTGTCTGTTGTTGTCTGCATTTGACATAAAACCACAGCGATGATTTATTATTAGACCACAGCCGATGAAGGCCGGTCCGTGAAAATAATGTCAGAGATGAAACCGGTCCGTGGAGCAAAAAGGGTTGAGTCTAAGACTTGTTTTATTCCTTAATTCAAAGCGACTCTATTTAGAAATCTTTCAGTCTTTTTATAATTTTATACTTTCATTCATCTTTTATCTCTAAATTCAACTTCAACTTTGAAAGTTTAAAACTTTTCAGTTAAATTTGACTTTTTCCATTAAATCTTTTTCAGGTCATTTCTATCTTTAATCTAAACTTTGTTTTTGCTTTCTTAATTCAAAGAGACTCTATTTAGAAATCTTAGACCCACTTCAAACTGAAAGAAATATTTAATTTAGGGAAAAAAAGATTTATGAAAGTATAAAAGTACAAAACCACAGAAAGGGTTAAAGGTAAAGTTTGAATGTTGGGAAAAGTTAAAGACGATAATTCAGAAGGAGAAATTTAAATTTAGAACATTAAATTCCTTGTCATTTGTTTAAAGATTGAGGTTTTATTGTGAGGAGCAGATAACTGCTTTCATTTTTACTGAAATACGTCCTTAAACTCCTAAATTACTGAAAAAATGTTTTAAACATGAATCCAAAACCGAAAACTACAAGAAAGTCTAAAAAAGAGTGAAAGATTTCGGGAGTTATGTCCTGATGTATTTCAGTATCTTCACACTCACACAAAAGTTTATTAATGACAACCATGAGTCGTTTCACACAGAAACGAAACCCTCACATTTAAAAACGAAATGACTCAACTTCAACTTTTAAAAGTTTAAAACTTTTCTGTTAAATTTGACTTTTTCTTTAAACCTTTTCCAGGTCAGTTCTATCTTTTTATTTTATTTAGTTTTTCGACTTTTTTGAAGTTTCCGTTCTTGGATTCAAGTTTAAAAAATTTTTCAGTAATTTAGGAGTTTAAGGAGTTATTAAAGAAAAATGAAGCCTCAATTTGTAAAGTAATTTCACAGAATTCCATGTTTTAAATTTAAAATTTTACGTTTGAATTTCTCTTTGAAATTTTCCCAATATTTAAAGTTTAATTTGAACCCTTTCAGTGTTTTTATACTTTCATAAATCTTTTATTCCCTAAATTCATTTTTATTTCAGTTTGAAGTGATTTTTTTCCTCTTCATTAAACTCAAAGTTTCTTTATTGAAACTATTAAAGCAGCGATTTGTTTTCTGTCTTTGTGTTGACCGGTATCGATTTGTCTATTGATTGGTTTCATCTTCACACTCAGGTGAACAGAACGATGGTAAACAGGAAGCGTGTCCAGGTGAGGCCGGGACAGCCAATCAGAGGGCGAGCGGCTGGGCGGGGCGGGGCCACACCTGCCGCTTAGAGCGGCTCCAGGTGGAGCGTCTCAGCAGTTTGCAGCAGATCTGTGAGACCCGCATCCCGGACCGGACCTGAGCCTCTGCTCCTCTTTTCACGGACTCTGAAGGATCTTTGCACCGATCCGGATCGACGCTCGTTCGGACTCGATTCCGGGATTTTAGCGGGACAGCAGCCTCTCCGCCGTGGGCATCAGTCCCTCCCGTGGATTATCTGCCGGACTGTTGGAGCGACCTGACCATGACTCTGGAGGAGGTCGTTGGCTCCACCAGCAACGAGAACAGGTAGGTTAACGACGCTCAGCTGCTTTCTTGGAGAGAACGTCGGTGTTTGGCGCAGAGCTGTGCGCTCTTTCTGCGGGTTCCTGACCTCCGCTGTGTCTGCAGGATGGAGACGCTGCGTCCGGCTCTGGAGGAGCTGCTGGTCGCGGCTCAGCAGAAGGACCGCGTCACGCTGGGAGTCCACGAGTCCGCGAAACTCCTGACTGCGTGAGTGTCTCTGTCTTTAGCGCGGTTTCCTGATGTTCTCCTGAAAGCCTGACACCAAGCCGGCCTGGCTCCTCTCCCCCCCCCGCAGAGATCCGGACAGTGTGGTTCTGTGCGTCCTCGCCATGGATGAGGAGGATGAAGATGACGTGGCGCTGCAGATCCACGTCACGCTGCTGCAGGCGTTCTGCTGCGAGAACGACATCAACATCCTGAGGGTGTCCGGCGTGAGACGGCTGGCCCGGGTCCTGGAGCGGGACACCGGGGACAGCGACGGCGACGAGCCCCGGGACCTGCACTGCATCCTGGTCACGGTAAGTCCAGCTCGGCTCCACGGTGGTGACGTCACGGCTGTCCGGGAGTGTCACCGCCCTCTCCTCCGTGTTCTGCAGAACCCCCCGGTGCAGCCGCTCCGGTGTCCGGCCCTGGAGAACATCGGCAGCTTCTTCGAGGAGAACCGCTGCTGCAGCCTGTGGGTTCCACACCTGGACCTCCAGGACGGCTGAGCCGAACCGGACCCGAGTTGGACCGCTGTCAGCGGGGAGAACGAGTGGGACCGGGCCACGCAGCCGGCCTCCTACCGCAGGAGACCGACGGGCGTTGAGACGGGACCGGACCGAACCGGAGACTTCCGCCGCCTGATCGGGTGACTGATGCGGGCTCGACCCGCCGGTCCGGACCGGTTCTGGAAGAGGAGGACAGGATGAGTGCGCGGGAGGTCCCGGTCCCGCAGAGAGGAGAGACCCTCGCTGATGTCACCTGATGGACCTGCAGTCACGTGACCCGACTGATCCACCAACGGAGGAACTGCACGAGGTCACCTGAGCTGCAGCCTTCTGACCTCATCCACTGACGTGACGTCACGTTCTCCCATCACTTCTTGTTGCCTGCATTGACAGACAGACTGATCGATCACCAGCTGATTGGAACACATCCTGATCTGATTGGTAGAATCCACGTGTTGATCGGTTCTGTTCTGATGTCGGAATGAATGCTTGAAAATGAACAAAGTGCTTTCCGACTCTTGGACCCTGACCCGTAGAGTGACGTCATCTTCTAGACTAAGTTGTTCATTCAGATCTTCACGTCACTCCACCGTTTGGGGGGTCCGAGGTGATGAGAGTGTGTGTTTGATGGAGCCACAGGGGTCAGACTAACGCACTGAAACCTTTTGTCTCTGTCGGTGTGGAATGCGGGTCGTGGGTCATCACGCCTGGTGGACTGGGGGAGGTAGTAGATCAGTCCGGGTCGTTCCAGGACCCGTTTTCCTTTATGCACTGGCATAGTTTTGATCCTTGATTGATGGAGTTCTTTGGGTTTCATAACCTGACAAATATAATAGAACAAATATAATAGAACAACAAGCAAACATGTTTTTCTGTGTAACTGTTACTTGAAAAAGTAATAAATTCAGAGTTATTTCACATGAAGAAGTTTCCTTTATTTTAGATTACATTGAGTTACATTTATTAGTTACATCTGGCCCTTTGAGGACAGCCGTTATGCTGATGTGGCCCCCAGTGAAAATGAGTTTGACCCCCTGATCTAGAACATGTCATAGATGTGTTGACACGTTCCTTCTCCACAGAGTGTTCCCCAGCCCCCTCCCACGGTCCGTGATGTCTGTTTCTGCCACTGGACCTTCACGGGATTCTGTAAAACTACTTTAATGTCAACGAACTTTAACTTCATTCCTTCAAAACGTCTAAAACTTTCAAGTAAAAATAGAAAGGAGTTAGAAACGTTTTTCTCCTGGAGGTTTTAGGATTATCGACGAACAAAAAACAAGATTAAAACACAATTGAAGAATGAAAGAACGTTCAAATCCTCCAGGACGATCCTGATACAACCAGCAGGTGGCGCCAAAGCACCAGAGAAAAACGTTTCAGTTCCTTGGGTCACAGAAACGTTTGATTTAGAAACTTTCTAACGAATTCAAACATTTCTGTGAACCAAGGAAGTGAAACGTTTTTCTCTGGTGCTTTGGCGCCACCTGCTGGTTGTATCAGGATCGTCCTGGAGGATTTGAACGTTCTTTCATTCTTCAATTGTGTTTTTATATGTTTGAATCTTGTTTTTTCTTGGTCTCGAATCCTAAAAGCTCCATAGTAAAACGTTTCTAACTCCTTTTTATTTTTACTTTAACGTTTAAGATGTTTTGAAAAAATGAAGTCAAAGTTTTTAAACATTAGGATATTATTTAAAAAATTATTAATTTCCCAATTGTGTGAACATTAAAGTGATTTAATCTTTAATCTTAATCTTAATTTCAATACTTGCACGCCCTCATAGATTTCATCTTATATTTATTTATTAATGTATTTATTTATTTATTTATACATCCATCTTCTTCCACTTCGTCCAGCTCCTCCGGGAAAATCCCAAGGCGTTCCCAGGCCAGCCGGGAGACATAGTCTCTCCAGCGTGTCCTGGGTCGTCCCCGGGGCCTCCTCCCGGTAGGACGTGCCCGGAACACCCCACCAGGGAGGCGTCCAGGAGGCATCCTGACCAGATGTCCGAGCCACCTCATCTGGCTCCTCTCGATGCGGAGGAGCAGCGGCTCGACTCTGAGTCCCTCCCGGATGACCGAACTCCTCACCCTATCTCTAAGGGAGAGCCCGGACACCCTGTGGAGGAAACTTATTTCCTCCGATCTCGTTCTTTCGGTCACGACCCACAGCTCGTGACCATAGGTGAGAGTAGGAACGTAAATTGACCGGTAAATCGGTAAGTCCATAAAAGTTATGAACAGAATTGGTGACAAAGGGCAGCCTTGGCGGAGTCCAACTCTCACTGGAAACGAATCCGACTTACTGCCGGCAATGAGGACCAAACTCTGACATCGGTCGTACAGGGACCGAACAGCCCTTATCAAGGGGTCCGGTACCCCATACTCCCGAAGCACCCCCCACAGAACCCCCCGAGGAACACGGTCGAACGCCTTCTCCAAGTCCACAAAACACATGTAGACTGGTTGGGCAAACTCCCATGCCCCCTCAAGGACCCTGCGGAGGGTGTAGAGCTGGTCCACTGTTCCACGGCCAGGACCAAAACCACACTGCTCCTCCTGAATCCGAGATTTGCCTTCCCGACGGACCCTCCTCTCCAGAACCCCTGAATAGACCTTGCCAGGGAGGCTGAGGAGTGTGATCCCCGTGTAGTCTGAACACACCCTCCGGTCCCCCTTCTTAAAAAGGGGGACCACCACCCCAGTCTGCCAATCCAGAGGCACTGTCCCCGATGTCCACGCGATGTTGCAGAGGCGTGTCGACCAGGACAGCCCCACAACATCCAGAGCCTTTAGGGACTCCGGGGGGATCTCATCCACCCCCGGGGCCCTGCCACCGAGGGGCTTTTAACCACCTCGGTGACCTCAACCCCAGAGATAAGAGAGCCCGCCTCAGAGAACCCAGACTCTGCTTCCTCATGGGAAGGCGTGTCGCCGGAATTGAGGAGGTCTTTGAAGCATTGTCACCACCCGTCATCCATCTGTGAACCATCCACCCAGTGCAGCTCAATTCAGCCACCCCCACCAAACAAAGTTACCCATCAGTCTTCCCTAATCACAGCCAATCAAAGTCTGCATCCTAACACTTTTGGCAACCTGTCACCTGTAGAGCCTGACCACAGTTATTTCCACAGGACGTTATCTTTTGATAGCAATCTCTTTCTTCCTTCAGATTCAGAGAGTGGGCCCCCCATGACCCTTCATCTACAGCAACACTTTGGATGAATCAAATGCATCTTTTGCTGACATTTCTGTGAATATGACATCTTCACGCTACACACCAAACACAAACATGTTGGTAAAAAAAACAAAAGTTATTGTATTTGTGGGGAACCTAAAACAATTGTCCACCCACTGCCAACTGTGTGGAGCTCCTGTGGTGCATTCTGACCTCAAATACAGAGGTGCACAAGCCATTTTTGTAACCACCTGTATGAAACACTGCAACTTCACATGGAGATCGTCTCCTGTGCTGAACAGAATGTCTAGCATTAACATCCTCCTGCCTGCTGCTACCCTGTTTTCAGGAAACAGCTATGGGAAAATTCACCACTTGGCTCAATGTACGAACCTCCAAGTACCATCACTCCAAACATACTTCAATGTGCAGAGGTCACACCTTCTCCCACAGATTTGGGACACCTGGAATGAGGAGCAGAAACGAGTCCTTGGTTTGCTTCTAGAGCAGGAGAAGACAGTGATGTCAGGCGATGGGCGGTGTGACTCGCCCGGGTACAGAGCAAAATACGGGACGTATACACTGCTTGACTCTACAACTGACTGTGTGGCAGGCTTCACAGTCATCCAAGTGACGGATGTCACAAGTTCCACAGCTATGGAGAAAGCTGGATTGCAACAAACCCGTGACAACCTTCTACAACAGAATGTCAAAGTTGACACAATTGTAACTGACAGACATCTGGGTATTGAGGCTTGTATGAGAAAGCAGTATCCCAACGTCAAGCATCAATACGATGTGTGGCACTTTGTTGAAGCCTTGCTGAAACGGTTGACAAAAGCTGTTTCGTTGGGCCTACTCTTGACCTTTGGTCTGGCTGGTGGACCGGTGATGGTATTGGAAAACGCCTCAGTGCGTCGGGGGTGAGCTGACTGCTGGCTGTTGGCGGTGGTTGGTGGCCATGTGTTGCGATGCCGGGATGCCAGGCCTGGTATGGGTGGCTGGCTCGTGGGCGGTGTGGCCCCGTTGGTTGGTTCAGTGGTTGGTCGTGGAGGAAAGAGGTGTGGTGGGTGGGTGGGGGTGGGAAGTGGGGGGGGCTGGCTGTTCGGCGGCTGCCTCCCCTGGATGGTGTGGTGGCATTGGGCTTCTCGCTGGCCGGTGGTCGGTTTACTTTGCTGGGTGCTGGGGTGTGGGATGGCGTCGCCTTCAGTTTGCCGATGGACCTGGGCTATAGGCGGGGCTCTGCGGGGGGGCACCTGTGGGCGGGTTGGCTGCGGTGGGCCTCTGATAGGGCCTGGCATGGGCTGACTGTGACGGCCGGCGGTGTGCCGGGGCTGGTGGGCTCTGGTCGGCTTTCCTCTGTGGGCAGCGGCGCGGGGGGGCTTGCGGCCCACTGGGGATCTCTGCCGTATCTGGGGGGTTGGTGTGGCCCCTATCTCTGGTCTGCCCACGCTTGCGGGATGCATGACGGGCATATGGCGTTGCAAGACCCTATACTCGGACTGGGGGGCTATGTAGGGGGGTGGGTCACATGTCGCCCAGTCACTGCGGCTGACCCCTGGGGCTGCGGGGGGCCTCCTATCCCCGTGCCCCTTGGGCCGGTCCTCTGCACCCTGGTGGTGGTGGCCGTTGCCTCCTCTGGGTCCCTGGGTCTACGTGGTTCTCGGTGCCCCGGTGGCTCTTCGGATGATGGCTTCTGGATGCTCCTGGCTGACGGGGTTGGGGTTGCTCGACTAGCGCGTCCCTGTTGGGTTCTAGTAGCCTATCTGGGTGTTGGTTTCATCACACATGCATGTTGAGTCAGGGTTTACCAGCTACTGTCAAGTCCAATTATTGAGAACCATTGGGTCCCGTCAGAATGTGATGAGTCTCACTTCAGTCATCACAATCTGATGCCCTCTGTCTTCCTCCTACACTGGTCTCCTCTGGTGGTCTATTCTATACTGTCAGGACCTCCACTAGTCTGATGTGTTGTAACGTTGGTGTTGAGACATCAGTTCTAAGATAGGATAAAACAGCCTAAACCTTTTTCACTCCAACAGCACTGCCTGTCTATCCACTACCTTGTTTATGTTCTCTCTCCCTATCTCCTTTTGCTCCCCCCTTAACGCACAGAGGTGCCGCGCCCCCCTCTCTGGCTCACAACAGGAAATTCTAATAAAGACTGACAATTTAGTTCCCAGAGAGGACTGGTGATGGTCACATGCACACATTCATTCATTCATTTTCCAACCCGCTTAATCCGCTAACGCAGGTCGTGGGGTAGCCAGTGCCTATCCTGGCGGTCTCAGGGCGTGAGGCGGGGGACACTCCGGGCACGACGCCAGTGTACCGCGGAGCCACACAGAAACAAACAATCATTCACACACACACTCACTCCTATGGTCAATTTGGGACCGGCCAATCAACCTGAAGCACATGCTTTTGGAGGTGGGAGGAAGCCGGAGAACCCGGAGAGAACCCACGCAGACACGGGGAGAGCATGCGAACTCCGCACAGAGCGGGACTCGAACCCGGGTCCGCCGTGTTGTGAGGCAGCAGCGCTAACCACTGTGCCACCGTGCCGCCCCACATGCACACATTAAAATGTATAAAAGATTTTGCTGCAAGACTAAAATAAGCATTGATCTCATAAAAGGTTGACCCCCTTTCATGGGGTTAAACTATGAGAATACATGCAGACAAGAAAATTTTATATATATATATATATATATATATATATATATATATATATATATATATATATATATATATATATATATATATATATATTTTTTTTTATATATATATATATAAATCATGTTATTACTTATAAAGTGACAAGGACTAACAAAAAATCAGTTCAATAAGGTATATGCTATAACAGTCTAAGTCAACCAGACTGATGAAAATATCTTTAAAAAGTGATTTCAATATCAGTAGATGCTGCTATTCAGTGTTATTACTTTGTAATATCTTGTTTTGTTTTAAAATGCATATTGTTCTGTCGGATTGTTTCAGGATGTCATGTACGACGAGTACCTGCTGAGAGACTTGCATGGTCTTGTGGACTTCTGCCACACTGGACAGCTGGAGGTCTTCCATTCCTTGCTGCTGGAGTACTGCTCTAAAAGGCAGCATTTTTCACCTGAAGGTAATTCTTTACACATGATGTTCCAAAATTAAGATCAAATAACTGTCATTCACCAATTACTAACATAGATTATGGTTCATAAGTCACATTAACCATACAGTTGCTGTTATATACATTTTGCGACAACATAAACCCACCGCTTCATCTATGTAGCTGCTCATTGATCATCAGAGTGTCCTTCCCTGAATAAGGCAATACTTTCCAGCCTGCTCATTTTGATCCATGAGCAAGCTAACCTGTGAATGATCCATGATATGGAGGTGTGGTGTGGTGAGGTTTCCATTGCTTAAAATTTACAATCAATGTGGAAGCAAAGTCTTTTTTCCGTGGGTTCTTGTTATTGTGGTAAAGTAGGAGACTTAACCAATCTTTATAAGTTTGATAAGTTTATTTTTGACAACAAGTCTAATACTGAAATCCGGGCTCTCGCCGGTAATACACGGGTGTTACATCAGACGCAGCTGAAGAAGAGCAAATTCTATCTCAGCCCAGTCAAATTTAAACAATTCAGATGAGGAATATGCATGAGGGGATGTGGTGTCTTCTGGTCCAATCACATCGTGACAGGTGGTTTTCGGCCACATCTTCCCGGCGCAGTTTCTGGTTTCATCCTGTAAACAATCCTGCCTACATCCTGATCACCCCATATGTGTGAAAGCTTCCATAAATGTAATTGTTACCTTGGGTGTGTGTGTGTGTGTGTGTGTGTGTGTGTGTGTGTGTGTGTGTGTGTGTGTCAAATTAGATGAGTTCAAGTGTGTGTAAATTTAAGGAGACGGAGTGGTAGAAAAGTTAATAGATAGATAGATAGATACTTTATTAATCCCGGAGGAAATTGCATAATTGCATGATTAAAACTAAATACTTGTACTTCCACCAAAATAATGAATAGCATGTATTTATATCTCTTCATTCCCCCTCTTGGCCTCGTAAGATGCCACACTATAAGGTGTCAAAGATTCAATTCTTCTGGGGAGGCGGACTGCTGATGGGTTAGTGTAGCAGTTCGTACTTTGCGTTGTGTTTCTTTTTTAGTTTTCTTCAAATGATGAGTCCACTCTTGTGTTTTCAATCATCAGCCGTTTATTCTGGCAACACACAAACCATGTGCGAATGGCGATCATAAACTTCATCAAATCACCTATTGGGGGAAAAGACAACTTAGGTTTAAACAGTCGCGGTGAAGCACAATGTTAGTTAAGACCTTACGACTGTCACCGCTATTTATCTAGCCCCCAACAATGAAGATTGATCCCACCCGCTACAGACACGTACCTCTCTCAGCCGCGGTGATTACCGACTGAGGTGGGGTCTCCAGGTATTCCAAGCACAACCACCAGAGTACCATAGGGGGAGCTCTAACAACTTATCAACCAATGAGAAGTGGAAACAACCAACTCCGCTACATAAGCACCTCCTTTGTATGCACAGGTTACGTAGGTGTAGGAGACTGTGGCATTCTCACCATGACTCCGCCATGTTGACGCTGGAATGGATGTACTGGATGTTAGTAGCTTGAAGAATCTTAAATAATCTAGTTTGTTGCAAAGCAGACGTGGTGAAGGCCTGAGACGCAACAAACGATGTGACTGAATGTTCTGTGAGAATGATAAGTGGGTGGCCTCGGACTATGTGTTCTGTTTTGGTTATCAATATGGCAAGGCCTGCCGGAAATTTGGCGCAAGGCGGCTGTCTACTCTCAATGGGGTCAAGACGAGCACTACAGTAGAAGAAGAAGATCAACCTTATTTATCCCCTTAACGGGGAAATTACTTTTTTCACTCTACTGTATACATGTCTTTGTATACCATACAGGTATACACACAAGGGGCCTGTGAGCATGCAGTTAGTGAACACAGCAAACAGTACATTGGGAGGCAGACAGTGAAGGGCAGCCAGTTCTGGTAGCGCCCCAATTGAGCAACTTGTAAGGGGACGGCGCCTTGCTCAAGGGCGCCTCGATCAAGGGTGCCTCGGCAGTGGCCTGGAGGTGAGCTGACACCTCCCTCTGTCAGCTCACACTCCGATGTCGGATGTCTGGCGGGAGCGGGAATCGAACCGCTGATGTCTGGGCGATGTCTAGTTGGAAGACGTCCGCTCTACCGCTGAGCCACCGCCGCCCCTGCAGTACATCAAAATACATCTTACCTTCAACCTTCTGGTACAGGACTCCATTAGTGATATCATCTGAGATAGAGACATCCAGATGGAACGCAGAGCCTGAATTGGGGGTGGCTGAAGCAGCCGCCGTCTATAAAACAAGGGCTGTAGTGTCGACTGTAACTGCACAAACCCAAAAATGATAGCGTTTCTTTTACCGCTTCAGGCCTCGGGTGGTGCAGGATAGCAGAGCGATGAGCCGTGGACACTGCCGAGACGTGTGCTGACACAACACGTCCCAGGAAAGCAACTGACTTCCTGCAACACTCTAATTCCTGTTTGGACACTTTAAAACCACATGAGAACAATTTCCTCAATAAACACTCAGTGGCTGCTAAACAAATTTCCGGTATCTCACATGCCAATAAGAGATCGTACACGTATTGTACTAAAACGCAACCTTCTGGTAACTGCATGTCAGACAACATTTTTTTCAAAGCTTGATTGAAGATTCCAGGGCTGTTCTCAAATCCTGGGGTCTGGTGTATTGCAGCTTGACTCCATGGTACCAAAACACAAAGTATTTTCTGGAATCTGGATGGAGAGGGAGGTAAAAGAAAGCATTTGCCAAATCCAGAACTGTACACCATTTGAATTTAGGTGAGAGTGATGTCAATACCCTATGTGGATCAGGCTCTCAAATCATGTGCCATTCGATAACTTACTCCGTCTGCTTTTTGAACTGGCCTCAATGGGGTTGACCAAGGTGAGTCTGATTCTTCCAGAACACCAGCATCCCACAGTCCACATAGTGTACTCTCCATCCCCTCCTTGGCTGCTTCCGGCCATGGATACTGTTTTCTGCAAACAACTTGTGCATCAAAAACAACGTCAGGGTTATCTTTACAATGCCCTACATCAAATGGACCTGTAGGACCTTTGTTCTTCAGTGGAGGTGCCAAAACATTGAAGAGAGCTGTTCTAAACAGTGTCTCAGTTACCTCATTGTTGGCGGGATGAACTCCAGTTGCTGCTGACAATTTGCCACGAAGTTGTCATAATACACCAATGGTTCCTCCTTACCATCCCATGGGAACGAGGCAGGGGTTTTTCCACGGGGTGTCGGGAATTCATCTCTCAGCACATTAAACAAGACTCTGGCGAATGGTCCAAACGGTCTTTGCTCCCACACCATTCAGACCTGTCACGGTTCTGACAGCTTTTTTTGTAGCCATGCCTTTGACATCAGTAAATAAACGGTTTATATTCTCTAAAATCATCTTGCTAATCGATTCTCAGGGGCATCTGACGATAAGTCTTACCATTGTGCGTGTGTGGCGGGGTATCTTCTTCCCTTCATCACAAGGGTGCGCTACTGACTCAATGTACCATTCATTCTCACCTCCAATGTGATTTGTCAATTTATACTCGTCTGGAACTCCACGTGGGATGCCAATAGCATCTGTGTAGACTGGACGATCCTCCAGCATCGTGGTGTATGAGCTCAGGTGTGACCATGTCCTCACCTCAGCCTTGGACACATTGTAAATCTGTATGGGAGAAATGAGACACACAAGTGCACATCTTCCTGTCCAGTTTGGGACAAGGAGTCATTTGTGTCTTGGTTTTAATGTTGTTAATTGACAGTTGAGCTTGAGCGAATTACAACTGTATTTTTCAAAAGTCAGTTTCTAAATCAGTAAATTTATTTTGGTATTTGTCATTGAAGTGGCAACATCTCCTCTCTTTCCCTACTTGACTTTACTCTTTCTTCAACATCCTCCACTTTCTTCCATATCAACTTACTTTTGCTCTCGTGACCTTCCAACAGGGCCCACTGACATCCTCTCTCTCTCATTTACAACTTCCGCTTCTCTTCCTTGTCTGACTTCTTCTAGTTCCTTTCTCAGTCTCTACTGCTCACGCTCCACTCTCTCTATCCCTTCTCTGTCTTTCGCTCTCTGTCACTATTATTGCCATTTTTAATTCAAATAAAGTTCAACGTGCATCATCTGTTTCTCCGTCCTCTTCGGTTTTTAACACTCCTCTTTTACATGCCACAGAGCTTGTGGATTAGCTGGACTAGCTGCAACATTTGTGGTTGATGGCTTACTTTGTGTTTGCTTTAACATTTCTCGAACCTGAGCTTAAGGCCCACTGGTGCAATGTTCCTCTCTACTTTGAGTTGGCATGTTCCTGATTGGAATGTTACCCTTGTTTTCAAAATAAAATGCCTCCCTATCTCCAGTGAAACTGTTGTCCTTGTCCATGGGCTCCAGCTGCTGCGGGAGGGCCCGTCCCCTGCCAACCAGAATGCCACACACAGGACAGGAGGTGTGTTCTGCTGTTTTCTACACAATTTGAAGGAAACTCAATTTTGGATCACACCCCGAGTGAATTTCAAATCATCTTCTATTTTTTGCAGTTTCCATCTTTTCCTAAAAGCTGCTTTATGACTTAACTGAATAAAGAATACTCTAATAAGGTTACGGTTTTGGCGAGCAATGGAGTAGGCAGTGAATCGGAAGGGCTCTGTCATCTTCGATTTTAGTTTGATATATTTGTAGTGTTACATGCTCTTTTGGAACTTGGTGTTTCAACCGGCTGTTGAAAGCTCTCCCCGGCTGGCATATTCTGCTCCCAACTAACCATGGGCAAAAGAGGTAAAAAGTCAGAAAAACGACAGCGGACAAGACGACAAGTTAGCCCCCGAACAACTAACTAGCAGAAGCCCAGCTAGTAGCACATGCGAGGCCGACCCACAGGCTCCGTCGCTGACAGAAATAATGACACAGCTCACCGGTATGGAGGAGCGGATAATTCAAAACCTGAGAGCACAAATTTCTGCCAACCACGCCGCCATAACCAAACATGACCAAACAATTCAAGTCATGGAAACTTCCATGAATGATTTGCACTTGCGACTGACCACTCTGGAGACCACGGTCAAGAGTTTCGCCAAAGGAAAAGAGCAGCTGCAGTCAAAGGTGGATGACCTCAAAAACAGGTCCAGGAGATGTAATATTCATATGATAGTGATACCAGAGGGAAGCGAGGGCATCAAACCGAGCTCTTTCCCTGAATCCTCCCTGGGAGAAGTCTTTGGCCCCGATGCGTTTTCGCGCACCCCGACTGTAGACAGAGCCCACAGGCTGGCCGTCCAGAGGAGACAAGATGGCGCGCCCCGACCATTTATCGCCTGCATCCATCACCTCCAAGTGAAGCAGCGCATCCTGCAGCTCGCTCGTGAAAAGGGATCTCTGGCCTTCAAGGGCAACACGATTCACATCTACCCAGATTACAGTGCCGAGGTGTCCAAGAGGAGAGCCGCTTTCGCCCCGATAAAAGCTGAACTGAGGAGAGCGGGATTCCAGTTTAGTCTGCGCTTCCCCGCCATACACCGCATAATCACTGATGGATCCAGGCACGAATTCAGCACCCCTGCGGAAGCCGCCACGTTTTTGGAGCATAGACAACCAACTGAGTGAGTCCCTTACAAAGTTGGTGGAAAACGGAGTCACATCCCTCTTTTTTTCTCTTTGTACCCTGCTGGGTCATTTGGTGTATAGTATATAACACCAACCAATTAACCTAATAACTAAGGCCTCCTTATATTGCGTTACTTTATTTACTGTATCTGTTTTATATACTCATTTTGTATTGCTTTTATCATCAGTCGCTACCTTGAGTCGACTCCTTTTATTTACTCATTCACTCACTCTTAGCCCGGATTTAAACTGATTCTGCTTGGAGAATGGGCTTTTCACCTGTGGACATTGCGCGGCAAGGATATATACTTAAAACACATAATTTCTGTAAGAGCTGTGAAGACTCACTACGTAACTTCTCAGTTTATTTCAATAACCCACCACGATGACAGCAAACTAAATTGACCATTTGTTTATTTTCTCTCTCCTCCCCATATGACTCCCATATATTTGTTCTGGGTTCAAGTTTAAAGTTCAAGGGACAGACTCCCTGATGTAGTTACTTTAAGTCCTTTACCTTAGTTTTAAGTGGTTCGCCAAACACAATTCTACCTTTCTATGTATTTCACTGAAATCATTTCACTTTCAAGACAGAGCCTGAAGTGCAGACTAGAACAAAGCGCAAAGTAAGTAGAAGCACAAGCCTCGAGATAGGGTATATAGGTTACACATGTATGACGAATGCAATACTGTTTATTTATCCTTTTTTTGCCCCCTCTTATTTTCTGTCTACTCCTTTTTCCTGTTCTCCTTTTGTCAGCACGATACTCTCGGACATGGACCACTACACCACCTCCAACCTACACTATTCATTTACTATCCCTTCTGAACATACATGAGTACAGATCTCAATAAAAGGATGGGTAATACCACCAAATTTATATCCTGGAGTCAACAACCCAATCAAAAGACAAAAAGTCATGTCTCACCTACAACAGCCTAACATGGATGTTGCATTTTTACAAGAAACGCACCTCTATAATGCTAATATTCTCAGCCTTAAAAAAGGCTGGGTCGACCAACTGTGCGATTCTAAATTCAATGCAAAATCTCGGGGGACGGCCATATTAATAAATAAAAAAATCTCTTCTCACTCTCAGGAGGTCATTAGCGACCCCAACGGGCAGTACATCATAGTTGTGGGACAGCTTTTTGCCAACCCTGTAATCTTGGTAAATCTATATGCACCAAACTGTGACGACAACAATTTTTTTGAAAGACTGTTTTTGACTATCCCGAAATTTGATACTGGATATCTTATAATAGGAGGGGATTTTAACCTTGTACTGGATGTCACTCTCGACAGGTCTTCAATCAAACCCCAGAATCTTACCAGGTCAGCCAGAGCAGTAAATGATTTTATGAATCAATGTGGTCTTTCTGATGTTTGGAGACTTCAGTCTCCCCATACCAGAGCTTATTCATTTTTCTCCAATGCTCATCACACCTATACACGTATAGATTACTTCCTGCTTGACAACAGGCTCTTACCCAAGATTACAGTATGTTCCTACACCGGTATTGTAATTTCAGATCATAGTATCCTTTATTTTGACCTAGAACTCCCAAACCACTCTCCTCCAAACAAGATTTGGAGACTTAACCTTTTATTATCGGACCAGAAATTTGTAGACTTCATTTCGTCTCAAATTGACTTTTTCCTGGAGACAAATGCCTCTCCCAAGATTTCATACACCACATTATAGGAAACCCTTAAAGTATATATACGAGGACAAATCATTTCCTACTCCTCTACACTTAGAAAAGAAAAGGTAAGAAGATATCTCTCAAGATATCTCTCAAGATATCTCTCAAGATATCTCTCAAGATATCTCGCAAGATATCTCTCAATAGTTATTGGACATTGACTCAAAATACGCTCAAACTCCCACTCCAGATTTGTATAAAGACCATTTAAGACTACAGACAGAATTTGACTTATTAACCACTGACGAGGCAACTTGTTTTATCATGAAGGCTAGGCACAATACTTACGAATTCGGTGACAAAGCAGGCAAGCTACTAGCCATGCAAGCCCGTCAAGCAGCTGCCTCCCATTCGATCACAAAGATTCAGTCACACACAGGTGACATATTGACAGACCATGACGACATAAACAGCACTTTTTTACAGTTCTACTCCAACCTTTATACACCAGAATGCAGTGATGACTCTGACCTCCCTCACAATTTCTTTGACAATTTGACCCTTCCTGCTCTTTCCAGTGACCAAAACGCCAAATTAAATGCAGAAATCTCAATCTCTGAAATTGTCGCAGCTATAAAAGCTATGCAAAACAATAAATCACCTGATGGTTTCACATGTGAATTTTATAAACAATTTGCCTCCCAATTGGCACCAACCTTCAAGCAATGTTTAAAGAAGCATTCTCCTTAAGGATTCTCCCCATGACACTGAGACAAGCCTTGATCACCTTATTGGCAAAGAAAGATAAAGATTCACTTTTATGCTCATCATATCGTCCTATCTCTATGCTAAATGTGGATTTTAAAATTCTATCGAAGGTTCTAGTTAAAACACTTTTAAAAAAGTGGTCGCTGATATTATTTTACCCGATCAAACGGGATTCATCCAGGGCCGACACTCCTACTCAAACTTAAGAAGGCTATTTAATGTGGTCCAGTCGGCCCAGTCAAAATTACATGAGGTAGTAATTTCACTTGACGCTGAAAAAGCTTTTGACCGGGTCGAGTGGACACATCTACTGTTCACTCTTCGTAGGTTCGGCTTTGGTAATGAGTTCATCGTGTCACGCCCTGTGTTGGTGACTGCTCCAGCCTCTCCTCCTAGTCTTGTGTTCACAGGTGTGGGTGTGGGCGGAGTCGTCCTGGGAGTAGCTTCACCTGGATCCCATGTGCAATCAGCCGGCTTCTTAGACCCAGCTCTCCACGCAGACAGTGCCAGATTGTTGCTCTATTTTGACGTTGGTGATTCTGGTCTCCCTGCTGCTGCCTCCTTTTACCACACACGTGCTGTGGTCCTCCGCCTGCTTTTGTTTGAATAAACGCAGCTTTTTGGATTTTTGGACTCTGGTGTCACTAATTGGGTTCCACTCTATAGTGTGCCGTAACAGAACAATCTGGCCATGACAAACCCAAGTGACCTAGACGCTTTTAAACAAGCTTTGTCCTCACAAGGGATTCTTGTGGGCCAACATGAACTGACGTTACGGGGAGTAGTGGAGAAGCTTCACGACCTGTCTTCAACTATCTCCGAGCTCACTAACCAGATGAACCAGCTCCCTGCTCTTCTCGCCTCCTCTGCTGCTGCTGCTGCTGCTTCTCCTGGACCAAGTAATTCTTCTGACCCTGCTGTACCACCATCGGGCCCACCTCTTCAGCCTTCCTCCTCCCGGGAACCCCTCATGCCCATTCCTGAGAGATACTCTGGTGATTTGGGCGCTTGTGGTCGCTTCCTCCTCCAGTGCTCTCTGGTGTTCCAGCAACAACCCTCCACATACAACTCAGATAAGTCCCGCATTGCATTCATTCTAAGTTTACTTACTGGCAAGGCTGCTCAATGGGCTACGGCCTTGTGGGACAGTAATTCACCTACATGTCAATCATATGTGGTATTTTCCCGAGAAATGAGGAGAGTGTTTGATCATCCTGTCAAAGGAAAGGAGGCTTCTAAGCGTTTGCTAGCTCTTAGCCAAGGTTCCTCCTCAGTAGCCCAATGCCATAGACTTCCGTATTTTGGCTGCTGAGAGTGGATGGGACAATGAGGCTCTCCAAGGTGTGTTTTTACAGGGATTAGCTGAGAATATTAAAGATGAATTGGCAGCCCGGGATGAAACCAATAATCTTGAAGAGCTCATAACTCTGACTATCCGTCTGGATAACCGGCTTAGGGAGAGGCGCAGAGAGAAGGCCAATCGTCCACCTACTCCTCGGGGCCACATCTTTTCTCAAATGCCTGTGTTTAATGTTCCAACCAGTTCTCCTGTGCCGTCTAACCCTTTGGAAGTACTGCCTACGGAGGAACCTATGCAATTGGGTCGAGCCCACCTTTCTCCTGATGGACGACTACGACGCCGGAGATCGGGCCGGTGCATTTACTGCGGTGAGGCCGGCCACTACATTAAGCACCTGCCCAAAACGGCCAAAAGAGAGGGCTCACCAGTGAGGGGAGAGGTCAAGGTGAGCCAAATCTCCTCTCCCCAGTCCAACTGCCCTGATCGCCTCCAAGTCCCGTCATCTCTCTTCTGGCTGAGTGAGTCTGTTCCCGTCTTCTCGTTCATTGACTCTGGTGCAGACGATAATTTCATTGACGCAGCCTTAGTTCAGCAAGCCAATATTCCCACTGTTTTAATTGAGGCACCTCGCAATGTTAAGGCATTAAATGGACACACCCTAGCCAAAATTACTCACCGCACTGTGCCCTTAACCCTCCTACTGTCTGGGAATCATAGTGAAACTATACAACTTTTGGTTATCAGCTCCCCCGATGCCCCAGTTGTCCTTGGTCTTCCCTGGCTTAAGATCCATAACCCTCACATTGATTGGGCAGTTAACAAGATAACCAGCTGGAGTATTTTTTGCCATTCCCATTGCCTCAACTCGGCTGTAACTTCCAATGTCCGACCCCCTACTCCACCACTCAGTCCTCCAGATTTGTCTCTAGTTCCTGAGGATTATCACGATTTAGGAGAGGTTTTTAGTAAGCAAGGGGCTCTGTCTTTACCCCCACACAGACCATATGACTGTGCTATTGACTTGTTGCCTGGCGCCCCCTTGCCCTCAAGCCGTCTGTACAAGTTATCACGCCCCGAAAGGGAAGCAATGGAGATGTATATCAAAGACTCATTAACAGCTGGGTTAATTCGTCCATCATCGTCTCCATTGGCTGCAGGATTCTTTTTTGTTGACAAGAAAGACAAGTCATTGCGCCCATGTATTGATTATCGTGGATTAAATGAAATTACAGTGAAAAACAAGTATCCCCTGCCTCTCATAGACTCGGCTTTCCAGCCACTCCACCAGGCTACCATTTCCACCAAATTAGACCTCAGGAATGCATACCATCTTGTTCGCATCAGAACTGGAGATGAATGGAAAACTGCCTTTAACACACCTATTGGACATTTTGAATATCAGGTTATGCCATTTGGGTTAACCAATGCCCCTGCGGTTTTTCAGACATTAGTTAATGACGTTCTCAAGGACATGATCAACAAGTTTGTTTTTGTCTATTTAGATGACATCCGGATTTTTTCCAAAGACCTTCCGCAACATAGACAACATGTCCGCACTGTTCTTCAGCGTCTGCTCGAAAACAAACTCTTTGTTAAGGCCGAGAAATGTCAGTTTCATGCAACTTCAGTTAATTTTCTTGGTTTTGTTATTGAGCAGGGTCAAGTCAAAGCAGACCCCGAAAAAGTACAAGCAGTGGCCGAGTGGCCGAGACCTGAGACCCGCAAACAACTCCAACGTTTTCTTGGTTTCGCGAACTTTTATCGCAGATTCATTAAAGACTACAGCAGGAAAGCAGCCCCTCTTACCCAACTCACCTCCACATCTATCCCATATAAGTGGTCCTCTGAAGCAGATGCTGCATTCAATATGCTTAAGACTCTTTTTGTTTCAGCTCCAGTTCTCTCTCACCCAGATCCCACCAGGCAATTTATTGTGGAGGTTGATGCTTCTGACTCTGGAGTAGGTGCCGTCCTTTCTCAACGCTCTGCTATGGACCAAAAACTTCACCCGTGTGCTTTCTTTTCCCGCCAACTCTCTCCAGCAGAAAGGAATTACGATATTGGTAACAGAGAACTGTTAGCTGTGGTTTTGGCTCTCCAAGAATGGCGTCATTGGTTAGAGGGAGCTGAGCATCCCTTCATTATCTGGACGGACCATAAAAATCTTTCCTACCTGCGGGCAGCTAAAAGGTTAAACTCTCGGCAAGCTAGATGGGCTCTCTTCATGGGGAGATTTAACTTCACCCTTACCTACCGGCCTGGCTCTCGGAATATTAAACCAGACGCTCTATCCTGTCAGTCAGTTGTTGATGAATCCGATTCTCGGCCTGAGACCATTCTCCTTCCAGCACAAATTGTGGATTACCCGGTGACCATGCCTGCCTGCATGATTGGGTCCTTGCACTGGGAGATTGAGAAGGCAGTTCAGGAAGCTCAGCGCTCTCAGCCAGACCCAGGTAATGGCCCACCAAATTGTTTATTTGTCCCAGACTCTGTCCGGTCCAAAGTTCTTCAATGGGGGCATTCATCTAAACTTACCTGTCACCCTGGTTATAACCGCACACTTTCATTTCTGCAACAAAGGTTTTGGTGGCCCACCATGAAGCAGGATACTCGATCCTTTGTTTCATCTTGTACTGTTTGTGCTCGCAGCAAGTCCTCTCATCAGCAGCCAGCTGGTCTCCTTCACCCACTCCCTATTCCCAGCAGGCCATGGTCTCACATCGCCATAGACTTTGTCACGGATCTTCCTCCTTCAGAGAGTAATACCTGTATACTTACAATAGTAGATCGATTCTCCAAGTCTGTGCATTTTGTTCCCCTAACTAAATTACCTTCTGCTACAGAAACTGCTAACCTTCTCGTCAATAATGTATATAGGTTGCATGGAATTCCCCTTGACATAGTCTCTGATAGAGGACCTCAATTTACATCTCAAGTGTGGAAAGCTTTTTGCCTTGCTCTGGGGATATCTGTTAGTCTCTCTTCAGGTTACCATCCACAATCGAATGGACAAGCAGAGCGGGTGAATCAGGACTTGGGGTCTGCCTTGCGTTGCGTGACCTCACGCCATCCATCCTCCTGGAGTACATACCTGCCATGGATTGAATACGCACACAACTCCCTTGTCTCTTCTGCTACTGGGATGTCTCCCTTCATGTCCTGTCTGGGCTACCAACCGCCTCTGTTCCCTGACCAAGAGAGGGATGTCTCTGTACCCTCTGTCCAAGCTCACCTCAGACGTTGCCGCCTCGTGTGGAAGACCACTCAAGCTGCTCTACGCCGCACGGCCACTCGGAATCAGGAGCTTGCGGATAAGCGTCGTAAGCCAGCCCCTGCTTATAAACCTGGTCAGAAGGTGTGGCTTTCCTCTCGGGATCTCCCTCTCCAGGTGGAGTCACGTAAGCTGGCACCCAAATTCGTTGGCCCGTATGTCATTGAAAAAGTGATTAACCCTTCTGTGGTCCGCCTTAAGTTGCCGTCCTCTCTAAATGTCCACCCTTCGTTCCATGTATCCCTCCTCAAGCCTGTCTCTTGCAGCCCTCTGTGCCCTCCGTCCATTCCCCCTCCTCCCCCCCGGTTGGTGGATGGGCATCCGGCCTTTACTGTCCGTTGCGTCCTGGACGTCCGGCGGAGGGGTAGGGGGTTCCAGTATCTGGTGGACTGGGAGGGGTATGGTCCGGAGGAGCGTTCCTGGATTCCACGGGGCCACATCCTTGATGTTTCACTCCTCCGTGACTTCTACAGGGCTTTTCCTGATAAGCCTGGTTGGGCGCCTGGAGTCGCCCGCTAGAGGGGGGGGGTACTGTCACGCCCTGTGTTGGTGACTGCTCCAGCCTCTCCTCCTAGTCTTGTGTTCACAGGTGTGGGTGTGGGCGGAGTCGTCCTGGGAGTAGCTTCACCTGGATCCCATCTGCAATCAGCCGGCTTCTTAGACCCAGCTCTCCACGCAGACAGTGCCAGATTGTTGCTCTATTTTGACGTTGGTGATTCTGGTCTCCCTGCTGCTGCCTCCTTTTACCACACACGTGCTGTGGTCCTCCGCCTGCTTTGTTTGAATAAACGCAGCTTTTTGGATTTTTGGACTCTGGTGTCACTAATTGGGTTCCACTCTATAGTGTGCCGTAACACAACGCTTGGATCACTCTACTTTACTCCTCCCCCCTGGCATCAGTAATCACTAATAATACTAATAATAATTTCCCTTTGGGAAATAAGTTGATCGGGATGAGACAAGGATGCCCCCTATCGCCCCTACTTTTTCCAATCTCAATCGAACCTCTCGCAATTACACTGCGACTTTGCAAAGATTTTAAAGGAATACAGCGAGTGAGCTTGGAATTCAAAGTTTCCCTATATGCAGATGACCTTCGTTTATACGTTTCTGATTTGGCTTCTTCTCTCCCTTCCATCTTAAACATTCTAAGACAATTCGGACAAATTTCAGGATACAGGTTGAATTTGCAAAAGAGTGAAATGTTTTCCTTGAAAGCTGAGACTGATCCACCCTCAAACCTCTTCCCCTTCAAAACGGCCTTAAATACTTAGGGATCATGAGTACTCGCACTTTGCCCACCACCTTCACAAAGAATTTTTCCACTCTCCTTGATAAATGTAAACAGGACATGAACAGATGGGCTTCTCTACCACTAACAGCTGTAGGGCGTGTTAACCTTGTCAAGATGTTAATACTGCCAAATTTCTATACCTATTCCAAAATATTCCAATTTTAATCAAAAGATCCTTTTTCAAAACACCTGATAAAATCCTCGTTTCTTTCATATGTGAGAACAAACCCAGCCGTATCAGCAAGATTCACCTCCAGAAATCAAAGCAATCAGGAGGTCTGGCCCTGCCAAATTTTCTTTTCTACTACTGGGCATGCAACTTTCAAAAACTAATCCACTGGTTTGAGGATGATTCAGATACAGGGACACCAGACTGGGTGCAACTAGAACTCTCATCATGCCGATACAGCCAAAACTCAGTGATCTGTGCTGCCCTCCCCCTCGTTAGTAATAACTTGACTTCAAACACAATAGTTAACAATTCTATGAAAATATGGGCTCATTTTAGAAAACACTTTGGAATTCAAAGTCCTTCCACTCTCTCCCCCATTAAGATGAATCTCATGTTTACCCCATCCTGGACGGATCCTACATTTACCCAGTGGTTTGACAGAGGCATTAAAACAATTTGTAACCTATACATGGAAAATACATTTGCATCCTTTTCCCAACTCTCTCAAACATACAGTTTGCCCAAGAACCACTTCTTTCGCTACCTTCAGATCAGGAGCTTTGTACAGAAGACATTTCACCCTTTCACAGATAAACCTGGTGACTCACAAACAGACTGTATCTTAGAACCGAAATCAGACAGCAAAGGACTGACAACTCAGATCTACGACATCATTCAGCAAATTAACCCACCCTCGACGGAAGACTTGAGAAGGACTTGGGACTCTGACCTTGGAATAACTCTTAGAGATGGACAATGGGCCTCTGTATTCATAATTAATCTATATCTGCAAAGCATAGCTTAATTCAGCTGAAAATCATACATGGAGCTCACTTTACCAAAATTAGGTTGGGAAAGATCTGTCCGAACCTCGATCCATTATGCCCTCGATGCAGAAACCAGCCTGCTGATTTAATCCATATGTTTTGGCTGTGTCCGAATCTTTTGGACAAGTATTTTTAAAGCCCTTAGTGAGATTTTTGGGACTCGTTTAGACCCCAACCCAATCTGCGCCCTTTTTGCCCTCACACCTGAGGAATCCCAGGGTGTCCTACCTGCTAAAGCCCATGTTGTCATAGCTTTTACACTCCTACACACTCCTTGCACGGTGCCTGATTCTCTTTAAATGGAAGCAGCACACTCCGCCATCTTTTTCTCATTGGGTTAAAGACGTCATGTCTTTAACTGACGTTAAAGACGTCAGTCTTCTGCGCATGCGCGAGCAGGCTGCAGTTTCCTCTGCTCAGAGCGAGTTTGTTTGCATAATTTTTCGTTTTTTTCTATGTTTCTGCGTGTATTTTTCTAACGTTAAATTATATAATGTATAGTGATATGCTGGTGTACTCCAGGGAGGAGTTGATGTCCATGAGGGTCAAAGGAGACCCAGCAACACGCGATCTCATCCCCGCTGAGCTCCGACGGAGATATCGCGGATGCCGAGCGGGTCGAGTTGAAAGGACTAGACTAACAGCTAGAGCCGCTAACCGGAGGAGAGTCAAGCCCTCCGTCCCCTCCGTCATCATGGGGAACGTGAACTCTCTACCCAACAAGTTGGACGAGCTGACGGCGCTGTGCAGGACTGATCATCGCTACCGGGAGACCAGCTTGTTGGTGTTCTCTGAGACGTGGCTAACTGGCGACGTGCCGGACACTAACGTCCGACTAACCGGCTTCTCCTCCGTACGAGCGGACCGGGACACGAACACCGCCGGTAAGAAGAAAGGAGGTGGATTAATCATCTACACCAACGATAGATGGTGCCATCCGGGACATGTGACGGTGAAATCAACACTGTGTAACCGCGACCTGGAGCTAACAGCTGTTAGCATCAGACCCTACTACCTGGCGCGTGAATTCTCACACGTCATCGTCCTCGCCGTCTACATCCCTCCACGTGCGGACCCTGAGACGGCACGAGAGACCATCTGTGGGACCACCTCTGCTCTTCGGACCCGGCACCCAGAGGCGCTCGTCATCATCACCGGTGACTTTAACCACGTCACCTTGGACTCATCTCTGCCCACAATGGTCCAGTGTGTAGACTGTCCCACACGGAAGAACAGAACCATCGATCTGTTCTACGCTAATGCTAAGGAGGCATACACCGCCACCCCCCTCCCTCCACTAGGTAAATCAGACCATAACCTAGTGTACCTACAGCCCACCTACATCCCGCTGGTGAAACGGCTGCCAGCAACAACACGACAGGTCAGGAGGTGGTCCCCGGAAGCAGAGGAGATGCTGAGGAACTGCTTCCAGACCACCGACTGGGATGTTATTGTGGGCTCACATGGGGAAGACATTGAGGGGGCAGCTCAGTGTTTTACAGACTACATGAACTTCTGTGTGGACACCGTGGCCCCTGTCAGGACAATCAGGTGTTACCCCAACAACAAACCATGGGTAACCAAGGAAGTCAAGGCTGTCCTGAACAGGAAGAAGTGGGCGTTCAGGAGCAAGAACGAGGAGGAGATGAGGAAGGCCCAGAAGGAAGTGAGACTCTGCCTGAGGGAGGCCAGGGAGGCGTACAGGAGGAAGCTGGAGAAGCAGCTGGGGCGCAACCAAGTGCGGGAGGTCTGGAATGGGATGAGAACCATCACCGGACACGGGAAAGGGCGCAGCACTGTGGAGGGGAATATTGAACGAGCGAATGAACTTAACAGCTTTTTCAATCGGTTCAGCTCCCCCACCACTCCCGGCTCCTCGTCCCAGGCCTCTCCTGGCCTACAGACCTCTCCTGGCCTACAGGCCTCTCCTGGCCCTACAGACCGCTCCACTGATGCTCCCTCCTCCTGTGCTTCCTCTCCTTCCACCCCTGCCACTTCTCCCGAGCCCACTCCAAGAACTGCAAAGCTCAACGGCCCCACCTCAACCACTGGACTTCCAACCTCGCCACAACCTCCTGCTCCCACCACGACCGAGACCATCATCACTGCAGACCTGGTGACGACAACGCTGAGGAGGCTCCGTCCCTACAAGGCGGCTGGACCAGATAAGGTCTCCCCAAGACTCCTCCGAGCCTGTACTTCGGAACTAGGGGACCCCCTGCAACAATTGTTCAACCTCAGTCTGCGGCTGGGGAGGGTCCCGTCACTGTGGAAGACCTCCTGCATTGTCCCTGTACCCAAGAAAGGACGCCCTACTGAGCTCAACGACCACCGACCGGTCGCTCTTACCTCCCACGTAATGAAGACCCTAGAGCGACTGGTCCTGGAGCTCATGCAGCCACAGGTGCAGGGTGCTATGGACCCTCTCCAGTTTGCCTATCAGGCCAAGGTTGGGGTTGACGATGCTGTCATGTACCTCCTCCACCGCACACTCTCCTACCTGGACGCCGGGGGCTGTGCCGTCAGAGTGCTCTTCTTCGACTTTTCGAGTGCCTTCAACACCATCCAGCCCCAGCTCCTGCAGGATAAACTGACCTCCATGGCTGTGGACCCCTACCTCGTGAGCTGGATTACGGACTACCTAACGGACAGACCCCAGTACGTCCGTATGGGAGACTGTTTGTCTTCTATGGTGACCAGCAGCACGGGGGCGCCACAGGGGACCGTTCTATCCCCCATTCTCTTCACCCTCTACACATCAGACTTCAAGCACAACTCGGATACATGCCACATACAGAAGTACTCCGATGACACCGCGATAGTGGCATGTATCCGGGAGGGTGATGAGGGGGGGTACAGGGCATTGGTGGCTGACTTCGTGGAGTGGTGCCAACAGAACCAGCTCCAGCTCAACGTCTCCAAGACAAAGGAGATGGTTCTGGATTTCCGGCGGGCACCTCCCTCTCCACAGCCGGTGATCATCAAAGGCAGTGAGGTGGAGGTGGTAGAAAACTATAAGTACCTGGGACTGCAGCTAGACAGCAGACTGGACTGGTCACTCAACTCCAACTGTGTGTACAAGAAGGGGCAGAGCAGGATGTACTTCCTAAGGAGGCTGGCCTCCTTCAACATCTGTCCTAAGCTCCTTTTCATGTTCTATCAGTCCGTAGTCTCCAGTGTGCTGTCATACGCCATTGTGTGTTGGGGTGGGGGGGCCAGGAAAAGAGATATGGACCGTCTGAACAGACTCATCCGCAGAGCAGGCTCAGTGGTCGGGCTGAGCCTGGACTCTGTGGAGACGCTTCTGGAGAGCAGGACCATGTCTAAAATTAAGGCCATCATGAACAACACCAGGCACCCCCCCCTACACACCACCTTCTCCCAGCAGAGAAGCACCTTCAGCGGCAGACTGCTGTCACACAGCGCCTCCACAGAGAGGCTGAGGTCCTCCTTCGTGCCCCGTGCCATCAGGGGGTACAATGACTCTCTCAGGAGGAGCGGGGGGGAGGTGGCGAGGTCAGCACGGGGTTGAAAATGGATTTAATTTAATTTAAATTTAATTTTATACTGTTGTATATATATATATAATTTATTTATTTTTTATACTGTTTTATATTTTAACTCAATTTTATACTGTTTAGATTTTATTTTATACTGTTTATATTTTAATACTGTAATATTTTTAAATTTTATACTGTTTATATTTTAGTTATAGTTTAGTATATAAGTCCTGTTAGTGCTGAATGTGTCTGTCTGTTAGTGTAATGTATGTCTTGTGGTATGTCCTGTGATGTCAAATGTTTCCTTTTCTCCTGGTGTTTATCCAGTATTATTTGTTATGTAATGCCTGAGCAGTGGATATATGCAATTTCCTCCGGGATTAATAAAGTATCTGTCTATCTATCTATCTATCTATCTATCTATGTACCTCTTGAAACTAGAAAACATTAATATACACTCAGAGGGTCCTCCCAAGCCTTCCTCAAAGGTTTGGAGGCCATTCTTTGACTACGACGACTCTGTACAAGAACCCCTTAACACTCCGTAGGAGCGGCCTCTCACAATCCCTGTGGTGTGTTTGTGTTTGTGTGCGTGTGTGATCTTATGTGCATGTGGACATACAATGCCTTCTTTTTGGCAGCTCTGTGGTGCGGCACGTTAAACTAGAGACACCAGCGACCATAGTCAAGTGTATCCCGGGTGCCAGAGCGGGCGTCGTCGAGTCATTTTTGAAACTGCTGGCTAAAGATAAACGTACATATGGTAAGATAGTAATTCATGTCGGCGGTAATGACACCCGGTTACGCCAATCGGAGGTCACAAAAATTAATATCCAATCGGTGTGCAGCTACGCAAAAACAATGTCGGACTCCATAGTGTTCTCTGGCCCCCTTCCCAATCTGACCAGTGGTGACATGTATAGCCGCATGTCTTCACTCAACCGCTGGCTGTCTAGGTGGTGTCCTGCTAATGACATTCAGTTTGTTGATAATTGGCGGACTTTTTGGGGAAAACCCGGTCTCATTAGGAGAGACGGCATACATCCCACTTGGAATGGCGCTGCTCTCCTGTCAAAAAAGCTGACCACTTTTATTTCTGCCCCAAAACCATGACCCAGAGTTGAGACCGGGATGCAGAGTCGCAGTCTTAAACAAGTCTCTGCACTCCTAGAACAGTCCCCCACTGTACCTTCACCCACTGTAATGTTACCCACTGTAATGTTACCCACTACACTTGTCACCCACTGTATTGTCACCCACTGTACACACCATTGAGACTGTGTCTGTCCCTCGACCATTTAAAGTTAATTCATGCAAATTCAAGTCATTTCAAGTCCAGAGGAAAGCAACAGGACATCCAAATTTAATAAAAATCAAAACCAGGACTTCAATAGTTCTGGAGTACAAAACAATAAAATGTGGTCTCCTAAAGATTAGATCTCTGTCTTCAAAAGCTATTTTAATCAATTGCATTATATCAGATTATCATATAGATTTTTTCTGTTTAATGGAAACCTGGCTAAGTGAGGATGAGTATTTTTCCCTAAATGAAGCTACTCCTCCTGGTCACCTAAATTATCAGATCCCTCGAGTCTCAGGCAGAGGTGGTGGAGTTGCATCAATATTTAATTCCTCGCTAGAATTGAGCCCTAAACTAAAAATTATCTTCAATTCATTTGAAAGTCTGAGCCTATCAAACCCAATCCAGAAACTACTTCAGCCCCTATTATTTGTCATCATCTATCGTCCTCCTGGTCCATACAGTGACTTTCTATCTGAATTTGCCGATTTCTTAACTAGTTTAATTCTTAAAACTGATAAGGTCTTAATTGTTGGTGATTTCAATATTCACGTGGATGACAGTACTGATAGCCTCAGTAGGGCATTTATGTCATTACTAGACTCCATAGGCTTTAGTCAGTGTGTACAGGAACCTACCCACCAGTTCGAGCATACTCTGGACTTAGTCTTGATTTATGGGATTGAAATTGAGGAGTTGGTCATCTTTCCTCGTAATCCTATCCTTTCTGACCACTGCCTGATAACTTTCGACATTCGGCTATTGTGTAATTCTCTTCCTGCAAAAAATGTTTGTACTAGAAACTTATCAGATCATACTATTTCTAAATTCAGGGAAGAAATCCCAAGTATGCTTAATCTAATCCCACTACTGAACAATACAGGGGGTCATTTTCTGAACTCAGTTAATGCTAGCCCATCTCAAATTGATGAGTTTGTTGACGTTACTTCAGACTCTCTGCGAAAAACCTTAGATTTAATTGCTCCACTAAAAAATAAGACTATAAAACAGGGGATGCGAGCTCCCTGGTTTAATTCTCATACACACCAATTAAAGCAAGAATCCCGACAACTTGAGAGGAAATGGCGTTCTACTAAATTAGAAGAATACCGCACTGCGTGGCACGATGGTTTACATAAATACAGGAAGGCACTTTGTTCCGCTAGAGCAGCCTATTATTCATCATTAATCGAGGACAATAGAAACAATCACAGGTTCTTGTTCAGTACTGTATCCAGACTGACAAAGAACCACAGTGCATTTGAGACTAGTATTCCATCAAGTCTCCACAGCAATGATTTTATGAATTTCTTCAATAATAAGATCCTGCTCATCAGAGACAAAATTAATGGCGTCCTGTCCTCAAACTCTGGTCCTTCTTTAGGTCCCTTAGATCCAGAAAACACACAGCTGACTCCTGAACCCTTTGGTTCTATGGATGTCTTTTCTCCAATACAGATCAGTCAGCTGATTAAAATAGTCTCCTCAGCTAAACCATCCTCCTGTCTGTTAGATCCAATTCCAACTAAACTCATCAAAGTAGCCCTACCTTTACTTGGCAACCACTTCCTTAATATAATTAGCATGTCTTTATCTACTGGATATGTACCACGGTCCTTTAAAGTAGCTGTAATTAAGCCACTTCTCAAAAAACCTAACCTGGACCCTACTGTTCTAAATAATTATCGACCCATCTCAAATCTCTCGTTTTTATCTAAGATCTTGGAGAAAATAGTCGCTAATCAGTTATGTGATTTCCTTAAATCCAACAGTTTATTCGGGAATTTCCAGTCAGGTTTCAGGGAACATCATAGTACGGAAACAGCACTTGTCAAAGTTAGCAACGACCTTCTAACCGCTTCAGACAGAGGACTTGTTTCTATACTGGTTCTCTTGGACCTCAGTGCGGCATTTGACACAATTGACCACAATATTCTTCTGGCACGACTGGACCAAACAATTGGTATTAAGGGATCAGCACTGATGTGGTTTAAGTCCTATTTAACTGACCGTTCCCAGTTTGTTCACGTTAATAACAACTCCTCTCAGTCAACTACAGTTAGCTATGGAGTTCCTCAAGGCTCGGTTCTTGGTCCAATACTGTTTATCTTGTACATGCTTCCTCTGGGTAATTTGATAAGGAAACACTCCATCAACTTCCATTGTTATGCCAATGATACGCAATTATATCTCTGGATTAAACCTGACGAAGTCAGCCAGTTATGCAAATTACAGGCGTGTATCAAAGGGATTAAAGATTGGATGACGAATAACTTTTTGCATCTCAATTCTGATAAAACTGAGGTTGTTGTGCTCGGCCCAAAAACTGTTGGGGATGTAGTGCCAAGTGATGTAATAACCTTGGATGGCATCACGTTTGAGGCCAAAACCACTGCGAGGAACCTAGGTGTCATCTTTGATCAGGATCTCTGGTTTAACACACACATGAAGCAGGTTTCTAGAACGGCCTTTTTCCATCTCGGAAACATTGTTAAATTCAGGCATATTTTAAAACGGAGTGATGCAGAGAAATTAATCCACGCTTTCATCACTTCCAGACTAGATTACTGTAACACACTTTTTTCAGGCTGCCCCAAAAAGTCGCTGAAGTCTTCAACTAATTCAGAATGCTGCCGCCCATGTTCTGACCAGGACCAGTACCAGAGACCAGGTTCTGACCAGGACCAGTACCAGAGACCAGGTTCTGACCAGGACCAGTGCCAGAGACCAGGTTCTGACCAGGACCAGTGCCAGAGACCATATTTCTCCTGTGTTGCTTCTCTGCACTGGCTTCCTGTGAAAGCTAGGATAGATTTTAAAATACTCCTCCTCACTTCCAAAGCCCTTGATGGCACCGACCTATCGGAAGGAACTTTTAGTTCCTTATAATCCATCTAGAGCATTACGCTCTCAACATACTGGCCTACTAGAATTTATAAAAGTAGGACGGGGGCTAGAGCCTTTTGCTATCAAGCCCCTCTATTGTGGAACCACCCCCCTCCCTCAGTTCGGGGGGCAGACACCCTCTCACTATTTAAGACTAGACTTAAAACTTTTCTTTTTCATAAATTTTACAATTAATGGCAACTTAGGTTACTACGTTTATATTCATATAGACCTACACTGGTGGAGACTCAACATCCAGACTCACTGAGTTCCTCTCTCCTCCCCCTTCTCTCCAACCATCTCTGTTACTCCTCCTCCTCTCTGACCTCACTCTCCAAGTCTCCAATCACACCGTACTAACTAAACTTCTTCCCTGGAGTCTCTGTGCTCTATGTTCTCCCAGGTTTTTCTCAGGTTCACCCCTCATCCACCCATCTGCTATGGACCTGCTCTTCCCATCCCACCAGTACCACCCCTAACCTAATTATGGGCTGGGGTCCGGTTTCCTTTTTCCTCCGCGCCACCATACTGTTCCACCCCTCATCCACCCATCCGCTGTGGACCATCTGCTGTGGACCTGCACCTCCCATCCACCAGTATCACCCCCCACCTATCCATCGACTGGGGTCCTGCTGCCTGTCTTCCTTGGTGTCATCTTACTGTTCCACCCCTCATCCGCCCATCCGCCGTGGACCTTCCTCTGTGGACCTGCACCTCCGAGCCCACCAGTATCACCCCCATCTCTCCATGTGCTGTGGACCTTCTCCTCCAAGCCCACCAGTACCACCCCTCAACTATCCATCGGCTGGGGTCCTGCTTCCTTTCCTCCTCCTTCCTCCATACAGTCATCCACACAGCTGTAATTGTGCCTTGACTTTATCAACCTTAACCACATTGATACTGTCTCTATCTGGCCTGTCTCTCTCTCTCTCTCTCTGTCTCTCTCTCTCTGATGCTGTTCTTGTCTTCCTTTGATTTCTTTTCCCCCCAACCGGTCGAGGCGGATGGCCGCCCAAAAGAGTCTGGGTCCTGCCCGGAGTTTCTTCCTCATCGAGGGAGTTTTTCCCTCCACTGTCTCTGATGCTCTGGAGGGTTCAGTTGGGTTTCTCTGTCTGTTAAAGCGCTTTGAAATGTCTGCTGTCATGATTAAGCGCTATATAAATAAAACTTGATTGATTTTCCCCCTTTTTTCTCTTTTATTTGTATTTTTTTTATTTGTATTTTATATTTGTTTCTTTTCTATATGTAACCTTGTGTGTTTGTGGGTGGGGGGTGGGACGGCGGCCTGCAGCTGGACCTGTGGAAGGCGGAATGGGAGGGATGATTTCTGATATACATTGTAGTGTGTGTGTGTGTGTGTGTGTGTGTGTGTGTGTGTGTGTGTGTGTGTGTGTGTGTGTCAGATTAGAAGAGTTCAAGTGTGAGTTCGATCTCTTCAGTGTGGTTCCCGATCCAGCCTCCAAAACATCCTCACATTGATCACTGATCAGTGTCGATGTTTTCTGATCATCTTAAATGAAACGCACTGAAAACAAACGTCCTGATGACACCAGCTCATGTGATTTATGAACCCAGTACTGATGAAAGGAAAACTGGACCCAGAATAAGAACCAGGAACCAGTCAGGCTTTGATCAGGTCACCAGGCTGAAGTCGCCCCATCTGATTTTTTGTGTAGATGTCAAACACACATTCCACACTCAACACGCCATGGTTTAGCACGTGTCACGTGACAATCACTATGTGACTCATCTGATCGGTTTTGTTTTTAGGTCAATGCAATCGTATAAATTCATGTCATTATTGTCATACATGAGGTGCAGCGGATTTAAACAAGATGGCAATGTCTTTTCCTGAATAACCTGCGTCACGTATGTCGGGGTATGGACCCAAATGCAGGACACCAAAGGCAAAACTGTCATCCATGATTTATAACAAACTCAAAACTTCTCCAGACAGACAAGAAACTCAAAATCAGGAAAGACTACCAGGAACCAAACATGAGCAATGCCCCAGCACCTAGCTCTCATTCAGCGAGGCTTAAAAAGCCTCGGGGTCATTGGCCCAAAACAAGTTCAGGTGTGACGATAAGTAACAGGTGTGGAGCCGTGGCTCCACCCACAAGCTTGGCCTCTCCCTGCCAAACCCAACTGTGACAGTACCCCTCCCTCAAGGGACAGGGTCAGACTCGGACTGGGGAGAAGGGACAGGGTCAGACTCGGACTGGGGAGCAGGGACAGGGTCAGACTCGGACTGGGGAGCAGGGACAGGGTCAGACTCGGACTGGGGAAGAGGGACAGGGTCAGACTCGGACTTGGGAGCAGGAACCCCAGTGAGGTCTGGAGCAGGAGTAGAAGAATCTGACGATGCCCCGAGACAGGTCCGCTGGCAGGTCGCGCCCCACTCCCGAACGCAGAAGGCTGTCCAGTCGATGTTGGGATTGTGCAGGCGGAGCCAGGAGTACCCCAGAATGACGGGCTGGTTAGGTGTGGACAGAAGCAGGAACTGGATGCTCTCACCGTGCCCCCCTGGCAGGAGCATGCGCACCGGGTTGGTTTGAGATGTTACCCTCCCCAGCACATGTCCGTCCAGGGCTCTGGCTGCAACGGGCGACGGCAGCGGCTCCGGGCGTAGACCCAGCTGAAGAGCGAGGTTCCCATCCATGATGCTCCCATCAGCCCCAGAATCCAGGAGTGCGGCGATGGAGTGGGAACCAGAAGGCAGCAGGAACTCGGCGGTGATGCTTGGCCTTTCAGAGGAGGCGGGATCAGTGATGGAGCTCACCAGTATGCCTCCGTTCACTGGTGAGCTCTGGCTTTTACTGGGCACCGGCTGACGAAGTGCCCTGGCTGACCGCAGTACATGCAGAGGTTCAAGCGCTGTCTTCTCTCCCTCTCCTCAGGTGAGAGGCGGGTGCGGCCAAGCTGCATCGGCTCCGGATCCCCCTCACACACAGGGGCGACTGAGGCAGACAGGAGAGAGGTCGGCGCCGCTGTAGGCTTGGAGCGAGGAGGACTGCGGGGACGGGCAGGGCGTGGCTGGAGCTCAGAACGCTCTCTCTCCGGCGTGCCTGGATGCGCAGATCAATGCGGGTGGCAAGTTCAATCAGGCGCTCCAGTGTTGACGGCAGCTCATACGCAACCAGCTCGTCCTTGATGTATCCAGCCAGCCCCCGCAAAAAGATGTCACGGAGGGCGACCGGGTTCCAGTCACACAGAGGGGCTGTCGTATGAAAGTCTATGGCGTAATCCGTGACTGAACGGCTGCCCTGGACCAGATCCAGCAGTTCTCGTCCGGCGTCGGCCCCCAGAGGTCCGGTACCAAAAACCTTCCGGAGCTCGTCGGCGAAGGACCGGAAAGAGCGACAGGCGGGGGTCCCTCTCTGCCACTCCGCAGTGCCCCCAGACGTGCCCGCCCGGTGAGGTGATTGACGGTGTAAGCCACCTTAGCCTCCTCCGAGGAGAAGGTGAGCAGCTGGAGGGAAAAAATGATGGAACAGTTGCAGAGAAAGACGTTGCAGGTGGCAGGATCGCCGTCATAACGCTCCGGTGCTCCCACGTTAGGCTCCCGGAATCGAAGGCGGAATGGCGGCGACACCCGCTGAGGTGGACGGCGGAGCAGCAGCGCCCGCCGAGGCAGGTGACGAGAACGTGGCTCCCGGTGAGACAGACGGTGTTAGCCCCAGGACCTGGGTGCGGGCGTGGAGACTTGCTACATCACACCGAACTTGTGCCAGAACCTGCTGGTTTTCTGCTGCAGCCGCAACGGAATTCTCAACCAGCTGGTCAAGCATGTCCTCCATCCGGGAGATCCGGTGATCAACCTGTGCTGGATCCATTTATGGCCAGATTGTACTGTGACGGGTCCGAGGTAGGACCCAAGTACAGCACAGACTGAGACCAGATCAGGAATAGTCCAACAGTTTATTCTGAGGTTCGCACGGAATGGCAGCAATATTCCAGAAAAACAGTCTCAGTAAACAGGAATCCCAGGTGACAGGTAGCAGACAGGGAATGAGCAGGAAGAGGAATCAAGGACAGAAGGCTGGTCAGTTTACCGGGGCAGAGACGAGGAAGACTGGTTGAAGACAGGCAGGGTCGAAACCGAGGAAGCAGTCCGGAGATCAACGCGAGAGAGCTTTGCATGATAAAAAGACAATCTGGCAGAGACTGAGAGGAATGGGAGGGTATATGTCCTGAACAGGCAGGTGATAATCAGGTGAGGAAACACAGGTGAAGGCAGTTGCACTGATGAGGTGGGAGTGGAAGGCAGGTAGAGCTGGGCGGATGACAGGAAAACCAGGAGCGGATTGTATAACAGCAACTGTATGGTTAATGTGACTTATGAACCATAATCTAAGTTAGTAATTGGTGAATGACAGTTATTTGATCTTAATTTTGGAACATCATGTGTAAAGAATTACCTTCAGGTGAAAAATGCTGCATTTTAGGGCAGTACTCCAGCAGCAAGGAATGGAAGACCTCCAGCTGTCCAGTGCGGCAGAAGTCCACAAGACAATGCAAGTCTCTCAGCAGGTACTCGTCGTACATGACATCCTGAAACAATCCGACAGAACAATATGCATGTTAGAACAAAACAAGACATTACAAAGTAATAACACTGAATAGCAGCATCTACTGATATTGAAATCACTTTTTAAAGATATTTTCATCAGTCTGGTTGACTTAGACTGTTATAGCATATACCTTATTGAACTGATTTTTTTTTTTAGTCCTTGTCACTTTATAAGTAATAACAGGATTTATTTATATTTATTTATTTATTTATTTATTTTCTTGTCTGGATGTATTCTCATAGTTTAACCCCATGAAAGGGGGTCAAACTTTTATGAGATCAATGCTTATTTTAGTCTTGCAGCAAAATCTTTTATACATTTTAATGCGTGCATGTGACCGTCACCACTCCTCTCTGGGAACTAAATTGTCAGTCTTTATTAGAGTGTCCTATTGTGAGCCAGAGAGGGGGGTGCTGCACCTCTGTTCGTTTAGGGGGGAGCAAAAGGAGATAGGGAGAGAGAACATAAACAAGGTAGTGGATAGACAGGCAGTGCTGTTGGAGTGAAAAAGGTTTAGGCTGTTTTATCCTATCTTAGAACTGATGTCTCAACACCAACGTTACAACACATCAGACTAGTGGAGGTCCTGACAGTATAGAATAGTCCACCAGAGGAAACCAGTGTAGGAGGAAGACAGAGGGCATCAGATTGTGATGACTGAAGTGAGACTCATCACATTCTGACGGGACCCAATGGTTCTCAATAATTGGACTTGACAGTAGCTGGTAAACCCTGACCCAACATGCATGTGTGATGAAACCAACACCCAGATAGGCTACTAGAACCCAACAGGGACGCACTAGCCGAGCAACCCCAACCCCGTTAGCCAGGAGCATCCAGAAGCCATCATCTGAAGAGCCACCGGGGCACCGAGAACCACGTAGACCCAGAGACCAGAGGAGGCAACGGCCGCCACCACCAGGGCGCAGAGGACCGGCCCAAGGGGCACGGGGATAGGAGGCCCCCCACCACCCACTCCCCCAACCCCAGGAGACAGGAATGCCCCCCGCAGCCCCAGGGGTCAGCCGCAGTGACTGGGCGACATGTGACCCACCCCCCTACATAGCCCCCCAGTCCGAGTCTTGCAACCCCATATGCCCGTCATGCCTCCCGCAAGCGTTGGCAGACCAGAGATAGGGGCCACACCAACCCCCCAGATATGGCAGAGATCCCCAGTGGGCCGCAAGCCCCCCCGCGCCGCCACCCACAGAAGAAAGCCGACCAGAGCCCGCCAGCCCCGGCACACCGCCGGCCGTCACAGGCCCTATCAGGGACCCACCGCAGCCAACCCGCCCACAGGCACCCCCCCCACCGAGCCCCGCCTATAGCCCAGGTCCATCGGGAAACTGAAGGTGACTTCATCCTACACCCCAGCGCCCAGCAAAGTAAACCGACCACCGGCCACCAACCGCCGATCCCCGGCCAACAGCGGCAGCCAGACACATGTTACAAAGCCAACCTAATGTGCTACGCCCGATAGGGCAGCTGGTGAGCCGTGCAGCACCCAAAGGTAAATGGGAGACATGGTCCGCGTGGGAGAAGCCAAACCGCCCAGCAACCATTCCGCTCCCAAATGCATCTCCCCGTAGCCCGACTCCCATGCCAGGTCAGACGGCCCACACATCGCCCCATCCCCACATCAGATCCGCAGCGCCACACCCCAGGTCACCATCACCACGCGGCGAATCAATGGCCATGACCGACAAGTGAGGTGTATATGGAGAGGATGCAGTGCCCTACAGCACTGCAATCCACCCCACAACCAAGCCCACTGCCCTCACCCCCATCCATGCCCAAAGCCCTAACTGTGCCCTGCATGTGCCTAAAAGTTATCATGTATCGTGCAGTGTGACATATGTGTAGTGAACATTAGGAGGCAATCTGGTGGGGGCCCGGCCCACATGAACAGGGGTGTAAGGGGGATCAGGATCACAGCTGGCCAACCAGCCCGAGCCCGCAACCCGGCCCGGCCACGACCACCAGGGCCCCGGCAAGACTACAGGTGCCTGGTGTCAACCAATGCTGCCGATGACCAACCGGCAATCGGCCCAAGCCACCAACCCGTCCCGCAACAACAACACCCCAGAGACGCACCACGGCACCACAGAGGGGAATGAAGGCAAAGCATGCCCCGCCCCACCAGGCCCGGCCGCCGGGCCACAGAGGGCCAGCCCCGCAGGACCAAGGCCAGCGAGAAGCCCAAAGCCACCACACCATCCAGGGGAGGCAGCCGCCGAACAGCCAGCCCCCAACCCCCCCCACCCACCTCTTTCCTCCACGACCAACCACTGAACCAACCAACGGGGCCACACCGCCCACGAGCCAGCCACCCATACCAGGCCTGGCATCCCGGCATCGCAACACATGGCCACCAACCACCGCCAACAGCCAGCAGTCAGCTCACCCCCGACGCACTGAGGCATTTTCCAATGCCATCACCAGTCCACCAGCCAGACCAAAGGTCAAGAGTTGGCCCAACGAAACAGCCCCATGAGTGGATAGCAGACCAACAGCGCGCCACCAACAGAGCCCGACCTCCAGCCAGCCACACCAGCCAGCAGCGTGACAGCCCCAGCAGCACCCAGCAGACCCCCCACCACAAACAGCGACATGGAGACTGAACCCACGGCCCGCCCAGAATCCCACCGAACCCAGATAGTGTGTGATAGGGTGTGTCATCCCTCCGCCCACCCCCACCCCAAACCCGCCCACCACCCCGAAAGGGAACACACAACCCCCCAGTCAACCTCAAGGAAGCGGAGGGGCCCCAGCCCCCACAAGGCAGGAGAGGGACGAGACGGGGCGGGCAGAAATTAGAGGAGAGACGAGGAGGAAGCGGAACAGAGATGGGAGAACAAAGCAACAGGAGGGGCATTCCACCCCACACCCCAAAGGCCAACCCAGAGCGCCCCAGAGGAGACAGGCACAGCGCCCCCCAAATCCCCGGAGACCACAGGAACTCAGCACCCCCAGGTCCCAAAAGGCAAGACAACAGATACAACAGCCACCAGGGCGAGGTGCCAGGAGATCCAGAGAGCAAACCAAGCGTAGCTGTAGAGGGGTCCCCTAGTGCGAGCACACATCCATGGTCTCCCAGATCCATCATTCAACTATAAGATGGCAGAAGAGACATAAGTTAGTCATCAGATCATGAGCGCAGACAGCATGTTCAGAAAAATATCAGATGTGTGAGAATGGAGGCATACGCTGACACACAAGAGAGAGCTATAGATTTATATTTAAAGATCTAACAAATGGAGACCATTTCTCTGTAAATGATGCCAATTGTTTCTTTCAAGCAGCAGATATCTTCTCAAGCCAAATACGATCAATGAGGAGATTCAACCAATGGATGATGTTTAGGGGTTTTTTATCTTTCCAATTGACCAAAATGGTTTTCTTGGCAATGGCAAGAGCTACAAGTGTGGGCTGTAACTGAGCGTGAGGTAAGGCCATTTCTGTTACATCGCCAATTAGGCAGATGTTTGGAGATTGTGAAATCATGATTAATATTATAATAATATTATATTACTTACAAAAAGTGCTTTGTGAGCTGCAGAGCCCTTCTTGATCCATTTGGTACGGCGAGCTTCATCATCAGGGATAGGAAGATGAGCACGTCTAGTAAACATGTCCCCGTCCTGCCCATTCCAAGAATGTCGATTGACCACATGATGCTCTATGGAGAGGTACATTTCCTTGAGTAGGTTGACATCTCCATTACATTGTGCTGCTTCGAACCATACATGATTGGTGATGCATGGTATCCACTTGAACAGTTTCTCACAACCCTTTTTATTGGCAGCTTTTGTCAATCGTTTCAGCAAGGCTTCAACAAAGTGCCACACATCGTATTGATGCTTGACGTTGGGATACTGCTTTCTCATACAAGCCTCAATACCCAGATGTCTGTTAGTTACAGTTGTGTCAACTTTGACATTCTGTTGTAGAAGGTTGTCACGGGTTTGTTGCAATCCAGCTTTCTCCATAGCTGTGGAACTTGTGACATCCGTCACTTGGATGACTGTGAAGCCTGCCACACAGTCAGTTGTAGAGTCAAGCAGTGTATACGTCCCGTATTTTGCTCTGTACCCGGGCGAGTCACACCGCCCATCGCCTGACATCACTGTCTTCTCCTGCTCTAGAAGCAAACCAAGGACTCGTTTCTGCTCCTCATTCCAGGTGTCCCAAATCTGTGGGAAAAGGAGTGACCTCTGCACATTGAAGTATCTTTGGAGTGATGGTACTTGGAAGTTTGTACATTGAGCCAAGTGGTGAATTTTCCCATAGCTGTTTCCTGAAAACAGGGTAGCAGCAGGCAGGAGGATGTTAATGCTAGACATTCTGTTCAGCACAGGAGACGATCTCCATGTGAAGTTGCAGTGTTTCATACAGGTGGTTACAAAAATGGCTTGTGCACCTCTGTATTTGAGGTCAGAATGCACCACAGGAGCTCCACACAGTTGGCAGTGGGTGAACAATTGTTTTAGGTTCCCCACAAAATACAATAAGTTTTGGGTTTTTTTACCAACATGTTTGTGTTTGGTGTGTAGCGTGAAGATGTCATATTCACAGAAATGTCAGGAAAAGATGCATTTGATTCGTCCAAAGTGTTGCTGTAGAAGGAAGGGTCATGGGGGTCCCCAGGTTCAGGCTCACTCTCTGAATCTGAAGGAAGAAAGAGATTGCTATCAAAAGATAACCTCCTGTGGAAATAACTGTGGTCAGGCTCTACAGGTGACAGGTTGCCAAAAGTGTTAGGATGCAGACTTTGATTTGCTGTGATTGGGGAAGACTGATGGCTAACTTTGTTTGGTGGGGGTGGCTGAATTGAGCTGCACTGGCTGGATGGTTCACAGATGGATGACGGGTGGTGACAATACTTCGAAGACCTCCTCAATTTCGGCGACACGCCTTCCCATGAGGAAGCAGAGTCTGGGTTCTCTTAGGTGGGCTCTCCTATCTCTGGGGTTGAGGTCACCGAGGTGGTTAAAAAGCTCCTCGGTGGCAGGGCCCCGGGGGTGGATGAGGTCCGCCCGGAGTTCCTAAAGGCTCTGGATGTTGTGGGGCTGTCCTGGTCGACACACCTCTGCAACATCGTGTGGACGTCGGGGACAGTGCCTCTGGATTGGCAGACTGGGGTGGTGTGAGGGTGTGTTCCAACAACAAGAGGATCACACTCCTCAGCCTCCCTGGCAAGGTCTATTCAGGTGTTCTGGAGAGGAGGCTCCGTCGGGAAGTCGAATCTCGGATTCAGGAGGAGCAGTGTGGTTTTCGTCCTGGCCATGGAACAGTGGACCAGCTCTACACCCTCCGCAGGGTCCTTGAGGGGGCATGGGAGTTCGCCCAACCAGTCTACATGTGTTTTGTAGACTTTGAGAAGGCGTTCGACAGTGTTCCTCGGGGGGTTCTATGGGGGGTGCTTCAGGAGTATGGGTACCGAACCCCTTGATAAGGGCTGTTTGGTCCCTGTACGACCGATGTCAGAGTTTGGTCCGCATTGCCGGCAGTAAGTCGGATTTGTTTCCTGTGAGGGTTGGATTCCGCCAAGGCTGCCCTTTGTCACCGATTCTGTTCATAACTTTTATGGACAGAATTTCTAGGCGCAGCCAAGGCGTTGAGGGTGTCCGGTTTGGTGGCCTCAGTATCGCGTCTCTGCTTTTTGCAGACGACGTGGTGCTGTTGGCTTCATCAAGCCGTGATCTCCAACTCTCACTGGAGCGGTTCGCAGCCGAGTGTGAAGAGGTTGGGATGAGAATCAGCACCTCCAAATCTGAGACCGTGGTCCTCAGTCGGAAAAGGGTGGAGTGCCCTCTCTAGGTTGGGGATGAGATCCTGCCCCAAGTGGAGGAGTTCAAGTGTCTCTGGGTCTCGTTCACGAGTGAGGGTACAATGGAACGGGAGATCGACGGGCGGATCGGTGCAGCGTCTGCAGTGATGTGGACTCTGTATCGGTCCGTCATGGTGAAGAAGGAGCTGAGCCGAAAGGCAAAGCTCTCGATTTACCGGTCGATCTACGTTCCTGCCCTCACCTATGGTCACGAGCTATGGGTCGTGACCGAAGGAACGAGATCCCAGATACAAGCGGCCCAAATGAGTTTCCTCCACAGGGTGTCCGGGCTCTCCCTTAGAGATAGGGTGAGAAGTTCGGTCATCCGGGAGGGACTCAGAGTCGAGCCGCTGCTCCTCCGCATCGAGAGGAGCCAGATGAGGTGGCTCCGGCATCTGGTCAGGATGCCTCCTGGACGCCTCCCTGGTGAGGTGTTCCGGGCACGTCCTACTGGGAGGAGGCCCCGGGGACGACCCAGGACACGCTGGAGAGACTATGTCTCCCGGCTGGCCTGGGAACGCCTTGGGATTCTCCCAGAGGAGCTGGACGAAGCGGAAGAAGATGGATGGATGTATAAATAAATAAATACATTAATAAATAAATATAAGATGAAATCTATGAGGGTGTGCAAGTATTGAAATTAAGATTAAGATTAAAGATTAAATCACTTTAATGTCCACACAATTGGGAAATTAATAATTTTTTAAACAATATCCTAATGTTTAAAAACTTTGACTTCATTTCTTCAAAACATCTTAAACGTTAAAGTAAAAATAAAAAGGAGTTAGAAACGTTTTACTATGGAGCTTTTAGGATTCGAGACCAACAAAAAACAAGATTCAAACATATAAAAACACAATTGAAGAATAAAAGAACGTTCAAATCCTCCAGGACGATCCTGATACAACCAGCAGGTGGCGCCAAAGGAACCAGAGAAAAACTTTTCAGTTCCTTGGTTCACAGAAATGTTTGAATTCGTTAGAAAGTTTCCTAATTCAGTTTCTAATTCATTAACCCTAGAACACTAACGCTAAAATAAGTAACACCATCACTAACGTTGGGTATATTTTACCCGATACAATATCCTGGATAAAATACAGTTTTCATCAGTTTATGTAAAAGTACAACACTGTATGACAAACTGTAGTACTCTTCTTTAATTTCAAAATATGCAGTATCACATACATTTTAAAAAAGGTACCATGGTGGACCCTTTAAAAAGGCAGCAAAATTATTGAAAAAACAGGTCATCCTGACCGATAAATTTCAGAACCAAAAAAAAAATGGAGCTAAGAACTTGTTCTTTGGTCCACCCATTCCTAGGACCTGTGAGCCTTGTCTGGTGAAGGAACAGTCTTCTTGCATCATTGACAACTGTGGGAGAGTGAGATAAAAAATGGCTTTTTTTGAGAGGGAAAAAATCACCAAATTTTTTTGACTATATGAATTTCCTTGGAAATTAACATTAAGTGATGTTTATTCACAGACATTATACTAGTTAAGGATTACATGCAAATTCTGGGACAACTTTTAACTTACCTTATGCCTTACATGCAGTTGGTACAGGCAGGGTAGTGATGGCGAGGACACACTGGTCGATGGCAGACATGACACCTGTGTCGTGCCCATGGCTTGATGAGTGCCATTGCCAAAGCCTGCATATACTGCCTCCTCTTCATTTGTGGGTCACCTCTCTTCATGGCATTCTCCTTGTGAATGATCCATGACTTTATCACACCAGGGTTCATCATGCCATATAGCACACACAGTGGCCACCTCTTGGTGTTTCTTCCACAGCTGTATTGAGCACACATCTGGTCGAAAGTATCAACACCTCCCTTGTTTGGTTGTAAAATTTGATCACGTCTGGGTTGTGAGTGGGTCCAATACTTGGTTGTGTGTGCAAGGATGACAAAGAGTAGGACAAGCTTCTTTTTTGATGCTGTGTCATGGAAGGACACCAAAGTTAGGTCTTTGGTGTCAGGATGACAGCTGTGGATGAAATGGGGCAGGGAATGTGGCCGGCCTGAAGGTTGTTTCCATTGCAAAGTGCTAAAAATGCCTGATTTAAACACACTAACACTCACGTTGGGTATATTCGAACCGTAAAATATGTTACCCTCTATCACTAAAGTCGGGTGAAAATCACCCGAACACATGCCTCTTGAAAAAACCATGGATGGGAGGAGGGAAACAAACATACAATTAATAACATCAGTGAGCAGCTTGAAGCTACCCAAGGACCCATGGAACTCAGACAATGGCAACACAGTGAAAATCACATGACAAGAATTGTGTGGGTGAAAATCACCCGAGGTTAGTGTTCTAAACTTTTGTGTGAGTGTGAAGATAATGAAATACATCAGGACATGACCCCCGAAATCTTTCACTCTTTTTTAGACTTTCTTGTAGTTTTCGCTCTTGGATTGAAGTTTAAAACATTTTTTTCAGTAATTTAGGAATTTAAGGACGTATTTCAGTAAAAATGAAGGCAGTTATCTGCTCCTCACAATAAAACCTCAATCTTTAAACAAATGACAAGGAATTTAATGTTCTAAATTTAAATTTCTCCTTCTGAATTATCGTCTTTAACTTTTCCCAACATTCAAACTTTACCTTTAAAAAAATCACTTCAAACTGAAATAAAAATGAATGTAGGGAATAAAAGATTTATGAAAGTATAAAAACACTGGAAGGGTTAAAACTAAACTTTAAATATTGGGAAAATTTAAAAGAGAAATTCAAACGTGAAATTTTAAATTTAAAACATTGAATTCTGTGAAATTACTTTACAAATTGAGGCTACATTTTTCTTTAATAAGTCCTTAAACTCCTAAATTACTGGAAAAAAAATTAAAACATGAATCCAAGAAAAGAAACTTCAAGAAAGTCTAAAGACAAAGAAAGATTTCTAGATAGAGTCACTTTGAATTAAGGAGCAAAATAAATTTTAGATTAAAGAACTGACCTGAAAAAGATTTTATGGAAAAAATCAAATTTAAGAGAAAAGAAAAGTTTTAAACTTTCAAAAGTTGAAGTTGAGTCATTTAGTTTTTAAATGTGAGGGTTTAGTTTCTGTGTGAAACGACTCATTGTTGTCATTAATAAACTTTTGATTGTGTCATTGATTCACAATCAGTAGATCATCAGTCATGTGATCAACATAAAAACATCACAACAATAGATTAATAGAAAACAGAAACTGATTCTATTCAGTTTGAATGAATTCAGACGATCCTCCTCAGGTATGAAGACATGATTCTATTCAGTCATTCGTGTTCGGGGCCTTCAGCCAATCACAGTTCAGAGATTACAATTAAAACGCCCACAGGTCATGTGACTTGTGCATCAGATCCTTTCATGGACAGATTTCCATATTTGAAAATGCAGGATGAAAGTTTCTGATGGAATAATATGCAATGCATTATTTTATTGATCAATGATCAATCAATAAAGTTCTTTTCCTGCCTCAACCTTTAGATTTCAATCCACACATCAAAGAGTGTGAAGATAATGAAATGCATCCAGGACACGAGCTGCCGGTCCAGGGGCCCCGGTGCAGGGGCCCATCCTTTACCCCCCAGAACCCACTTCAGGTGTCATCGTCTCTGTTTGATCGACTTGTTCACCCTTTGATATAGAAATGATCGATATGTGTCCTCCGTTGAAGGAACTGATTATTAGTCACTGTATTTAAAATGAACCTCATCAGCGCAGTAACTTGAATCGAGTTTGTTATTCTAATTATTTCTGATTAAAACGGATTTTCGTTCTTAAATAAATCATTTTGTGTCCAGACATGAATAATTTATGAACAAAATGTTGTTTTTGTCTGTTGTTGTCTGCATTTGACATAAAACCACAGCGATGATTTATTATTAGACCACAGCCGATGAAGGCCGGTCCGTGAAAATAATGTCAGAGATGAAACCGGTCCGTGGAGCAAAAAGGGTTGAGTCTAAGACTTGTTTTATTCCTTAATTCAAAGCGACTCTATTTAGAAATCTTTCAGTCTTTTTATAATTTTATACTTTCATTCATCTTTTATCTCTAAATTCAACTTCAACTTTGAAAGTTTAAAACTTTTCAGTTAAATTTGACTTTTTCCATTAAATCTTTTTCAGGTCATTTCTATCTTTAATCTAAACTTTGTTTTTGCTTTCTTAATTCAAAGAGACTCTATTTAGAAATCTTAGACCCACTTCAAACTGAAAGAAATATTTAATTTAGGGGGAAAAAAATTTATGAAAGTATAAAAGTACAAAACCACAGAAAGGGTTAAAGGTAAAGTTTGAATGTTGGGAAAAGTTAAAGACGATAATTCAGAAGGAGAAATTTAAATTTAGAACATTAAATTCCTTGTCATTTGTTAAAAGATTGAGGTTTTATTGTGGGGAGCAGATAACTGCTTTCATTTTTACTGAAATACGTCCTTAAACTCCTAAATTACTGAAAAAAATGTTTTAAACTTGAATCCAAGACCGAAAACTACAAGAAAGTCTAAAAAAGAGTGAAAGATTTCGGGGGTCATGTCCTGATGTATTTCATTATCTTCACACTCACACAAAACTTTATTAATGACAACCATGAGTCGTTTCACACAGAAACGAAACCCTCACATTTAAAAACGAAATGACTGAACTTCAACTTTTAAAAGTTTAAAACTTTTCAGTTAAATTTGACTTTTTCTATAAACCTTTTCCAGGTCAGTTCTATCTTTTTATTTTATTTAGTTTTTCGACTTTTTTGAAGTTTCCGTTCTTGGATTCAAGTTTAAAAATTTTTTCAGTAATTTAGGAGTTTAAGGAGTTATTAAAGAAAAATGAAGCCTCAATTTGTAAAGTAATTTCACAGAATTCCATGTTTTAAATTTAAAATTTCACGTTTGAATTTCTCTTTGAAATTTTCCCAATATTTAAAGTTGAATTTGAACCCTTTCAGTGTTTTTATACTTTCATAAATCTTTTATTCCCTAAATTCATTTTTATTTCAGTTTGAAGTGATTTTTTTCCTCTTCATTAAACTCAAAGTTTCTTTATTGAAACTATTAAAGGAGCGATTTGTTTTCTGTCTTTGTGTTGACCGGTATCGATTGGTCTATTGATTGGTTTCATCTTCACACTCAGGTGAACAGAACGATGGTAAACAGGAAGCGTGTCCAGGTGAGGCCGGGACAGCCAATCAGAGAGCGAGCGGCTGGGCGGGGCGGGGCCACACCTGCCGCTTAGAGCGGCTCCAGGTGGAGCGTCTCAGCAGTTTGCAGCAGATCTGTGAGACCCGCATCCCGGACCGGACCTGAGCCTCTGCTCCTCTTTTCACGGACTCTGAAGGATCTTTGCACCGATCCGGATCGACGCTCGTTCGGACTCGATTCCGGGATTTTAGCGGGACAGCAGCCTCTCCGCCGTGGGCATCAGTCCCTCCCGTGGATTATCTGCCGGACTGTTGGAGCGACCTGACCATGACTCTGGAGGAGGTCGTTGGCTCCACCAGCAACGAGAACAGGTAGGTTAACGACGCTCAGCTGCTTTCTTGGAGAGAACGTCGGTGTTTGGCGCAGAGCTGTGCGCTCTTTCTGCGGGTTCCTGACCTCCGCTGTGTCTGCAGGATGGAGACGCTGCGTCCGGCTCTGGAGGAGCTGCTGGTCGCGGCTCAGCAGAAGGACCGCGTCACGCTGGGAGTCCACGAGTCCGCGAAACTCCTGACTGCGTGAGTGTCTCTGTCTTTAGCGCGGTTTCCTGATGTTCTCCTGAAAGCCTGACACCAAGCCGGCCTGGCTCCTCTTCCCCCCCCCGCAGAGATCCGGACAGTGTGGTTCTGTGCGTCCTCGCCATGGATGAGGAGGATGAAGATGACGTGGCGCTGCAGATCCACGTCACGCTGCTGCAGGCGTTCTGCTGCGAGAACGACATCAACATCCTGAGGGTGTCCGGCGTGAGACGGCTGGCCCGGGTCCTGGAGCGGGACACCGGGGACAGCGACGGCGACGAGCCCCGGGACCTGCACTGCATCCTGGTCACGGTAAGTCCAGCTCGGCTCCACGGTGGTGACGTCACGGCTGTCCGGGAGTGTCACCGCCCTCTCCTCCGTGTTCTGCAGAACCCCCCGGTGCAGCCGCTCCGGTGTCCGGCCCTGGAGAACATCGGCAGCTTCTTCGAGGAGAACCGCTGCTGCAGCCTGTGGGTTCCACACCTGGACCTCCAGGACGGCTGAGCCGAACCGGACCCGAGTTGGACCGCTGTCAGCGGGGAGAACGAGTGGGACCGGGCCACGCAGCCGGCCTCCTACCGCAGGAGACCGACGGGCGTTGAGACGGGACCGGACCGAACCGGAGACTTCCGCCGCCTGATCGGGTGACTGATGCGGGCTCGACCCGCCGGTCCGGACCGGTTCTGGAAGAGGAGGACAGGATGAGTGCGCGGGAGGTCCCGGTCCCGCAGAGAGGAGAGACCCTCGCTGATGTCACCTGATGGACCTGCAGTCACGTGACCCGACTGATCCACCAACGGAGGAACTGCACGAGGTCACCTGAGCTGCAGCCTTCTGACCTCATCCACTGACGTGACGTCACGTTCTCCCATCACTTCTTGTTGCCTGCATTGACAGACAGACTGATCGATCACCAGCTGATTGGAACACATCCTGATCTGATTGGTAGAATCCACGTGTTGATCGGTTCTGTTCTGATGTCGGAATGAATGCTTGAAAATGAACAAAGTGCTTTCCGACTCTTGGACCCTGACCCGTAGAGTGACGTCATCTTCTAGACTAAGTTGTTCATTCAGATCTTCACGTCACTCCACCGTTTGGGGGGTCCGAGGTGATGAGAGTGTGTGTTTGATGGAGCCACAGGGGTCAGACTAACGCACTGAAACCTTTTGTCTCTGTCGGTGTGGAATGCGGGTCGTGGGTCATCACGCCTGGTGGACTGGGGGAGGTAGTAGATCAGTCCGGGTCGTTCCAGGACCCGTTTTCCTTTATGCACTGGCATAGTTTTGATCCTTGATTGATGGAGTTCTGTGGGTTTCATAACCTGACAAATATAATAGAACAAATATAGTAGAACAACAAGCAAACATGTTTTTCTGTGTAACTGTTACTTGAAAAAGTAATAAATTCAGAGTTATTTCACATGAAGAAGTTTCCTTTATTTTAGATTACATTGAGTTACATTTATTAGTTACATCTGGCCCTTTGAGGACAGCCGTTATGCTGATGTGGCCCCCAGTGAAAATGAGTTTGACCCCCTGATCTAGAACATGTCATAGATGTGTTGACACGTTCCTTCTCCACAGAGTGTTCCCCAGCCCCCTCCCACGGTCCGTGATGTCCGTTTCTGCCACTGGACCTTCACGGGATTCTGTAAAACTACTTTAATGTCAACGAACTTTAACTTCATTCCTTCAAAACGTCTAAAACTTTCAAGTAAAAATAGAAAGGAGTTAGAAACGTTTTTCTCCTGGAGGTTTTAGGATTATCGACGAACAAAAAACAAGATTAAAACACAATTGAAGAATGAAAGAACGTTCAAATCCTCCAGGACGATCCTGATACAACCAGCAGGTGGCGCCAAAGCACCAGAGAAAAACGTTTCAGTTCCTTGGGTCACAGAAACGTTTGATTTAGAAACTTTCTAACGAATTCAAACATTTCTGTTTGAACGGCTGCCCTGGACCAGATCCAGCAGTTCTCACCCGGCGTCGGCCCCCAGAGGTCCGGTACCAAAAACCTTCCGGAGCTCGTCGGCGAAGGACCGGAAAGAGCGACAGGCGGGGGTCCCTCTCTGCCACTCCGCAGTGCCCCACAGACGTGCCCGCCCGGTGAGGTGATTGACGGTGTAAGCCACCTTAGCCTCCTCCGAGGAGAAGGTGAGCGGCTGGAGGGAAAAAATGATGGAACAGTTGCAGAGAAAGGCGTTTCAGGTGGCAGGATCGCCGTCATAACGCTCCGGTGCTCCCACGTTAGGCTCCCGGATCGAAGGTGGAATGGCGGCGACACCCGCTGAGGTGGACGGCGGAGCAGCAGCGCCCGCCGAGGCAGGTGACGAGAACGTGGCTCCCGGTGAGACAGACGGTGTTAGCCCCAGGGCCTGGGTGCGGGCGTGGAGACTTGCCACATCACACCGAACTTGTGCCAGAACCTGCTGGTTTTCTGCTGCAGCCGCAACGGAATTCTCAACCAGCTGGTCAAGCACGTCCTCCATCCGGGAGATCCGGTGATCAACCTGTGCTGGATCCATTTATGGCCAGATTGTACTGTAACGGGTCAGAGGTAGGACCCAAGTACAGCACAGACTGAGACCAGATCAGGAATAGTCCAACAGTTTATTCTGAGGTTCGCACAGAATGGCAGCAATATTCCAGAAAAACGGTCTCAGTAAACAGGAATCCCAGGTGACAGGTATCAGACAGGGAACGAGCAGGCAGAGTAGTCAAGGACAGAAGGCTGGTCAGTTTACCGGGGCAGAGACGAGGAAGACTGGTTGAAGACAGGCAGGGTCGAAACCGAGGAAGCAGTCCGGAGATCAACGCGAGAGAGCTTTGCATGATACTATGACAATCTGGCAGAGACTGAGAGGAATGGGAGGGTATATGTCCTGAACAGGCAGGTGATAATCAGGTGAGGAAACACAGGTGAAGGCAGTTGCACTGATGAGGTGGGAGTGGAAGGCAGGTAGAGCTGGGCGGATGAGAGGAAAACCAGGAGCGGATTGTGATAACCTGATTATTTACTTTTAAACCCCTTTGACTCTGAACCCTCCATTGGTCACATTTAGTCATCTTCTTCTTCTTCTTTTCCTTTCGGCTTTTCCCTTCAGGGGTCGCCACAGCGAATCAATTTCCTCCATCTAGCCCTGTCCTTTGAATCCTCTTCTCTCACACCAACTACCTTCATGTCTTCCCTCATTACATCCATAAACCTCCTCTTTGGTCTTCCTCTAGGCCTCCTGCCTGGCAGTTCAAAACTCACCATCCTTCTACCAATATATTCACTATCTCTCCTCTGGACATGTCCAAACCATCTCAGTCTGGCCTCTCTGACTTTATCTCCAGAACCTCTAACATGTGCTGTCCCTCTGATGTACTCATTCCTGATCCTATCCATCCTGGTCACTCCCAGAGAGAACCTCAGCATCTTCATCTCTGCTACCTCCAGCTCTGTCTCCTGTCTTTTCTTCAGTGACACTGTCTCTAGACCAAACAACATCGCTGGTCTCACCACAGTTTTGTACACCTTTCCTTTCATTTTAGCTGAAACTCTTCTATCACACATCACACCTGACACTTTCCTCCACCCGTTCCATCCTGCCTGGACACGCTTCTTCACCTCTTTTCCACACTCTCCATTGCTCTGGACTGTTGACCCTAAGTACTTCAAATCCTCCACCTTCTTGATCTCTTCTCCCTGTAACCTCACTCTTCCACTTGGGTCCCTCTCATTCACACACATGTACTCTGTCTTACTGCGGCTAACCTTCATTCCTCTCCTTTCCAGGACAAACCTCCACCTCTCTAGCTTCTCCTCCACCTGGTCCCTGCTCTCACTACAGATCACAATGTCATCTGCAAACATCATAGTCCATGGAGATTCCTGTGTAACCTCGTCTGTCAGCCTGTCCATCACCATAGCAACAAGAAGGGGCTCAGAGCTGATCCCTGATGCAGTCCCACCTCCACCTTGAACTCCTCTGTCACACCTACAGCACACCTCACCACTGTCTTACAGTCCTCATACATGTCCTGCACTGCTCTAACATACTTCTCTGCCACTCCAGACTTCCTCATACAATACCACAGTTCCTTTCTGGACACCCTGTCATAAGCTTTCTCCAGATCTACAAAAACACAATGCAGCTCCCTCTGGCCTTCTCTGTACTTCTCTATCAACATCCTCAAAGCAAATACTGCATCTGTAGTACTCTTTTTTGGCATGAAACCATACTGCTGCTCACAAATGTTCACTTCTGCCCTTAGTCTAGCTTCCACTACTCTCTCCCATAACTTCATTGTATGGCTCATCAGCTTTATTCCTCTGTAGTTGCCACAACTCTGCACATCTCCCTTGTTCTTAAAAATGGGCACCAGCACACTTCTCCTCCATTCCTCAGGCATCTTCTCACTATCTAAGATCCTGTTGAACAACCCAGTCAGAAACTCTACTCCACCTCTCCTAGACACTTCCATACCTCTACAGGTATATCATCAGGACCGACTGCCTTTCCACTCTTCATCCTCTTCAATGCCCTCCTCACTTCATCCTGACTAATCTTTGCTACATCCTGGTCCACAACAGTCACCTCTTCTAGTCTTTGTTCTCTCTCATTTTCCACGTTCATCAACTCTTCAAAGTACTCTTTCCATCTTCCCATCACACTACTGGCACCTGTCAATAGACTTCCATCCCTATCCTTAATCACCCTAACCTGCTGCACGTCCTTCCCATCTCTGTCTCTCTGTCTTGCCAACCTGTATAGATCAGTCTCTCCCTCCTTACTGTCCAACCTAGCATACAAGTCATCATAAGCTTCTTGTTTGGCCTTTGTTACCTCTACCTTCACCTTACGCTGCATCTCCCTGTACTCCTGTCTACTCTCCTCAGTCCTCTCAGTGTCCCACTTCTTCTTAGCTAACCTCTTTCTCTGTATACACTCCTGTACCTCCTCATTCCACCACCAAGTCTCCTTATCTACTTTCCTTCCAGATGACACACCAAGTACTCTCCTACCTGTCTCCCTGATCACATTAGCTGTAGTTGTCCAGTCATCTGGAAGCACCTCCTGACCACCCAGAGCCTGTCTTAACTCCTTCCTAAAAGTCATGCAACACTCTTCCTTTTTCAGCTTCCACCATTTCGTCCTCTGCTCTGCCTTTGCCCTCTTCATCTTCCTCACCACCAGAGTCATCCTACACACCACCATCCTATGCTGTTTGGCTACACTCTCACCTACCACTACTTTACAGTCACTGATCTCCTTCAGGTTACACCGTCTACACAAGATGTAGTCTACCTGTGTGCTCCTACCACCACTCTTATAGGTCACTCTATGTTCCTGCCTCTTCTGGAAGAAAGTATTCACTACAGCCATTTCCATCCTTTTTGCAAAGTCAACTACCATCTGTCCTTCTGCGTTCCTCTCCTGGATACCAAACCTGCCCATCACCTCCTCATCACCTCTGTTTCCTGCACCAACATGTCCATTGAAGTCTGCTCCAATGACAACTCTCTCACTTCTAGGCATGCTCTGCATCACTTCATCAAGGTCCGACCAGAATTTCTCCTTCTCCTCCAGCTCACATCCTACCTGTGGAGCATACCCACTAACAACATTGAACATCACACCTTCTATTTCTAGCTTCAGACTGATCACTCTATCTGACACTCGTTTTACCTCCAGGACATTCCTAACAAACTCCTCCTTCAAGATAACTCCTACTCCATTTCTCTTCCCATCTACACCATGATAGAACAACTTGAACCCTGCTCCTAAACTTCTAGCCTTGCTACCTTTCCACCTGGTCTCCTGGACACACAGTATGTCTACCTTCCTCCTCTGCATCATGTCAACCAACTCTCTACCTTTTCCTGTCATAGTTCCAACATTCAACGTCCCTACTCTCAGTCCTATACTCTTGGTGTTCCTCTTCTCTTTCTTCGTGCGAACGCACTTTCCTCCTCTCCTTCTTCGACCAACAGTAATCCAATTTCCACCGGCGCCCTGTAGGTCAACAGCGCCGATGGCGGTCGTTGTTAACCCGGGCCTCGACCGATCCGGTATGGAAGTCATAGGTTTGATTCGCATCTTTGATTTGGCAAAAGTTTTACGCCGGATGCCCTTCCTGACGCAACCCTCTGTATTTATCCGGGCTTGGGACCGGCACAATAAGACACTGGCTTGTGTCCTCTTGCGGCTACATCATTCCTCCATATTTTTGTTTGTTTTTATTTCAGAATACTGCTCGTGATTTCTTCATGAATTAATTTGTTTCGTAGAAATAAATTCATTCAGTGATCTTTGTTTAAACTGAATTTATCTACTCTTGTCTTGCAACAACAAACAATTTCCCTCTCAGGGATTATGAAAGGATTCTGATTTTGTTTCTGATTAAAACACTTCATCTCATACAAATAAAAAATGGTCATCAAACACCAGATGATGCATCAGATTCTCAGCTTATCTTTATTGTTTGCATATTTCATTATAAAGAGCATCGGTTTGTTCACACCTTTAGTATAATATATACATACACGTATATAAATCCATACATCATTTATTTTGCATTGCATATATTGACATTGCTAGAACACAGGGACACAGGAGGAGGCTTCAAACCACCACCGGGCTAAATGTCTTACTTTTTTTTGTTTCCCGACAAACTAAGCACATTATTAGACATGTCTATTGACAGTAGCAAAGCATCTGGAAAATAAGTGACAATAATTAAATAAAAAAATTCTTATTGAACTGAATGTGATTTTAGAGGCCAGAAAAAGTTCTTGACAGCGTCCATCAGGGGGCGCCCTACCCCAAGCATGTCCAGATGTCATGAAACTCTATTAACTAGACAGGCAAGACTGAGAAGTGTAACTGCAAGTCAATAGTACTTCAGTAATTCCGTATTTAAACATAATGGTGTGGTGATGTCCAGTGAGTAGAATCAAGAAGCTTCTTCAGGATTAAATGTGTGCATGAACAGCTGACGTCTCTCACTCAGGCCGTCCTCCTACAACATTCCTTTAGCTGCTTTTGTTAGTTTGCTGAACCCGTACTGCATTGCTGCTTTGATGCCTTTGTCTTTGTCTAACTGACGTTTTATACCTTCCAGCGTGCCGACCTTTGAATAATCTCCCATCTCCCTCATCTTTGCAATGAGGAAGTCCAGGTGGACCTGAGTGGACAGTGATTGTCTGTTCAGGGCGATGCTCTCCAGTTTCATCACGTGATTGTAGGACTCTTGCAAGTACATATTTTTTTCTTTCTGATATTCATTCATTTTCCCTTGAAGAGTTTCCAAGAGGCTCAATTTGCTCTTACTTCCTGCCTGATACTGTTCGTACTTGTCCTTCACATCTTGCAGGGTCTTCTGAACCTTCCTTGACTTGTTCACATAGATCCATTCTTCTTTCACGTGGGATGATACGACACAGTTGTTGGTGCATGAAGTGCAGCGACCCCCTTTCATGACCTCACAGAGCATTGGAGACCAGGCCACTGTGCATCCTGGGTAGTGGCAGGTCTCCTCACAGGTGGTACAGCAGACAGCTCCCTCATAAAACAGCTGCCTCCACTCCCAACCCAACCAACCCCAACCCCACCACCCACCTTTGATACTTTCTTTGACTTTGTAGGGCTCTTCGATTTCTATGACAAAGTTTGCATTATTTTTCATCTCCTGCTCATATTTCTTCAGCGCTTCCTGCGTTTGTTGGATTTCTTTCTGTTTCAATTCAGCCAACTGAATTCTCTCTTGCAGATTCTGGATGCAGGCGGTCAGTTTGATGCGTGAATTCAACACCTCCACAGTGTTTGTCACGTTTTGAGCTGAATTTCCTCCCAGAAATTCTGAAAATTGGCGAATTTCCTCCGTTGTGAAGTCCCATGCATTTTTTAAGGGACCCTTAGTTTTCTTTGTTTTCGCAACGGTCTGGCGGTTATTGAACAGGAAGTAGACTGGGTCGTTGTCCTTATCTTTGGCAAATGTGATTTTTGCGTCTTCAAGAGCCGTTAAAACATTATCAGGTGTCATGCCATCTGAGTGAGTGATGAAGGCAACAATCTTCTTCTCCATGTCCTTTCCAAACAGAGACATCACTGAATCAAAGATGTACCTCAGTCGATCGCTCACTCGGTTCTCTGTCGCTTTCAGCACCAGACCCACTGCATCGATCTCATGAATGCCATCATTTGCGCGGAACAAGTCAAACAGTCTTTGTTTGACAATGTCGTCTTTATCGATCGATCTGGTATCCCCGTATCCAGGAGTATCGATGATGGTCAGGGAGAAAGGAAGAGATTTACCTTCAAAACCAAAGATCTCATAAACAATGACATCTGATGTCTGACTCTCAGACTGGTTTCTCCCTGGGAGCCCCTCATCTCCCTGGTCCTCGATGATCTGAAACCAGACATCATCGTCAAACTTCACTCCAATGGTGTAGTTGACCAGAGCGTTGATCAGAGTGGATTTTCCTGTTCCAGTTTCTCCAACGAGCAAGATGGTTTTGTTTGGTGCTAGACTATTTCTTTCACCCAGAGTCATTCTTCTTAGAGTTCCACTGGTCTCTTTCTTTGGAGTCAGCTGGTAGATATCAGGACATCCTGATTGGATCAAACGTTTGGAGGTCATGTAATCAAATTTGGATGAGTTTGGTCTGTAGAAACAGACATACATACATGTTACATAATGTCCAAAACATGAATCAGCATCAACAGAATAATTGCAATGGCCACAGGTGTTGGCTATCACTTCCTAACGCTAACCCACGATGAACCATATCTTTCCCAATTTGGGGTATTTTACAAGTCAGCAGCAGCAACATTATGTCACAGGAGGAGAATTTTTTTCTCTATACTTATCTCAACCTGGTTCACTGAATTAAAATGACACTGATGGAGTATGAGCCCAGTCCAGAGCTGAAACCAGCCAATGTTGGATTTAATGTATTTAATTTAATTTAATTTAATTTTATACTGTTTATAATGTATTTAATTTAATTTAATTTAATTTTAGACTTTTTTTTTTAATTTTATACTGTTTTATATTTTAATTTAATTTTATACTGTTTATATTTTAATTTAATATTGTTATATTTTTTTAAATTTTATACTGTTTTTATTTTAAAGTATCTATCTATCTATCTATCTATCTATCTATCTATCTATCTATCTATCTATCTATCTATCTATCTATCTATCTATCTATCTATCTGTTAACTATGACACAATGATACATTAGCTTATATTAGCTTGTTTGCTTTGAGAGCTGAAATCGTACCTTCAAAATCAATTTGTCCAACTAGCTAATTCATTAGCAATCATGTTATAAAGTTGACAAACACGCCGCCATCCCTCTGTAGATGGGATGGCGGCGTGTGAGATGTTTACCATTCCTTGCGTTTCGTCTCATACTTTGTGTTGTACTGTCTGTTGTACTGTCTGTTGTACTGTGTGTTGTACTGTCTGTTGTACTGCCTGTGTTGTACTGTCTGTTGTACTGCCTGTTGTACTGCCTGTGTTGTACTGCCTGTGTTGTACTACCTGTGTTACTGCCTGTTTTACTGTCTGCGTTGTACTGCCTGTGTAGTACTGCCTGTGTTTTACTGCCTGTAGTACTGCCTGTGTTTTACTGCCTATGTTGTACTGCCTGTGTTTTACTGCCTATGTTGTACTGCCTGTGTTTTACTGCCTGTGTTTTACTGCCTGTGTTGTACTGCCTGTGTAATACTGCCTGTGTTTTACTGCCTGTGTTGTACTGCCTGTGTTTTACTGCCTGTGTTGTACTGCCTGTTGTACTGCCTGTTTACCATGGGTCAGAGAGGACTGCAATTTCATCTGTGCTGTATGTCGTGCATGTACGGTACACTTGACAATAAGGCTGACTTTGACTTTTTAGTTTCTATATGCTTATATATTTTGTTTAAAGTGGAATCTTTTTTTTAATCAATTTTATGTGGTTATAACATTCCAGGACAAAGTCATCCTTTCTTCCTTGGAGAAAGTAAACAGGGAGTGATTTTAATCATGATTTTAGATTTTTCCAGCTTATTTCAGCTGACAACTATATTTCATCCATCCTTGATTTACACGACGAGACTTCACTCTGGACGCTTCGCCAGCGCGTCACTGAGCCACTTGATAGACAAACCTAATTTGTATGTTTTTGCTTCTATACTTGTGTATAATTTACAAGTCAAAGATGCTGCAGAGGTAGATTCTAAAACAAAAACAAATGTATTTTATACATTTCAATAAAGTAATGATTGTACTCACGTTGCCATTGTTGTGGGTGTAGACAGTCTTGAGAATGGACCAGCTTATCAGTTCTATTGATAGAAGATAAAACATTTTTAAACTCATGGGAGGAGACAAATTACCAACACAAGGGAAAAAAGTGTCCAAACAGTCTGATGAGAGCAGAAACAGGAAATACATAACGAAGACATAAAAATAGAAAAAGGGTTCAAAATGGAGTTCAGTATGGAGGTTACATTATACATGTAAATATGTGCACACAACTCTTTACACACAAGAAACAAGCAAACTGTGATCCTATTGATTCATTTCTGTCTCACGTCATAAACACCAGAAAAAGTTTACATCATTATCTCATGTCTCATTGGATGGAAAAGATACACATCACAAAACATTCAAATGTATTTTCTCATAAATAAATTGGCATATTCAAAGTCCAGACAACCATCAGCGTTCTCACCTGTTGTCGTCCTGAAGCTCTCTGACCACAGAGAGACGGGAGAGGAATATAAAGGCAGAGGGAGGGGCTGGGCAGAGCACAGGTCACATGACTTATCAGAAACACAGTGACTGTGAGCCCCCAATGAAAAAGCAGCTACTGCTCATAGAAATAATCTATGGTTAAAAGTCATTAGTATTCAGTGCACGGTGCGTTCTGTGGTCATGTGATTTCTGAGAAACACAAGAGTTCAAGTTATCAGTAGGAGAGAAATTGGAGGGATTCTGGGAAACATTCAGTCTTCTTCTTCTCCTTTTGGCTTTTCCCTTCAGGGGTCGCCACAGCGAATCAATTGCCTCCATCTAACCCTGTCTTCTCATCTTCTTCTCTCACACCAACTACCTTCATGTCCTCTTTCACTACATCCATAAACCTCCTCTTTGGTCTTCCTCTAGGCCTCCTGCCTGGCAGTTCAGAACTCAGCATCCTTCTACCAATATATTCACTATCTCTCCTCTGGACATGTCCAAACCATCTCAGTCTGGCCCCTCTGACTTTATCTCCAGAACCTCTAACATGTGCTGTCCCTCTGATGGACTCATTCCTGATCCTATCCATCCTGGTCACTCCCAGAGAGAACCTCAGCATCTTCATCTCTGCTACCTCCAGCTCTGTCTCCTGTCTTTTCCTCAGTGACACTGTCTCTAGACCAAACAACATCGCTGGTCTCACCACAGTTTTGTACACCTTTCCTTTCATTTTAGCTGAAACTCTTCTATCACACATCACACCTGACACTTTCCTCCACCCGTTCCATCCTGCCTGGACACGCTTCTTCACCTCTTTTCCACACTCTCCATTGCTCTGGACTGTTGACCCTAAGTACTTCAAATCCTCCACCTTCTTGATCTCTTCTCCCTGTAACCTCACTCTTCCACTTGGGTCCCTCTCATTCACACACATGTACTCTGTCTTACTGCGGCTAACCTTCATTCCTCTCCTTTCCAGGACAAACCTCCACCTCTCTAGCTTCTCCTCCACCTGTTCCCTGCTCTCACTGCAGATCACAATGTCATCTGCAAACATCATAGTCCATGGAGATTCCTGTCTAACCTTGTCTGCCAGCCTGTCCATCACCATAGCAACAAGAAGGGGCTCAGAGCTGATCCCTGATGCAGTCCCACCTCCACCTTGAACTCCTCTGTCACATCTACAGCACACCTCACCACTGTCTTACAGTCCTCATACATGTCCTGCACCGCTCTAACATACTTCTCTGCCACTCCAGACTTCCTCATACAATACCACAGTTCCTCTCTGGGCACCCTGTCATCAGCTTTCTCCAGATCTACAAAAACACAATGCAGCTCCCTTTGGCCTTCTCTGTACTTCTCTATCAACATCCTCAAAGCAAATACTGCATCTGTAGTACTCTGTTTTGGCATGAAACCATACTGCTGCTCACAAATGTTCACTTCTGCCCTTAGTCTAGCTTCCACTACTCTCTCCCATAACTTCATTGTATGGCTCATCAGCTTTATTCCTCTGTAGTTGCCACAACTCTGCACATCTCCATTGTTCTTAAAAATGGGCACCAGCACACTTCTCCTCCATTCCTCAGGCATCTTCTCACTATCTAAGATCCTGTTGAACAACCCAGTCAGAAACTCTACTGCCACCTCTCCTAGACACTTCCAAACCTCTACAGGTATATCATCAGGACCGACTGCCTTTCCACTCTTCATCCTCTTCAATGCCCTCCTCACTTCATCCTGACTAATCTTTACTACTTCCTGGTCCACAACAGTCACCTCTTCTAGTCTTTGTTCTCTCTCATTTTCCATGTTCATCAACTCTTCAAAGTAATGTAGCCACAAGAGGACACAAGCCAGTGTCTTATTGTGCCGGTCCCAAGCCCGGATAAATAGGGTTGCGTCAGGAAGGGCATCCGGCGTAAAACTTTTGCCAAATCAAAGATGCGAATCAAACCTATGACTTCCATACCGGATCGGTCGAGGCCCGGGTTAACAACGACCGCCATCGGCGCTGTTGACCTACAGGGCGCCGGTGGAAATTGGATTACTGTTGGTCGAAGAAGGAGAGGAGGAAAGTGCGTTCGCACGAAGAAAGAGAAGAGGAACACCAAGAGTATAGGACTGAGAGTAGGGACGTTGAATGTTGGAACTATGACAGGAAAAGGTAGAGAGTTGGTTGACATGATGCAGAGGAGGAAGGTAGACATACTGTGTGTCCAGGAGACCAGGTGGAAAGGTAGCAAGGCTAGAAGTTTAGGAGCAGGGTTTAAGTTGTTCTATCATGGTGTAGATGGGAAGAGAAATGGAGTAGGAGATATCTTGAAGAAGGAGTTTGTTAGGAATGTCCTGGAGGTCAAAAGAGTGTCAGATAGAGTGATGAGTCTGAAGCTAGAAATAGAAGGTGTGATGTTCAATGTTGTTAGCGGGTATGCTCCACAGGTAGGATGTGAAATGGAGGAGAAGGAGAAATTCTGGTCGGACTTTGATGAAGTGATGCAGAGCATGCCTAGAAGTGAGAGAGTTGTCATTGGAGCAGACTTCAATGGACATGTTGGTACAGGAAACAGAGGTGATGAGGAGGTGATGGGCAGGTTTGGTATCCAGGAGAGGAACGCAGAAGGACAGATGGTAGTTGACTTTGCAAAAAGGATGGAAATGGCTGTAGTGAATACTTTCTTCCAGAAGAGGCAGGAACATAGAGTGACCTATAAGAGTGGCGGTAGGAGCACACAGGTAGACTACATCTTGTGTAGACGGTGTAACCTGAAAGAGATCAGTGACTGCAAAGTAGTGGTAGGTGAGAGTGTAGCCAAACAGCATAGGATGGTGGTGTGTAGGATGACTCTGGTGGTGAGGAAGATGAAGAGGGCAAAGGCAGAGCAGAAGACAAAATGGTGGAAGCTGAAAAAGGAAGAGTGTTGCATGACTTTTAGGAAGGAGTTAAGACAGGCTCTGGGTGGTCAGGAGGTGCTTCCAGATGACTGGACAACTACAGCTAATGTGATCAGGGAGACAGGTAGGAGAGTACTTGGTGTGTCATCTGGAAGGAAAGTGGATAAGGAGACTTGGTGGTGGAATGAGGAGGTACAGGAGTGTATACAGAGAAAGAGGTTAGCCAAGAGGAAGTGGGACACTGAGAGGACTGAGGAGAGTAGACAGGAGTACAGGGAGATGCAGCGTAAGGTGAAGGTAGAGGTAGCAAAGGCCAAACAAGAAGCTTATGATGACTTGTATGCTAGGTTGGACAGTAAGGAGAGAGAGACTGATCTATACCGGTTGGCAAGACAGAGAGATAGAGATGGGAAGGACGTGCAGCAGGTTAGGGTGATTAAGGATAGGGATGGAAGTCTATTGACAGGTGCCAGTAGTGTGATGGGAAGATGGAAAGAGTACTTTGAAGAGTTGATGAACGTGGAAAATGAGAGGGAACAAAGACTAGAAGAGGTGACTGTTGTGGACCAGGATGTAGCAAAGATTAGTCAGGATGAAGTGAGGAGGGCATTGAAGAGGATGAAGAGTGGAAAGGCAGTCGGTCCTGATGATATACCTGTAGAGGTATGGAAGTGTCTAGGAGAGGTGGCGGTAGAGTTTCTGACTGGGTTGTTCAACAGGATCTTAGATAGTGAGAAGATGCCTGAGGAATGGAGGAGAAGTGTGCTGGTGCCCATTTTTAAGAACAAGGGAGATGTGCAGAGTTGTGGCAACTATAGAGGAATAAAGCTGATGAGCCATACAATGAAGTTATGGGAGAGAGTAGTGGAAGCTAGACTAAGGGCAGAAGTGAACATTTGTGAGCAGCAGTATGGTTTCATGCCAAAAAAGAGTACTACAGATGCAGTATTTGCTTTGAGGATGTTGATAGAGAAGTACAGAGAAGGCCAGAGGGAGCTGCATTGTGTTTTTGTAGATCTGGAGAAAGCTTATGACAGGGTGCCCAGAGAGGAACTGTGGTATTGTATGAGGAAGTCTGGAGTGGCAGAGAAGTATGTTAGAACGTTGCAGGACATGTATAAAGACTGTAAGACAGTGGTGAGGTGTGCTGTAGGTGTGACAGAGGAGTTCAAGGTGGAGGTGGGACTGCATCAGGGATCAGCTCTGAGCCCCTTCTTGTTTGCCATGGTGATGGACAGGCTGACAGACGAGGTTAGACAGGAATCTCCATGGACTATGATGTTTGCAGATGACATTGTGATCTGCAGTGAGAGCAGGGAACAGGTGGAGGAGAAGCTAGAGAAGTGGAGGTTTGTCCTGGAAAGGAGAGGAATGAAGGTTAGCCGCAGTAAGACAGAGTACATGTGTGTGAATGAGAGGAACCCAAGTGGAAGAGTGAGGCTAGAGGGAGAAGAGATCAAGAAGGTGGAGGATTTTAAGTACTTAGGCTCAACAGTCCAGAGCAATGGCGAGTGTGGAAAAGAGGTGAAGAAGCGTGTCCAGGCAGGATGGAACGGGTGGAGAAAAGTGTCAGGTGTGATGTGTGATAGAAGAGTTTCAGCTAAAATGAAGGGAAAGGTGTACAAAACTGTGGTGAGACCGGCGATGTTGTTTGGTCTAGAGACAGTGTCACTGAAGAAAAGACAGGAGACAGAGCTGGAGGTAGCAGAGATGAAGATGCTGAGGTTCTCTCTGGGAGTGACCAGGATGGATAGGATCAGGAATGAGTACATCAGAGGGACAGCACATGTTAGAGGTCTTGGAGATAAAGTCAGAGAGGCCAGACTGAGATGGTTTGGACATGTCCAGAGGAGAGATAGTGAATATATTGGTAGAAGGATGCTGAGTTTTGAACTGCCAGGCAGGAGGCCTAGAGGAAGACCAAAGAGGAGGTTTATGGATGTAATGAGGGAAGACATGAAGGTAGTTGGTGTGAGAGAAGAGGATTCAAAGGACAGGGCTAGATGGAGGAAATTGATTCGCTGTGGCGACCCCTGAAGGGAAAAGCCGAAAGGAAAAGAAGAAGATCAACTCTTCAAAGTACTCTTTCCATCTTCCCATCACACTACTGGCACCTGTCAATAGACTTCCATCCCTATCCTTAATCACCCTAACCTGCTGCACGTCCTTCCCATCTCTGTCTCTCTGTCTTGCCAACTGGTATAGATCAGTCTCTCCCTCCTTACTGTCCAACCTAGCATACAAGTCATCATAAGCCCCTTGTTTGGCCTTTGCTACCTCTACCTTCACCTTACGCTGCATCTCCCTGTACTCCTGTCTACTCTCCTCAATCCTCTCAGTGTCCCACTTCCTCTTGGCTAACCTCTTTCTCTGTATACACTCCTGTACCTCCTCATTCCACCACCAAGTCTCCTTATCTACTTTCCTTCCAGATGACACACCAAGTACTCTCCTACCTGTCTCCCTGATCACATTAGCTGTAGTTGTCCAGTCATCTGGAAGCACCTCCTGACCACCCAGAGCCTGTCTCAACTCCTTCCTAAAAGTCATGCAACACTCTTCCTTTTTCAGCTTCCACCATTTTGTCTTCTGCTCTGCCTTTGTCCTCTTCATCTTCCTCACCACCAGAGTCATCCTACACACCACCATCCTATGCTGTTTGGATACAATTTTCTCCGGGATTAATAAAGTATCTACCTATCTATCTATCTATCTATCTATCTATCTATCTATCTATCTATCTATCTATCTATCTATCTATCTATCTATCTATCTATCTATCTATCTATCTATCTATCTATCTATCTATCTATCTATCTATCTATCTATCTATCTATCTATCTATCTATCTATCTATCTATCTATCTATCTATCTATCTATCTATCTATCTATCTATCTATCTACACTCTCTCTCAGGTTCAAGCAACCTAGAACATTTAAAACACACTCACAAAAAGGAGGAGACAACAGTTATATTTTTTACTCGCGAGGAGAACGGACAGAGATGTGCTCAGTTACAGTTCTCCAACCTGTTCTCAACATGTCTCTGCCGAAACCTCTTTTTTATTCTCTTGGGGTGTTGCCTGTTTACATTATTTTTCTAAGGGATGGGGGGCAGAAAACCAACCGTAAAACAACACCTGTGGCATGATGCCATAAAAGAGTTAATAATTCTTCTTTTTACAGCATCCTCTCCTTAAAAAACAACAACCAGGCACATTCCAAATTAACAGTTCAGAGGTCACATCCTGCTCAAGACACCTCTAGTATCACTCCAGTGATCCCATTGCTGTTGTTGTCTCCCTGAAAAAATAACTCAATACATAGCAAGACACTTACACACAGGTATAAACATTTATATGGTCATGCTATGTAGTACAAATATTAAGGGAATATAAAAGAGTATTTATGAGATAACTTATATCCATTATTCTAACTCTCACCTACCACTACTTTACAGTCACTGATCTCCTTCAGGTTACACCGTCTACACAAGATGTAGTCTACCTGTGTTCTCCTACCTCCACTCTTATAGGTCACCCTATGTTCCTGCCTCTTCTGGAAGAAAGTATTCACTACAGCCATTTCCATCCTTTTTGCAAAGTCAACTACCATCTGTCCTTCTGCGTTCCTCTCCTGGATACCAAACCTGCCCATCACCTCCTCATCACCTCTGTTTCCTGCACCAACATGTCCATTGAAGTCTGCTCCAATGACAACTCTCTCACTTCTAGGTATGCTCTGTGTTGCGGCTGATAAACGAATGAACGACATAACAGCCACCGTAGGCTACACACGGGAGTTACCTGGTGACGCGCTATCCAATTAATTGCTTGACTTCTGTATCTCATCAATAATCCTTGTTTATTATACACTGCACCATAATTGATATTTACATTCTGAGTGGCCATAAAACAAAGACAATAATACAGATAATCAATATGCAAATGCAAGTATAAGCATAAACGTAATCTTAAGCGTAACGTAATGTAAAATATAAATGTAAACATAAGCGTAAGCGTGAAACGGTCAACAGAAAGTTTCACTCCGGTGTTCACCCCACGTCTTAACAAACAAACCCACCGTGAAAACAGGTGAGTGGCATTAATTATGAACTTCTACGAGACACACCCAGTGCCACACCTCTCACCATCAGCCAATACACACACATACACCATCAGACACATACACATCAGTCCAACCCTCATGTATGGCTCCTACACTCTGCATCATTTCATCAAAGTCCAACCAGAATTTCTCCTTCTCCTCCAGCTCACATCCTACCTGTGGAGCATACCCACTAACAACATTGAACATCACACCTTCTATTTCTAGCTTCAGACTCATCACTCTATCTGACACTCTTTTTACCTCCAGGACATTCCTAACTAACGTTTGATTTGGCAAAAGTTTTACACCGGATGCCCTTCCTGACGCAACCCTCTCTAGTTATCCGGGCTTGGGACCGGCACAATAAGACACTGGCTTGTGTGCTCTTGTGGCTACATTAAAACAATGAAAACAATGCCATTAAATTAAATATCAAATAAGAAAATCCAACAAAATAAGTCAAAAACGGAAATAAAATCAAATTAATAGAATTAATGTGAAATAATAAACAAAATCAACACTATGTATACAGTATATGTTTTTAGTATATATAATATATACTGTAGTATACATACACACTGTTTATATATACTTCAGTATACATACACACTGTGTATATATACTCTAGTATATATACACAGTGTACTGCCATCACTAGTATATACATGTTTTCCATCCTTTATTTTTATTCACAGGCTGTCTGCAAAACGCCACACACTTCAAACTCATGCCAACTGATATTTTTGTGTCCACTAGATGTCCTACTAGTCCAGCTTGCTCTGGACTGAACCAATTGGATGAAAGGCTTCAAAGCTTTATGAAGCTTCATCTGCTCAGATGAAGAAACATGCTTTTTCTGATTCAACTATGAATGAAAGCTTCTCCACGGATGTCCTGCATATGGTCCTAACCCTGAACCTCATGACAGAAACACAATTATATAGCACCTTTTTAGTCTGCTTGACTACTCAAGGAACCACCCGAGTTTAGCAGCTTAAACCATCCTCACAATCTCACACACACAGACACACAAGTGAAACAGTCACTTGGAATGTATCTTGCCCAGAGACACTTTTAAACCACAATTAAATTATATATGTTTTATTTTATTTCTTGTTTCATTCATGGATCATCTGTAGGGGTGGACACACTGCGGACTTCTGCAAAACTTCAGTGCAGGTGCAGTTCAATTTTAAGTTCATGTTACATGAGATTTTTTGGCTTTCCCCTCTTTGTCATATCAAGTCATGGTACTTATAAATAATATATAATGTGTACTCTATATAACATTCCAATTGACGTATGTTCAAGTTGCTTCAAACATTAATAACATGTGGACTCTTTCCTTCTCTCAGCTTCCCTACAATATGTACACAAAGCAGTACATACAACATGCAGTATCACCACAGTGTGTTTTTGAGGATTTGCACAAAAAAAAAGTAAATTAAAAAATAAAGAAAGCTTGTGAGTGGACACCAATGGGGGCCCAAATTTGTCCATATATTTGCCATGGTATACGTTATCCTAAATATTCTGCAAAAGAAATGACTCAGATTGTATATAAATTTTGGATTCAGAAGGATGATATGCGTTTGACATAAGCCTTTCATTAATTAAGTAAACAAAAAACTTTTAAAAAAATCAAATACAGTATAGAGATATACATCGGATCTGTGCGCTCGAAATAAATATTCAATGGTTCATTTCGAAGCGCGTTGAAAATACTATGACAATACTTGAAATTGACCAATAGTATTAAGACTTTCACAGTTTGGGGAGGGCTTAAATTCAAAGCAGCCAATCACATTTCTTTCAGTAACCAGTCACTAAAAGGACTCATACTTTGGGGAGGAGCTTAATTCAAATGCAACCAATCAGCGTCTGTGTAATGTCTATCACGGAAGTTTATTACACTATTTTAATGAATACAATGTAAATGTTTGAAACCACTTTGTTAAAGACAAAGTTTACACCAAACGTACGTGTTTGCTAGTGTTTCCGTTCACAGTGAGACTCCCACTGTCTGTGACGTATCAGGGTGGTGTCTCCTGTTTCCGCCCTGCCATTGGAAGCGGCACCGGGAACTGGTCCGGAAGTTGATACAAATTTTCTTTATTCAAAATAAGAGCGTGAATTTTTTTTAGTTATTATTTTTAAATTTTTAATTTTATATCTCAAATGTATGGAGAATTATTGAAAAAAATTAAATGTACAATGCACTCTTGACATACTTAAAATGTTTACCAGCATCAATAACATATGATCAATTTATGCTTCGTGTTAATTTAGGGACACTTTTTATTTTCAAGAGGAAGTGACGTATTGTCTCTGCTCTGGCAATATTTGCATAAAGCTCGACTGGGCTTCACCCGGAGACAGCAGGTCGCACTAGCATCTTTCTCCGACTAGACAGCCAGCATCAGTTTGATTCCTGCCACCGCAAACAGGTATTCCATTGATATGAAGGCATTTCCTGGCGTCAGGTCCAGGTCGTGTTTGACTGTGATGGAGGATGTAATGTTGTTCAGTGTCTGCAGCCGTTTGGAACTGCGTTGTTAGGCCTGACTATGTTGGCGCGGATGGAGGGTTAGCATGTAGCCTGGTTCCTATGCAGCTAGCAGCGGCTACGGATTGTTAGCAAACATTAAATTGGTGCTAAATCATATTAATGTCACAAATGTTAATAAACTACATGTTGTTATTGAAGCAGTATTGTACAATACGGGCTGGTTTATGTAATAAAGGAGTAACCAGTTACTGCCGCTGTAATTTAATGGTAGTTAGGATGAGCGCCATTAACTAGTGACCTCAGTTGGCTGGTTAAAATGACGAGTGAACTGCATTCATTTACAACTAGTGATTATTGATTAGTGGTTCATATCACAATATCAGGTTTCATGTGAGCTCAGTATCACTGAGCTCTGGTTCATTCATTCTAGGCTGCTGCCCCTGTCATACCTGTGACACACAACAGTCATGTGACCAAGATCCTTTTTATGGTTTTGGTTCAAGTCCCATTTTGTTTATCTGAACGACACTGAGTTTGGACCGAATACAGACTACCTGCTTTGCCTTCACATTCACATTATTTATGTTATTCCTTCCATTGAACCAGGAGTGTCAAAGTCATTTCTACCAAGGGCCACATCAGCATAATGGCTGTCTGCAAAAGGCCAGATGTAACTAATAAATGTAACTCAATGTAGTGTAAAATAAATGTAACTACTCCTTAATGTTAAATAACTCTGAATTTATTACTTTTTCAAGTTACAAACATTACAGTTAGACAGAAAAACATGTTTGTTTCTCTGTTCTAACATAAATCCTTTTAACTTGTCAGGTTATTAAACCCACAGAACTCCATCAATCAAGGATCAAACTATCAATCAATAAAGAAAAATAACATCAGACACAAGTTAGGACATTAACTTTGTTTATGTTTTAATCAAAGTTAAAATGGGCTTAATAACTAAATCGTGGAAAATGTAGTTTTGGTCAAAGCATGCTTTTGACCTATTTATTATTAGACTCTGACCTTCTATGCTCTCCACATAAAATGATGTGGCGGGCCACATTTGGGCCCCGGGCCTTGAGTTTGACACATGTGCATTGAATGATCAGTTCATACTTGAGATTATTTGTTAGCAACCGTGGCTTAAGTTTTGCTCGGTATCCTGAGTAAAATATACTTTATTGTGTCAAAGATGTTGAAGTGTAGTTCTGGTCATTACTGTGCATCGTTACAGTTTCTGACTCTTTTCCTCCGTATCTCTGGTGCCTCGGTTCAGACAGTGTCCCCCAATTTAATGTCACAAGAACATCCAGCCTGGTAACAAATAATGTACAGTATTTTCCGCTGTATAAGGCGTTATCTACAAGCCTTTAATTTTCTCAAAACTGACAGTGCACCTTATAATCCAGTGCGCCTTATATATAAAAGTTTTAAAATAGGCCATTCGTTGAAGGTGCGCCTTATAGTGCGGAAAATACTGTACTATTGATTTTGACATTTATGGACCACTTTCTATTTAAGTATTATTTTAAGATGTTTGTGTACCTGAATCACCAAGGTCACATTGAAGCAGTAGTTTTGAATGGTGTTCTGTGCGCTTCCTGTATAGCAGGCTGTTATTACATTCATTTATTCATTTAACATTCATACAAATTGGAGATTTGTACAACAATAGCATCTATTACTTAATCTTCTCTGCTGTGTTATTTATTTTGTGTTGCAACTTGCAAATCACTATTGAAATAGTTCTTTGTTATTTGGACAGCTCTTTGTATTCTCCAGTGTGGAAACACAAACCATCAAAGCAGAGAGCAAATACTACTGGTAACGTGGAAAAAGAGTTCTTTGACAGTCGAAACAAAGCTTAAACATGGAAAGTTTGTGTCTATTACATTTTGTTATGAATATCTAATGCAAACCACAATTATATTCTCTAAAAATAATTCACCTTCACCTGACAGTATTTATGAAGAGATTCACATTCAAGCTTGTTTGTTTTTGCTCTGTTGGCAGAGCGATTTTAACATTTATGACAGGTGAACTGGGTTTGTTTGTTTGGTCTGTCTGATCTCTTGTTAACCATTATGAGCAGAGGTGCGGCATTTAGCTGTAGCACATACTTAATCACACCAGTCATTTCAATCAACAGTGAAACAGTAATAATAGTAATTAATATTTTATTTTTCTCAAATTCTGAAGGTACATTTGAACAAATGTAATAAAAAGATGAAAATAGTCAAATAATTGTGTGATCTGAAATACTATACAGTGTGGAATGCTTTTCTACCTGGTCACTCTGTATGCCATATTCATTATCTGTACCAGACAGTTGCTTTGTGATTGTGTTTTTATCTGGATGTGAACCCACAGCTATGGGGGTAATATATTTTTATTATCTTTCTTATGACTCAAAATGGATTCACAGTCAGGTTTGCTGCACTTTAATCGAGGACTGGCTCCAAGCTAACAAAACTTTTCAGAGGTTTAGCTGGTGCCTTTAGATGTTTACTGGCTGGACTAGATCGATATGAGAAGTGAACGTAGAGCCCCTCCCTGAGTGTGCATTAGTCAGTCACATGTTCTCTCTTTAAGTGTGAGTGCATGCGAGTAGGTTTGAGATGGAATGCAACAGGATTAGTTGGAGGACACAAATTGTCTTTGGTGGTTTTATGGGCGCATTTTTCATGGCAATTTAAATTTAATGTGTTAAGATTGTTAATAATATGGTTACAGATTTAAATTTGTTCCTATGACTCATTTTTTCGGCTGTAAGACACTGACGAGATGCATGAAATGTAATTTTATTTTGTAATGTTCCTGTTTTTCCAGCTGAAAGCCTTTGGGGAAGCTCACCCCCCCAGTGGCCACCATGGGGGACGATAGTGAGTGGATGAAACTTCCCATCGACCAGAAATGTGAACACAAGGTAACTCTCTTCAGTCATTTTTGTCTGCAGTTAATTCACAAAAACAAAGGCTCTTACAGCAATCTGTTGGTGTGACTATTAATAATAAAATTCTGACAGTCTTGGGGTTTCACAAAACAATGTCAGGCCAAACAAGAGTGGGAATTTTAAAAGCCTTCAGACACGATTGCTCCGTCTCTTTCATCACTTTTTTTTTCATATACAGTGTATAAAGCGCACTGGATTATAAGGTGCGCTGTTGGTTTTTGAGAAAATTAAAGGCTTTTATGTGCACTTTATAATAAGGAAAATACTGTATGCACAAGTAGAGTCAGGAGAGGTAACACATTATACTGTTAGTTATTTTAGGAGGGCTGAAAAAACTTCCAGCAGGTATTTAATTTAATGTATTTACTTTTTATTAAAATAATTCCTGAACATGGGAGCCAGTGTGAGGATTTCTGCTTCACAACTGAATGCAGATCAGTGGCGAAAAGTAAAGATGGCTGAAATATCAGGCCCACTGCAGGCTTAAATTAATTTCCTGCTTTTTTTTTCTTTTTTTTTCCTCTATTGCATTCTTGTTAGGTGTGGAAAGCCCGTCTGAATGGTTACGAAGAAGCTCTGAAGTTGTTCCAGAGGATTGAAGATGAGAAGAGTCCCGAGTGGGGGAAGTACCTGGGGCTGGTCAAGAGGTTTGTCACGGACTCCAACGCCGTCGCTCAGCTCAAAGGCCTGGAGGCCGCCCTGGCCTTTGTGGAGAACGCCCACGTGGCTGGGAAGTAAGTTACACACTTTTCCTTTCAGCAGACGTCAGAATAAGTCAACCTATAATATTTAAACTGATTTCATTTGAAAAGAGTACTCTGATTTAATTCCCGGTGTCCATGGACATGTAGTCTTGGGTGTCTGAACATTTCTGTGTTAAAGGTTGTGTTTGAATAACGTGGTCGACTACTTTTGGCTGAATTCATAGCCGTGTGTTGTGACAGACTTCATGTGTGTGTGTCCCCTTTGCTCCAGGACAACAGGTGAGGTGGTGTCAGGCGTGGTGACCAAAGTGTTCAACCAGCCCAAGGTGCGAGCTAAAGAGCTGGGCTCAGACATCTGCCTCATGTACATCGAGATTGAGAAGGCTGAGGTGGTTCAGGACGAGCTCCTTAAGGGACTGGACAACAAGAACCCCAAGATCGTGGTGGCTTGCATTGAGACGCTCAGGAGGGCTCTCAGGTCAGTGCCCCCCGTCTCGGGGTTAGGGTGGTGCCCTTCATGTGTATCACGCATGAAGCGTCCAACATCTGCAGTGGTGTGACAGTCAGCGATCTTGTTCTTGTTCTTAGATGAATGTTAACTTGTCCATTTATTTTTTATATAAATTAGCAGCCCAGTGTTCGCCATAGAATTTTTTTCAGGCCGGTTGGTGCCCATTGAGAAAGACCCTACAGAGGTGAAGCATGTAGGACAACAGGTTAACAGTCAGTGGATCAGGTGGCGCAGCAGCAGTCTGTAATTCATGTATGGGTTCACGTTTTGTAGGTGGAGTAAAGACTTAAAGTCATCATGAGGAGAGGATGACTTCAAAATTACTTTTATTGTTAAAAAAGCAAAACAAGCGTTGACCTATTTATATATACACTAGACAGTACACATTCACACATCAGCGCTCACGACTTCGCCTCATCGCAGATTTTTAGTAGGTAGTCACGTGATACCGTACACGCATTCTATTGGCTGATGGCATCCTGAAGTGCGCTACGTTCTTAAGTCTCAGACTTCCGTGAGACTCAAAGTGCTTCAAACAGTCTATCAGAGTGTTTTAAAGGTAACACAGATAGAAGGTGGTTTAATATCAGTATGGGGGGGTTCATAAACGTTTAAATTACCGTAAATGATGATAAATAGTTTGTTGCTCTATTGTGGAATTTGTCAATCGCGTGTGGTTCCTGGAACGCATTAACGCGAAGAACGAGAGATCACTGCATAAAGCGACAAACAATTTTATTATTTACGGTAATTTAAACGTTTCTGAACCCTCCCCATACTGATATTAAACTACCTTTTCCCACACTCTGACACTGTTTAAACCACACACAAAGAAAAGTGGCAGGAGGAACAGTGGGTCCCGTAATGCAGTGCACACACAGATGCTGCCAGCCAATAGAATGCATGTACAGTATCACATGACTACCTACATCCGCAATCGATGTAGTGAAGCCACACATCTTGAAGCGTGAATAAGCGAGGGGTTACTGTACACGAGACACTGAATGTGTGATAGATGATGAGGAATTCACAACTCCACCCCATAATCTGGAGTCATTAAATGTAATTGGTTGAATCCAGTTATTTATCCCTGTGGGGACAAATATATATAACATCTGATCGTCCTCTGTCCCCTGGGGGTTTGTTCAGGTTGGTCTTTGGTGACCAGAAGCGTTTTGCTGATGATGATGATGATGATGATGATGTTTACTAACTATTCATCACCTCCTGGTCGTCTTCTAGTGAGTTTGGATCCAAGATTGTGACTCTGAAGCCTGTCGTGAAAGTTCTACCCAAGCAGTTTGAATCCAGAGAGAAGGCGGTGAGGGACGAAGCCAAACTTCTCGCTATTGAGGTGTACAAATGGATCCGAGACGCTCTGAGACCTCCACTGCAAAACATCAACTCTGTGCAGGTGGGGCTCCCTCCGATCCACACATCCTGCTCCAGCTCTAGTCAGCTTTTCAGAAGCATCTCCATTGATGGACGTTTGTTGTGTCCCCACAGCTGAAGGAGCTCGAGGAGGAGTGGGTGAAGCTGCCCACGTCTCCACCCAAACAAAGCCGCTTCCTGCGCTCGCAGCAGGACCTGAGGGCCAAGTTTGAACAGCAACAAGCCCAAGGAGGAGATCAGTCCGACGGTAGGCTCAGCCCGTGTGCTCACCTGGATTCCAGAAACATTCCTGCTTCTCTTCCAACTCTTTCTGTCCGTCTCCCAGGAGAGGACGAAGCAGAAACGGTGGCGGCGGTGGATGCGTACGAGCTGCTGGAAGCTGTGGAGATTCTATCCAAGATACCAAAAGATTTCTACGAGAAGATAGTAAGACTGTCACCAATATTCTGACCTCTTGAAACAATTTAGACATTGTGATAATGAAAGACGGGTTTCTCCTAGCAGAAGAGACCTTCATGATTACTTGAAAGCTTGACTCGTTTTGATATGTGAAATTCATCAGAGTTTGAAACAAACGTGTTGCATCCGTGTTCAGTCTGTTACACGGAAGTGCTGCAAGTATTTATGTACTGAATTTGTGGGGAAAGGTGTCTAATAATAATAATAATAATAGATCTTTATTGTCCACCGGGGTGGAAATTCTTCAAATTTATGCCGTTATGACGTGATATGTACAGTATTTTAATGGTGATACTTCAAGCGACCACCAGCAGACGCCGGGTTCAGACCACAGCCACAGATCCTGAGTCTGTTCTGTCAGACGTTCGCTGGAGGAAGTGCGGTGGTTCCCTCACCATTTCTGTCTCTGCAGGAGGCTAAAAAGTGGCAGGAGAGGAAAGAAGTCCTGGAGGCTGTAGAAGCTCTGACAAAGAACCCCAAACTAGAGAATGGGGACTACGGAGACCTGGTCAGAGCCCTGAAGAAGGTAACTTCTTTGCTACACTCCAGTGTTAAACTGTAGGGAGTTTATCACTGATATTTTAGACAACGGGAGAATTGAATGAAAGGGGATCCGGTGAGTTTGTATTCTATGCTTACTGGTTTTGTGTTCCAGGTGGTGGGGAAAGATGCCAACGTGATGCTGGTGTCAGTGGCAGCCAAATGTCTGGCCGGGCTGGCTTCTGGTCTCAGGAAGAAGTTTGGGACGTACGCAGGACAAGTAAGTCAAGAGAACCTCTTTGTGACCCATCGACCAGACACGACCTGACGACCGTCTCGTGTGATTAAAGTTGTTTTTCCTTCAATGCAGCGGTCAGCAATATAAATCTAGATCTAATATAAGTTATTCAATGATGGAGATTTGAAAGTGATTTGAAATTTGAAGACTGCTCAGATGAACAGTAATTGGGTGATACAACTTTGAAATTTAAGTCACACAATTTGTGCTAAATTGGAGCCTTTTGAACGTCTTAGGTTGTTCCCACCATCCTGGAGAAGTTCAAGGAGAAGAAGCTCCAGGTTGTGCAGGCCCTACAGGAGGCTATTGATGCCATCTTCCTCACCGTGAGTACAGTTTCATTATTTCCGTTGGATATTTATTAGTGATCAGCTCCTCTTAGCTCATTGGCTGCCAGCGCTTTGCAGCGATGGATCTCCTTCAGCAGACGTTCTCGTGTCATGACTCCTGTTGATCAGGCGCTTTACTGGACGCCCAGACTAACTTCTCATGCAGTTTTGGACACATTCAAACCTGAGTTGTACAGACTGAGCTGTTTCTTTTACGGGAAAGTCTAACTTATCGATGTACGTGGTTTTCCAGACCACTCTCCAGAACCTGTCGGAAGATATTTTGGCGGTGATGGACAATAAAAACCCCTCCATCAAGCAACAGGCCTCTCTGTTTCTGGCTCGCTCCTTCAGACACTGCACACAGGCCACGCTACCAAAGAGTGTCCTCAAACCCTTCTGCGCTGCTCTGATCAAGGTAAAAACACCCGGGTGGAAACATCTTCAGCTTTACTACCTTTCTGATTCACTAGTTCTGCACATGAGACTTTTGAACACGTTGTCCTTCAAAGCTGACCTGAGATCTGTATCTGTTCATCTCAGCAAGTGAACGACTCCGCTGCGGAGGTGCGTGATGCTGCCTTCGAGGCTTTGGGGACGGCCATGAAAGTGGTGGGCGAGAAAGCTGTGAACCCTTTCCTGACTGACTTGGACAAGATCAAACTTGAAAAGGTAAAAGTCGGTCGGATTAAGCCCCGAGAACTGTTTGGGCCCAAAAGTGAAATTTTTGTTGCTTTAATGTGTTTGTCTCCAAACAAATCAGTCAGTTAAAAAACTAGATATATGAAATTTTGCCAGTAATTTTTTCATCTTTGTTTTCTAAATTCCTTAATGCCTGTTATTGGACGTGGATAGATGGCAGATTTTCACTGTGTACACTAAATACTTAAAATGGTCAAAAATGGTCCAATTGACTCCCAATATAACCACATGTTTTTCATATACTAATATATCTATATATATATATATATATATATATATGTATACATATATACCTTTACTTTTTTTTCTCTATACCAACAGATAAAGGAGTGTGCTGATAAGGTGGAGCTTCCTGGAGGGAAGAAGGGAGGAGGAGGTTCTGCAGGGGGGGACAAGAAAGCAGCTTCTAAATGTCCTCCTGCTGCAGAAGCTCCTCCCAAATCCTCAGCTCCGCCCAGGAAGACCCCAAGTGCTGCTAGCAAGGTACGCTCAGACCGGAGACGGCTGGATTCAAACAAAATCATGTGTCGCTTGTTTGTGTGTCTCAGATGTTCTGTGTAGACACGGGTGTTCTGTCGCTTTCAGCCGTCTGCAGGTCCGTCTAAGAAAGGCAAACCACCATCTGCAGCCGGCGGGAAACCCAAGAAGACTCAGGAAAATAAAGATTTCACAGAGACCGAGCTGTCTGTAAGTGTGGACACTGAGTATGGGCTGATATTTATTCACATTTAGTTCTGTCTTTTAATAACCTAGATGAATTCAGTAGAAAAAAAATAAATATATATATATATATATATATATATATATATATACACACACACACACACTCAGTAGAACCTTGAGATGCGAGTTCAGTTTGTTCGTTACAGCCTTGTAAAAAAAAGAACTATATTTAAAACCTTATATTATTTATCAACCAATAGACAAGCAGATTTTACCTTTGTATAATTAATTGCAAGTACAAGTTAAGTAAAAAATGATAAAGTATTAAAAGAAACACAAAAGTCACGGGAACACACGAGGTACGTCTTCACTCCACCAATGAGAACGAGATCCGGTCTCACTGATGTCGTATCCATCCGCCAACACGTGGTAAAGAACGAGATCCGGTCTAACTGATGTCGTATCCATCCGCCAACACGTGGTAAAGAACGAGATCCGGTCTAACTGATGTCGTATCCATCCGCCAACACGTGGTAAAGAACGAGATCCGGTCTAACTGATGTCGTATCCATCCGCCAACACGTGGTAAAGAACGAGATCCGGTCTCACTGATGTCGTATCCATCCGCCAACACGTGGTAAAGAACGAGATCCGGTCTAACTGATGTCGTATCCATCCGCCAACACGTGGTAAAGAACAAGATCCGGTCTCACTGATGTTGTATCCATCCACCAACACGTGGTAAAGAACAAGATCCGGTCTCACTGATGTCGTATCCATCCACCAACACGTGGTAAAGAACAAGATCCGGTTTCACTGATGTCGTATCCATCCACCAACACGTGGTAAAGAACAAGATCCGGTCTCACTGATGTCGTATCCATCCACCAACTACCGTCTAGACTCTTAACTGTGTGAATTGTTGGACCAACTTTGTTCCGGTTGTAATATCTGTTTGCTTGGTGTGTGTGTTTGTGTGTGTGTGTTTTGTCAGGCTGAGGTGTGTGAGGAGGTTGCAGCGGGTGTGCTTCCTGCTTCCTGCCTACAGCAGCTGGATTCGGCTAACTGGAAGGAGAGACTGGCCAGTATGGAGGAATTCCAGAAGGTTCTCTTGTTTTCCTCCATGAACTCCTGAATCGTGATTTTGCCCCAGACGCTCACCTCCCAGGGCCCAAACAGGAGCTGATGAGCTTGAAATTGGACACAAAATGATAAATCAAGAAACTAGTTGTTTGCTGCAGCACTATCTTCTTCAAAATGTATTATTTAGAGTGTCTACACATAATTTTTTATTATAAAGTGCTTAAACTCTGCATGACGCTGTGGGAAAGCTCGACGCGTCACCATTGCTCCTCGTTTTCCACTGCCGTGCAGCGTTGTTGATCGGTGCTTTCGTCCCTGCCTCCAGGCGGTGGAGACCATGGACGCGTCCGAGTTGCCCTGTCAGGCTTTGGTCAAGATGCTGGCTAAGAAACCAGGATGGAAGGAGACCAACTTCCAGGTAACAGTCTCACTGATGCGGAGCTGCGTCACAGCTGGAGTTTTACTGTCGAGTCTAAAATGACTGAGACATCTGACACGTCAGATAGAAGGATCTGGTTTGGTCCCTCGCCTCGGTGTCGTTTGTGATGGTGGTACAGACACACGGTACGAGGAGCTAATTCATCAGAACGTTTGTTCTTGTCTCTCCTCGTGCAGGTGATGCAGTTGAAGCTACTCGTGGTGGCGTCCATCGCAAAGAGAGGACGCTTTTCGAAGACGTCGGCCTCTGTGGTTTTGGACGGCCTGGTGGATAAAGTGGGAGATGTTAAATGCGGTGGGAACGCCAAAGAGGCTATGACGGCGATCGGAGAGGCCTGCTCACTGCCGTGGACCGCAGAACAGGTTTACAATCCATTTATTATCAGATATTTAACCTGAAAAAAGACTGAGTGACTGACAGGCCTGTAGATGGTGCTGGTGGCTGATGAACTGCATCCACAGCTTCTGTTTTTCATCTTTTAGGTTGTGTCTATGGCGTTTGCACAGAAGAACCCCAAAAACCAGGCGGAGACTCTCAACTGGTTGGCTAATGCTATGAAGGAGTTTGGCTTTGCTGGGTAACTAACGCTTGTAATTTTAATGTCTTTTAGAGTCAAATCTTAATTTTTATTTATCATTTGTTTTTTCATTGAAATAATTCTGATTCTTTCCTTGAATTGGTTTTGAGCGTCACCCTGCAGACAAAATGTTCCCACTGCTGAATGATCGCTTCAGCTTCACTGCAAACCGAAATCCTGCATGTGGTCTCCACAATGATGCATTCACTTGCGTTTATAGTCGTAGTGAGGCAGAAGAATGGTTTCAGGTTGATGGTTGTTGGAATTCTTTTTGTCAGACATGTCAGTGGAGTCAACATTTTTCCTAAGATGTGGGAAGAGTCCAGTTTGAAGCATATTAGTGTTTAACCCTCGAACTGTTTGGACCCAAAAGGGACATTTTTGTTGCTTTCATGTGTTTCTCTCCCAATAAATCAGTCATTTAAAAGGCTAAATGCTGTATATGAAATGTTGCCAGTAATTGTCTTTCATTTTTATTTTCTAAATTCCTTATTGCCTGTCATTGAAAGTGTATAGAATAGCAGATTTTCACCGTGTACACACATTACCTGATAGGGTCAAAAATGGTCCAATTGACTCCCATCATAACCACATCTTTTTCATATACTATAAGCATATATTAAAATATTATTATACATGGATATGATATATATTACTACATACATGTTTTTCCATTCATCCAATAGTTTTAATGTCTTTATCAGAAGTATTAAACTGCACTAACTTTTGGAAATATTCCATATTTTGTGTTTTTCGCATTGGAAGAAAAACAGGGTCCTAATGACAAATACCATACAAACATATAGTAATTTTTAAAAAAAACAAAACGTCATATATATGGATAGGTCTGAAGTAATGGAAAAGATCTGATGCAGTGAAAGAAAAAATATTTCTGTATTAAATTTTTTTTACACTTTTATGAGACGGCCCTTTTGTGACCCGATTAGATATTGTGTGTAGACATTTTAATAGGTCCCTGAGGGTCAAATGTATGTCTGGAGGCAAGGAAAAGAGGAAAGAGGTGCATTTGAGGAAGTGTCTTGCTGACCTTTGACCTTCTCTCTCCACAGCATCAATGTGAAAGGTTTCATCAACAACGTGAAGACGGCTCTGGGAGCGACCAACCCCGCCGTGCGGACGGCGGCCATCGCCCTGCTGGGCGTCATGTTCCTCTACATGGGAGCGCCGCTCAGGATGTTCTTCGAGGACGAGAAGCCCGCCCTGCTCTCACAGATAGACGCCGAGTTCGAGAAGGTTGGAACTCTTTGTCCCTGAAAACAGTTAGTCTTTTAGATGAAGTGGAAAAATATGGTGTGTGTTTCTCAGTTAATTTGTTGAAGAGTGAAGTAAACCGAGACCTGCTCCTCCCCACTTCATCCGAACACCCACGTGTCCCTTTCAGATGCAGGGTCAGTCTCCGCCGGCTCCCATCCGATTCACCAAGAAGACGGTCTCTGAGGAGGAGGGTGATGAAGGAGAAGAGCATGAAGAGGACGGAGGAGGACACGACATCATGGATCTGCTGCCCAGAACAGATATCGGGTAACCAGACACCCGCCGTCACGTAGACACACCATCGATGGAGGATGGGGATAGTTGATGAGTGTCAATCATGTTGAGAAATGTTTCACTCCCAGCTGATGGTCTAGGGTTAATTTTGATCATCAGATTCATTTTATTCATTCATGTTTCTCTTCCATCTCTCTTTTTTTTTTTTAAGTGACAAGATCACGTCTGATCTGGTGTCTAAAATCGAGGATAAGAACTGGAAGATCAGGAAGGAAGGTCTGGACGAGACGGCTGCCATCATTTCTGAGGCCAAGTTCATCACAGCCAACGTGGGAGAACTTCCTCTGGCCCTGAAGGGACGACTCAGTGACTCGAACAAGATCCTGGTGAGAACAACTGACAAATCCAACCTCAGCACTTTTAAAGAGCGGCGTTGCACACAAGTTGAATTCCTCATCTGGTAATAGGGATGAGCATATCCAGGAAACATCCAGCCCCCCTCTGCTCCGATCAATGCACTGATGAAGTTTGCAGCTCATCAGAGCTTCTCCAGTCTTATAATCAGTTGCATCTGATTATAAGGTGCTCCTTATAATCAGATGCGCTTTATAATCCAGTGCGCCTTATAAGGAATAATATCTCAGATCTCTCATCTGTGATTAGTCTATATCAGGAGTATTCAATTAAAAGTCACGGAGGTCCGGTTATAAAACATTCCTCTTAGTCAAAGGTCCGAACCCCAGTCCAGTTTGTGTCTTATAGCCGGCTCCTATGTCCACATTATCCTTTATTATCAATTTTCAATGCAGGATATGTTTAAGTGAGTGTACAGCTGGCTCTGTGACCTCACCATAAATAAAAGTAGACCCAGGAAAATAAATGTTAAGCCTTTATGTTAGATTGAAAAGACACAAACCTCAGAATTAAAAAAATAAAGTGAAAAAGAGCTGAATAATCCTTTTTCTCGTCAATTAAAGACGTCCCAGCCTGAAGAACTGAAGGACGACACTTTAAGTAAAAAACATGAACATGTTCAGAAAGCATGGAGAAAAACTGGCTCCTTCAGGGGAAACATGCAAACAGAACTTTGTTCATGAGAGAAAGGGGCGTGTGGTCTGACAGTCATCTACCTGTTCACAAGTAACCTAGTAACAAGGTGTGCCTGTGTACACCTGGTGGTGGTCACCTGGTGGTGGTCACCTGGTGGTGGTCACCTGGTGGTGGTCACCTGGTGGTGGTCACCTGGTGGGGGTCACCTGGTGGTGGTCACCTGGTGGTGGTCACCTGGTGGGGGTCACCTGGTGGGGGTCACCTGGTGGGGGTCACCTGGTGGTGGTCACCTGGTGGGGGTCACCTGGTGGGGGTCACCTGGTGGGGGTCACCTGGTGGGGGTCACCTGGTGGGGGTCACCTGGTGGGGGTCACCTGGTGGTGGTCACCTGGTGGGGGTCACCTGGTGGGGGTCACCTGGTGGGGGTCACCTGGTGGGGGTCACCTGGTGGGGGTCACCTGGTGGGGGTCACCTGGTGGGGGTCACCTGGTGGGGGTCACCTGGTGGGGGTCACCTGGTGGGGGTCACCTGGTGGTGGTCACCTGGTGGGGGTCACCTGGTGGGGGTCACCTGGTGGTGGTCACCTGGTGGGGGTCACCTGGTGGGGGTCACCTGGTGGGGGTCTCTGTAGTGTTGGTGAAAGAGAGCACTGGACTTGATCAGCATCTCTTATTATATGTCCCCTCCCCTTGTGTGTGTGTGTGTTTCATAGTGGTGTTACACTCAGCAAAGAGCTCCTTATCTTTGTGAAGGAACGTGACACACACACACAAACACACACACATGCTCTGTCTCTCTTTCTTTCTCACACAGTCACTCAGTCACATACACCTGCACAAACAGTCACACACACACACACACACACACACACACACACACACACACACACACACACAAACTACATCTCATCAGTGTCCACAGATATACATGGTTCTCTCTGAATGGCTGCATCAAGCTGTTAATATTTCTGATTCTGGATCCGGGCCGCGGTCCGTCATGTGGTGACCCCTGGTCTACATCCTGTTCACTGCAATTTCGTTCCATAATGTTTAAAGGGAGCTTCTAACACACAAGTAACTCGAAATACAGGAAGAAGTGCTTTAGCCGGTACCAATAAGTGAAGACTTGAATTGCTTTTTCAGTGATATTTGAAGTTAAACTGACGTGTGTCGTGTCTCCAGGTCCAGCAGACGCTCACCATCCTGCAGCAGCTGGCTACAGCCATGGGGCCGGGGCTGAAGCAGCACGTTAAAGCACTGGGAATCCCTGTGATCACCGTACTGGGAGACAGCAAGGTACTGGTTGGCCCTGCTCAGATCAGACACACACCTGGACCGCTCTCACCTGTGTTTAGTAATGATAATACATCAAAAATGTTGGAACCTACAGGTAACCGGTGACTTGTTCAGAGTGTCCCCCACATGTACACTCACCCTTTGAAAATACAGATTGTTAAGATGATTTCAAAGCCTGCAGACCGCCCGTCTCCACAGACGTGCATCATAGACGTCAGCCGTCCACTGATCAACCAATTTCTGCTGATTTTAATTTAAACTGATCACTTCGTCTACATCCCTGAACTCCCATCACTGATGCACACGTCTCTGTTCTTCAGGCTAATGTCAGGATGGCTGCCATGACGACGCTGCAGGCCTGGGTGGGGCAGACGGGCATGAAGGAGTGGCTGGAGGGAGAGGACCTGTCGGAGGAGCTGAAGAGAGAGAACCCCTTCCTGCGACAGGAGGTACCCGCAGACGCACGTTTCTTCCTTTAGAGGTTCTGCAGGTGTTCCTGAGCGAGGTCACGTGACCCTGATGCTGACGGGACACACACTCTCCTCGTTTCCCAGCTGCTGGGCTGGTTGGCGGAGAGGCTGCCCACCCTGAGGGCGGTGCCTGGCGACCTGATGCTGTGCGTCCCTCAGCTCTACGCCTGCCTGGAGGACCGGAACGGAGACGTGAGGAAGAAGGCTCAGGACGCCCTGCCGGCCTTCATGATGCACCTGGGCTACGAGAAGATGAACAAGGCCACCGGCAAGCTCAAAGTACTGGACCCCAACATGTTCTGACCCACAAACGTCTATCAGGTGTTTTTCTCCGTGCCTGACCTCATCTTTTTCTGTTCTCGTCTCGCTGCAGCCGGCCTCTAAGGATCAGGTGGTGTCCATGCTGGAAAAAGCGAGAGCAGTGATGCCAGCTAAACCTGCTGCTCCGGCCAAAACTGGGGGGGCCAAGGGTCCATCAGAGCCGAGCAGGACTAATTCAGGTTTGTGTGACATCCAGGTGAACGATAACGGCAGCCTGGCCTCAAGAACAATATTTTCTGTACTAAAAGGCACTGTCAGGTTTTGAGAAAATTAAAGGCTTTTAGGTGCGCCTTAAAATGCAGAAAATACTGTAATATGTTTGAATATTACTGATTTTCAAACGGGGGGAAACGCTAAACCCAAAGCTACTGCAGTATTCTGTAAAATTGCTGACTTGTGGGTCTCTGCTCCGTGCATTAGGCCTGAGCAGACTACTGGTGTAACGTATAAACTGTTTATTCTGCTATCCAGTCAGAATACACATGGGTTCAGACGGGTTTACACTGCAGCGTTTGTTTGTTCCGGCTTCATCTTCACACCCGTGTCTGTCCTGCAGCCTCCAGGTCCCAACAGGCTTCAGATGACTTGGAAAGTAAACCTGAAGCCAAGAAGGTTCGAGGAGGAGGGGTCGCTAAGAAGGTACGTCTGCGTTCCGTTCCTGATTGGCTGTCTGGTAATCACATGGTGTTTAACGCTTGAATGGATTCGGAGAAGACGAACCGGTTCAAACTGAACTCACCGTTCATTTTAGTTTGATTCAGTTTGACTAAAATAACTGTTTTTAGGGTAAAGACGCGTTTCATCTGTCGGTGCTGTCAGTCCTCCTCCAACACGTTTCATCTTCTCGTTTTGTCGATGCACACCTGTGGGGTCTCTCATTTCATTGGCCGTGACCTGCAAACATGTTCTTTTTTACCCACCCAGCCTCCCTCCCCTCCCGAGGAACCCGCCACTCCCCTTCCCTCCAAGGACAAGGACAGTAATGCTAGTAAAAAGCCCCCCAGCAAAGGGAAGGCTGCTGCTGGCGGTCAACAGGTAGATTTGTAGCGCGATTGAACTCCGTCTGCAGCTGGTCGGACTGATTTTAACCCCGTAAAGCTTCTGTCTGCCGGCTCCTGGCTCCGCCTCTAATCACTAACACCCCCACTAAACGTAGAACTCAGTTTCACAATCATGAGGTGAAACACGACCGGCCGATCTGTTGTACGATCTCTACATGATAACATTTGCTCAGCACAGAAATCAATCCTTCCGTATGGCTGGGTATCAGTGTGAGTACTGCAGCAGCATCGCCAGGACTCCAGTTCTCCATTCAGGTTCACTGGTCCTGATTTCTTTATTCTGGAATTTCCTAACATGACTATGATGTTCAGTTTAATCACACAGTCTGCTTCTAGCAGTCAAACATTGTTCGTTTGTGGCCAGGTGGGGGTTGACATTTACTGGTGAATGTCGTACGTCTTTTCTCCTGCTCCTCATCATTATTATTTGTCAGTGTTTCAACCAACGTAAACATGAATCAAGTGCTGCAGTGTTGAATACAGGAAGTCTTCAACCTGCCAACACGATTGGTTCAGAGAGTCAGTTCATATAATCACCTGTTAAGGTCATCTAAATGCCGTAACTACAGTATTTTCCATACTATAAGGTGTACCTTAATTTTCTCAAAAACCAACAGTGCGCCTTATAATCCAGTGAACCTTATATGTGAAAAATATTTAAAATAGGCCATTCATTGAAGGTGCGCCTTATAGTGCAGAAAATAGTGTACTCCAAATTAAAATAATATTCCCTAAGATGTACCTGAAACTATTCCAGGACTTAAAAACAACACAAAATAGCTGCAGGTCGTTTTGAGTGGAAAAAAAAAACATGGAAAAATTAAAATCAGGGTTACATCATTTTACCCTCCGTCTGTCCTCTACAAGTACTGGACGCTTAAAAACCATTAAAGTCAGATCATGCAAAAGAAAGCGGTGTGCAGCGCTCATACCCAGCCTTACATTCACGCATGTTCAGAGTGAAGGAGGTCACGTGACCGCTGCGGGTCACTCCACTGCATGAGTGTGTGTGTGTGTGTGTGTGTGTGTGTGTGTGTGTGTGTGTGTGTGTGTTTGCCTGCACTGAGACGTGTCATCTGTCTTCGTCTCGTGTTCCTGCTCCTCGTCTGTTAACACACGCCTGTTGAACACACAGGAAGAGGAGAGGTGACTCCAGGAAGCGGCGCTTCAGACGCGTCCTCACACACGCTGATGCTGCCTCCTCTCTTTCAGGGAGCAGCTGGGAAGAAGCCTGCAGCCAAAGCCCTGAAGGATGATGAAGATCGGTCCGGCCCCATCTTCATCCTCACCCCCAACGCTAAAGAACAGAGGATCAAGGAGGAGAAGCAGCTGAAGGTAGAGATAGCTGGGGGGGTTTGGAAGATGATATGCGAGAACGGTTTGGTGATCTGGTGTCTGATTGGTCCTGATGGTCACACTGGGTCAGATGTTCCATCTCCATCGTGCACACATACATTGTGTGTAGTTCCAACAATGAAGAACTACCTTGTGAATGTCATTTTAACACGAGGCTCAGAGACGTAGGTGTGAATCCTGTCGTTTAAACACCAGATTAACACTTAAATGATCCTGACCCTGGGCTTGCGCTAGCCGATCGCCACTACGCCAAAGGAAAAGTAAATTCCAGAGTGGCTACGAGGTTTTTAGCCTTTGTAGCCACAGTGGCGCTCCTATTTTTAGGAAAAAAAGGCTGAAACTTGCACTCGGGTCATGACCTCCTCTCGTCCAGTGAAAAAACAAGGATTCTATTTTTACAAGCTAAACCCGCGAATTGCTGTACGACAAGGAGAGGACGATCGATCGAAAGAAAATGAGAATAGAATGTTTTATAGTCGAGTTTGTGTTCAAACTCTAATTGAACAACTAATGGTGAATGCTGAGAGGGGGGAGGAGTGGTGACAGACCGATCAGAAGGTCAATGAAATTATCAATACTTTTTTGCAGTCTTAGACTTTTGATCCCTCTGACCAGCAGGAATAACCAGCGATGATGTAAATGTGTTTTCACCTCACTTGATATTTTATATGCCTTTTTAAATTGAAATGAAAAATCAGATAATCTACAGATATTACTACAGATATTACTACAGATAGTACTACAGATAGTACCACAGATAGTACCACAGATAGTACTAAATGTGTGTGAAGGTTCTGTCAGCTTGGTCCAGTGTCCTCAGGAGAAAATATGAATTAAAGGAGAAGAAAACTATTGAGTGAAAAGCAAAAGTGAAGAAAAACTATTTCATCTTTCTTTATTTCTAAAACTTTTTTTAAATGACTATCAGGCTTTAACATTTTGATAAAACTAATACACGTATAATTTTACTTTTTTTTTTCCTTGTTACTTAAACAGTTATGACGTTGTTGTTGGTAAAATTAACAGTTTAGTTTTTATATTGTACTATTGATTAAACCCAATCCTTGTGTACGCTTCTACCGTATATTCTGTTATTACTTTTGGGATGCGTTAACGTCATGTTGGGATGCACAAAGTTTTCTTGAAGCGCATCCCATGGTGCACTACTCTCTGGAGCTAAAATCAACTCTGGAATCTACATTATTTTATGCGTTTTTGTTTTTTTCGTTTATTTGTTTTTTAAGCCCTAAATGAACCTTCTGCCTTTTAACTCACTGGCTTCCGATGACGTCAGTGAAGTTTTTCGATGGGGAGGTCTGTCATGGAAAATCAGGCTTCTAATCATGGAATTTAGCGTCATGACGACTGATTCAGTTATGGAACAGAGAATGGAGAATCAGGAAGTCTGAGAAATTGCAGCAAGTTAGGATGCAACAAAGCTAAGTCAGCTCTGCTGCTTTGCCCCAGAAGCCGATCCAGGCTGGTCTCTGATCCACTGACTCTTTTCCTCCTGTAGGTTCTGAAGTGGAACTTCATGACGCCTCGGGACGAGTACGTGGAGCAGCTGAAGGCTCAGACGTCCTCCTGCTTCGCCAAGTGGCTGCAGGACGAACTCTTCCACTTCGACTTCCAGAGACACGTCAAGGCCATCGGCGTCATGATGGAGGTGGAGCTCGTTCCTGCAGGAGCTCCTGGGACTGAGAACAGGCTGGTCTTACAGTGTGTGTGTGTGTGTGTGTGTGTGTGTGTGTTCCACAGAGGTTGGAGAGTGAGAGCGAAGCCACCATCGGCTGTCTGGACCTGATCCTGAAGTGGTTCACTCTGCGGTTCTTCGACACCAACACCACGGTGCTGATGAAGGTGCTGGAGTATCTGAAGCTGCTGTTTGCCATGTTGAACAGGGAGAACTATCACCTGACGGAGTTTGAGGCCTCCTCCTTCGTCCCGTACCTCATACTCAAGGTGGGCGTCCGCTCAAGGATGAAATCATGGTTCTTGTTTCTTTTTTCTTGAATTTTCTGTGTCTTCTGTCTCCCCCAGGTTGGAGAGTCCAAGGATGTGGTGCGCAAAGACGTTCGGGCCATCTTGACCATGCTCTGTAAGGTTTACCCAGCGTCTAAGGTCTTCCCGTTCCTCATGGACGGAACAAAGGCTAAGAATTCCAAGCAGAGAGCCGGTGGGTGTCGGTAGATGTTGAGCTGGTGTAACCTGACTGTGTGACTCTGATGGACGTCAGTGGATCGACGTGCTCTCCTGTCTGTCCTCAGAGTGTCTGGAGGAGCTGGGCTGTTTGATCGAAGGCTACGGGATGAACGTGTGCCAGCCGACTCCGGCTAAGTCCCTGAAGGAGATCGCCGTGCACATCGGGGACAGGGACACCTCGGTCCGTAACGCCGCCCTGAACACGGTGGTGGCCGTCTACAACGTGTGTGGGGAGCAGGTTTACAAACTGATAGGAAACGTAAGATCAAGTTCTTCACGTCGTTATCAGAATCTACTGGGTGTCCTCAGAAATAACCCCAAAAACCTCCCCCCAAAAACTGAACGTGATTCCTTTCCTGCCCCCTCCAGCTGTCAGAGAAGGACATGAGCATGCTGGAGGAGCGGATCAAGCGCTCGGCCAAGAAGACCCCCGCAGCCCCCACCAAGCAGAGCGCAGCAGAGAGGAACCAGAGAGAAGCCCCAGCCAACCCCAACGCCACCTTCCTCCGCAAGCCGGCGCAGGAGGACCCCAACAAGCTGAAGTGGGTTGATTGGTCCCATAATCCACTCCTCCGAACTCATCATCCCTCTCTTCCTGTCTGGTTTCTGGATCTTTGCATGCTGGGTTCTTTCACAGATGCACATTTTGTTTGAACTGACTCTGGATCTGTGAAATGAACCGTCGTGTCTCTGACTGCCTCTTTTCTGCCCGTCTCTTTAACCCTTCGTCTTTCTTCCTGTGTGATTTCCTCCTCTCTCTGCTCCGCCTGCCTTCTGTTCTGGAGCAGAATAATGTATCGCACGTATAGGATGTGAGTACCGCCTCCTCCACCCTTCTTTCTAAGTGTTGTCACGGTAACGGCTCCATCCTCACGCTCGGTGTTCAGAGAACTAATGATTTTGAGTTGTTTGCACCGGACCGATGTTCAAATCGTCTCTTGTCGGTTTGAAAAAGGGTTTATTGTTCATCCCATCAGCCCTTTGTCTTTGTTGTGTTTTGTGCACCTAAAGCTGTGACCCCCCCAGTCCACACAATCCCAGCTACAGCTAAAGCGCCCAAAGAATTGTGGAAGTTTGGTTTTGTTGGTCATCACTTACTTGAGGGGAGGTGGAGAAAATTTTTTTTGTTTGTTTTATTCCCCCACAAAGACCCAGTGTTGGTTTGAGATCAGTGCTGATCCATCCCAGTCCTGTCAGTCCAAGATCAAGACTCAGTTCCATCAAGTTCTACCAAACGGCTTCCTCAAGAAGTCGATGTTTGAGATGCATTTAAAATGGAGAAACCGTGTTATTTAAACCCAGAAAACATAAACCTTTTTTGTGGTTTTTCTGGGGACAAACAGAAGTTTTTACCCTCTTATTTCTGGACACTCAGGACTGGACATGAGAGGCGCTGATCTGCGGTACATTGAGCTAAATCTGTCCTCCCCTCTGCTCCTCCGTTCAGCCAAGCCCGACAGAACGCGCAGCTCAGCGAGTCGTCCCACCCGTCCGTCCCCAAGGAGTTCCAGTTGGACCTGGACATGATCGAGATGGACCACAGCCGCGTGTGCGAGCTCCCAGACCTCGTGCAACACAAGCTGGATGAGCTGCTGGAGCCCATCATGATCCCAGAACCCAAGTAATCACCTCAGGCCGGCTCTGATCGCTTATCAATGATGGGAACGGAGTTAAGTTTGGATCATTGAATTGATCTTTTCTCTGCTGTAGGATGCGTTCCATCTCGCCGCACTTCGACGACATCCACAACAGCACAGCCTCCACCATCAACTTCGTCATCTCTCAGGTGGCCAGTGGGGACATTAACACCAGTATACAGGCACTGGCACAGGTACCACACACACACACACACACACACACACACACACACACACACACACACACACACTCACACACACACACAAACACGCGTACATATAAACACAAATACAGGTTATAGCTCGGCTTATGTCGTTTTGAGTTACGTTGTTCTCGATTATATTTCCATTTTCAAAACAATCTTTTTTCTTACTACATAAAAAAATAGAATTTAATTGTTTGTAAGCTTAAAATATATTTGTATTAACCAAATTGTATTGACAGTGCATTCATAAATAAAGTTCTGTGCAGAACTGGGAATGGTTATGTTCCGTTTAGCCTGGAGACAAGTCTCCTGGAACCAGTTGATAACGTAAGCCGAGGTTCACCCGTACGTAGCGTGGGTCTAAGATTTGAAACTGTTTCTGCAAATGACAAGACTGTTGTTAGCATTATCTTATCTGTAAACTGAGAGACACGGTCATCTTTTCAGATAAAAAAAATACACAACCTCACCAAACGAGCCTGGATTGGGCCTTTTTTGATCACTAGTGACTAAAATCAAAAATAGTTTCTAAAAAGTTTGTTTCAGTTGATTTCAATTCTGTACTGGATCACAACTATTTGATTAAAAAATTGTGAATTAAAACATGATAAGAAATGATCATTAAAGTATAAACTTTGTAAAGTTTGGTGTTTAATGGCTGCCTTCAGATATTTAAAGCCACCAACTGGAGGTTGAGCTTAAATGGTAGTAAGGTGTCCGTGATGAAGTTCTTTAAATGAAATTAGTTCGTCATCAACTCAGAGACTACAACAACGATGCGTGAACAGTGAGCGTGAACCCAAACACACCACTGTGACGTGGACGTCCACCTGAGCTGACTGTGTTTCCCTCCAGATCGACGAGGTGCTGCGGCAGGAGGACAAAGCAGAAGTCATGTCAGGACACATCGACCAGTTCCTCATCGCCACCTTCATGCAGCTGCGCCTCATCTACAGCACACACATGGCCGACGAGCGTCTGGACAAGAGGAGCGTCATCAAGCTGTGCAGCTGCATCATCGGAAACATGCTCTCTGTACGTCACCGTCACACGTAACGCTCCACACATAACACTCCTCACGTAACGCTCCTCACGTAAAGCACCACACGCAACGCGCCACACATAACACTCCTCACGTAACGCGCCACACGTAAAGCACCACACGTAACGCTCCACACATAACACTCCTCACGTAACGCTCCTCACGTAAAGCACCACACGTAACGTTCCTCACGTAACACTCCACATGTAATGCTCCACACATAACGCTCCTCATGTAACTCCATGACGTAACGCTCCACACGTAACGCTCCACACGTAACGCTCCACACGTAACGCTCCTCACGTAACGCTCCTCACGTAATGCTCCTCACATAACGCTCTTCACGTAACACCATGACGTAACGCGCCACACGTAACGCGCCACACGTAACGCGCCACACTTAACGCGCCACACTTAACGCGCCACACGTAACGCGCCACACGTAACGCGCCACACTTAACGCGCCACACGTAACGCGCCACACCTACTGACTGCGTCATTGGTGGCTGCTCGGCCAATAAGTGACACCGAAACTAGATATACCTTCAGACGATTTCAGGAAATAATGATTTACACTATTATTGTATTCAGAGCTGGTTACTGGATACAGTAGAACCTCAACGTACCTGTTCTTTAAGATATGAGCCGTCACTCTGTCCATGTTTTTGTGGGACATACAAACTAAAATCCAACATAAGAGTCGTGCTTTAGGATGCTACCACGTGTTGGCGGATGGATACGACATCAGTGAGACCGGATCTCGTTCTTTACCACGTGTTGGCGGATGTATACAACATCAGTGAGACCGGATCTCGTTCTTTACCACGTGTTGGCGGATGGATACAACATCAGTGAGACCGGATCTCGTTGTCGTTGGTGGAGTAAAGACGTAGCTCGTGTGTTCTCGTGACTTGAGTTGTTTTCATTCTTTATCGTTGTTTACATAAGTTATAAATAATTAATTACACACAGGTAAAGTCTGAATGGCTGCTGGTTAATTTTTTAAAATAACTTTTGAGGTTTGAGGCTTTTTAACTCGTTCTGAACGGGGACACGTTTGACTTGAAGCTCAGTACAGGACAGACTCTCCTCACTTCTCTGTGAGGAGTAGCTAAACTCGGTGAACCTCCTCGTCTGTCTTCCAGCTCTTCTCCATGGAGTCTCTGGCCAGAGAGGCGTCCATGGGCGTGCTGAAGGACCTGATGCACGGGCTGATCATGCTGATGCTGGACAGCCGGCTGGAGGACACAGAAGACGCCCAGCAGGTCATCAGGTCGGTCAACCTGCTGGTGATCAGCGTCCTGGAGAAGTCTGACCAGACCAACATGTTCAGGTGAACGCCCCTCCAGACACACAGACCAGCCATCCCATCATGTAGACAATGATGGAACCTCATTCTGTCACTGCCCTGGTTGACTCCTCCCCTTCCTGTCTCCTCCCAGCGCCCTGCTGGTCCTGCTTCAGGACACTCTGGTCACTACAGCCGGCCCCGCCATGTTCTCCGAGCTGGTGATGAAGGTGAGGAGTGTGTGTTCTGCATCCTGCACAGCTGTGTCAGTGTGTTACCAACTGGTGTGTGTGTGCTGGTGCAGTGTTTGTGGAGGATGATCCGTTTCCTCCCGGAGACCATCAACAGGGTCAACCTGGACCGGATCCTGCTGGACGTCCACAACTTCATGAAGGTTTTCCCCAAAGAGAAGCTCAAGCAGCTGAAGAACGACATGCCGCACAGAACCCTCAAGACGCTGCTGCACACGCTGTGTAACCTGACGGGGGCTAAGGTAACACCCTCACGTGGTGGGTCATGTGATCAGCAGCGGCGTCCGTCCTGGGTTAATGCGTGTGTGTGTGTGTGTGTGTGTGTGTGTGTGTGTGTGTGTGAGCAGATCCTGGATCACCTGTCGATGATAGAGAACCGGAACGAGTCGGAGCTGGAGGCCCACCTGAGGCGGGTGGTCAAACACTCCGGAAACCTGTCGGGGCTCAAGAGCGACTGTGGCAACGAGAAGACCGGCCTGAGGACGGTGAGTAACCCCCAGCCCCCACCACAACGACCCACAGCCCCCACTGACACAGGTCAGTGTGGGGCTGTGGGTCGTACCACTCCACACATTCTATTGGCTGTGCAGTTTGTACCTTTTCAAACCTTATTTTTCTTTTTAATTTCCTAAAACGTGAACACACCTCCTCAGTTTTCTCCTCTGAAGTCATCTTGTCTCCATGAAGGGGGGGGGGCGTTTGACATCAAGTCCTTTGTATTTCAGGAAGATCGAATGTCAAAGGCCAAGGTCAGCGACATCCTGTGTGAGATCTTCAAGAAGATCGGCTCCAAGGAGAACACCAAGGAGGTGATCTGTCGGCGCTCTCGGTACAGATGACCTCCTGGGTCAAACGTGTTTCTAAACGGGTGGTCTCCTCAGGGTCTGACCGAGTTGTACGAGTACAAGCAGAAGTACTCCGACACCGACCTGGAGCCCTTCCTCAAGAACACGTCCCACTTCTTCCAGAACTACGTGGAGCAGGGCCTCCGGGTCATCGAGTCGGAGCGGGAGAGGAAGGCCTGCCTCACCTCCTCCCCTGGTACGACTGCAGTCTGACCCCCCCCCCCCCACCTGTAGCTGAACCCTCAGGAACTGTTTGGACCCAAAAGTGACATTTTTAGAGCTTTTATGTGTTTCTCCTGATAAATCAGTTAAAAGGCTCAATATATGACATTTTGAGGGTTAAATGGGGTGTGTGTTCTGACGCTGGTGTGTGTGGGGGGGCTCCTCTGCAGTGATCCAACACAGCGTGGACTCCAGTCTGAGCGGGGGCACCGAGGAGATGAAACCAGCCGTCTACCACGAGCGGCTGAAGATCCTGAGGCAGAGACACGGCCTGGAGAACACCTCCAGGGTCAGTCCATGGCTACTTCCTGCCCCCCCGAGTCCCGTAAACCCCTCCTTTTAACCCAGATCTCCTCCCCCAGCAGGGCGTCAGAGGAGGAGGCGAGGAGGACCCTCAGCAGCGACCCCCCATCTCCTCGCTGCTGTCCTCCAAGCCCGCCGTGGCCTCCTCCACAGACATGCTGCACAGCAAGCTGTCCCAGCTCAAAGAGTCCCGAGAGCTGCACCAGCAGGAGCACCACCCCCGCCCCCACTCGCCCCCCCACGGCCACGCCCGCCCCACGTCACAGGCGTCCAACCTGGACGACCTGAAGAAGCGTCTGGAGCGGATAAAGAGCAACCGGAAGTGAGGGGGCGTGGCGGCGTTAGACCCCTCCCCCCACCCCCGGAGCTCAGCTGGTAGAAAACAAGCGTCCACCTGTTTATTAACCCTTTATGCGTTTCTGTTCAGACATTCTGTTCATGTTCCGGTTGGTGGGAAACGGCCCCGACAGACAGGTAGCAGCGTGTAACCACACCCCCATCTCCAGCCTGACTCCGCCCACTGTGCCTGTAAATTATAACGCATCAGATTTCATCTGAGATCCCAGAAACCATCAGTGTTTTTAGCGTCTAGAGCCCACAAATGTACAGTGTGTGTGTGTGTGTGTGTACAGACACGCACAGCGTGTGTGTGTGTGTGTGTGTGTGTGTGTGTGTGTGTGTGTGTGTGTGTGTGTGTGTGTGTGTGTGTGTGTGTGTGTGTGTACGGATCCATCTTCCAGTCTGATTTTACTCTTCCAGGTGCTCATCCTCCATTTTCACTGTATTCTAGTGAAACGTGCCCCCCCACCCCGCCTCCCCACGTTTTTACTATCGTTGTTGATCTTTAAAGGTCGTCACCCCTCACTGTCACCAAGGAAACACTCCTGATGGACGCCGACCTCTCAGTCTGTGTGTGTGGTCGGTCGGTGCAGGCTGTGACTGCCCCCTTGTGGCTGAATGTGGTCAGTGACCGGAGCTGAAGCCACGCCCCTTCATGTTACCTGCAGTGAGTGAGTGAATGTACGTTTGGGGGGGGGGTCTGGCTGTGGTTGTCTCTGACAGGAGGAGCGCAAACAGGGTTTGTGTCAGTAATCGGGACACAAAATCAAATGAAGTACATTTTCAAGGGAGGGGGGGGCCGGAACTCACGCTGGTGTTGATGGAGGGGGGTTGGTCCGGTTGGTCGGGGTCACACCGAGTGTGAGGCCACGCCCCTCAGCAGACTGGTGCACTGGTGTGGTTAACGGTGTGTGTCGGCTGTAAATACTGTACGTACCTAACACCCCCCCAGTCGTGTGTGTGTGTGTGTGTGTGTGTGTGTGTGTGTGTGTGTGTAGGCTTAAAGAGCATGGCATGACGTCTGACTGGTTTGATTTTCTCCTGTAAATAAAATTTCCATTAATAAAAGCATTGTTTTAATGGAGTATTTTTTTTTATGCGGGGGGGGGCTGTTCTGTCGACGAACGTTAACCTGAAAACATTGTTTTTGTATTTGATGGTCTGTCTGACTTCATCTCTCTCTGGCGCTAGCTTCTATTTAATCCGTAGTGTAAGATGGCAATAAAGTCCTGTCTCTTTTCCAACGGTCCTGCGTGTTTTCATTTGTTTCATGGGTCAAACCGTCTGTTTGGGGGCTTTTGGGGGGGGGTCGTTTCTATTTCATGAAGGATTCGTTCGATTCAAGTTGCAAACGTTACATGTGCACAGAAAAGTAATGACCTTTAGCTTAGAGAAGGAAATGTTCGCTTTCTAGACCAACATCAAGCAAAGGAACTCGTCTACAGACGTGTTATATATATAATATATATGTTCTGTTTACCGCTGAAACATCCCAGCTGATCTTCCTTCTCTGCTCACACCGAAATGTCTGGTTTTATTAAGTCAGACTCAAAGAACTTGAGATTTTGACATTGTCATAGAAAATAAAAAAAACTTGATTCAGTGAAAGTTTAGGATTATTTACAACAAAACAAAATGAGATTTATTTTCCAATTTATTTCACAAAATATAAAGAATACAAATATTTACGAAAATAAGCATCTGTATGTTAAGAGAGGACTATCTACTCCATCTAACGCTGCTGTCCTCTATACACAACCTGAGGGGAGGTAACCCACGTGTGAACACACACTCAGCGGGCGTCCCCTCTTCATCACACACTCATCACACGTGACTTCTCATGACACCGTGATCTCCTCGCTGTCGGACTCTGACTGCTCCGACTGTTTGCTTGACTCTGAAGGGGAGGGGGGACTGTGGTGGCGATGATGATGGTGATGATGGTGAAGATGTGACTTGAGGCGTTCCTGGTTGCCGGGGGCAGCCGAGTCCAGCCGGTGGCAGAAGGTGCTGCTCACGTCGGTGAGGTCTGGGTGGGGGTTGGTCTTGGTGGGGAGGGTCTGCTGGCGGCTGCCCCCCGTGGACAGCAGCTCCCTCTCCTTGGAGTTCCTCCACTTCATCCTGCGGTTCTGGAACCAGATCTTCACCTTCAGGGGGGGGGGCACAAACAGACATCAGCTGAGCATGAAACACGTTTATCATGTTCACGATAATAAAGGTGTTATTATAATGTTATCGTGTGGCTGAGCGTGGAACACGCAGGAACACGTCATGAACATGTTACTGACACACGTGAGACTGGAGCACCTGGGAGTCTTTCAGGCCCAGCCTGCCGGCCAGCTTCTTCCGCTCTGGTTTGCTGATGTACTTCTGCTTCTGGAAGGTCTTCTCCAGAGCCTTCCTCTGGAGGTCAGAGAACACCGCCCGCCGCAGCATGCCCCTCCTGGGCTTCCCCCTGGGCACCAGGGGCCACGAAAACGTCCCCGGGACAGGAACCACAGAGGAGGACGCTGGGGGACAAAACACATCACTTTATGTATATACTCTACTGTATATACTGTATATATATGTGTGTGTGTGTGTGTGTATATGTATATATTTTAAAAATTAAAATTAAATGTGCATACAGTGTGTCTTTAAGCACACACAGACAGTGTGTGTGTGTGTGTGTGTATATATATATATATATACACATACATATATATCCCTTCAGGGATTATTAAAGTATTTACTTTTATTTACATCCTAAACATAACCTCTTTGTAGAAGTGACTCCTGCTTTAAGTCTGTCGCCCTCCTGCCATTATTATTGTTATTATTATTATTATTATTGTTATTATTATTGTTATTGTTATAATCAGCATCATCACTATTGTTATTGTTAATAATAATATTATTATTACTGGTAATAGTACTACTACTACAACTACTACTACTACCACTAGTATTATTATCATTATTATTATTATTATTATTGATAATATTATTGTTAGTATTATTACTACTACTATTATTGTTTTATTATTATTATTATTATTAGTAGTAGTATTATTAGAGTACAACATCCATTTAATCATATCGCTCCTTCATGCTCGTGGTATTATTACTACTAAGACAACAAACTACTTATTTCCATATTTTCATGTTGATTTCAAACAATAATTAAAATAATCCTCCTAAAAATATCAAATGAAATCTTGCCTGTTGACTGATGTGGTTTTTTTCACATGAACATTTGAATTTCCACCAGTGGAAACAGACTGGGTGGTGCAGCGGGTTGTGGGTTCAATTCCTAATTAAAATCATCTCATCTTCAAGAAAACGACTGATTGATTGGAGTCGGGTCAGATTAGTTTCTCCAGATTAAATCCATTCTTTCTTTCATCACATGTAATGTAATTATTCCACACATTCTTCTGGACATTTTACTGAATCAATCATTTCCATTGAGTGGATTTATATTTTCACTTGTAATTTAATTCATCGTTATAAATTCAATGCTCTATGTGTTATTAATGTTTTTAAATGGGTTCATATTTAATTAGTGTAATAAAAAATTATTTTGGGGTCTGGTGAAGTGAATCTGATTTTATTGATGCATCACATGATAATTTGTATTATTAGCATTTTATTTTTTTAAATAATGGTGGTTGATTTTCAAGCCTTTTGTCAGTTTATTGTCGCCCTGGTTTTTACGTCCTTCATCCCGCGGGTCCCGTCTAAACGCTGCATCTCCATCTTTTCCTTCTTGTCTCGTTTTAAACGTCTCCACAGCAGAAGAAACATTTCTGAACGGACAAAAGTTTGACCTCACTGACATTGATGACGTATTTTTTATGACTAATGAGAGAATTGGCAGCGCGGATCTAAAGATCTCCATCCTCCTGGTCTCCAGCATCACCAGGCTGCCTCCTGCTGCTGCCCGTGATATTATTGTTCTGTCTGCTGTTTTTAAAGCCCAATTTGTCCAGTAGTGGAAACAGAGCCTATGCTAATGAGACAGGCTCTCCAAAGCGGGGCTCACACCGCCCCTAATGAGGCGTGAAGGGGGATTGTATGGGCTGCAAACGCATAGAGAACGCTGATTGTGTTGTAATGAATTGAGTGGAAAAGGCCGTCGACAGGCCAGTATATTACAGGCCCATTAAAGACAGGTCAGCATAATGTAGAGCTTTAGAGAGCGTTCACTTGAGCTCTAGAGGATGCAGGGAGGGAAACGCTGCTTCACCTGCTTTCACTCAGTTCACACTGAATATGATCACAAGTCTGGTAGTGGTGATCACACTGATGTCAGCAGTGGAACAGTTAAAAGACCTGACCCATTTTATCAGAAACAAACTTAATTCAAGATGTGTGTGTGTGTGTGTGTGTGTGTGTGTGTGTGTGTGTGTGTGTGTGTGTGTGTGTGTGTGTGTGTGTGTGTGTGTGTGTGTGTGTGTGTGTGTGTGTGTGTGTGTGTGTGTGTGTGTGGTTTTGCCTCCTATTGGTCATGGTGCTGGGAGCTTTGTGGACAAGCAGAGGGGTTGGTGGGAAAATGACGGCGCGTGAAGAGGCGCTGAGTTCCTGAGCTGGGAAGAAACCCGCCTCACATTTAGACCATGACAAACGGCACTAATATATTTAGAGCGTGACCAACTGGACTAATTTGTAGATTAGGACAACTTGTCCTGATGTCAGCAGTCAGTGCTCGGCCTAAATAGGCCTTCAAATTGGCGGAGCTGATTCCGTGCTGTCCGAGGTGTTCCCAGGCTGAAAGGCTGACAGAGTCTCCACACGGCAGCAGATCCTCACTACTGTTGTGTGTGTCACCAGCAGGCACTAGGATGGTCTCTCCCCGAAAAAGTGTGTCAACACGTCTCCTAGAAGTGATCTCTACAGTGTGATCCAGTGTGATCCAGTGTGAATCAGTGTGAATCAGTGTGATCCAGTGTGAATCAGTGTGAATCAGTGTGAATCAGTGTGATCCAGTGTGAATCAGTGTGATCCAGTGTGAATCAGTGTGATCCAGTGTGAATCAGTGTGAATCAGTGTGAATCAGTGTGATCCAGTGTGAATCAGTGTGATCCAGTGTGAATCAGTGTGAATCAGTGTGAATCAGTGTGAATCAGTGTGATCCAGTGTGAATCAGTGTGAATCAGTGATGTCTTTCACTCAGAGTCTCTCAGATCCCGATCAAAGTCAACCACAGAGAGTTAATACGGTCTCCTTACTCATTCAAAGTGTGTCAAACCTTCAGTCTCACTACATGGTGAACCACGGTGCACACAACTGTAGTGAAGTTCAGGACAGTGTTTCTCAGCTCCTTCAAACTGACGTTCGCTGCTGTAAATTCTGTCATTATAGGATTTTCTTCCACACTTCCTCCACGACCCTCGACCAATCTTTTCTTTTCTCTCTTAAAATCTGATCAAATGATCCATTAGCAATTTTCAATTCTTTGCTTTTTTTATTGCCCATATTAATATTTGACGTTCTCCAAAAAAGACAGCAGCTAATTCACGTGTATCATATTTATAACTCTATGCTGCTCTAGTTTTAACTTAAACACATGGGCAGAAAATGAACGGCAAAACTTCATAAAAAGGAATATATCCATCTGAAATGTAGATCTTTTTTTCCTGGATGTGGTGAGGGGGGGGTGACCTACCTGTGAAATAAGATGCTCTGATGAAAGGATGGAGGCTTCCATCAAAGAAAGGCACAGGGAGAGATTTAGTCTGGAGGCTCTGGCCTGAGGAGCAGAAGGACACACAGATTTCATTTCTGGGACAGAAAAAAAACACATCACAGTCTCCAGAAATAATGTGCAATAAATCAATAATCGTTTGTCTGTCACTTAATATTAATAAAAATTATAATTGAAATGAGGATAATAAAACATATGCGATGCATCTCAGCAGACTGTAAAATATCATTCTTAGTCTAACACTTTATTGGCAATTAAAGGCTCTGACATGAGTCCATATAATAATAATAATAATAATAATAATAATAATAACAATATTATTATTATTATTATTATTATTATTATTATTATTATTATTAATAATAATAATAATAATAATAATAATAATAATAATAATAATAACAATAATAATATAATAATAATAATAACAATAATTATAATTATAATTATAATAATTATAATATACATTACTCACCGCTCCGGGAGGACGGGGCCAGGATGGCGCTGACGCCGAACTTGAGATGCCGGGAGTCCGGGCAGACCGTCTGCGGGGAGCCGGGGCCGCAGCTCGGCTGTCCGGAGCTCTGGAGCGCAGACCGGTCTGAGCTGTGGCCCAACGCCCGGGGAGAGACCACCGGCCCGGCGCTGAACGGCACAAAGTCCCCGGGACTTCTGGAGGAGAAAGTCCGCTGCATGTAGCTGATAGGCTGGCTCAATCGAAGGATATCTTCCACTAGGAAACCTGTGGGCAGCGAGCGGCTCAGGGGCGCGGGGAGCGCCGCAGGGGGACGCATTAAGCCGGAGTAGAGAGGAGGCGGCAGGGCGCTGCAGGGAAACATCCTGGCTCCACGGTCCGGGCTCCTGGTCCTCTGTGATTTATTAGTATTAATATTCTATTATTTATGTAGAGCTGAGAAAAATAAAGTCAAAGTTTAAAAGCAGCCGGTGTGAGTCTCTGCGGAGGTTTTATACCGCGGATCAACATCTCGGTGAGCCTCTTCAAACGCGGGCGCAGGGCGCGGGGATTGGTCAGCGGCCCGCGGGCCCATCTGATTGGACCTCAGGCAGGAACCACCGCGTCGCCCCGCAGCTCCATCCAGGCTGGGATCGTTTCCATCAGTTCACCCCAGAGCACAGAGGTGTGAAACACGTCCTATAGTGGTGATCAAAGTGTGAAACACGTCCTATAGTGGTGATCAAAGTGTGAAACACGTCCTATAGTGGTGATCAAAGTGTGAAACACGTCCTATAGTGGTGATCAAAGTGTGAAACACGTCCTATAGTGGTGATCAAAGTGTGAAACACGTCCTATAGTAGTGATCAAAGTGTGAAACTCGTCCTATAGTAGTGATCAAAGTGTGAAACACGTCCTATAGTAGTGATCAAAGTGTGAAACACGTCCTATAGTAGTGATCAAAATGTGAAACACGTCCTATAGTAGTGATCAAAGTATGAAACTTGCCTCTAGTAGTGATCAAAATGTGAAACACGTCCTATAGTAGTGATCAAAATGTGAAACACGTCCTATAGTGGTGATCAAAGTGTGAAACACGTCCGATAGTAGTGATCAAAGTGTGAAACACGTCCTATAGTAGTGATCAAAGTATGAAACTTGCCTATAGTAGTGATCAAAGTGTGAAACACGTCCTATAGTAGTGATCAAAGTATGAAACTTGCCTATAGTAGTGATCAAAGTGTGAAACACGTCCTATAGTAGTGATCAAAGTGTGAAATACGTCCTATAGTAGTGATCAAAGTGTGAAACACGTCCTATAGTAGTGATCAAAGTGTGAAACACGTCCTATAGTAGTGATCAAAGTATGAAACTTGCCTATAGTAGTGATCAAAGTGTGAAACACGTCCTATAGTAGTGATCAAAAGTGAAACACGTCCTATAGTAGTGATCAAAGTGTGAAACAGGTCCTATAGTGGTGATCAAAGTGTGAAACACGTCCTATAGTGGTGATCAAAGTGTGAAACACGTCCTATAGTAGTGATCAAAGTGTGAAACACGTCCTATAGTAGTGATCAAAGTGTGAAACACATCCTATAGTAGTGATCAAAGTGTGAAACACGTCCTATAGTAGTGATCAAAATGTGAAACACGTCCTATAGTGGTGATCAAAGTGTGAAACACGTCCTATAGTGGTGATCAAAGTGTGAAACACGTCCTATAGTAGTGATCAAAGTGTGAAACACGTCCTATAGTAGTGATCAAAATGTGAAACACGTCCTATAGTAGTGATCAAAGTATGAAACTTGCCTCTAGTAGTGATCAAAGGTGTGAAACAGGTCATGGGGGACGTTTCCTCCCTCCCACTAAACTAATTCTTCGAATGAAATCACTGGAATATTCTGAACAATAACTTTGGATTCTTCGGGTCCAACAATCAGTTTTATGTTGAACTCAAACCAGAAAGGCTTTAACAAAAAATAAAAATACTTTTTCGACTCCAACATTTACGACTTCTTGTAAATCAAGATATAATAAATAATAAATAAACTAATAAACAAACAAACAAACAAATAAATAAATAAATCTACCGTGTCAATATGTTGTGTTTATTAAACCTAAAGGATTTTCTACATGGAACACTCAGGATGAGTAAAACATTATTTTATTAAACGGGGTCAAATTTTGGAGGAAGAACGAACAAAAACATGAACTTCAGGTTATTATTTATTGATTGCTAAACATAGGACATAACACCACATGATGCAGTGTGTGTGTGTGTGTGTGTGTGTGTGTGTGTGTGTGTGTGTGTGTGTGTGTGTGTGTGTGTGTGTGTGTGTGTGTGTGTGTGTGTGTGTGTGTGTGTGTGTGTAACCTGTGAACACAAACGCAGATAAACAATTAAAGATAAACTGCTGTCAGGTGAAGATTATTTGATGGGCCTGAAGCAAAGACCTGCGACTGATCAAACACACACTGGTCATCTATCACGGGCTCATTTCTCTGTTTCGATGACATCATCAGTTAGCAGCGGTCAGGATCCTGTCCTGGTGAACTCAAAGCTGAGATCCATAAAAAACATAAAAACGGTTCAGAGTTTGAGTAAAAAAAGAATGAAATATTGAGAAATTCCTTTTACTGTCAAAACTGTTTAAATTGTGTTTTTATTTGTTTATGTGCCAAATAATGATCTTCAATAAAGAAAATAAATACACATTATTTTCATGTGTCCAGCCCACTGTCTATTTCTGGTCAAATAAACCTCATTAAAGTTTATTTAAAAAAGAAACAGTTTGGATTCCTGTTGCTAAAACGCTCCATCACAGAGTCGAAGAGATTAAATTGAAATGCAGTGAATTTAATGAATGTGTGTGTCTGAAGCGTTCAGATGGAATGAGAAGGTCCAACAAAAGGAGCCCATCGTCGGCGTACAGCAGGTCGTCTGGATGGAAACACCACACCTTCACCAACAGCCCCATAAAGGACAGAGAGGAGAGAAATTGTTGCGCTCAAAGCATTTTATTCCTTCAGAAAATCCCTCTATTGTGCTGAAGAGGAGCAGATGGTTCTCTGGGAGGAACTCGGCTTCAGCAGAACTAATTTGTCCTCCTGGTCCGACAGAAAGACCAGCCTGTGGCTGATCCTTAACCAGGACAGCAGCAGCTGGTGAATTAAACACCAGTTAAGACTCATTTTAAAGCCATTAGCCCGTTGAGGAACAACGTGGACCCCCCCACCCCCCAACACCGACTGAATTGATTACACATCGGAGGAGGGCCGACGACTAGTTAAGACACATGTCAGAGCTCTAAGCCCCGTAGGAGCGCCAGGAAGTGGCTCCTCCCACAGGAAGTCCTCATCACCACCAGAACCACTGGTTCATCCATCCATCATCCATCCATCCATCCATCCATTTTGATTCAGGTTTGATTTAAACCACATGTCTCCAACTCAAGGCCCGTGGGCCAAATGTGGCCCTCCATATCATTCTACGTGGCCCGTGAGAGCGTAAAAGGTCAAAGTGTCTAAAGATAAATAAACAGGACAAAAGTGTGCTTTGAGCAAAACTACATTTCCCACAATGCAATGCTAATTTTAACTCTGACTAAACGTTGTGAACAAAGTTAACGTCCTAACTTGTGTCTGATGTTATTTTTCTTTATTGATTGATAGTTTGATCCTTGATTGATGGAGTTCTGTGGGTTTAATAACCTGACAAATGAAAAGGATTTATGTTAGAACAGAGAAACAAACTAACATGTTTTTTCTGTCTAACTGTAATGTTTGGAACTAGAATCAGTCAGAAATTCAGTTATTTAACATTAAGGAGTAGTTACATTTAGTTACATTACACTGAGTTACATTTAGTTACATTTATTAGTCACATTAAGGAGTAGTTACATTTAGTTACATTACACTGAGTTACATTTAGTTACATTTATTAGTTACATTAAGGAGTAGTTACATTTAGTTACATTACACTGAGTTACATTTAGTTACATTTATTAGTTACATTAAGGAGTAGTTACATTTAGTTACATTACACTGAGTTACATTTAGTTACATTTATTAGTTACATTAAGGAGTAGTTACATTTAGTTACATTACACTGAGTTACATTTAGTTACATTTATTAGTCACATTAAGGAGTAGTTACATTTAGTTACATTACACTGAGTTACATTTAGTTACATTTATTAGTTACATTAAGGAGTAGTTACATTTAGTTACATTACACTGAGTTACATTTAGTTACATTTATTAGTTACATTAAGGAGTAGTTACATTTAGTTACATTACACTGAGTTACATTTAGTTACATTTATTAGTTACATTAAGGAGTAGTTACATTTAGTTACATTACACTGAGTTACATTTAGTTACATTTATTAGTTACATTAAGGAGTAGTTACATTTAGTTACATTACACTGAGTTACATTTAGTTACATTTATTAGTTACATTAAGGAGTAGTTACATTTAGTTACATTACACTGAGTTACATTTAGTTACATTTATTAGTTACATTAAGGAGTAGTTACATTTAGTTACATTACACTGAGTTACATTTAGTTACATTTATTAGTTACATTAAGGAGTAGTTACATTTAGTTACATTACACTGAGTTACATTTAGTTACATTTATTAGTTACATTAAGGAGTAGTTACATTTAGTTACATTACACTGAGTTACATTTAGTTACATTTATTAGTTACATTAAGGAGTAGTTACATTTAGTTACATTACACTGAGTTACATTTAGTTACATTTATTAGTTACATTAAGGAGTAGTTACATTTAGTTACATTACACTGAGTTACATTTAGTTACATTTATTAGTTACATTAAGGAGTAGTTACATTTAGTTACATTACACTGAGTTACATTTAGTTACATTTATTAGTTACATTAAGGAGTAGTTACATTTAGTTACATTACACTGAGTTACATTTAGTTACATTTATTAGTTACATTAAGGAGTAGTTACATTTAGTTACATTACACTGAGTTACATTTAGTTACATGTATTAGTTACATCTGGCCCTTTGAGGACAGCCTGATGCTGATGTGGCCCCCCGTGAAGTTTGACCCCCCTGATTCTAACAGCTCAGGTTAAATGATTGTACCTGTAAACACAGCATCACCGCTGCAGAAACATCTAACTCTACATGAACCACTGACTGAGTCCTGAATAATAAACGACGTCTCGGCTGCAGCGTTTCTCCAGGCGGCTGAACAGAAGGGATTATGGGAGCTGGAGTGTGGCAACGAGCGTCAAAGCCAAATGATCTCCCATCAAGCATCACCTCGCTCTCCCAAGAGAGACGACACACACACACACACACACACACACACACACACACACACACACACACACACACACACACACACACACACACACACACATACACACACACACACACACACACACACACACACACACACAGAATATTTTGTTGTTGTTTTTTGTTTCATGATGGGATTTAAAGTGAATCTTCTCCACAATTATGTCTTTTTTATTAACAAAGACAATTTTCCAAAACAGCAACAAGCTGATCTTCAGTTTTGTCACAGATGAGCGACACACATGTAAAAATGTAAATAGATACCAAACATCTTGAAACAAAATCTTCTAAATCTTTATGAATAAATGAATCCGTTTAAGTTAAATGAACGCTTACAACCCTTGAACCCTTACAAAATAAAACTCAAGAGTAACAACAAGTCTCTCGTGCTTCCTTCTCTTTTCTAGCAGCCACCCTGCTTGTTTCAGAAAAAGACAAGACCTTCCAGGTACTTGAGAAAAAGTCTTTTACCACACCAACATGTGTTCTTGAAATCCTGATCTGTTGACACAGAAATGAGAATCTCACTCCCTCCACGCTTTGGCAGCTGCCTGCGTTGAGTCCATGTGGTGTGGGAGCGCCTCAGCGCATCACACGTACAATAGGAGTGAAACTTGACCGAAGCGATTAGTCCGTGTTGCTGACAAATATGAGAAATTTCTTGCCTCGGAGTCCTGGTAGTCCCTCAGAGCTGTGGTGACACAGAGCACGCTCGCTGAATGCTCATTAGTTGTGGATTGGTCATGGGGGCTCAGAGGACACATCGCTGTGCTAACAATCTCTGCCATTATTACAGCTGCTATTCTTCCATTCACAGCCTTTTCTGCTCTAATCTCTCACAATGTTCTGCGGCCCTTCAGCGGGGGGCTTAAAGCACCTGGCAGGTTGTTAAGAGGGGAGCTTGTAAATGCCTGTGGTTAAAACGACTCCGGGGCCCCAACACAAGCCAAGCACCGCCAGGGAAGAGGGGAGGGGGACCGGCCTGGTTGTCAAGTCCAGTTTATGTTTAGTCAGTGTTTGGAAGTGGAATGGAGAAAGAGTTGGAGAAACCTGTTCCTTCAGTTCCTCCGTTGTTGTAGATCCTCATTGATCAGGTCAGGTGATTCTCAGACTCTTAAACTCTTCTGTGATCACGGACGACGACAATCATCAAATCAAAGCACCATCACGAATCAATAACGTCCTTGAAGACACCAGTGGTCGGTCTGCCTCACGCCGCGTCACCATCAGGTTTACTGGACTCCATGTGTGAATGGTGAAACGTTCTGGGGAGGGATGTTCAGGCTGCATTGCATGCTGGGAGGTGATAGGATGGACAACCACCTCCATTTAAATAGCAAAGAAACCTACCTGGACTGACGATGTGAGTCCTCAACCTATGAACACAATTTGTTTCAAGAAGTAGTTTGTAAGTTGAATTGTTTGTAATTCCTTATTTATTAAATTTCTCACTATAATCACCATTTAAGGTTATTTAAAGTTATATTTGTCATTTAAAACAAATAAATCTTACCCTTTATTAGATTAGAGACTTGCCTCAGAAATATTAAGTCTCGAATGCTGCGCAACGTTTATTATTATTGGGTCTAAGCACCTTAAAGGTGATTTTTTAAGATGATTTGTCCTTTAACAACCATCCAGGTTTTTGAATTTGAATCATTCATTCATTCATTTATTGTCACAACCGTTTTATCTGCTGTTGCAGGTCACGGGGAGCTGGAGCCTATCCCAGCTGACTTAGGGTGTGAGGTGGGGGAAACTCCTGGTGCAATGCCATTGCACCGCGGCCATATCAATCAATCGACTTTTATTTATAAACCGCTGAATCGCATCAGCAGACATTTCATGCTGTCATCCTGGGTATGACGTTAAACTGCATCCTACCTGGGGGGGGATGGGCGCCACCAGGTGCATGACACCCCATATGATGACAACCACAGGTCGTCTTTGGTGCCCCAACTACATCACCCTCCCAGGGCCCTTCAATCTGAGGATGCAGGATTTCTGGTGACCCGTCAGGCCTTTAGAGTAGAACAGGAGGCAGAACCTCTGGCTCCTTAACTCTGGAGCAATCTCTCGGTCCAGGGGGCAGTTTTTCCCTGCCGCTGTCTCTTGTGCCTGGAGGGTCCTGTTGGGTTTCTGTGTCTGTTAAAGCGCTTTGAAACATCTGCTGATGTGATCAAGCACTGTACAAATAAAGTTTTATTGATTGATTGTTCATAAGTTGGATGTTCATATCTTGAGGACTAGCTGCATTTCTAACAGGTGTTTTATGCTAAACAACTAGCATTTAGACTTCTACTAGTATCACTAGCTGCTAGTTAACACTGAAGAGACCCCCTGCAGGAGGATCCATGGATGTGGATCGGCTGTGTGTCCCTCAGCATCGTTCATTCAGGAACAGGGTTGTTGCATCGACTGTCTCCCTGGATTATTTCCACAAACACATTTTAGTGAACTGTGTAGAAACCACTGAAGCTATTCTGAACCAGGATGGTGTTGTTGCCTGACCAGGGACACAGTACTGCCCCACCTCCCACACCCTGCTGAGCATTGCATCACACATGTGGATGGTCTTATTGGTCCATGCACTCCTTGGAAAATTCGAATTTCAGCCTACAGTAAGGACGTTTTAAGTTTCTGCTTTTGCCACAGTTTTGTTTCATTCATTTATAACTTGTTTATTAACTTATAATTTAAGTTTTTATGTTCCATCAACCAGATCAACTGTGTAGTTGAACAGGCCCAACGGATTTTAAATAGAATGTTGACATTATTTTCTTGTCTAGAGTTGCTGTTGTCTAGTCCCTGCTGTTGGGTAGTCTCTGGTCACTGCAGGTCCTGGCTATGTTAGTGAGACACAAGTAAACAACACAGGAATACTGTTTGGTAGCGTCATTATAACACTCAACACACATCATTAAATAAGTAAAAATATATGATAAGGATGTGTAGCGGCAGCAGAACATCACAAAAGTCCTTTAGATGGAGACTTCCTGTCTAGCTTCAATGGTTATTCACCACCACTGCTTTCTGGGGTAGCTTAGAGGGGGTTTTCTTTGGTGTGGGGGTTTTCAGAGAGCGAGCACCTCGTCCAACACCCTGGATAAAGCCGGACTGGACGTTTGAGGGTTGAGGGCAGAGAATCGGTGCGAGCCGAGGTGAACAGACCGAGGTTAGTGCGAGGCTCCAGGATGAATGAGGCCAGTCTTATTTCTGAGGCCGACTGAATACAAGGACGCCAGCGCAGCGCCACATGGCTAGCAGGTATTGAGGCGGGCCACGCTACATAATTGGATTGAACGCTGGCCACGGTATTTATGTCACTTCTCGTTTTGTCAATCCCATAACAGGCATGGCAACGGCGTGGGGATCTCCCATGGTGACAGGACTTTGCCTCATTCAGAGCGAAAGGAGAGAAAAGAGCCAAGCCTCATTTAATTCACGTTTAATTCTCACTCAAACCGTTTTAAGGGCTGATGTTATTTGCATAACAGGGAAAAAGGGACTCTGCCTTTTCAGGGTTCCTGTGTGTGTGTGTGTGTGTGTGTGTGTGTGTGTGTGTGTGTGTGTGTGTGTGTGTGTGTGTGTGTGTGTGAGAGAGAGAGAGAGAGAGAGAGAGAGAGAGAGAGAGAGAGGGGAACAGGAATAGTGTTGTAATTGAAAGTGTCTAGTAGGCTTCTATATGCATACGCTGAGGGACAGGCGTTCTCACACGGATCAGCAGACTGATTTTCATGTCGCAGTTTATCTGCACATCGTTTATGTGATGGAATTACACACACACACACACACACACACACACACACACACACACACACACACACACACACACACACACACACAGCTCCATGTCGTTCACGCTCAACAAATACTGAAGGCTTTGAAAACTCTACAATAATGATCAACATGACTTTACATTTAGAAAACAATCCTTTTCACATTCAGCAACAGATCGAAATCCATCAGCTTCCGTCAGAAGCATCAAATGCTTCTGCTGCTCATATTCCATCAGATGACTGCAGACACAGAAAACAAGAGTGAATTTAAACAATATCGACACCAGATCAGTGAAATATGTATGTACTTTATGTAATATGTACTTTAAGAAACGGTGAACAACAAGACTTAAGAATGAACAGCAGATGAAGTCAAAAAGATTAGGAAAAATTAAATATTGTAAGTAGACAGAACAGTCACGCAGTGAATTAATGAAATGTCCTTAAAGTGATTTAAAACAGATTCCCCTTTTTATACCGAATGGATTCTTTCAGATCTAAGACTCATTCTTTCACCAAGTTTTAAGGAAATGTGTCCAGCTGTTTTTGAGTAATATGAACAACAAACCAACAAACGGGCAGTACAGGTGAGATACAACCTCCACAGTGGATGTAACGCTCCTCTGAAAGGCAGCAACACCTTTTAAACCTCGTCAGACTGTCCAATGTCCACGACCTGTTGTTTGGTCTAGAGACAGTGTCCCTGAGGAAAAGACAGGAGACAGAGCTGGAGGTAGCAGAGATGAAGATGCTGAGGTTCTCTCTGGGAGTGACCAGGATGGATAGGATCAGGAATGAGTCCATCAGAGGGACAGCACATGTTAGAGGTTCTGGAGATAAAGTCAGAGAGGCCAGACTGAGATGGTTTGGACATGTCCAGAGGAGAGATAGTGAATATATTGGTAGAAGGATGCTGAGTTCTGAACTGCCAGGCAGGAGGCCTAGAGGAAGACCAAAGAGGAGGTTTATGGATGTAGAGAAAGAGGACATGAAGGTAGTTGGTGTGAGAGAAGAGGATGAGAAGACAGGGTTAGATGGAGGACACTGATTGGCTGTGGCGACCCCTGAAGGGAAAAGCCCAGAGGAGAAGAAGATATTTGTTTTCAGCACCCCATTAATTTCATTTGCAGACAGTCATTCCTCTTCTGTTCCTCGATCCTTGTTCCTGCAGTGATAATAGAATGGATCTAAACATAATGACAGCAGTAAGATGACTGAATCATATAATGAATGAGCTCCATGAACAATACCACTGCAACAAGTGTGATGTCACTCAGTAGAGGACATACATCCACCAGGGGGAAAGTTCAGTTGTGAAAAATGGTAATTTAAGAACCTAAATCTAAGAGTTTCTTTCCTGATCCAGAGAAGCACAAGTTTTATTAAAAGTAGTTTGTAATTAGGAAAAATATTGACACTCTATTATGAAACAGGAGGTTGTAGTAGTCTTCTTTTATATCAAAAAACTGACTTGGTAAAAACATATCTTTACCCTCAGTAGAGCTAATTATTAGATTTTGGGCAAAATGTAAGAATCTAGAGGGAATACATCGTACTCAACTGTTGAGTGCAGCGTATGATCCAGATTCATCGACCATCCTGCCTCTAAAACACATCAAATCTGAATAGAATTGAACTCAAAGTGGCCATAAGGAAAAATCATCACCCTGGTTGACCACGCTGGGATGTGCAGCAGCTGGAGCTCCTGGTGTTCCTGTCTGTGGGCGACCAGAACACAGATGAGGGAGGCAGACAAACTAATCTGAGCACTGAAATTCATCCTCTCTCCGCCTCTATGGCTCTCTTTAAACCTGAACCTCTGCCTCGACCCCCCAGCCCTATCCTCTCAGGACTAATCCCCGCTTCAACCTTTGATTTTAACTTCAACTTTCCTCCCTTGATCCCCCCGTCTACCCGAGCAGAGAGGGACGGAGAGAGAGATAGACAGAGGAGGGATAAAGTGACTAGTCAGCTTCCTGCTGGCTCTCTCTTCTTGTTCTTTGTTGCCTTTCGGCCCTGCAGCTTGGCTCTTTGCTCCCCGCACGTCCTCACAGGAACACATGTGCACACGTTATGATATGCACAGTCTGCACACTTACATTTGTGTGTGAGGTTTGATCTGGTTTCCTGGTGGACTCCATTGTATGGGGGCAGGAAACAGCTAATCCGGTCAGACCCGGCCCCGTCAGGGAGCTGCTGCTCATATAATGTGACTGGCAGGAGCTCCGCTGTGGGACGCAGAGAAGAAACCATCACTCACCAGACGGGGTTGTGTTGTGTTCTTCACCCAACGATGTCAAAGTGAGCTGGGAGGAGCTCCAGCCCGCCCCGTACGCTGAAAAGGAGAAGTGGTTTTACGATCAACCCAGAACAGGTGATGAATTTTATTAACGGTGTTAAAGATAAAGCTTCAAAAACACTCACTTAATATTTGGAAGATTTTGTTTGTGTGTAAGGTGTGATCACAGCCGCGTCAGGAAGAGCACAACGGAAAGACTTACAGTATTTTCCGCACTGTTTGGCACGCTTAAAAGCATTTCATTTTGTCAAAAACAGACAGTGCACCTTATATATGAAAAATATTTAAAATAGGCCATTCATTGAAGGTATATATACCTTCAATGAATATATATTAACCCGGTCGAGGTCCGGGTTAATATATATAATATATATATATATATATATACATATATATATATATATATATAATATAGCCACAAGAGGTCACAAGCCAGTCTCTTATTGTGCCGGTCCCAAGCCCGGATAAATACAGAGGGTTGCGTCAGGAAGGGCATCCCGTGTAAAACTTTTGCCAAATCAAAGATGCTAATCAAACCTATGACTTCCATACCGTGGAATATATATATATATATATATATATATATATATATATATATATATATATATATATATATATATATATATATATATATATATATATATATATATATATATATATATATATATATATATATATATATATATATATATACACACTGTATATATACACACAGTATATATACAGTATATATATAAATATTTATCTGACAGATCTCAGTTTGTATGTCTCCATAATAAATCTTGGTGCTTGGACCTTTTAATCCCCATTTTGAAATCAGCTCCCTGGTGTACATCATCAGCCCAACTGTTATCATCACCCATAGCATTAGCATCTGCAGTTTTACTATTTCCTGTATAGCAGCTCTCAAATCAGTCAAATCATTCGTTCATTCATTTTCCATACAGGTGTGCTAAATCTATCCCAGCAGACCTATGGGCATGAGGCGGGGAGATGCTACAGGTAAGATGCCAGTACAGGGCAGAACCACATGAATAACAAACCAACATTCACGCAAACACTCACACCTATGGACCATTTGGAACCAACCAATCTGTCATTCTCTTTGTTTCTCTCCCTCTGTCTTTGTCTCTGTCTAATTCTCCCTCTCTCTCCCTCTCTCCCTCTCTCTCTCTCTCTCTCTCTCCTCTCTCTCTCTCTCTCTCTCCCTCCCTCTCTCTCTCTCTCTCTCTCTCTCCTCCCCACCGCTCAAGGCAGATGGCTGTCTACTATGTCGGGTTCTGCTCAAGGGTTTTCTTGCCTCTGTTGCCACAGTGTTTGCTCATGTTGGACCAGTTGGGTTCTATTAGAGCTGGTGTTCACCTGATCTAGATGGTCAGTGCCTTGAGATAACCAATTTACCTCACATTCAATTCTATCTCAGATGAGAGTCACCAATTCACCTCTACTGCAGGTTTCTGGTGGTGGGACGAAACTGGGGAACCCAGAGAGAACCCCTGATATGTGGAGAACACGCACTCTCTACACAGAAAGGTCTCAGATTGTTTAGACCCAGGATGGTAAAGAACGAGATGCGGTCTCACTGATGTCGTATCCGTCCGCCAACACTTGGTAAAGAACCAGATCCGGTCTTGATTTGGCGGTGGTATATCAATTCTATCAGTTCCATCTTTGAAATAAACAACCTGTGACCAACAGTAATATAAGGAAGGTTTTGGTAAAGATTTGTCTGAGTTCTTCCTTGTCTGTACTTGTACTCTGTTTGAATGTTTGATCTCTATTCAACCCTCTAGCAGCAGGAGGACCTCCATCCTGTGTGTCCTCCAACTTCATTTCCACAGTGAAAATACTGGAGTTGCTAAAATGAGTTATTTAAATATCAATTTTGCAAAAAATCCCCACTTTTCATTGTCCAAGCAGACGGGCGGGTTGACGTCGTTGGTACGAGCCGACCGTCGTGTGTGTTAGCACTGACGAACAATTAACAAGGTACCATTCAACAGTCATCAATGAACGGATGAAAAACATTTTCATTTCCTGTTTGAAGGTCGTGCCAAAACTTCTTCCCTACACACACACACACACACACACACACACACACACACACACACACACACACACACACACACACACACACACACACACACACACACACACACACACACACTCACCAGATTATGGTCATGGTGCCAGCGTGAGTGCTATTCATTCCACTTCCTGTTTCAGCTTTGTTTGGAAATTTGACATTGACCAAAGTCAGCAGCCCACACAAAACACACACACACACACACACACACACACACACACACACACACACACACACACACACACACACACACACACACACACACACACACACATGCACATTACCTGCAGGAACACACACGCTGACTCACACTAGAATAAAAGAATAAAGAAACAGCTTGGAGGATATCCCCATTTCTTCCATATCAGGGCTCCTTTGAAAGCCTCCACCCTGAGCTGAATGGAAGGTTCCTCAGAGGCCATTCACATCAATGATCTGCTCTGATCTACTCACAATCAACCATATCTGTCATACATGGCTAGGTCTGACCCAGGGCGGGGGCGGCGGGGGTGGGCGAGGCAAACAACAGGGGGAGTAACATAAGAATGACTCAAATCAGTTTGGTACCTTCACCTGTCAGTCACACACACACACACACACACACACACACACACACACACACACACACACACACACACACACACACACACACACACACACACACACACACACACTTAAACAAGCAGCAGTTACAAACTTGCCGGTGGTGGAACACAGAGACGGTCTTTAGTTCTGCCTTTTTCACAAGTTGACAGTAATGATATCGATTTACCATGGCCATTACCAGCATGAACACACACACACACACACACACACACACACACACACACACACACACACACACACACACACACACACACACACACAGTTAAAGGGTGATTTCATGGGGTAGAGCTGTATAAATCCCTGCCCCTCAGGTCCAGGTGCTTCTCTGCTCCAACGCTTGTCCATTCTAATCCCACATGTGTGTGAAACTATTGAACTACACCATTATTTACACTTTTGTGTCCACCTCACTGACCAAAAGCAAATCTGTCATTTTTAATTTAACTTAATGTGATTTTAGGAACTGAAAGTGGTTCCACAGAAGCAGCGTCCATAAGACACATACACACACATGGAGTGTGTGTATGTGTGTGTGTGTGTGTGTGTGTGTGTGTGTGTGTGTGTGTGTGTGTGTGTGTGTGTGTGTGTGTGTGTGAGAATCCTACACTCCATACCCCTCTAATCCCTGTAATGGAGTTAAGATCATGAACGTCCTTCTAGCCCTGCGACTGGCCATACTTCACCATATGCCGACGACATTCTCCTTAAACGATCGTTCCCAACAGCTCCATCCATCCTCCCCTTCCTTCAATCTGTCCATCCTTCCTTCAAAGCATGCATGTCTTTGTGTGCTGGTAATTATTGCTTTCAGTGAGCGATAAAGGAGTGAAGGGGAATCCTTCATGACCGGTGGCATTAACATAGACCAACACGAGGCCCTGGTCTCCACGGCCCACTTCAGGAAGAACCAAAGAACGTTGTGTTGGTCGCTTTTGTTAAACAGCTGACATCTAATCCAGGAGGCTCACATTTGGTTAATACCTATTATTGAGTTTCAATATGTTATTTTCAGCTAATACTGGTTCATAATCAGCAAAGCTCTCTTACAAACTTATAAGTTACACTTATGTCAAGTCACCCATATATGCATATATTTATATTTCCTGGATTTGTTATCATGCAGATGAAGATTCTTTCATAGTTGTGAATTATTTCTTAATGCTTTGTGGAATAAAATGAAGATCTTGATAACTTTAGATTACGTGGAGAGAAGCTGGCCAAACCGTCACATCAGATTCCTTGAAGAATGTCTTCAGTAAATATTCAGTCATCATTCATGTAATTTTTTCCCACTGTATTCCAGCTGAACTGTAGAGCTGCCAGTCAGTAACTGCGACTGAAGTAACGTCTGTCCGCTACGATCAGCCTCTGCTTCTTTTGAGGTTTTGGGCCCTTTTTGTGGTCCAGAAAACAATCACATCATCGACATATAAAGATACTTTATGTGTTTGTGCTTGAGGACTAGTTTACTGTCTGCCAGCCACAAAGGTGATATATCTGAAAGTGACTAGCATTCCCCTACTGGATTAGAGTGTACAGACATGTTTACCATCCCTTGTGTTTTGCCTCATACTTTGTCCTGTACTGTCTGATGTCTGTATTGTCCTGCCTGTGTTGTACTGCCTGTTGTACTGTCTGTTGTACTGCCTGTTGTACTGCCTGTGTTGTACTGCTTGTGTTGTACTGCCTGTGTTGTACTGCCTGTTGTCCTGCCTGTGTTGTACTGCCTGTTGTACTGCCTGTTGCCCTGCCTGTGTTGTACTGCCTGTTGTACTGCCTGTTTACCGTGGGTCAGAGAGGACTGCATTTTCATCTGTGCTGACTTTGACTTTGGGAACACAACCAGGGCAGGTCTGATGAAAACTGGTCAGTTTCAGCTCAACAGAGAGAAACTGAATCCGCTGAAGAAATACTTTTTCAAATCCAACTTGTGAGAATAAAACTAAAAAGGAACAGTTGTGTTCTGTCCGGTGGCTGTTGGGCTTCTGATGATGATATTGCTGTATGCTTTATTCATGTGTTGTTACATATTGAAAACTCCTCTGATATTTTGAGAACTTGGCTAAATTTGAAAAACACAATTACGATTGTTAGGATTTGGAACAAAGCTTTACAAAGAAATGTGATATTTATGTACGTTCATACAGTAATCCCTCGTTTCTGGTCCAAGAAACTCTACCTCTGTTAATGTGAACGTTGCTGCTTCCAGCTCTTCAAATGGCCAGTCCAGGTTTTTCTAATTATTTTCTATCATCACAAACTGTTGGCTAGTTTTCTAGAAAACCCTTTAAATCTACCGATGACCTTAGGAGATGTTCAACATCTGCTTTTACGGTTTTGTTTAAATTCTACATAAATTATCACATGATGTCAAACATTCATGCTCAGCTGAACACTTCTACATGAACAACCACTTTATTAATAATGTATTTTTGTGTGAACCAGAGTTAAAATCATATTCATATCCATATTGATCCAGCATCTGCATTTAAATCCATATTTTGCAAGCAAGTGGTTAACATCTCATAAGTTTGACATGACGTAATAGAAATAAGAGAACATTTGTTGAGCTTATTGACTGAGAAACTGTTAAATAAGTTCCCACTGTGAAACTTCTTTTTCTGTAATAGAAAAGCAGAGAAGCTCATTCTGTTTGGGAGGATTTCACTCATCGCTGTAAAACCCAACTTTATTCCACATTCCCATTCTGTTTGTTTCTCAAAGGTGGTTTGATTGGGGATTTAATATATATAAGGCCCTGGAAGGCCTGCTAATCCAACACAAGCCCATACATCCCAGCCTCGGCCATCAGAGCGCCGGGATTATTATTCCCCTGAAGAGCTGCAACAGCACTTTGAAGTTCCCCATTCATTCATGTCTTTCTTCTCTCTGTGGTAGTATCTCTGCTCAGGACTAACACCATAATGATGTTTAGAGGCAGCGGAGGAGGGGATTTAAATTAGAGCGCCGTCTTTCTCTCTCATTGTATTTAATGGCTCTTATTGTGAGAGCTGTCAGGCCACAAGGGATCCCTGAAGGAGGGTTAGGGCCATTCCCTCTGCCAGCGAAGAAAGGATGAAGGGACAAGTGGATGAAGAGAAGGTGTATGGCCGGTGTTAGTGGGTAATACCCAAGGGCAGAGATGTGAGAGGCAGAAAGAGTGTCAGCAGTGAGTAGCCGGGCTCCTTTCTTGGGTTTTAATTAAAACACCCTGAAGGAATTCTGAACAAGCCTCTTCTTTCTTTCTCTGAGTTCAGAGCTTAATGTGTTGGAAAACTTGTCTGGGTTTTCTACCGGGAAGGAGCCGAAGAGGAGGACGCTGAAAGCAAATGAGAGGCTGTTTACAGATGAAGCCATTCCCGTTTCTCGTTAATCAATTAGTTCATTCATGGTTAATGAAAAGACTAATTAACTCCTGGTTAAAAGGCCATGGGAGGCTCGTGAGGAAGAGATGGATGCACAATCTGAGGAGTGTTCTCTGAAAGACAAAACAATAGTATCAGCAAATCCTTTTCAATTAGATTGTGCTCATTTAAAGTAGTTTAACATATCGCTTTAATTTGAAAGGGTCAGTGAAAACACGTTTCCTGTTCTGTTTCTCCTCTCTGTTCCCATAAATCCCTCCAACTGTTCCTTTCCTCTATTTAATCCTGTTTTAACATCACCATGAATGTCGTTCATTCGGTCTGAAGAACTACGTTCCCAGGTTACGTGATACTTGGTGGAAGCATTGCATCATGGGCCAAAGAGTGATCCCCTCAGTGGAGACACTGAGTGTTGTGTTAATCTGGAGACTTTGAACACAATGATGCTGTTGTTGACCAATAACAACAGGAATCTTCCCAGCATTCTTGTGCCTGCACATTATTTTTCCTGCGTTTATATTAATGACTCCGATGCCCAGTTAAAACCTGAACGGCAATGTTGAAAATATAATTTGGGAGTCAACAGAATTTTGTACTTTATTTGATCAGATTTCCTTTTATTCCTCCATGTTTTCTTTTTCAATTGAGATGTACAATGAACACAGAGACAAACTTTATCTTGTAACTGTCTGAAATGCTTCCCCCAGTGTGTTCTTTACTCTCTATCTGGGCTCCCCGCTGGAAAATAAAGACAGAAGAAAGAGAAACTACGATAAAAATGTTCAAACAGAATATACACTTGTATTTCTTCAGTGTACATTTTATAAACCAAACTCCTGCATGTATTTCCACTATGGTCAGTGTGTGTTTTATACACATCTCCTATCAGCACTAATATTCACCCAAAAACCTCATGGATCCACAAAGGTTCTGCTGTTTTCATTATTTTATTCCACCCCAATCTGTTTCTTGTTCATCCAGCATCTCCCTGTCTCTCTCTCCTCCTAGAACCAGGATGCTCACTTCCTTGGAAGATATGGTGAGAAGAAGAAGAAGAAGAAGAAGAAGAAGAAGAAGAAGAAGAAGAAGAAGAAGAAGAAGAACAGAGTCAGTGGGAGTGGGAGCGGGAGTGGGTAGGGGCTGGATTTAAGTGTCCAAGCTCCTTTCAGTTGGAGAAATGGGTGATAAAAGAGGCAGTGAGGCTTGTGAGGACAGGGAGTGATCGGCTGGCTTCTTCTACCTGAAAGGAAACACACACACACACACACACACACACACACACACACACACACACACACACACACACACACACACACACACACACACACACACACACACACACACACACACACACACACACACTAACAATGTGCTGTCAAGTGCAGCTGAGAGGGGCTGTGAGTGGGGCAGTAACAATGGGCCCCTGGGGATACAGGGTGACCCTGAGGAGTCTATAATTCAGACAGGGGTTAGTCTATCACTCACAGAGCCACACTAACTCTCTGAACACATTCACAGGGGCAGGACAAGCAGTTCATTATCACTGAGGGGGGGGAGGAGAAAGGAAAGACCAGAGGATGGCCGAGGAGAGCGAAGAAAAGGAGAGAAGTTACAAAACAGGAAAGAGATTTTCATAGTGATTGAAGCAGCAAACAGGCGTAACAACCACAGTAGAGATATACGACCGTTACCGTGGTGAACCCCTACAGAACCCAAAGCCCCAGTTTATAATGTAGGTCTACTTTACATCAAACCTGCACCAGGTCATTGTTCAGTCTTGTGACATTTAGTGACATCGACTGATTGGTCCAAACTGCTGAGAGACCACAACCAGACTGACGGAGTCACAGAATAGTCAGGTTTGGGACCTGACTTGGTGAAGCAGCTCTAGATCGCCCACTTCTAGATTATGACACTCTCATCAGCATCTCAAAGAACGTCATCCTTCGAGAGATGACAGCTCCATGAGAGAGAATTTGGAGGAGATACCAGGAGGTGGGTCGGAGTTGGAGGACAGTCTGGAGGCTCGCTGTGAGCGTTCTGAGGTGGGCTGTAGAGGACTTCACCACCAAGTCTGTGCAACGTCCACACTGAACGTAACAGGACATCAACATGACATCACAACATCATCTGCATAGTGTGTAACTCTGTCTGCCTCCTGACACATGGAAGGTATCTGGCATCACTCTGTCTATTTCCATGTCTCCATTTAAACTGGAAGGAAAGCATTTGACTCTGGGTGGACAAGTGAGAAACATCCAGAGGAAAGTCACGTGTCATCTGCATCCATGTTGGTCCGGCACAGGATGAAACCATGGTAGACGATTACGACTATCAGTAATTCTAACCTGCAGACACTGGTTGTGTTGGACATTTTTAAACGTTTAAAACCGTAACTGATAGCAAAAATATCACTTTTTGTTGTGTGCCATTCATTATCTTTTTCTTTCAGGATCCAACCAAAATAAAAATCTTTTTTTTTTTTTTCCCAGTAGATACAGCAGGAAATAGAAACAGGTTTATCGTGACACCTTCAACAGGTATTATCAAAATGTCTTCAATCAAAACAAAAAAATGTGTTATTTCCTGATTCCATGACCAATAGAAACGAGGCAACTTGTCAAGATCTCTGTTTCATCACTTCATTGACTTCTCCCATCGATCATATGTCCATATCATAAATCCTTGAATCCGAGTGACAAAATTATCTTGGTCCGATCTGTTTGGCTGGGTTTTATTGCAGTCTTGCTGTTTTTACGAATCCTGAATATCTGTGACATGGAGATCTTTTGTTCTTGTAGATGGAGCATCGTGACGCCTCCAGGGGTGGACCCTCCACCCGTGTTCAGATTCATTCAAGATGTTCAGTCAAACAATCAGCTTTGGGTCTGTTTTAATGACCGTAGGCCACTTATTGATGAAGAATTTACCTAAAATACAACAAGAAAAAAGTTTATGGTTTTGTTGGGTTAGGGCTGGTGCTTTTCAAAATAAGGGTCTGGTTCACTGTTTCCACCGACATGAAACTAAACTAAAGCTTTGACCTTCCAGCACAATTTTATCATCCACTTAAAATAATTGCCCAAGTCATCAACAAATGGCTCCGTTTATTGTGTTTCTTGAAAAATCTGAAAAAATGACTTAGGGGATTATTTTAGAAAGGCATTGATGCCTCTTGGATGATTGTTCTCCATGGGAACCCAACAGAGACCTACAGTGTGGTTCTAACGAGGAGACCACATGAGCAACACAACACATGTGTTTCTGGTACGTGGATGTGTGTGTTTACATGGCGACCAAGTGTTAGGAGATACCACACAGAGCTGTGACTAAAGGAGCAAAATACAGACATTTCACACACACACAGACACACAGACACACACTCACGCAGCAGTTTTTCAGCTCATTAGGCAGAGGGTTGCGTGTCTAATCAGGTTTTGTAAGGATGATGCAGTGTCATTATGACCTAATTTACCTTTAGTGGTCATTCAGCTGGGCAGAAGAAGAGGGAGGAGGAAGAGGAGGGATGCTTCAGACCAGAGTGGAACTTGTGCAACATGTTTTTTTTTCCTTACACCAATAAGAAAGCATCATTTCTTAATAATGCTGCATCAAAACACACAAATAAAATAGCAGCTACAGTCCAACATGAATGTAAATTCACTGCAGTAGGATGGAAGTCCTGCATTACACCAGAACTGTAGTTCAATGAGGATTAAATATGGCCAACATTTAAATAAAAATCCCCGATAGCCCCGCCCAGCTCCATGCAAGTTCAGTGACCATTGGGTGACCACCGTGGAACCTTTAGCATTGGGAAACTATTATATAAGATACCTAAACGTCCTTTTGGTTTGTCCTGTTAGCTTTAGCCACAGCGTGACATCATTTTCCCGCCATTTTTTTAGATGAACGCTCACATTTGTTTGGCAAAGTTTTTTTAAACTGGATGCCCTTCCTGCTACAACCTTCTGCATTTCCGAGATTGAACCCAGGGCAGCAGACATTCAAAGCAAGTGCTCTACTACTGAGCTACATCCCCGTACTTATCATCATCCAATGTGAGCAAGAGGAACATGGAACACATCTGATATCAGACGGACTGGACACACTGAAATCTGGATTTATTTGACCACTCAAGTTCAAAATCTGTAAAAGATTAGGAAAATCTAGAAAAATCTGTAGAGATTAGGAAGAATTTTGAAAAATCTGATGTCTGGGTGAATTAAATTATACAGTTTAAATTAAATCATTCTTATTCTTTATAAATATCAATGTCATGAGACCAAATGGCCCCAACTCTGGAGTCCAGGAGCCGGTGAAATTCCAAGCTGTTCTTTGGTGCAGAAACATATATACATGGGGGTCCACTGCCTTTGTTCAAGTGTGTTAAATGGGTTAAAGAGTGGTGTCCAGAAGCAGCAGTGTGTGTCCTGCTCAGTGTGCAGGGATAAAGGCCTCCATATGCTAGTGGTCAGTGAGCTCCAGCACCCAGCCAGGAGGGCTGACCACCTGTCAATCACCCAGAGTTCAGCGAACAATAGTAGGGCATCAGCCGGGACAGGCAAACCCCCCCACACACAAACGTGTTCTGAAGACGGCAAGTCTCAGTGGACAATCCACGGCGATAACTGTTTTCTGATCATACATGGACAACCAAAAGACCCGTGACACCAATTTAATGCAAAGCAAAGTCTAAGCAATTCACCAAATGCACCACAAGATGTAGATGGAGCCCAAATCCCTAAAAATGTAGGGATAATGTAAACCTGGTGTGTCTCATCTTCCTCCTGATGATGCCAAACAGATTTTATTTTTTAGTCATCAAAATGAAAAATAAATAAATGCCAAGACTCCTTTTGAGTCTTTTTTTACCCTTGTCACTGACATTCAAATGCTTATTGATCAGCTGTAGAACAGCTAGATGAATCGATCGATGGAAAGATAAGATCGATAGATCAATCAGACAGATATGTTATTAGTCCAAAAAGGAAACAAGGCAGTCAGAGACTGCAACATCCCGCGACACCCCTGAATTCAACATTTTCCCCTGACCTAAACATTTTTGTGCCTCTGGCTTCCTGAAAATGTTGTTTCTTGTGTAGTGATTATATCTCATCTGGTTTCAGAGACGTGGACCTAAAAAGGTATAAAAGTGATCCCTCGTTCCTCGTGGTTAATGCGTTCCAGGAACCACACGGGATTAAGGAATTCCGCGATAGAGCAACAAACTATTAATTTTATTAATAAAAATAATTTAAACGTTTGTGAACCCTTCCAGCCACCTTCTATCTGTATTACCTTTAAAACACTCTGATAGACTGTTTAAAACAGTTTTGTGTCTCACGGAAGTCTGAAACTCACGGAATATAGCGCACTTCAGGATGCCGTCAGCCAATAGAATGAGAATACGGTATCACGTGACTGCCTACCAAAAATCTGCGATAGATACAACCGTTAAAATTTTACCTTGACCTCATCTCATCTTCATCCCCTTTGCTGCCCAAGTAATGTGCTTTATGTTTCATCTTTCTATCTGAACGGTCGTGAAGATATTTGGTGGACGTACGTACGTAAGTACAAACACTGACAATTACAATAAATCATCACTTAGCTGGATGTAATAACTGTTTTTTGTTTTTTGTAGATAAAGAGTGAAAAAATATGAAAGACGCATTTTATTCATTCGATCTACATTCACCATCCATAAAGCCATCCTGACATTGTGAGACACCGCTTGTGTAGTAAAAAGCCTGATCCTAGAAACAGAAAGTAAAGCACGCGGCTGAACATGTCAGTAATAGAATGAAATGTGAATTTATCCATGTGAAATAAAACCCTGCTAATCTTGACCCCTATCAGAATAACGTCTACTAGTGCCCGTCTTCACACAGCTCCACCATCCAGTGAATTCCCAGCATGCTTTGAGTGCAGATCTTCATCTGCTCTGTTCCAACCACTTGCATTAATCTTTTATAATAACACTTCAGCGTGTCTGTCTCCAATGCCGGCTGGATTCGTGTTTATCTTTTCAAACGCTTAAAGAAGTAATTCAAATGGCTGGCTCAATCCACCAATCAAAGCCTGGTAATGATGCCATTCTTTTGATGCTGCATTTCAACCATTCCGATTCTTTGAGAAGCTTTTGGCACATTTGATTAGGAGATTAGAAAAAAAACAGAAAATTGGTGGAAGAGAAATAAGAAAAGCGGCTTTGCGGGGGTGTTTACCGATTGTGATTGTGTCCCCCGACAGAGGGCAGGGTGTGTGGTCGAGGTCTTCAAGTGCTACTTCACCGTCACACTCACATGTTTGGCAGGATTGGGGCTCTGATCTGCTTAGACCACATTTCTGTGGGCCCATATTTCCAATCTTCTATACTTTGTTATGTAGACGACCGACACGCATTGAGTTATGAGTCCGTATTATGTCACGTTAGAGGAATCCAAGAAAGCCTGGGCAGCGTGTTTGAACCAGAAGCTAAAGGCACAAAAACACCAAACCACCGTTTTCCAGAAGCATGTGGAGCCTTCCCATGACCCGGTAGCCGTGGGTCCTGACCCGCTGTGTGGTCTGATCACATGACTTCAATTTGCACTTCAGTTTCACAGCCAAACAGGCCTCCACAGAAAATGTGTTTGCAAAGGGAAGCAGCACCAAAAAGGCTTCCATGTGGAATCAGCAGCGTCAAACACTGGAGGTAGTGGGCAGTCTGATGAGACAAAGGATCGGTGAGGTGGAATTAGGTGGGGTCACTTAGTCTGGGATGGATCACATGTTGGGAAAAGTGATGCCATCTCATGTTGGCTGTGTGTGTGTACAGTGTGTGTGTATGTGTGTGTATGGGACTGTATATCCACGGAGACCCCAACTCACACCTTTCAGGACTTAAACAGAGTTCTCATTTGCGTGCGTCCTTCTGTCTTTGACGCACGTTTTCTGACAGGGACCCACGATCGTCAGACAGCGTGCGTTCCTGGGACGCAAGCGTTACATACACCCCCATTCAACAAAAATATTCACAAGTTTTCCATTTCTCCACTTAAATTTCGAACCCTGAAATCACCATTATGTTTTGATCTTGTGTGATTCAGTCTGATTAAAATGGACCAATCAGCAACAGGTCTGCTGGTTTAAACGCTGCAGCGAGAGAGGAGTTAGTTCAACCCCCCAGAGAACAAGAAGAGTCCTGTTGGGTTTGTCTGTCTGTTAAAACACTTGCGAACGTCTGCTGGTGGGATTCAGAGATAGACTAATAAAGGCTGATTGATTGATCAATTGATTGATTGATTGATTGATTGATTGATTGATTGATTGATTGATTGATTGATTGATTGGTTGATTGGTTGATTGATTGGTTATCACCATGCCACTGAAAAAGATGAAAAAGTTGGAGAAAAATCAAGAGACAATGAGTGTTTTCTAGAATGAAAAACAATCAGAAGTTAATGAAGAAAAAGAGACAGATATTACTACAGGTATTACTACAGATATTACTATAGGTATTACTACAGATATTACTACAGATATTACTACAGGTATTACTACAGATATTACTACAGATATTACTACAGGTATTACTACAGATATTACTACAGATATTACTACAGATATTACTACAGATATTACGACAGATATAACTAAAGGTATTACTACAGATATTACTACAGATATAACTACAGGTATTACTACAGATATTACTACAGATATAACTACAGGTATTACTACAGATATTACTACAGATATTACTACAGATATTACTACAGGTATTACTAAAGATATTACTATAGGTATTACTACAGGTATTACTACAGATATTACTACAGGTATTACTACAGATATTACTACAGATATTACTACAGGTATTACTACAGATATTACTACAGATGTTACTACAGGTATTACTACAGATATTACTACAGATATTACTACAGATATTACTACAGATATAACTACAGGTATTACTACAGATATTACTACAGATATAACTACAGGTATTACTACAGATATTACTACATATATAACTACAGATATTACTACAGGTATTACTACAGATATTACTACAGATATTACTACAGATATTACTACAGATATAACTACAGGTATTACTACAGATATTACTACAGATATAACTACAGGTATTACTACAGGTATTACTACAGATATTACTACAGATATTACTACAGGTATTACTACAGATATTACTACAGATATTACTACAGATATTACTACAGATATAACTACAGGTATTACTACAGATATTACTACAGATATAAGTACAGGTATTACTACAGATATTACTACAGATATAACTACAGGTATTACTACAGATATTACTACAGATATAACTACAGGTATTACTACAGATATTACTACAGATATTACTACAGATATTACTAAAGATATTACTATAGGTATTACTACAGGTATTACTACAGATATTACTACAGGTATTACTACAGATATTACTACAGATATTACTACAGGTATTACTACAGATATTACTACAGATATTACTACAGGTATTACTACAGATATTACTACAGATATTACTACAGGTATTACTACAGATATAACTACAGATATAACTACAGGTATTACTACAGATATTATTACAGATATAACTACAGGTATTACTACAGATATTACTACAGATATAACTACAGGTATTACTACAGATATTACTACAGATATAACTACAGGTATTACTACAGATATTACTACAGATATTACTACAGATATTACTACAGGTATTACTAAAGATATTACTATAGGTATTACTACAGATATTACTACAGATATTACTACAGGTATTATTACAGATATTACTACAGATATTACTACAGATATTACTACAGGTATTACTACAGATATTACTACAGATATTGCTACAGGTATTACTACAGATATTACTACAGGTATTACTACAGATATTACTACAGATATTACTACAGGTATTACTACAGATATTACTACAGGTATTACTACAGGTATTACTACAGATATTACTGCAGATATTACTAAAGATGTTACTACAGGTATTACTACAGATATTACTACAGATATTGTTACAGATATTACTACAGATATTACTACAGGTATTACTACAGATATTGTTACAGATATTACTACAGATATTACTACAGATATTGCTACAGGTATTACTAAAGATATTACTACAGATATTACTACAGATAATACTACAGCTATTACTACAGATATTACTACAGGTATTACTACAGGTATTACTACAGATATTACTACAGATATTACTACAGATATTGTTACAGATATTGCTACAGATATTGTTACAGATATTACTACAGATATAACTACAGATATTACTAAATGTGTGTGAAGGTTCTGTCAGCTTGGTTCAGTGTCCTCAGGAGAAAATATGAATTAAAGGAAAAGAAAACCATTGAGTATAAAGCAAAAGTAAAAAAAAAATAAAAAAAGTATTTTTATTTTTATTATTTATTTCTAAAACTGTTTTTTTTTAATGACTACCAGGCTTTAACATATTGATAAAACTAATATATAAATGTACTCCTTTTTTTCTTTTTTCAAACAGTTATGATATTATTAATAAAAACAATGAAATTAACAGTTTGTTTAGTATTTATATTGCACTATTTGCAAAACTCAATCCTTGTGTACACTTCTACTGTATATTCTGTTATTACTTTGGGATCATGTTGGGATGCACAAATTTTTCTTGAAGCGCATCCCAGCGATGCACTACTTTCTGGAGGTAAAGTGAACTCTGCTTAAAGGATCTGCTGCCACAGCACACCTTCAGAAGTCCAGGCTGGAGGGGTGGAGGCTGTTGGGGCAGCAAAGAGGAACCGACATGATATTAGACAGGAGATCATCAGTTTAAAGTAAACGCTGACAGCCATCCCTCCTCATCCTGCCTGAACTCAGCCTCTATGACCACCTGACAGGAGAGATGCTGGATTCATCAATAAAACGGTCAATAAATGTGAGCTCTGAGGCAGGTAGTCACAAAAACATGGAACAAAACAAGAGGAACGAAGCTGAGGATGAAGCACCGGTAGAGATCTGAAGAAATACAGAGATAAAGGCTGGAAATTTTTCCTTTTTTAAAACTTTATTTTTGTTTCGTTTTAACAATTAAATAAAAACGTGAATGAGCAATAAAGCACAAGAATAAGACAACAACAAAAACCAGCGTTCCAAAAAGTTCCGCGTTTGACCACATGAGGGGACCCATTGCATTCTGGGAGTACCATCCAGGAACACACACAGCTGTGCCTGACAGCTGCTGAGCTGTCTACACACACCGACGGTCGTGACACCAGTGTGACACCAGTGTGACACCAGTAACACCAGTAACACCAGTAACACTAGTAAAGTAACTAAATGTAACTACTCCTTAATGTAACTAATAAATGTAACTAAATGTAACTCAGTGCAATGTAACTAAATGTAACTACTCCTTAATGTAACTAATAAATGTAACTAAATGTAACTCAGTGTAATGTAACTAAATGTAACTACTCCTTAATGTAACTAATAAATGTAACTAAATGTAACTCAGTGTAATGTAACTAAATGTAACTACTCCTTAATGTAACTAATAATGTAACTAAATGTAACTCGGTGTAATGTAACTAAATGTAACTACTCCTTAATGTAACTAATAAATGTAACTAAATGTAACTCAGTGTAATGTAACTAAATGTAACTACTCCTTAATGTAACTAATAAATGTAACTAAATGTAACTCAGTGTAATGTAACTAAATGTAACTACTCCTTAATGTAACTAATAAATGTAACTAAATGTAACTCAGTGTAATGTAACTAAATGTAACTACTCCTTAATGTAACTAATAAATGTAACTAAATGTAACTCAGTGTAATGTAACTAAATGTAACTACTCCTTAATGTAACTAAGAAATGTAACTAAATGTAACTCAGTGTAATGTAACTAAATGTAACTACTCCTTAATGTAACTAATAAATGTAACTAAATGTAACTCAGTGTAATGTAACTAAATGTAACTACTCCTTCATGTAACTAATAAATGTAACTAAATGTAACTCAGTGTAATGTAACTAAATGTAACTACTCCTTCATGTAACTAATAAATGTAACTAAATGTAACTCAGTGTAATGTAACTAAATGTAACTACTCCTTCATGTAACTAATAAATGTAACTAAATGTAACTCAGTGTAATGTAACTAAATGTAACTACTCCTTAATGTAACTAATAAATGTAACTAAATGTAACTCAGTGTAATGTAACTAAATGTAACTACTCCTTAATGTAACTAATAAATGTAACTAAATGTAACTCAGTGTAATGTAACTAAATGTAACTACTCCTTAATGTAACTAATAAATGTAACTAAATGTAACTCAGTGTAATGTAACTAAATGTAACTACTCCTTAATGTTAAATAACTGAATTTCTGACTGATTCTAGTTCCAAACATTACAGTTAGACAGAAAAAACATGTTTGTTTGTTTCTCTGTTCTAACATAAATCCTTTTCATTTGTCAGGTTATTAAACCCACAGAACTCAATCAATCAAGGATCAAACTATCAATCAATAAAGAAAAATAACATCAGACACAAGTTAGGACATTAACTTTGTTCCAAATGTATTTGTAAATGTTAAAATGGGATGAACTACTGCATTGTGGGAAAAGAATTTTTTTAAAGCACTTTTAACCTGTTTATTTTTAGACACTGACCTTTGATGCTCTTGCGGGCCACATGAAATGATGTGGAGGGCCAAAATTGGCCCCCGGGCCTTGAGTTAGACGTGTGTGATGTAGTGTATCAGATGATTATTATCTTATTTGGTGATGACCTTCACCGTTAAGGGCTGAGAAGGTCATGGAGCTGTGGATTTCTGTATCGTGTAGAGATCTTCAACATTCAAGGAAGAGTCCGTTAAAATATGACACAGATAAAAGATACTGGATTAATTTCTTATTTATTAACACACACCAGAGGCCTATGGGGAAAAAATTAAAAACTTTATTTTTGTTTCAGTTTAACAATTACATAAAAACATGAATGAACAATAAAGTACAAGAATAAGACAAAAAATACATTGTTCCAAAAAGTTCAGCGTTTGACCACATGAGGGCACCCATTGCATTCTGGGAGTACCTCCAGGAACACACACAGCTGTGTTTAGAGGTGCTAAGCCCTGCACATTCACACCAACACCAGTGTGACACCAGTAACACCAGTAACACCAGTAACACCAGTAACACCAGTGACACCAGTGACACCAGTGACACCAGTAACACCAGTGACACCAGTAACACCAGTAACACCAGTGACACCAGTAACACCAGTAACACCAGTGACACCAGTGACACCAGTGACACCAGTAACACCAGTGACACCAGTAACACCAGTAACACCAGTAACACCAGTAACACCAGTAACACCAGTGACACCAGTGACACCAGTGACACCAGTAACACCAGTGACACCAGTGACACCAGTAACATCAGTAACACCAGTAACACCAGTAACACCAGTAACACCAGTAACACCAGTAACAGCCTCACTGCGTGTCCAGGCGGGCTGGGGGGCCTTGGATGGCGTCCCTGATGGTTTGTGTGTCTGCTTGCAGCGCTTCATCGTCAGGCTGGATCCTGAGAGCTGCCTGGTAGTCCTGTAGCCCTGAGGAAACATCCCATAATAGATGAGCTGCCAGCAGACCTTCACACAGCGCTGACAGACCTCGGGGGTTCTCACCTTCTGCATAGAGCTGCAGCTGGCAGAAAGCAGATCCTCGGCGGACGTGGGCTCTGCTTCTGGAGGCTGCATTCGCTGCCACTGGGGGAGTCAGCAGAACCAGAGCCTGTAGGAACACCAGTGCATTATGGGAGATGTAGGATAGGGATGAGCGAGTACACCGCCATCTGTATCTGTATCTGTTCAACCAGCTAAATTCTCTGTATCTGTACAGAGATTGGTGGGGCTTCAATCACGACTTTATTTTAAGTCTGAAATTGATAAGTATTGATCAGAAGTTGATATTTTTATTGTTTATTTAAAACTATTTTCAGAACAGCCTCAAAATGGAGATTCAAATCAATGATTTTGATCACAAAAGTAAAGGAATTATTTAGTTTTTAATGAACTCAGAACATAAAGTCATTAATGACACAACACATGCAAAAGGAAATTATGAACTACAAAGTATACATGAACAAGAATCGTCCCACTCAACAATGAACAATTAATTTGTTTTGATGATCAAACTGTCTTTTTGTAATTATTTATTGATTGTTTACCACCCAATGTTCTTACCATGTTTCTTTTTACACAGAGTTAAACAATGCTGGTGAAAATGAATGAATGAATGAATGAATGAATGAATGAATGAATGAATGAATGAATGAATGAATGAATGAATGAATGAATGAATGAATGAATGAATGAACACACACACACACACCTGAGAGGAGTCCTCGATGGCCTTGTGCAGGTTCCTGAGCTTCAGGTGACACGCTGCCCTGTTTGAATACAACGCTGGGATGTCCCTGTGGAGCCTGAGGGCCAGACTGTAGGCGTTCACGGCCCCCAGGTAGTCACCAGACACAAAGCACTGGCTGGAGGAAACACTCTGGAGTCACGCCGTCAGTCTGAACACACTCCTGTTCACTCAGTCTGGAACAACCTTCACTTACTCTCCTTTGTCCTTCAGCCAATCAGCACGGAGCTCCTTCTCCGTCAGACCCCCCAGCTCTACAGCGTCTGGATCTCCAGCACGTCTGGCTTCAGCTTGTTTCCTGCTCCACTGGTGGATGGAAGGTGACAGATGTTCACGTTAATATTAACGTGACCCCCCCCAGCAGACGGCGTGACAGGAGGGATGAAGGATCCTCCAGTCCTGCAGACATCAGGGGGGGAACCCCCCAGCTCTCACCTCCTCCTCCTCAGCAGCTCTGGACTCCCTGAGGGGTGTTGGGAAAACTCGTGTGGTGAATCTGACTGGGATGTTTCCAGAAGGTCTCTGAGCAGGCAGCTCCTCTGGACGTCCAGCGGACTGCTTCTCCGTGGGGGGGTCCGGCGGGGCGGGGGCGTGGCTCTGACGGCGGACCTGGCGCTGGGCTTCTTCTGACGCTCCTGTCTCTGGTCTCAGCTGCCAGGCTTCCAGCTCCGCTCTGGTCTTCTCTCTCTCAGCGTCCTTCACCTTCTGGACGGCGTCTCGTTCCTCCTGTTCTAACTGGATCAGGAAAAACCTTCAGTCTGTCCGTCACACAGCACGTCCACCATCAGAGTGGTGAGTGTGTGTGTGTGTGTGTGTGTGTGTGTGTGTGTGTGTGTGTGTGTGTGTGTGTGTGTGTGTGTGTGTGTGTGTGTGTGTGTGTGTGTGTGTGTGTGTGTGTGTGTGTGTGTGTGTGTTTCATGGCTGGATGTGGACCTCACTGAATGCTACCTTCATCAGCGTCTCCAGCCCATATCTCCTCTCTGCCTGCTTCTGTGCTGCCTTGGATGTGGATTGTGAAGAAAGCTTTTCCTGGTATTTCACCACAGCCCGTTCCCTGACTTCCCTCTGTTGGACTTTATCATCTGGAAAACATCCCTTTATCGTCATCTGATGCAAAACTCTGCATTAACTCATATATTTTTCATATATAAGGCGCACTGTCAGTTTTTGAGAACATTAAATCCTGTAGTGTTCCAGTCTCAGAGGAAAACTGATTGAAAGGCAAACAGAGAGTAATCAGTGTTAATCCATTACATCACACACATTCACACCTGGAGCTGCATCAGTTTGTCTGTGTGTGAACAAAGCAGAGAGCAGCTAAAAACCAAAGTTTAGACAATAAACGTGATTCTGAATTATTATATTATTATTATTATTATTATTATTATTATTATTATTATTATTATTATTATTATTATTATTATTATTATTATTATTATCATTATTATCATTATTATTATTATTATTATATCATCACTATTATTATCATTATTATCATTAATAGCATTATTATTATTATCATTATCATTATTTTTATTATTATTATTATTATTATTATTGTTGTTGTTTTTATTTATATTATTATCATCATTTTTTATCATTATTATTTTTGTTATTATTATTATTATCATTATTATTAGTATTATTATTAGTATTAGTAGTATCATTATTAGAATTATTATTATTATTATCGTTATTATTATTATCATTATTATTAGTAGTAGTATTCGTGTTATTATTATTATCATTATTATTATTATTATCATTATTATTATTATTATCATTATTGTTATTATTAGTAGTATCATTATTAGCATTATTTTTATTATTACTGTTATTATTACTATTATTTGATTTTGAGAATAATTGAGTGGTCAAATATCTAAGAAATAAAGGAGTTTATTTTATCTTAACAGTCGAGCAGCAGATGAACAGTTCCTCCACAGAGTCTCAGCAGAACTGATTTATTCTTTCAGGGGGGGGCAGTGGCTCAGTGGTGAGGCGGGCGGTAGAGCGAGTCGTCCTATGATTTCAAGATCGGCGGTTCGATTCCCGCTCCCACCCCAAAAAATACCCGGAGGTGAACTGACAGTGGGAGGCGTCAGCTCACCCCCGGAGCACTACCAAGGCGCCCCTGAGCAAAGTGCCGTCCCCCTTTACAAGTTGCTTAATTGAGGCGCACCAAGATAGATAGATAGATACTTTATTAATCCCAGAGGAAATTGTATTAAGGAGCTGCCTGCCACTCTACCTCCCTGCATACCAACAGGCCCCCTTGTGTGTGTGTGTGCTACAGGGGCCTGTATACACTAATATATATATATATGTATATATATATACATATATACATATGTATGCATGCGTTTTAATCATTAGCTAGAGTGTGCATTCTTAATTTCCCTTCGGGGATCAAAACAGTATATTAAATAAAAAAATTGAAAATTAAATTAAAATTATTCTGTGATTTTTGCTGACTGAAAACTCTGAACTGTATTGTGTTCATTAGTTGTGTGTCTTTCAATGTGTGTGTAGATGATCACTTGTAGACCAACACACCGTGTTCCACTCCAACCACTAATCCATTAAACCCAGATGAAGATGGACCAGTTTCCTGTGAGACTGGAACCTTCCATTCCCTGGTGGCTCCACAGACAGGCTGAGGACTGTGTGCTGGATCAGCTCCATGATGCTCTTACATGTGGTGATCATCAGCTGCTCCCACATCCCCTGGATCTTTTTGGGCAAACTGAAGCAGGCCACTCCATTTCCCACCTTTGCTGTTCCTCTGACGTCATCAACAGGCTGGAACAGGAAGGCTTCGAACAGATACGGCGGGAAATGCACCTGTAAAAAAGTTAGAGGAGGTGGTGACGTCATTCTGTCGTAGCGTGACTCTCGTTGCCATGACTACCTCCACACGGACTAACGGGGCTCAGATGGAACTCTCCCTTTCACCACCGGGTTCCTCTGACGGAAGCCGGCGTTACACTCCAGAAAACGGGGATTAAAAGCAGCCCACGAGTGATGCTGTGTGTCTCCATCCAGAGGTGTCGATTTGACTAGTTTTTATTAGTTTTATTAGTTTTTCTTCATCCGTCTGGTCGCAGACCAAACCAATCGTTTTCATGTCTTCAGATCCAGACGGTCTGAACCACACAGAAATCATTGAAACAGGTTTTCATCAGGCAGTAAACAAAACTCCTGAAATGAATTAACAATCATTATAACACTGATTTGTTTCCTGTAACAAACAAAACTATGAAATAAACGACAATCATCATGAAACCTTTTTCAACTGTCATGAATCCAAAACCAATTAAATGAATAAACTATTACTATTATTACATACAAAGTATGAAAAAGTATTAATGGTGATTTGGAATTTTAAATGATGTAATCCACTGAAACAACTCAGCATATCATAGATTAAACAGATTAATATTCCTCACAATAAACACAAATTCACATATGATTTAATATTTGCACACCGTTCCTTTTTCCAACCATAACAGCATTTCTAGACTTCTGGACTATTATTTATCTGTTTGGCTTCATCTGAACCCACTGACTATCTCTGTTCCTTATGTCTTCATCTAATTAATACATCTAATTATATTTTCTTTAACTAACGCCTTGTGATGTTTCCTTTAACATTTCTGACAGCATTCAGGTTCTTATCTATTACACACATTTACACTCTATTACACACTATTACACTCTATTACCATCTATTGCACACTATGACACACTATTACACTCTATTACACACTATTACACTCTATTACCATCTATTGCACACTATGACACACTATTACACTCTATTACACTCTATTACACTCTATTACCATCTATTACACACTATTACACGCTATTACCACTGACACACCTTCAGATACTCGTCCGTGGACACCACGTCCACCCGGTCGGCTCTGTGTCCTTTCAGATCCACGCTGATGCAGACCGTGGACTCGGTCTGAGTCCAGCTGTAGTCCGACACCATCAGAGGCATGTTCACGGCTCTGGTCCCAGATCTGGACCAGAACCCACAACCGAACCCAGAGACCAACCACTGCCCCCCCCGGCTCACACAGATCACACCTGTCTGTCTTTGTTGTCTCTCACTTTCATGTGCGGCGTCCCGTCGCCATAGAGACGAGAGTTACGTCACGTTGTGTTCAGGTCCGTCGGAAAAATCCAATCAGGGCTTCTAATGGACAAAATAGAATCTAGTAATCAATGAAACTGAACGTTCACTAGTAGATTAAATTATAATCCAGGTCGTTTCCGTTTGCAGCTCCTGATTTTTACCTTCAGTTTCCAGCTGGACACGTTCACCTCTGATTGGTCAGATTTACTGCACTGATGACCTTGAACGTCTCACACGGACGAATAAAAGTTCGATGAGACTCGATCCTCCAGACCATAATAATCAACTCCCACAACGACACGAATAATGAAGTCAACCCGTTCCCTTTGACTGTTGGTCTTCTGACTTTGAACAGGTTCAGGTGAGTGAAGGTCTAACACGTGGATTGTTGTCTCCGGGCTCTGATTGGATGGATTTGGTCACAGCTGCTTCTGGTTTGGGAAAAAAACCGTTTCTAACAAGTAAAGGAGGGCTCGTCCGGGATTTGAACCCGGGACCTCTCGCACCCTAAGCGAGAATCATACCCCTAGACCAACGAGCCGCGGGGGAGACGTCGGTCTGGTTCGGGGTGTTGCTGCTCAACTGGGGTTTAGTCACTGAGAAAACCGATGACGTCATGGGTCTCCTCCACGTGAGTGTGTGTTTGAACACGACCTCCGTCACACCTCCGTCACACGAACACACAACTGCCCCATAATAATCCATCAAACTACTGTTAGTGGAAGAGGATTTACCAGGTGTTACACTGCCACCCAGTGGTCCAGATAGGGACTGCACCTGATCATTAAAAATGGACAGAACTTTATTTTGACTCATTAGTCAAAAAAAGTTAGAAGATCAGACAAACTTAACATAATTAGGTCGACAAAACATAAAAATACTAAACAAAACGTCAGAATGACATAAAAAATGTAATAAAAACAAGCCTCTGTGTGCTCCAACCGATCGATAAATGGGGCAATACCACGTGACCAGCATCAGCCGACGTCATATAGAACCGTCAGGACATTCATACAGTATACTGTACACACACACACACACACACACACACACACACACACACACACACACACACACACACACACACACACACACACACACACACACACACACACACAGTGTTTTATACTACCTTATATTCAGACCGACTGTTGAACCTACTGGTTATTATTTCTCAGCTGTTTTCAGACACACAACCTGCAGGTTGGGTTCAGGGGTTAATAATATTCAGGGGTTAATAATATTCATTTAAAACTGTTCATCCAGACAAATGTTTTCTCTGGTAATTGAGGATTTTTTTGCCAAATGTTCTTTAACTGTATTTTTATTTGTTTTTTAAATGACATTTTGAATATTTTAATTTGTTGTGCAGTGTTTTACTCAAACACGTCATCCGATCCATTCTATTTCAGAGACAGAGGATACGTTTATACAACGATGAAGAGAATGTTGAACTTATTTCGTCCCAAGAAGCGATTGCCTGTTTCTCCTGGTGGGGGGGCTGAACCTTGTGGTGGCGTCGAGATCTGACCCAACAACCACAGGATGCTTCCTGAGGCTGATCCACAGGCTGGTCAAAGGAACAACATCCTCCAACTGGATCACACCAGGTGAGAGACCCATCGTCACGACACTTTGGGGTTTATTGTTAAATCTTGTTTGTAAAATTAATCTCTCTGCGTGATTATTTATTTACTTATTTACTTATTTATTTACTTACTTACTTATTTATTTAAAGTGCAACATTTTTCTGATCGGTCGATGTGGTTTTGGGTAAAGTGACTTCCAGAATTTGTTTTTGGCTCTCAGATTTGATGAGAACAGCTTGAACAGGGATGAGACAGTCCATAAGAGACGTGTCCAGACTCAACAGCTTGTTCTGTGTCCAGAGATGTTCTATTCTTCACACTCAAACAAAAACTTCAGGTGCTGGACCGTGTCAGCAAAAACACTTGTTGGACCTGTGCTCAAACTACTTCTACAGATTGTTGTAACTGTGAGGTGATAAAGAATGCATGTTTATCATGAAGGACGATGAAATGTTCTCCTTCCCTCCAGGAACGATGAAGAACGGGGCTGGCATCAACACACAGATGGAGGTGACTATTCCCAGGATGCATCAACAGATTTATTCAACACGTCAGTTTGTTCTTCTGTCCAGAATTGCTCTGAACGTGTCTGAGGACAGAGACGTCAGCATGGTGGACTGTGTTAACCCAGGCCACCATGATATTGTGAGAAATAATTTACATGATCAGTGTCTTCATGTAGGAGAATATTGATAATTATTAATAATAAAATTTCGAGTCAATTGAGTAAATTTATTTATTTTTTTTTTAATTTTATTTCATTTTTTATGTAAAAATGAAAATAAATAAAAATAGATAAAATTTCCAGTCATTTGAGTAAATTTCTTATTTTATTTTATTTTTTTATATAAAGATAAAATGATTAAATAAAGAAAAAAAAAATTCGAGTCAATTGAGTGAATTGATTCCAGAGCATATCAAACTGGTATTGATTGATTCCCAATAAGTGGCTCAGGGTGAAACAAGGTGTGACCCCTGCTCCATGGTGCTTGTCATGACGTCATAGTGTCTCTCCCAACTCCATCTGAGATCGATCTCCGTGACACTGAGGTGGACGCAGAGCCTCGACCAGCAGGGGGAGCTGTTGATCAGCAGGGTTTGTGGAGGTCTGAACTGCCACAGCACCAGACCCCAGTTCACCCGTACTAGACCGAACCAGACCGACGTCTCCCCCGCGGCTCGTTGGTCTAGGGGTATGATTCTCGCTTAGGGTGCGAGAGGTCCCGGGTTCAAATCCCGGACGAGCCCTACTTTACTTGTTAGAAACGGTTTTTTTCCCAAACCAGAAGCAGCTGTGACCAAATCCATCCAATCAGAGCCCGGAGACAACAATCCACGTGTTAGACCTTCACTCACCTGAACCTGTTCAAAGTCAGAAGACCAACAGTCAAAGGGAACGGGTTGACTTCATTATTCGTGTCGTTGTGGGAGTTGATTATTATGGTCTGGAGGATCGAGTCTCATCGAACTTTTATTCGTCCGTGTGAGACGTTCAAGGTCATCAGTGCAGTAAATCTGACCAATCAGAGGTGAAGGTGTCCAGCTGGAAACTGAAGGTAAAAATCAGGAGCTGCAAACGGAAACGACCTGGATTATAATTTAATCTACTAGTGAACGTTCAGTTTCATTGATTACTAGATTCTATTTTGTCCATTAGAAGCCTTGATTGGATTTTTCCGATGGACCTGAACACAACGTGACGTAACTCTCGTCTCTATGGCGACGGGACGCCGCACATGAAAGTGAGAGACAACAAAGACAGACAGGTGTGATCTGTGTGAGCCGGGGGGGCAGTGGTTGGTCTCTGGGTTCGGTTGTGGGTTCTGGTCCAGATCTGGGACCAGAGCCGTGAACATGCCTCTGATGGTGTCGGACTACAGCTGGACTCAGACCGAGTCCACGGTCTGCATCAGCGTGGATCTGAAAGGACACAGAGCCGACCGGGTGGACGTGGTGTCCACGGACGAGTATCTGAAGGTGTGTCAGTGGTAATAGCGTGTAATAGTGTGTAATAGATGGTAATAGAGTGTAATAGAGTGTAATAGAGTGTAATAGTGTGTCATAGTGTGCAATAGATGGTAATAGAGTGTAATAGAGTGTAATAGTGTGTAATAGAGTGTAATAGTGTGTCATACTGTGCAATAGATGGTAATAGAGTGTAATAGAGTGCAATAGTGTGTCATAGTGTGTAATAGATGGCAACAGAGTGTCATAGTGTGCAATAGATGGTAATAGAGTGTAATAGTGTGTAATAGTGTGTAATAGATGGCAACAGAGTGTCATAGTATGTAATAGAGTGTAATAGTGTGTCATAGTGAACAATAGATGGCAACAGAGTGTCATAGTGTTTAATAGATGGTAATAGAGTGTAATAGTGTGTAATAGAGTGTAAATGTGTGTAATAGATAAGAACCTGAATGCTGTCAGAAATGTTAAAGGAAACATCACAAGGCGTTAGTTAAAGAAAATATAATTAGACGTATTAATTAGATGAAGACATAAGGAACAGAGATAGTCAGTGGGTTCAGATGAAGCCAAACAGATAAATAATAGTCCAGAAGTCTAGAAATGCTGTTATGGTTGGAAAAAGGAACGGTGTGCAAATATTAAATCATATGTGAATTTGTGTTTATTGTGAGGAATATTAATCTGTTTAATCTATGATATGCTGAGTTGTTTCAGTGGATTACATCATTTAAAATTCCAAATCACCATTAATACTTTTTCATACTTTGTATGTAATAATAGTAATAGTTTATTCATTTAATTGGTTTTGGATTCATGACAGTTGAAAAAGGTTTCATGATGATTGTCGTTTATTTCATAGTTTTATTTGTTACAGGAAACAAATCAGTGTTATAATGATTGATAATTCATTTCAGGAGTTTTGTTTACTGCCTGATGAAAACCTGTTTCAATGATTTCTGTGTGGTTCAGACCGTCTGGATCTGAAGACATGAAAACGATTGGTTTGGTCTGCGACCAGACGGATGAAGAAAAACTAATAAAACTAATAAAAACTAGTCAAATCGACACCTCTGGATGGAGACACACAGCATCACTCGTGGGCTGCTTTTAATCCCCGTTTTCTGGAGTGTAACGCCGGCTTCCGTCAGAGGAACCCGGTGGTGAAAGGGAGAGTTCCATCTGAGCCCCGTTGGTCCGTGTGGAGGTAGTCATGGCAACGAGAGTCACGCTACGACAGAATGACGTCACCACCTCCTCTAACTTTTTTACAGGTGCATTTCCCGCCGTATCTGTTCGAAGCCTTCCTGTTCCAGCCTGTTGATGACGTCAGAGGAACAGCAAAGGTGGGAAATGGAGTGGCCTGCTTCAGTTTGCCCAAAAAGATCCAGGGGATGTGGGAGCAGCTGATGATCACCACATGTAAGAGCATCATGGAGCTGATCCAGCACACAGTCCTCAGCCTGTCTGTGGAGCCACCAGGGAATGGAAGGTTCCAGTCTCACAGGAAACTGGTCCATCTTCATCTGGGTTTAATGGATTAGTGGTTGGAGTGGAACACGGTGTGTTGGTCTACAAGTGATCATCTACACACACATTGAAAGACACACAACTAATGAACACAATACAGTTCAGAGTTTTCAGTCAGCAAAAATCACAGAATAATTTTAATTTAATTTTCAATTTTTTTATTTAATATACTGTTTTGATCCCCGAAGGGAAATTAAGAATGCACACTCTAGCTAATGATTAAAACGCATGCATACATATGTATATATGTATATATATATACATATATATATATATTAGTGTATACAGGCCCCTGTAGCACACACACACACAAGGGGGCCTGTTGGTATGCAGGGAGGTAGAGTGGCAGGCAGCTCCTTAATACAATTTCCTCTGGGATTAATAAAGTATCTATCTATCTATCTTGGTGCGCCTCAATTAAGCAACTTGTAAAGGGGGACGGCACCTTGCTCAGGGGCGCCTTGGTAGTGCTCCGGGGGTGAGCTGACGCCTCCCACTGTCAGCTCACCTCCAGGTATTTTTTGGGGTGGGAGCGGGAATCGAACCGCCGATCTTGAAATCATAGGAAGACTCGCTCTACCGCCCGCTTCACCACTGAGCCACTGCCCCCCCCTGAAAGAATAAATCAGTTCTGCTGAGACTCTGTGGAGGAACTGTTCATCTGCTGCTCGACTGTTAAGATAAAATAAACTCCTTTATTTCTTAGATATTTGAACACCCTGAATTATTCTCAAAATCATAAAAAATAATAATAACAATAATAATAATTCTAATAATGATACTACTACTACTACTACTACTACTACTACTAATAATAATAACAAAAATAATAATGATAAAAAAAGATGATAATAATATAAATAAAAACAACAACAATAATAATAATAACAATAATGATAATAATGATGATGATAATAATAATAATAATAATAATAATAATAATTCAGAATCACGTTTATTGTCTAAACTTTGGTTTTTAGCTGCTCTCTGCTTTGTTCACACACAGACAAACTGATGCAGCTCCAGGTGTGAATGTGTGTGATGTAATGGATTAACACTGATTACTCTCTGTTTGCCTTTCAATCAGTTTTCCTCTGAGACTGGAACACTACAGGATTTAATTTTCTCAAACACTGACAGTGCGCCTTATATATGAAAAATATATGAGTTAATGCAGAGTTTTGCATCAGATGACGATAAAGGGATGTTTTCCAGATGATAAAGTCCAACAGAGGGAAGTCAGGGAACGGGCTCTGGTGAAATACCAGGAAAAGCTTTCTTCACAATCCACATCCAAGGCAGCACAGAAGCAGGCAGAGAGGAGATATGGGCTGGAGACGCTGATGAAGGTAGCATTCAGTCAGGTCCACATCCACCCATGAAACACACACACACACACACACACACACACACACACACACACACACACACACACACAAACACACACACACACTCACCACTCTGATGGTGGACGTGCTGTGTGACGGACAGACTGAAGGTTTTTCCTGATCCAGTTAGAACAGGAGGAACGAGACGCCGTCCAGAAGGTGAAGGACGCTGAGAGAGAGAAGACCAGAGCGGAGCTGGAAGCCTGGCAGCTGAGACCAGAGACAGGAGCGTCAGAAGAAGCCCAGCGCCAGGTCCGCCGTCAGAGCCACGCCCCCGCCCCGCCGGACCCCCCCACGGAGAAGCAGTCCGCTGGACGTCCAGAGGAGCTGCCTGCTCAGAGACCTTCTGGAAACATCCCAGTCAGATTCACCACACGAGTTTTCCCAACACCCCTCAGGGAGTCCAGAGCTGCTGAGGAGGAGGAGGTGAGAGCTGGGGGGTTCCCCCCCTGATGTCTGCAGGACTGGAGGATCCTTCATCCCTCCTGTCACGCCGTCTGCTGGGGGGGGTCACGTTAATATTAACGTGAACATCTGTCACCTTCCATCCACCAGTGGAGCAGGAAACAAGCTGAAGCCAGACGTGCTGGAGATCCAGACGCTGTAGAGCTGGGGGGTCTGACGGAGAAGGAGCTCCGTGCTGATTGGCTGAAGGACAAAGGAGAGTAAGTGAAGGTTGTTCCAGACTGAGTGAACAGGAGTGTGTTCAGACTGACGGCGTGACTCCAGAGTGTTTCCTCCAGCCAGTGCTTTGTGTCTGGTGACTACCTGGGGGCCGTGAACGCCTACAGTCTGGCCCTCAGGCTCCACAGGGACATCCCAGCGTTGTATTCAAACAGGGCAGCGTGTCACCTGAAGCTCAGGAACCTGCACAAGGCCATCGAGGACTCCTCTCAGGTGTGTGTGTGTGTGTTCATTCATTCATTCATTCATTCATTCATTCATTCATTCATTCATTCATTCATTCATTTTCACCAGCATTGTTTAACTCTGTGTAAAAAGAAACATGGTAAGAACATTGGGTGGTAAACAATCAATAAATAATTACAAAAAGACAGTTTGATCATCAAAACAAATTAATTGTTCATTGTTGAGTGGGACGATTCTTGTTCATGTATACTTTGTAGTTCATAATTTCCTTTTGCATGTGTTGTGTCATTAATGACTTTATGTTCTGAGTTCATTAAAAACGAAATAATTCCTTTACTTTTGTGATCAAAATCATTGATTTGAATCTCCATTTTGAGGCTGTTCTGTAAATAGTTTTAAAATAAACAATAAAAATATCAACTTCTGATCAATACATATCAATTTCAGACTTAAAATAAAGTCGTGATTGAAGCCCCACCAATCTCTGTACAGATACAGAGAATTAGCTGGTTGAACAGATACAGATACAGATGGGGGTGTACTCGCTCATCCCTATCCTACATCTCCCATAATGCACTGGTGTTCCTACAGGCTCTGGTTCTGCTGACTCCCCCAGTGGCAGCGAATGCAGCCTCCAGAAGCAGAGCCCACGTCCGCCGAGGATCTGCTTTCTGCCAGCTGCAGCTCTATGCAGAAGGTGAGAACCCCCGAGGTCTGTCAGCGCTGTGTGAAGGTCTGCTGGCAGCTCATCTATTATGGGATGTTTCCTCAGGGCTACAGGACTACCAGGCAGCTCTCAGGATCCAGCCTGACGATGAAGCGCTGCAAGCAGACACACAAACCATCAGGGACGCCATCCAAGGCCCCCCAGCCCGTCTGGACACGCAGTGAGGCTGTTACTGGTGTTACTGGTGTCACTGGTGTCACTGGTGTTACTGGTGTTACTGGTGTTACTGGTGTTACTGGTGTTACTGGTGTCACTGGTGTTACTGGTGTTACTGGTGTTATTGGTGTTACTGGTGTTACTGGTGTCACTGGTGTCACTGGTGTCACTGGTGTTACTGGTGTCACTGGTGTCACTGGTATCACTGGTGTTACTGGTGTTACTGGTGTTACTGGTGTTATTGGTGTTACTGGTGTCACTGGTGTCACTGGTGTTACTGGTGTTACTGGTGTCACTGATGTTAATGTTGTCACTGGTGTCACTGATGTTACTGGTGTTACTGGTGTTACTGGTGTTACTGGTGTCACTGATGTTAATGTTGTCACTGGTGTCACTGATGTTACTGGTGTTACTGGTGTTACTGGTGTTACTGGTGTCACTGGTGTTACTGGTGTTACTGGTGTCACTGGTGTCACTGGTGTTACTGGTGTCACTGGTGTTACTGGTGTCACTGATGTTAATGTTGTCACTGGTGTCACTGATGTTACTGGTGTTACTGGTGTTACTGGTGTCACTGGTGTTACTGGTGTTACTGGTGTCACTGGTGTCACTGGTGTTACTGGTGTCACTGGTGTTACTGGTGTTACTGGTGTCACTGGTGTCACTGGTGTTACTGGTGTCACTGGTGTCACTGGTGTCACTGGTGTTACTGGTGTTACTGGTGTCACTGGTGTTACTGGTGTCACTGGTGTTACTGGTGTCACTGGTGTTACTGGTGTTACTGGTGTCACTGGTGTTACTGGTGTCACTGGTGTTAATGGTGTCACTGGTGTCACTGGTGTCACTGGTGTTACTGGTGTTACTGGTGTTACTGGTGTTACTGGTGTCACTGGTGTTACTGGTGTTACTGGTGTTACTGGTGTTAGTGGTGTCACTGGTGTTACTGGTGTCACTGGTGTTACTGGTGTTACTGGTGTTACTGGTGTTACTGGTGTTACTGGTGTTACTGGTGTTACTGGTGTTACTGGTGTCACTGGTGTTACTGATGTTACTGGTGTCACTGGTGTCACTGGTGTTACTGGTGTTACTGGTGTTACTGATGTTACTGGTGTTACTGGTGTCACAGTGGTGTCGGTGTGAATGTGCAGGGCTTAGCACCTCTCAACACAGCTGTATGTGTTCCTGGAGGTAATCCCAGAATGCAATGGGTGCCCTCATGTGGTCAAACGCTGAACTTTTTGGAGCAATGTATTTTTTTTTGTCTTATTCTTGTGCTTTATTGTTCATTCATGTTTTTATTTAATTGTTAAACTGAAACCAAAATATAGTTTTTAATTTTTTTCCCATAGGCCTCTGGTGTGTGTTAATAAATAAGAAATTAATCCAGTATCTTTTATCTGTCTCATATTTTAACGGACTCTTCCTTGAATGTTGAAGATCTCTACACGATACAGAAATCCACAGCTCCATGACCTTCTCAGCCCTTAACGGTGAAGGTCATCACCAAATAAGATAATAATCATCTGATACACTACATCACATGTGTCTAACTCAAGGCCCGGGGGCCAAATTTTGCCCTCCACATCATTTCATGTGGCCCGCAAGAGCATCAAAGGTCAGTGTCTAAAAATAAACAGGTTAAAAGTGCTTTTAAAAAAATTCATTTCCCACAATGCAGTAGTTCAGCCCATTTTAACATTTACAAAATACATTTGGAACAACGTTAATGTCCTAACTTGTGTCTGATGTTATTTTTCTTTATTGATTGATAGTTTGATCCTTGATTGATGGAGTTCTGTGGGTTTAATAACCTGACAAATGAAAAGGATTTATGTTAGAACAGAGAAACAAACAAACATGTTTTTTCTGTCTAACTGTAATGTTTGGAACTAGAATCAGTCAGAAATTCAGTTATTTAACATTAAGGAGTAGTTACATTTAGTTACATTACACTGAGTTACATTTAGTTACATTTATTAGTTACATTAAGGAGTAGTTACATTTAGTTACATTACACTGAGTTACATTTAGTTACATTTATTAGTTACATTAAGGAGTAGTTACATTTAGTTACATTACACTGAGTTACATTAAGTTACATTTATTAGTTACATTAAGGAGTAGTTACATTTAGTTACATTACACTGAGTTACATTTAGTTACATTTATTAGTTACATTAAGGAGTAGTTACATTTAGTTACATTACACTGAGTTATATTTAGTTACATTTATTAGTTACATTAAGGAGTAGTTACATTTAGTTACATTATACTGAGTTACATTTAGTTACATTTATTAGTTACATTAAGGAGTAGTTACATTTAGTTACATTACACTGAGTTATATTTAGTTACATTTATTAGTTACATTAAGGAGTAGTTACATTTAGTTACATTACACTGAGTTACATTTAGTTACATTTATTAGTTACATTAAGGAGTAGTTACATTTAGTTACATTACATTTAGTTACTTTTATTAGTTACATCTGGCCCTTTGATTAAAGCCATCGGTGAAAATGACTTTGACATCTCTGAACTACATTACCCAACAATCCGAAACCGGAAGCTCTTAAGAAGAAGCTTTTATTGTGAAAGTAGCAAACAGGAAGTGTGTGCCAGCCGGATCTGACGGCAGCCTGTCTCGGTGTCGGACCTCCATCGGGTTCTGCTGCGTGGGGGTCCAGGTGAGAATGTTTCCCGGGGGGGGGGGGTTGTCCGTCTGTTAGCTGTTTCGAGCTGTTTCCAGAAACAATGACGTCATTACGATGACGCTAACAGATAACATGATGCTAACAGATGATGCTAACCTAGCAACGCAATCAGGCGGTAGGCAGCGGTTCCTTTGATTGGTGCGTTAGTGACGCGTTACTGATATATCGATTATAATGATAAAGACACCAATAACATGAATTTATTGATAATTAGCGTTGCTGACCGGAACTAGCAGGAGATTAGCGCGATAACCAGCTTTAGCCTGCTAGCGCTTGTTGCTAGGCAACAGGACTCCTCACGGGCAGTGACGTAATCCGGTAATTCCATTAGAGCAGCCCCGGTTGTCTGTTCATTCACACGGATCGATTCTTGTGTTGTGTTCGGTGTTCCGCCAGTCCGTCCCTCCTGGGGGGTCCATCCGTCAGACACCATGCTGATCCCCATCTTCACCCTGAAGCTCAACCACAAGATCAACCCCCGCATGGTGGCGGTGGGCCGGTTCGACGGGCTCCACCCGTGTCTGACCGCCGCCACCCAGACCGGGAAGGTGAGCAAAACGTTCCGTTTGTTCCTGCAGAACGTTTTGGGAGTGGAAGTCACTGAAGTAGTTACCCCATTAGGTCTGAGGGAAGCTGGGGCTCTGCCCTACACTGTGTGATCACTAATAATAAAAATAATGAATTCTACTGTAACTGAGAGGGTCGACACCAGAGGTGTCAAACTCATTTTCACTGATCAGCATCACGGCTGTCCTCAAAGGGCCAGATGTAACTAATACATGTAACTAAATGTAACTAATACATGTAACTAAATGTAACTAATACATGTAACTAAATGTAACTAATACATGTAACTAAATGTAACTAATACATGTAACTAAATGTAACTAATACATGTAACTAAATGTAACTAATACATGTAACTAAATGTAACTAATACATGTAACTAAATGTAACTAATACATGTAACTAAATGTAACTAATACATGTAACTAAATGTAACTCAGCGTAATGTAACTAAATGTAACTACTCCTTAATGTAACTAACAAATGTAACTAAATGTAACTCAGTGTAATTTAACTAAATGTAACTACTCCTTAATGTAACTAATACATGTAACTAAATTAACTCAGTGTAATGTAACTAAATGTAACTACTCCTTAATGTAACTAATACATGTAACTAAATGTAACTCAGCGTAATGTAACTAAATGTAACTACTCCTTAATGTAACTAATAAATGTAACTAAATGTAACTCAGTGTAATGTAACTAAATGTAACTACTCCTTAATGTAACTAATAAATGTAACTAAATGTAACTCAGTGTAATGTAACTAAATGTAACTACTCCTTAATGTAACTAATAAATGTAACTAAATGTAACTCAGTGTAATGTAACTAAATGTAACTACTCCTTAATGTAACTAAAAAATGTAACTAAATGTAACTCAGTGTAATGTAACTAAATGTAACTACTCCTTAATTTAACTAATAAATGTAACTAAATGTAACTCAGCGTAATGTAACTAAATGTAACTACTCCTTAATGTAACTAATAAATGTAACTAAATGTAACTCAGTGTAATGTAACTAAATGTAACTACTCCTTAATGTAACTAATAAATGTAACTAAATGTAACTACTCCTTAATGTAACTAATAAATGTAACTAAATGTAACTCAGTGTAATGTAACTAAATGTAACTACTCCTTAATTTAACTAATAAATGTAACTAAATGTAACTCAGCGTAATGTAACTAAATGTAACTACTCCTTAATGTAACTAATAAATGTAACTAAATGTAACTCAGTGTAATGTAACTAAATGTAACTACTCCTTAATGTAACTAATAAATGTAACTAAATGTAACTCAGTGTAATGTAACTAAATGTAACTACTCCTTAATGTTAAATAACTGAATTTCTGACTGATTCTAGTTCCAAACATTACAGTTAGACAGAAAAAACATGTTTGTTTGTTTCTCTGTTCTAACATAAATCCTTTTCATTTGTCAGGTTATTAAACCCACAGAACTCCATCAATCAAGGATCAAACTATCAATCAATAAAGAAAAATACCATCAGACACAAGTTAGGACATGAGGACATTGTCAAAGTTAAAAATAGACTGAATTACTGCATTGTGGGAAATGTAGTTTTTGGTCAAAGCACACTTTTGTCCTATTTATTTTCAGAGACTCTCTCCTGTAAAGCTCTTGCCACATTAAATATAAAACATTTAATGTTTTTTTCATTTCAGTATCAGCAAATGATCAGATTTTGTTTTAATTCTGTTTATTCTATCAACAAGAGCTCTAATTGGAGGACAGCTGCATGAACTTGAACAGAGCGACCGTCTCATGAACTCTTTAACTCTTTAGTACCTCCACATGTCGTTCTGAACTCCTTTTCTCCATGAATGGATGAGAAGATGTCTTCTGGTTCTGTTTGAAGGTTTTTATCCACAACCCTCACGCCCGGAGTCAGAGACCGGTGGCCCACCGACTGAGTCAGAGCGCCCAGGACTCAGACGTCTCTCTGCTCAACATCAACCAGGCCGTTACCTGTCTGACGGCGGGCCCTCTGGGGCCAAACAGCACGGGGGACACGCTGCTGGTGGGGTCCCAAACCAATCTGTTGGCTTATGATGTCCACGACAACGCTGACGTGTTCTACAGGGAGGTGAGGACACATTTCATGGAGGAGATGGAGCGTACCACTGGAAATCACTGGTGGTGACACAACTGAAGCATCACGTGATCAATACTTATTGATGTATTGAATATATAGTATATATCCTGAAGCCGTTGGAACTTCAGCAGGTTTTTTTTCTTCAAAAAATTGAGGCACGACTCAGAAATAAGTAGTGTTTATATATACAGTATGTGTGTGTGTGTATGTGTGTGTGTGTAGGTGACTGATGGGGCCAATGCCATTGTGTTGGGAAAACTGGGGGACATCCCGGCGCCTCTGGCCATCATTGGTGGGAACTGTGCCTTACAGGGGTACGACTACGAGGGCAACGACCACTTCTGGACCGTAAGAACGGAAACCTTTAAAGTGTGTGTGTGTATGTGTGTGTGTGTGTGTGTGTGTGTGTGTGTGTGTGTGTGTGTGTGTGTGACACCTGTTAAAGTTGCAAAGTTGCTCGTTCATCTGAATGTGTTGCGTTCAGGTGACTGGAGATAACGTCAGATCTCTGGTTCTCTGTGACTTCACTGGAGACGGGAAGAATGAGGTGAGACCTGCTGCCCCTCCCCCCACCTGTCTCCTGTGTTCTAGTCCCACCTCATTCAGTGTTGACTGAGCTGTAGAAACCACATGTGTCAAACTCAAGGCCCGGGGGCCAAATGTGGCCCGCCACATCGTTTTATGTGGCCCGCAAGAGCATCAAAGGTCAGAGTGTCCAAAAATAAATTGGTTTAAAGTGTGCTTTGACCTAAACTACATTTCCCACAATGCAGTAGTTCAGCCCATTTTAACTCTGACTAAACATTGTGAACAAAGTTAACGTCCTAACTTGTGTCTGATGTTATTTTTCTTTATTGATTGATAGTTTGATCCTTGATTGATGGAGTTCTGTGGGT